>NC_045795.1:48793914-49418914 GCF_009873245.2 Balaenoptera musculus
ATTGACTCTTTTTGAATTATGGTTTTCTCAGGGTATATGCCCAGTAGTGGGATTGCTGGGTCGTATGGTAGTTCTATTTTTAGTTTTTTAAGGAACCTCCATACTGTTCTCCATACTGGCTGTATCAATTTACATTCCCACCAACAGTGCAAGAGGGTTCCCTTTTCTCCACACCCTTTCCAGCATTTATTGTTTCTAGATATTTTGGTGATGGCCGTTCTGACTGGTGTGAGATGATATCTCATTGTAGTTTTGATTTGCATTTGTCTAATGATTAATAATGTTGAGCATTCTTTCATGTGTTTGTTGGCAATCTGTATATCTTCTTTGGAGAAATGTCTGTTTAGGTCTTCTGCCCATTTTTGGATTGGGTTTTTTGTTTTTTTGATATTGAGCTGCATGAGCTGCTTGTAAATTTTGGAGATTAATTCTTTGTCAGTTGCTTCATTTGCAGGTATCTTCTCCCATTCTGAGGGTTTTCTTTTTGTCTTGTTTATGGTTTCTTTGCTGTGCAAAAGCTTTTAAGTTTCATTAGGTCTCATTTGTTTATTTGTGTTTTTATTTCCATTTCTCTAGGAGGTGGGTCAAAAAGGATCTTGCTGTGATTTATGTCATAGAGTGTGCTGCCTATGTTTTCCTCTAAGAGTTTGATAGTGTCCGGCCTTACATTTAGGTCTTTAATCCATTTTGAGTTTATTTTTGTGTATGGTGTTAGGGAGTGTTCTAATTTCATTCTTTTACATGTAGCTGTCCAGTTTTCCCAGCACCACTTATTGAAGAGGCTGTCTTTTCTCCATTGTATATTCTTGCCTCCTTTCTCAAAGACAAGGTGACGATATGTGCATGGGCTTATCTCTGGGCTTTCTATCCTGTTCCATGGATCTATATTTCTGTTTTTGTGCCAGTACCATACAGTCTTGATTACTGTGGCTTTGTAGTATAGTCTGAAGTCCGGGAGCCTGATTCCTCCAGCTCCGTTTTTCTTTCTCAAGATTGCTTTGGCTATTTGGGGTCTTTTGTGTTTCCATACAAATTGTGAGAATTTTTTGTTCTAGTTCTGTGAAAAATGCCATTGGTAGTTTGATAGGGATTGCATTGAATCTGTAGATTGCTTTGTGTAGTATAGTCATTTTCACAATGTTGATTCTTCCAATCCAAGAACATGGTATAACTTTCCATCTATTTGTATCACCTTTAATTTCGCTAATCAGTGTCTTATAGTTTTCTGCATACAGGTCTTTTGTCTCCTTAGGTAGGTTTATTCCTAGATATTTTATTCTTTTTCTTGCAGTGGTAAATGGGAGTGTTTTCTTAATTTCAATTTCAGATTTTTCATCATTAGTGTATAGGAATGCAAGAGATTTCTGTGCATTAATTTTGTATCTTGCTACTTTACCAAATTCATTGATTAGCTCTACTAGTTTTCTGGTAGCATCTTTAGGATTCTCTATGTATTGTATCATGTCATCTGCAAACAGTGACAGCTTTACTTCTTCTTTTCCGATTTGGATTCCTTTTATTTCTTTTTCTTCTCTGATTGCTGTGGCTAACACTTCCAAAACTATGTTGAATAATAGTGGTGAGAGTGGGCAACCTTGTTTTCTTCCTGATCTTAGTGAAAATGGTTTCAGTTTTTCACCATTGAGGATGATGTTGGCTGTGGGTTTGTCATATATGGCCTTTATTATGTTGAGGCAAGTTCCCTCTATGCCTACTTTCTGGAGGGTTTTTATCATAAATGGGTGTTGACTTTTGTCAAAAGCTTTCTCTGCATCTATTGAGATGATCATATGGTTTTTCTCCTTCAATTTGTTAATATGGTGTATCACATTGATTGATTTGCGTATATTGAAGAATCCTTGCATCCCTGGGATAAACCCCACTTGATCATGGTGTGTGATCCTTTTAATGTGCTGTTGGATTCTGTTTGCTAGTATTTTGTTGAGGATTTTTGCATCTATGTTCATCAGTGATATTGGCCTGTAGTTTTCTTTCTTTGTGACATCTTTGTCTGGTTTTGGTATCAGGATGATGGTGGCCTCATCGGATGAGTTTGGGAGTCTTCCTCCCTCTGCTATATTTTGGTAGAGTTTGAGAAGGATAGGTGTTAGCTCTTCTCTAAATGTTTGATAGGATTCGCCTGTGAAGCCATGTGGTCCTGGGCTTTTGTTTGTTGGAAGATTTTTAATCACAGTTTCAATTTCAGTGCTTGTGATTGGAATGTTCATCTTTTCTATTTCTTTCTGGTTCAGTCTTGGAAGGTTGTACATTTCTAAGAATTTGTCCATTTCTTCCAGGTTGTCCATTTTATTGGCATATAGTTGCTTGTAGTAATCTCTCATGATCCTTTGTATTTCTGCAGTGTCAGTTGTAAATTCTCCTTTTTCATTTCTAATTCTATATATTTGAGTCTTCTTCCTTTTCTTCTTGATGAGTCTGGCTAATGGTTTATCAATTTTGTTTATCTTCTCAAAACTAGCTTTTAGTTTTATTGATCTTTGCTATCATTTCCTTCATTTCTTTTTCATTTATTTCTCATCAGATCTTCATGATTTCTTTCCTTCTGCTAACTTTGGGGTTTTTTTGTTCTTCTTTCTCTAATTGCTTTAGGTGTAAGGTTAGGTTGTTTATTTGAGATGTTTCTTGTTTCTTAAGGTAGGATTGTATTGCTATAAACTTCACTCTTAAAACTGCTTTTGCTGCATCTCATAGGTTTTGGGTCGTCGTGTTTTCAGTGTCATTTGTTTCTAGGTATTTTTTGTTTTCCTCTTTGATTTCTTCAGTGATCTCTTGGTTATTAAGTTTTGTATTGTTTAGCCTCTATGTGTTTGTAATTTTTACAGATTTTTTCCTGTAATTGATATCTACGCTCATAGCGTTGTGGTCGCAAAAGATACTTGATACGATTTCAATTTTCTTAAATTTACCAAGGCTTGATTTGTGGCCCAAGATATGATATCTCCTGGAGAATGTTCCATGAGCACTTGAGAAGAATGTGTATCCTGTTGTTTTTGGATGGAATGTCCTATAAATATCAATTAAGTCCATCTTGTTTAATGTATCATTTAAAGTTTGTGTTTCCTTATTTATTTTCATTTTTGATGATCTGTCCATTGGTGATAGTGGGGTGTTAAAGTCCCCTACTGTGATTGTGTTACTGTCGATTTCCCCTTTTATGACTGTTAGTATTTGCCTTATGTATTGAGGTGCTCCTATGTTGGATGCATAAATATTTACAATTGTTATATCTTCTTCTTGGGTTGATCGTTGATCATTATGTAGTGTCCTTCTCTGTCTCTTGTAATAGTCTTTGTTTTAAAGTCTATTTTGTCTGATATGAGAATTGCTACTCCAGCTTTCTTTTGATTTCCATTTGCATGGAATATCTTTTTCCATCCCCTCACTTTCAGTCTGTATGTGTCCCTAGGTCTGAAGTCGGTCTCTTGTAGACAGCATACATACGGGTCTTGTTTTTGTATCCATTCTGCCAGTCTGTGTCTTTTGGTGGGAGCATTTAATCCACTTACATTTAAGGTAATTATCAATATGTATGTTCCTATTACCATTTTCTTCATTGTTGTTGGTTTGTTCTTGTAAGTCTTTTCCTTCTATTGTATTTCCTGCCTAGAGAAGTTCCTTTAGCATTTGTTGTAAAGCTGGTTTGGTGATGCTGAATTCTCTTAGCTTTTGCTTGTCTGTAAAGGTTTTAATTTCTCTGTCAAATCTGCATGAGATCCTTGCTGTGTAGAGTAATCATGGCTGTAGGTTTTTCTCCTTCGTCACTTAAAATATGTCCTGTCACTCCCTTCTGGCTTGCAGAGTTTCTGCTGAAAGATCAGCTCTTAACCTTATGGGGATTCCCTTGTGTATTACTTGTTGTTTTTCCCTTGCTGCTTTTAATATTTTTTCTTTGTATTTAATTTTTGATAGTTTGATTAATATGTGTCTTGGTGTGTTTCTCATTGGATTTATCCTGTATGGGACTCTCTGTGCTTCCTGGACTTGATTAACTATTCCTTTCCCATATTAGGCAAGTTTTCAGCTATAATCTCTTCAAATATTTTCTCAGTCCCTTTCTTTTTCTCTTCTTCTGGGACCCCTGTAATTCGAATGTTGGTGCATTTAATGTTGTCCCAGAGGTCTCTGAGACTGTCCTCAATTATTTTCATTCTTTTTTCTTTATTCTGCTCTGAAGTAGTTATTTACACTTTTTTATTTTCCAGGTTACTTATCCGTTCTTCTGCCTCAGCTATTCTGCTATTAATCCCTTATAGAGAATTTTTAATTTCATTTATTGTGTTGTTCATCACTGTTTGTTTGCTCTTTAGTTCTTCTAGGTCCTTGTTAAACGTTTCTTTTATTTTCTCCATTCTATTTCCAGGATTTTGGATCATCTTTACTATCATTATTCTGAATTCTTTTTCAGGTAGACTGCCTATTTCCTCTTCATTTGTTAGGTCTGGTGGGTTTTTGCCTTGCTCCTTCATCTGCTGTGTGTTTCTCTGTCTTCTCATTTTGCTTAACTTACTGTGTTTGGGGTCTACTTTTCGCAGTCTGCAGGTTCGTAGTTCCCATTGTTTTTGGTGTCTGTCCCCAGTGGCTAAGGTTGGTTCAGTGGGTTGTGTAGGCTTCCTGGTGGAGGGGACTAGTGCCTGTGTTCTGGTGGATGAGGCTGGATCTTGTCTTTCTGGTGGGCAGTTCCACTTCTGGTGGTGTGTTTTGGGGTGTCTGTGGCCTTATTATGGTTTTAGGCAGCCTCTCTGCTAATGGATGGGTTTGTGTTCCTGTCTTGCTAGTTGTTTGGTATAGGGTGTCTGGCACTGCAGCTTGCTGGTCATTGAGTGGAGCTGGGTCTTGGTGTTGAGATGGAGATCTCTGGGAGATTTTCACCATTTGATATTATGTGGAGCTGGGAGACCTCTTGTGGACCAGTGTCCTGAACTTGGCTCTCCCACCTCAGAGGCACAGCCCTGACGCCTGGCTGGAGAACCAAGAGCCTGTCATCCACACGGCTCGGAATAAAAGGGAGAAAATAAAGAAAGAAAGAACAAAGAAGTTAAAATAAAGTAAAGTAAAATACAATAAAGTTATTAAAATAAAAAATAAAAAAAATTATTAAGAAAAATTAAACAATAACAACAAAAAAAAACCGGACAGACAGAAGCCTAGGACAAATGGTAAAAGCAAAGCTATACAGACAAAATCACACACATAAGCATACACATACACACTCACAAAAAGAGAAAAAGGAAAAAAAAAATACATATCATTGCTCCCAACATCCACCTCCTCAATTTGGGATGATTCGTTGTCTATTCAGGTATTCCACAGATGCAGCATACATCAAGTTGATTGTGGAAATTTAATCTGCTGCTCCTGAGGCTGCTGGGAGAAATTTCCCTTTCTCTTCTTTGTTCGCACAGCTCCCGGGGTTCAGCTTTGGATTTGGCCCTGCCTCTGCATGTAGGTCGCCTGAGGGCGTCTGTTCCTGCTCAGGCAAGATGGGGTTAAAGGAGCAGCTGATTCAGGGGCTCTGGCTCACCCAGGCCGGGGGGAGGTAGGGGTATGGAGTGCAGGGTGAGCCTGTGGTGGCAGAGGCTGGTGTGACGTTGCACCAGCCTGAGGCACACCGTGTGTTTTCCAGGTGAAGTTGTCCCTGGATCACGGGACCCTGGCAGTGGAGGGCTGCACAGGCTTCCAGGAGAGGAGGTGTGGACAGTGACCTGTGCTTGCCCACAGGCTTCTTGGTGGCGGCAGCAGCAGCCTTAGCGTCTCATGCCTGTCTCTCGGGTCTGTGCTGATAGGTGTGGCTCATGCCGTCTCTGGATCTCCTTTAAGCAGTGCTCTTAATCTCCTCTCCTCGTGCTTCAGGCAACAAAGAGGCAAGAAAAAGTCTCTTGCCTCTTCTGCAGGTCCAGACTTTTTCCCAGACTCCCTCCCGGCTAGCCGTGGTGCTCTAACCCCTTCAGTCTGTGTTCACGCCGCCAACCCCAGTCCTCTCCCTGCGATCCGACCGAAGCCCGAGCCTCAGCTCCCAGCCCCCACCCGTCCCAGCAGGTGAGCAGACAAGTCTCTCGGCCTGGTGAGTGCTGGTGGGCACCGATCCTCTGTGCGGGAATCTCTCCGCTTTGCCCTCTGCACCCCTGTGGCTGCGCTCTCCTCTGTGGCTCCGAAGCTTCCCCACCACCACCCGCAGTCTCCGCCTGCGAAGGGGCTTCCTACTGTGTGGAAACCTTTCCTCCTTCATGGCTCCCTCCTACTGGTGCAGGTCCTGTCCCTATTCTTTTGTCTCTGTTTTTTCTTTTTTCTTTTGCCCTACCCAGGTACGTGGGGAGTTTCTTGCCTTTTGGGAAGTCTGAGGTCTTCTGCCAGCGTTCAGTAGGTGTTCTATAGGAGCTGTTCCACATGTAGATGTATTTCTGATGTATTTGTGGGGAGGAAGGTGATCTCTGCGTCTTACTCTTCTGCCATCTTGAAGCTCCTCCTCTCTGATTGCTTTGAAGAGAAGTTTTTAGTTTTGTTTTTCTTTGTTTCCCATTCCATCTACTTTTTCCAGTTGCCCTCAGTAGGAGGATTTGTCTGACAGGGCTGATACATTAGATGCAGAAGTGCAGGTTTTAGAGGCCAGATCTAGAAGTGGTATATATCACATTCTTTCAGATTCCATTAACTAGGAAAGAGCTCATGGCTCCTCTCAGATACCAGTTGGGCCGTGAAATGTAGTTTTCCTGTGTGCCCAGGAGGAAAATATGACAATTTCATGAAAATATAGCTTTTTTTTTGCTATAGGAAATGACTTGCGGATTTATTATATACTTTGGAGGTTTCACTATTATCTTTACACATTTTCAACACAATTTTAAGCTAATGCTTTAAAGGTAAAGAAGAGTCCATAGAATAGTCTGTGTATAATTTTTTAAAACTCAGTGTTTATTAAATTCCTTTTTTTTTGTTGTTCTGGTACATTCACACCCATCCTAGTCTTTTTTTTTTTAATTTTTATTTTATATTGGAGTATAGTTGATTTACAAGCCATTCTAGTCTTGAATCCTCACATGAGTCCTGCAAAGTAAGTATTCTTATTTTCCACATTTTTTTCAAACAGTGAGTATGAGACTGAGGTTGTTATTGAATTTGTGCTGTGTGATGTGGACTAAAGACTAATTAATTAATTCCATAAAATGATTGTTAACAGTTGTTCTAAGTTACTCTTTTTTTTTTATAAATTTATTTATTTATTTATTTATTTTTGGCTGTGTTGGGTCTTCGTTTCTGTGCGAGGGCTTTCTCCAGTTGCGGCAAGTGGGAGCCACTCTTCATTGCAGTGTGCGCGGGCCTCTCACTGTCACGGCCTCTCCCGTTTCGGAGCACAAGCTCCAGACGCGCAGGCTCAGTAGTTGTGGCTCACGGGCTTAGTTGCTCCGCGACATGTGGGATCTTCCCAGACCAGGGCTTGACCCCGTGTCCCCTGCATTGGCAGGCAGATTCTCAACCACTGCGCCACCAGGGAAGCCCCTAAGTTACTCTTATAGCATCTTGTTGCAAGATAATATAGTAACTGAAACCCAGAGCTCTGGACCAGGCTGCTGGATTTCAATCCTGTCTCTACCACTTCCCGTTTATCAACCAGTGGGCAATTTACTTCATTTCTCTGTGCCTGTTTCCTCCTCTGTAAAATAGAGGTGATAGTAGATTGTTGTATTGAATAAATTAACTTGAAAAAAAGCCTATAAATGGGAAAGAATTTGAAAAAGAATCGATATATGTATATGTGTAACTGAATCACTTGGCTGTACACCTGAAACTAACACATTTAACAGTGTAAATCAACTATACTCCAATATAAAATAAAAAAAGAAAAGAGCCTAGAAAAGTGCCTATTACATAATAAGCACTCAATACTAATTAACTGTTAATATTATGCAGAAGCTGATGATTGCATTGCTCTTTCTATTACAGATTTACATAATGCTTTGTTTTGTAGTTTTGTAAGAGCAGCACTAGAATGTAAGTTCCCTGAGTTCAGGGACTGTTTCCCTCAGTGGGAAGGACAGCATTTGGCACCAACTAACGGTGTAAGCTATCAAACTTCAAATCATAAAAGGAGAAAAATTTGGCTCCCCTTTTTCACTATATCCCCTTCAGTTCCAGCCAATAGTGTCTATTGTATATTTTTTCCCTCTTTTGTTTGCCCATTTAAAATTTTTTTTTTGGAAAAGAAACTCTTTTCTCCACTGTTAAAATCCTAAGTAGTTCTGAATATATTGGTTACTAATATACCTCTCTTGAATTGGAGATCACTGTGGAGCATGATTAAAATGTTGGGAGGAGCTCGTGTAACTTGGACAAGGTGGTAGATATTTATTTTCTAACATGGTGAAAAATGTATACTTTTACACTGTCACAAAAGAGCTTCTGCTGTGACTTAATGTTTCCCAATTTAGGTCCTCGATATCATGTACCTTTGACAGTTCTTTCCTATTGCTGATAGATTTTTTTTTCCCCCTTTAGAGGTAAGGGAGGCACACATTTCTGTATTTGTTTGCACTTTTGTTCTGCTTGTGGTAGTATCTCTCTTATCACACAAAATATAGTTACCTGTCAATCAATGCTTATGAAGCACTTACTGCATCTTTAATGCACGTCACTAAAGTCTGATGATCGGAAAATGTGTGCAAGGAAAAGGAAAAGATCTCATATTAAATCGTTGGAACTGAGTTAACATGTGCAAAAGCACTAAAGGTAAGTGAGGTCTTGCTTTCTTGTTATTGTTATTATCTGGTGTATTAGTTGCCTATGGCTGCTGTAACAAATTACCACAAACTGGAAGCCTTCAAACAACAGAAGTATATCCCCTCTTAGCTCCAGAGGCCAGAAGTCCAAAATCAAAGTGTCAATGGGGCTGGTTCTCCCGGAAGCTCTGGGGGAGAATCTGTCCCCTGCTTCTCTCTCCTGGCCCATGGGGACAGCTGACGATCCTTGGCTTGTTCATTACTCCATCCTCTGCCTCTGTCTTCATATCGCCTTCTCCTGTATTTCTCCTCTTCTCTTAGAATCTTCTCCACTGATAAGGACACTTGCCATTGAATTTAGGGCCCACTCAGATCAGCCAGGATGATCTCATCTAAAGATACCTAACTTGATTACATCTGCAAAGACCCTTTCTTTTTCCAGATAAGAGCACGTTCTGAGTGGACATATCTTCTGTGGAGCCGTCATTCAACTTACTACATCTGGTACATGTTATTTTTCTTTGAAAAAAAAATTTTTTTTCAAGTTTCCTAAAAAACTCCCTCAAGGACAAGAAACATATTTTATATGTCTTTTGTTCCCTAGAGCCCAGTTGAAGGCTCTACCCAATAAAGCCCTTTTAATGTATAAAGATGTATATGTATCTTAAGAGGTATGAAAGGAATGGATGGCAGAGGAACAGAAGCATGTGATGATATCTTTGGAGTCTAGTGATGAGATTGACAAACAGGAAAACAGCATGGTGCGAGAGTAGTGAGTGCTATGACACGGTTAAGTATATACAGAAAGTCATCTGACTCTAGTCTGGGGGAGCTGGAAAGGCTTTTTGGAGAAGGAGGCGTAGCAAGTGAAATCCAAAGGCCTGTGTGGACAAGGAGGAAGGGTATTCCAGGCACACAGAACAACACACGGGAAGATTTCCAGGGCAAGGTCTCTGGGGCCAGCAGGAAGTATTTGGTGAATATGGAAGATATGGTGCACTGGGTGGATGTATGACTAAGGGTTGGTGAGCAGACGACAAACAGCAAGGAATGACATTGGGGTTTCATGAGGGCTGGACCATGAAGGGCCTTGCATGCTCTACCCGGGAGTTTGTATATACTCATAAAAAACCAAAATCATTTGATGTGGTGGCTAAGAGAGCATCAGATGGACATTTCATAAAACTCCCACTGGCCGTAGTGGTGAAATGCATTGGCTGTTAGTGAGACTGGAGGCAAGATGGTCAGTTCTTGCCACCGTTACTCTCCTCCAACAACATATTTTTTAAATAGAAGGAACTAATCTTTTGGCAAGAAATGTGTATTACAATCCAGGTTCTCCTTTCCCTCTCTCTGCTTTTCTATCCTGCATCCTGATTTCATCATACCATGGACCGAAGAAAAAAATCCAAAGTCATTCTCTAACGCCTGTTGTTCCTCAGTGCCTTGCAACTTCACCACGTGATTGATTGTCCCACCTCCACCCTGGCACACGTGTACTGTCCCCCCTCCACGTGAACACACAGGGAATGAACCCGGGCACACGTGTACTGTCCCCCCTCCACGTGAACACACAGGGAATGAACTCAGTAACCCCCGGTTAAGATCTTGGGCAGCATGTTAGTCTTCTCATCTGTAAAATGGGTGTAATTTTATCTATCTCACAGACTGAGGACCAAATGAAATTAAATACACATGACAAATGTGTGAATTGCTACTTACGATACCTGGCAAAAAGTAAGAACTCAATAAATGGGACTTTATTATTATTATTATCACATAAGACAAACTCTGCAAACAGATCTATCTTGCCCTTGGAAATCTTTATTTCTTGCTTGGCCACATTACAAATTACTGGCGACCCCCATGGACTTTGATCTCTACATTCACACTTAACCTGTGTTGACAGGTGACCTGGTTTCCCCTGCCCCACCCCACCCACATCCTTCTGAATTTCTATAACATTTAGGGTCTGTCTCACAACATTTCATACTGGATGATTGAACTATCTGCTCTATGTTCACGTTGCCTTTATAAATAGACCCTAAATTCCATAAGTGGATATATCTAGCAGGACGCCCAGAAAAATACAACAAATGGGATGAGTTGATAATAAAAGGGTCCTTTCTCAGCATCTCTCTCCTCTTTGGGAGTCTTGTTGAAGTTTTGACTTCCCTGTCCTCTCTCTGTCTATCAAAATTAATCTGCAAGTTCTAAAGGAAGAAAGAAAGTGAAAAAATGAGGAATATGTAACTTTTTAAAACCTTGGTCTCAAAACGGGGAGAATGTTGGTTTTAGAACATTTTGCTCTTCTTGGATGTATTTTCTTTCATTCGCTGACAATTCCAAAATTGCAATAGTAATTGCATTGTTCCCCCAAATGCCCTAGTTAGAACCAAAGCCAAGATTATTTTATCTGGCTATTAGGAGAGAGCTGTAGGAGGAGCCCATAAAACGTGCTTTCTTGATAAGAATGCAGATCATCTCACAGAGGAAGGAAAATCAGCCTCAGGCAGCAGAAGCCTTTGCTAGACAGCACTAGAAGCTTCTGCAAAGTGCCTGGAGCAACACAGAGCAGTTGCACTAAGAGGCTGCTTCAGATAGAAGTGTGTTTATGTGGCGACTCTTTAATTTCATTTTCTAATTCTATTCATGGAATCTAAAGGTTGTATAACTTGGGCAAAAGACTCAGGCATCCTTTTGAGTACACGCTCTGGTACATTTAATGAAGGCAAATGTACTTCACCTCTTCAAGCTCAGTTTTCTTCTTTGTGAAATGCGAATGAAAATATTTCCACCCAAAGAGAACATGTAATATCTTTCCCTGTAGGTATTTGGAGAACAATAATAAGGCAACAATCTGTCTCTTGACTCTTTGAGCCATTGGAAGCTACATATAAATGTGTTGGCAACTCTTCTAACTTTCTACGCAAGTATAATTAAAATAAAATTAAAACATGATGATCATATCAAAGATTTATTTAATTCATTAATGAGGGAACCAGCAGGATGTTAAAGCTGATTCAAAGAGAATTTGAAAATCTCATTTTATATAGGCCCTGAAAGAATTACTCCTGGAATTAGACCGTTAAATTTAGATACAAAATTTGTCTACTTCCTTCAGGGCAATAAAACTGGTAAAATGGTAAAAATATAAGTAATAAAAATGGTTATTTTGGCATTACCATTTCTAGTGTTCAGGTATCATTTGCGTTTGTATCAGAGAAAATCTAAAGTTAACATTTAACTTCAAAGATTACAATTCCTAATCAAGGGAAATAGCTAATCAAACAAAGGTACCTTCTCCCAGAAAATTAAATAATCCTGAGGACGTCTGGCTAGACAATATTCCTCTGACATTGAAAGGATGTGCGGTCATGATTTTATCTTATTCCCAAGCTTTGAATATATATTTTCATATTACCTATTTGTTTTCCATATTTCCTATCATTCCCATTCCGGGTTGGCACCTTCAATTATTTTTCTTTTTTTACTTCTCTTTGTCCCTATAAGTCCCCCTGTCTCTAACTCTCTTTTCCCGTCAGTCATTTATTGACCAATTACATATGTCGATTTTTGCCAATTCTGCTTTCTCTTTGAGTCATTATTTGAGTCTGCCTTAGTCCTTATGCTAAAAGCTGACTTAAACCTAATTGGCTATGCACAACTAGCTTCCTTTTAGTATTAGAGGTGGTAAGATTCGCTATTTCCCTCCCTGTATCTCTATGAGCTATAAGGAAAACAAGTCTTAAACAGCATTCTTCCATACATCTAAAATCTAAAGCAAGCAAGCCCAAAGTACTATAAACTTAATGAAATCCTGGTTCTCTGTCCTTTTGTCCACTCCCAAATCACCTGGTATGAAAATTTCACTTGAGGCAAATGTGAAATAATCTGTGGCATACATTTTTTCACCATTTTTCTTTTTAGAATCAAATGATCAAGAATCTTCCAAACCAGGCTTCCCTGGTGGCGCAGTGGTTGAGAATCTTCCTGCCAATATAGGGGACACGGGTTTGAGCCCTGGTCTGGGAAGATCCCACATGCCGTGGAGCAACTAGGCCCATGAGCCACAATTACTGAGCCTGTGTGTCTGGAGCCTGTGCTCCGCAACAAGAGAGGCTGCGATAACCAGAGGCCCGCGCACCGCGATGAAGAGTAGCCCCCACTTGCCACAACTAGAGAAAGCCCTCGCACAGAAACGAAGACCCAACACAGCCATAAATAAATAAATAAATAAACCCAAAGTTAAAAACAAAAAACAAAAAAACAAACAAAAAAACTGTCAAATACTAAAAATAAATATTGTAAAGAAAGAATCTTCCAAACCAGCATCCCAGGACCAAGTAGGAATTAAATGTAGGGAGCTATTACTAAGGGTGGGAGGTGTGCTAGAGTTTTAAAAATTCTCTGTTCATGTAAGAGTAGGGATATATCTGCCATATTCTAACCCATCCTTGTATCTTGAAGACTGTAATTTTCACCAAGGAAAGCCCATATCTGATACTCATTATGCTTATTAACAAACTATTGATTTCACCAATGACAATCCATTTATAATATTCATGACGCTAATTAGCACACTTCTGGGTTGATCAGAGATCAAACTAGCTGAAGCCTTGTGGATGCCATCTCTGGTGTGTGGTCTTCTGAATAAATGTCAACTAACTACCGCTGGAGTGTCCTCACATCGAGGTATTATCTTCCCCAAGGGTGTCACGTTCATTTAGATTACACAAGCTTTGCTGGAAGTAGTTTGAAATGTAAATATATGTCATCACAATCTGGGTGACCTGTTTCTAAATGGAGATATCACAGCCTGCCACTCTCTGTGGAAGGCAGGGGTGACATGGTACTCACCACCATGAAAGTTTCCTGTCTCTGGACTCCAGAAGTTGAGGTAGTGGCAACACTTCTTTGGGGATCCAGGTCCCATTTACCCTGGCCATGGGGAATTGAGCAAAGGAGGCACACAAGTCTGAATGTCTTCCTGGAGAGTTGGGGTACCCCCAGGATGAGCCGCCATTGCCCAAGAATTGCCAAGGCTACTGGCTACTGGGAAAAGATGAGGAAGCGAAGCGATGCGTCCTGACCTATTGTAAAGAAAGAATGTCTTTTTATATTGCTCATTTCTTATGGGCACTAGCGTCTGTCAGAGCTTCCGGGAAAAATAAAGACCAAAACACCTCTGGTTTAAATTCAATTGTAATTGTGTCAGGTTTTATATTATGATAAAATCTTGGCCTCCTTACAAGGAGGTTAAATCCCTAGTTGATTCAAAGTGAATTTCGTTTCTCCAAAGATGAGCAGAATGAGACAAAAACATGACCCATATTTTTTCTCCTCAGAGTCCAAATTCTTGCTCTATTTTATTTTCCCCTCCCATCTATCTTAGGAGGTTTTCTCACAGCCAACAGTGTGGAGGTGTGCTCTTGCTGCTTGGGGAGCAGAAAAATTCATGGCTTCCTTCAGCAGAAAAGATCCTGGATTATTTTAGGAAAAGAGAGCAGCCTGGAATGATTGACTGGGCTTGCTGCACCCCATCCAGAGCTTTTACCTGTTTACGATGATATAATTTCATTTGCTTTTAGAGATGCACTTTATGCCTCTGCTGTCAGACTAACTCAGAAATATGTCCACTAGGCAAGCTACTTCACCCCTCTTGCCATCTACATTGCAGGAGGTGGAGTCAGAGGCTGATTTCTGCTCCTCCCTGGGTAAGCAGAGGGGTTGCAATAGTTGCTGAAACCCCCAAAACCGGGGGTTCTGAAAGTTTTGACTCTATGCAGTGTCGTGGTCTGCATGCCAGGACTTAACTTCCTACAATCGAGAACACAGTTTAGGAGATTATTTCAATAAATGTTCTAGAGTTAGAATCATTTTTTGCCATGTGGATGGTAGTATACAGTGTGGGTTTTGTTTGTTAACCTCAGCCCAGGTTTTGTCTTACTTTATTCTACTTTTTTTCTCTTTATATTTATTTCCTAAGTTTTAACATTTTTAGTGTAATTTTTAGAGACTTTACACGTATACAAATGACTTTAGTGCAAACATAACAAGCCCCCATGGATGCCCCTTCCACTCATAGATCGTCATTGTTTTCCTCAGATTGGCTGATTCCATTCCTTTGCCTTCCTTTCCAGAAAGAACCATTCTCATGAATGTGATGCGTTTTATTCTCATGCATGTTTTCATATTTTTAATACACATATCTATCAATGGTACATAGTTTTGGCAGGCATGTTTTAAAATTTTATAAATACTCTATAGTTTTCTTTTGTCTGATTTTGCCATAATTTATTTATCCATTTTCTTAGGATGTTTCCAGTTTTTCACTATCACAAACAATGCTGCAAAGAACATCCTTATCCATTTTTCCACATATAAGTGTTCTTCAGAGGCTCAGACTACAATGGAATTGCTATGTTTTGGGATATGAATATCTTCAACTTTACCAGATATTGTGGAATTGTTCTCCAAGGAGAAATGTTGGTGTTCTTTATATACTCTGGGTACTAAAACATTGTTGGTGATACGCACAGTAAATGCATTTTCCAGTCTGTGCTTGTCTTTTCCTTTTGTTCATGTGGGTTTTAAAAATAATTTTAATTTCAATATATTCAAAAGTATCAAGTTTTCTTTTATGTTTTTTGCATTTTGTACCTTGTTCTAAAAATTCTTTCCTTTCACATGGTTGTAAGGATGTCACCGTCTCCCTCATTCTCTGGTTCCTTTGTCTATGAGAGCAGGCTTCGTAGGTGGCCCCAAGCACTGGCTTAATCCATGTGAATCTAGATGCAAGATTTAGCACTTCTTGATATTCTCAAAATGCATTAGTGAGCTAGGTAGATTTTACAGTAGGGACCAAGAAGGAGTTCACGTCTACTCCACAATAGATAAAGCAACCCCTCCTGTTAGCTATTTCTGTTCTCTCCCTTTGTTAAATTGACCTTACTAGCACTTTCTCTGCCAGAATTAGTCCTGATTTTTTCTCCCTTTGGGGAGCAAAAATAACTCTTTGCTTCATGAAAAACTCCACCTGTTTCACTATAAAGCTTGGGTGACGGTTGACTTATAAATTGACAAGAAACAGCATATAAAAGTATCATCTCAATTACAGTGGCTCTCTCACATAAAGAAATTCTCTTAATCATTTATTCATTTATTTAAATCATATTTATTAAACACTGACTAAGTGTCAAGCATTATACAATACACTGAGTGAACAAAACAATGTCCCAGGTGGAAAAGATCAAGGAGGGCAGTCTGGGAAGGCTTCTCTGAGGAGGTAACATTTAAAGTGAGATGGGAAGAATAGGGAACTAGCCATTTCAAGGGGAGAAAAACATCTAACAGGAGGTAAATGGCACGTGCAAGAGCCAAATGCAAGGAAAAGGGCTTGGCATATAGGGGCAACTAAAAGGATGACAATCATCACTAAAAGGAAATGTTGAAGGAGGAAAATGATATGGAATGTGGATGGATGTGGATGGAGAGCAAGACGGGTGAAATTATTTAGTGCCTTTTGGGCTTTCATAAAAAGAAGCTAATTTGATTTGATGTGTGTTTTTAAAATATAGCACTGGCTGTATTTTATAGATAGACTAGCAGTAAATGCTATAGAAGAAGGAAACTGATTAGGAAGCTACTGCTGGGGTTTAGGTGAGATGCGGTGATGACCAAGATCATTCTGTGAAAGAAGAGATGTAGAGAAATATACCTCAGAGGAAGTGATGACAAGATTTTCTGAAGAGATAAATAAAGAGAGTAAGGAATCAAAAATGGTTCCCTGTATTGCAATGTGATTAAGTGTGGGACATTAAGATGGTGAGGCCACCCCCCCCCCCGGTGGGTTTAGGATAGGACAGGGATGGTGGCAGTCAAGAGTTTTGTCTTATGCACATCACTTCTGGTGCCTATGGGGAATCCCCTGGAGACACGGAGTATTCAGTTGGATCTAGACCTCTGAGAAGAGGTGAATTTGGGAATATCAGCTGGTAGGAAATGACATTTTCTACTTCATGAAGGAGTGATAGATATATAGATAGGAAAAGAGAATGAAGGAAGATCTTGCTTTATATTCAGCCTAAATTTTAGATTCCAGTGACTACCAGCCATGGCCTTGAACTTCTGTGCATGGATGGGGATTTTGGACAGACTAACTCAGGAAGCCCAGGAAAAGGCAAAAGATGGCAATCACCCATTTGGTCCCATTTACACATCTCATTATTCCTCTAGGGGTCTGTTGGTTTTTAGAATTTTCAGTTAAGTGCTAGAAAGTACCAATGTACTTCAAAAGTAATGAGGCTGCACCCTTTAAAGGAAAATTTGGATTATATCATTGAAGGTTTATTGAGAGCCTTGTATCTACAATGTGTGTGTCAATAAGCAGCAAAGCTGGCATGCCTGTGTTTGAGCAACATTAACAGTTCCAAAACTTTTACTGGGTTTCTGTTGATATTCCCAAAGTAGATTTGTTGATTATTTCTACATAATTGACAAGGAATCTGGCACTTCAGTAGATTGTGCTTACTTTTTCTTATTGCAGTTAAAATGATGAATTGTTGAGCTTCTTTGGCAGAATCATCTGTATGGCCATTGAAAGATTTATTTGCAGCTTATACTTGTGTTTTCTCTCAGTGCTGAGTCCACTTATATTTACCTTCAGCTGCAACTTGCAGACAAAATTCTGGACTCAGTCATCCTGTCTTACAGATGACAAGTATACCTAGTAGTCAAAAAATATTGGGTGCCTACTATGAACCAGCTGCTGTGGTACCCACGAGAATCACCATAAAACTAGGTCATCATTCTTGAATCCATGAAACTTACAGTCTGGAAAAGAAACAGGCTTGTAATTACCTACATATACTGCAAGATAGAATGGGAAAATGGTTATAATAGATTTTTAAAAATATGCCGAATCACTTTCAGGTAACAATGTCTGCTTGACATGGGTTTACAAAATATCTTTAATGAAATGAATAAAAGCTAGTAAAAACTAGCACTAAACAAAAAATAGATCACCAGTAGAATAAAATAAGGAAAGGGAAAATAATTGAATGCCCCAGATTTCCCCAAGTGGCAGCAAGAAAAGAATTAAAATACTATAGTGAGACGTGGCATATCTCTGAACCACAGCTCCAAGATTTAAGAAGCAATACTGGTGAGTATACTATTCAGGGTAGGGTAATTGTTGAAACACACAATGATACAACCTCAGTGTTTAATGTGTTACATGCTGTTTTCTTGCTCATTACACACCAACATGGTTACTCCACTGAGGTAGCTTCCAGGCTCTTTCCATCTATGGGTCCTTCTTCCTCTAAGGTCTCAGGGTCCTCTCCATTAAGGAGAAGAAAGTTAGAAAACCACAAACGATAAGTTGTTATGGAATAATCTTGGAAGTGGCTGACCTCACCTGGTCAGAAGACCTCTGAGACATGGCCCCCCTTAACTGCAAGAGAGGCTAGGAAATGTAGTTTGTGCATGCCCAGGATGAAAGGAAAAGTTTTGGCAGATATAACATCTTAATCACAGAGAGTCTACAAAAGCCCTAAAATTCCCATTCATCATCCTCAAACTGGAGAGAAGTGAAACAAAGGACTTCTTTCATTTTCTCTCTTTTCACTGGGGAAGTAGAAGAGTTAAATGAGAAGTGAACAACCGAGGATGACCCTCCCTGACTGAGGACAGGCTCCAGGGCTCCCCCAGGAATGGGGAGCACTCAGACTATCTGCCAGGGTGATAGGACACGCCACCGCTACACAGGTGTCACAAACGCTGGTTTAAAACAGTCATCTATCAAAATCCAGAGACATTAAAGTTCCGCATTTAAGAAGGGCTGCTCGCAGCCTCAAGTAAGTCCCCTCTTTCCTTCTCTTTCAGCCACTCCACTTGAGCTCTCCAGGTCCACCAAAACAAAAGCAAAAACAAAATTAAAAACAAACAACATGCTAGGACCTGGAATGCCCGTTTGTCGTTTAGAGGAGGGATACGAATAGGTCTCGGTGGAAAGGAACTTAAGGGGAACTTACTCTCTCACACTGTAGCAGATCAAATAGAAATTCTGGACAAGTGTCTCATGATAACCATGATACGACAAAGAAAACCTCATGGTAACTATAACTACACTGCAAAGTAGGAGAAAACATAAGAAGAAAAGACAAAGAACCTAGTCTAGAAGAACACTGTAACTCAGGGAATAAAAGAAAATCCCATGCATATCCTTTATGCTATAGAAGACTGTGATAGAATTGAGAATTTAATTAAAAAAAAAAAAAAAAACTCAAAGATGAAATCACAAGGTAACAGGGTGTGGTCACAAGGGCAAGTGACCCTGGATGACCACAATCTCATTGTTGGTCCTCAAGTCACAGAGCAAGGCAGAAGAAGGCAAAAACTGGACCAGATAAACAATAATCACCATGCTAATCTATTCAGTAGAAGGAATTTAGTGTTTCCTAAAACCCAAGGATGGAAATAAAGCCAAGCTTCCAGTAGAGAGCAGAACCGAGGCTTGGGAAGCCCCCAGGACTCTCACCATTTCTTGCCTTTGCTGTTGTGCTGTAAAACTTCTTAATCTCTAAAGAGTCTTCACGGATTCTGAGTCCACATGGAAGAATATGTTTTATGTTATGCTTCCAGCAACAGAGAAACTCTCTACCTGACTCTCAGTCACAATTCCAAACTCCCAGGAGAATAGTCTGATAGATCCAGCTTCTGTTATGTGCATCACCTTGGTCCAGTTGGCTTCAGAGAGGCATAAAGTCATAAGGCAACACTAATTCACAGTTCCTGTGTGGGAACTGGATGCCAGCACGGGGCCAAGTGCTCACCATGGGGCATCTCACACCACCTTTGCACAGGAGGGAGAGCACTAATGTCATTATTTTAAATGGGTGATAACACCACGGCTCAGAGAATTTAAATTGCTTGCCCAGTGTGACAGAGGTATCATGTTTCAGAGCCAGTTTCAAATGCAGGTGGCCAGCTCCAAAATTTGCTCTCAACCTTTATGCCAAATCCCCAGTACACACAGGAGCCAGTTACCAAAGAACAGGGGATGGTGGTCTATGGATTGGACAGATTCCCTAAAAAATGAACATTATTTTCCTAACATTTCTTTGGGATAAAGTCTTAAAAGTAGACTTACTGGGTCATTGGATATATTACTCAGTGACTCTCCTGAAAAGTTGCTCCCATTTACATCCCATGAGAAGTGTATGGAAATGCTTCTCTCATCACATTATTGCCAACAGTGAGTACTAATATTTTATTTCATCTTTGCCAATTGAGTAGGGAGATGGAGTAGGAAGACTTTATTCCGACTGAGGGATTGGGGGAATCTTCAGAGGAGAGGTCAATGTGGGCACATGAGAGCAAAGCAGACAGGCCAAGAAGTCCATGGTGATGTGGAAAAGGCAGGGAGGGTGCCCTCTGGATGGCTTGAAAACAGAGTATAAAGGGCTGTACTGAGCAATGATTCCAGGGAACCATGAAAGCCAAGGTGAAGTATTGTGACCTTATCATAAGCGTTTTAGAGAGGAGAGGTGTTATTATTCAATAGAAATAGTCTCTAAATAATCTTTATGTGAGATATTTGCCTAAGACAGTTACCTTATACACACACATTTACATTCACTATATACATTCTTTCCTTCACCACCACCCCTCCCCACCATACAATCATTTTCAGACAAGTAACTGTTTTGTTTTAAGAATGCTGACCGGATTCATATAGGATTGCCTGTATTAGGGTAAAAGCATTTTACTAATTGGATGACAGGTGTGAGGGCTTTTCAGCTTTGAAATGCATCCGACTAGCAACATTTGCATTCTATGAGAAATCTATGCTAATATTCACACTCCAGGGAGAAGTTTAAATTGCAAATTTTGAAAAACTTGAAGTCAGTAAATAATATTTTGGGGAGAGGGGTGGCCGTGCCACAGTGATATCAGTGAGGAAGGCTAAATGAAAGGAATGCATTTGCCAGGTGTGAACTCTCCTGAAGCTGAAATCACCTGTGATGCCTGGGACTGGAAATGAATTCTGCTTCTTGCTCACAAACTTTAGAGTGCATTAGAATCACCTGGAGGGCTTGTAAAAACAAAGTGCTGAGCCCACCCCCAGAGCTTCTGACTCAAGAGGATTGGGGGTTGGCTGAGAATATGCATTTCAAAAAAATTCCCTGGTGATGCCTGTCCCAGTAATTATACTTTGAGAGCCATTTCTCTAGAAAATCCTAATAGTGTACTTGCTTGTCAAAATGGGTGGAAGTGGGGACTGTGGACATGATGGTGGAGTAGGAAGACCCCGAGCTCACCTCCTCCTATGGGTACACCAAAATTACAACTATTTACAGAACAACTATTGATGAGAATGACCTGAAGACAAGCAGAAAAATCTTACACAACTAAAGATGTAAAGAAGGAACCACAATGAGATAGGTAGGAGGGGTGGAGTTGTGGTATAGGTGTACCCCTCGGTGGACAACCCACAAATAGGAGGATAACCACAATTGCAGAGTTTTCCCCAAGGAATGAGGGGTCTAAGTCCCACAATGGGCACCCCAGTCCAGGGGTCCTACAATGAGAACACAAGCCCCCAGAACATTTGGCTTTGAAGGCCAGCAGAGCTTGCTTTCAGGAGAGCCAGAAGGTTGTTAGAAACAGAGACTCCACTCCTAAAAGGTACACACAACAACTCACACATTCTGAGACCCACGTCAGAAACAGTAATTTGAAAGTAGCCTGTGTCAGACCCACTTGCTGATTTTGGAGAGCCTCAGGGAGAGGCAGGAGGCAACTGGGATTCATATGGTAGACATAGATGCTGGCAGTCATTTTTGGAAGTTCATTCTACCATGAGGACGATGGTGCTGGCAAGCAACATTTTGGAATCCTCCCTCTGGCTTATTAGTGCAGGGGTCCAGCCCCACCCACCAGTGGGTCAGCACCAGAAATGGGACTCCGCAGTTCTTGCAACCAGCCATGCCATGATCTGGCCCCATCCACCATCAGCCAGCTGCCTCTGCACTAGGTAGGAACTGGCAACCAACTGGGTTGGGGGCCAGTCATGCCTACCAGCATGCCCACAGTGGTCAGCCCTGCCCCAACACAAGGACCCACACAGCCCACAGAAAGGGTACCCCTAGAGCCTATAGCTCTGGTGAACAGAGGGACATGTGCTGCTGGACCCCATAAGATACCTTCTACATAAGACCATTTCTCCAAGATTGGAATATATAACTGACCTGCTAATACATAGAAATAAAAACAGAGAATCAGGCAAAATGAGGCAACAGACAAATATTTTTGAAATGAAGGACCAAGATAAAAACCCAAAAGAAGAGCTAAGTGAAGTGGAGATAAGCATTCTTCCCAATAAAGAATTCAAGGTAATAGAGGTGCTCAACAAACTCGAGAGAAAAATGGATGATCACAGTGAGTAGCTTAAGAAAGAGTTAGAAAATATAAAGAAGAACCAAACAGAGCTGAAGAATACAATAACTGAAATAAAAAATACACTAGAAAGAATCAACAATAGATTAGAAACTACAGAGGAATGGGTTAGTGAACTGGAAGACAGAGTAGTGGAAAACACTCAAGCAGAATAGAAAGAAAATAATTTTAAAAAGTAAGGACAGTTTAGGAGACTTCTGGAACAGCAGCAAGTGTACTAACATTTGCATTATAGGAGTCCCACGAGGAGAAGAGAGAGAGAAAGGGAAAGAGAACATATTTGAAGACATGATAGCTAACAACTTCCCTAACCTGGGAAAGGAAACTGACAACTAGGTCCAGGAAGCACAGAGAGTCCCAAGGAAACAAACAAACAAACAAAAACCCCTAAAATCTAACCTTACACTTAAAGAAACTGGAAACCTTACACTTAAAGAAACTGGAAAAAGAATAAACAAAATGCAAAGATCAACCAAAAGAGGTCCACACCAAGACACACTGTAATTAAAATGGCAAAATTAAAGATGAAGAGAGAATATTAAAAACAGCAAGTAAGAAGCCACAAGAACTACAATAAAGCTAGCAACTGACTTTTCAGCAGAAACTCTAGAGGCCAGAAGGTAGTAGCATGATGTACATAAAGTGATGAAAGGGAAAAACCAACAACCAAGGATACCCTACTCAGCAATGCTCTCATTCAGATTTGAAGGAGACATAAAGGGTTTCACAGATAAACAAAAGCTAAAAGAGTTCAGCACCACAAAGCTGGCTCTACAAGAAATGTTAAAGGGACTTCTCTAAGCAGAAAAGACACACCTAGAAATGTGAACATTATGAAAGGAAAAATCTCATTGGTAAAGGCAAATACACAGCAAAGGTAGTAGATCAACCACTTATAAAGCTGGTAAGGTTAAATGACAAGTAAGAAGGTTAAATGACAAAAATGGTAAAATCATCTATGCCCACACTAAGAAGTTAAGGGCTACACAAAACAAAGAGATGTAAATAAATATGATACAAAAAATTAAACATGTAGGAGGGAGTAAAAATGCAGGGTTGTTAGAATGCCTTTGAACTTAAGAGATCGTCAGTTTAAAATAATCATGTATATGTGTATATATAATCATATATATATTGCTATATATAAACCTCATAGTAACCACAAACCAAAAATCTATAATAGATACACACACACACACACACACACACACACACACGAGATAGGTATCCAAACATAACACTAAAGATAGTCATCATATCAAAAGGGAAGAGAGCAAAAGAATAAAAAAGGAACAGAGGAACAAAAAAAGAATTATAAAAACAACCACAAAACAATTTCACAGAAGGGCAGTAATTACATACCTATTAATAATTACAGTAAATATAGATAGATTAAATGTTCAAATCAAAAGACACAGAGTGGCTGAATAGATTCAAATGCAAGACCCACATGTACGCTGTCTACAGGAGACTTACTTCAAATCTAAAGACATACACAGACTGAAAGTGAGGGGATGGAAAAAGTTATTCCATGCAAATGGAAATGAAAAGAAAGCCTAGGTAGGAATACTTAGAAAAAATAGAGTTTAAACAAAGACTCTAACCAGAGACAAAGAAGGATGTTACATAATGATCAAAGGATCAATCCAAGAAGAAGATATGACAGTTGTAAATACATTTGCACCTAACATGAGAGCCCCTAAATACATAGAACAAATATTAACAAACATAAAGAGAGAAACTGACAGCAACACAATCATAGTTGTGGACTCTACCCACTTACATCAATGGACAGATCATCCAGACAGAATATCAATAAGAAAACACTGGCCTTAGTGACACACTAGGTCAGATGGATATATATACATAACATTCCATCCCAAAGCAGCAGAATACACAATCTTTTCAAGTGCACATGGAACATTCTCCAGGATAGATCACATACTTTGTCACAAAACAAGTCTTAGTAAGTTTAAGAAGACTGAAATCATATCAAGCATCTTTTCTGACTGCAATGCTATGAGACTGGAAATCAATTACCAGAAAAAAAACTGCAAAAACACAAACACATGGAGACTAAATAATGTGCTAATAAACAACCAATGGGTCACTGAAAAAATCAAAGAAGAAATTAAAAAATACCTGGAGACAAACGAATACAAAACAAAATAAATATGAAAATGTAATGATTCAAAATCTATGGGACTCAGCAAAAGCAGTTCTAAGAGGGAAGTTTATAGTGATACAAGCTTACCTCAGGAAACAAACAAACAAACAAAAACCCCTAAAATCTAACCTTACACTTAAAGAAACTGGAAAAAGAATAAACAAAATGCAAAGTTAGTAGAATGAAAGAAATCATAAAGATCAGGGAGAAATAAATGAAATAGAGATTTAAATAACAATAGAAAAGATCAATGAAGCTAAGAGCTCATTCTTTGAAAAGATAACCAAAATTGATAAACCATTAGCCAGACTCATGAAGAAAAAAAGATAGAGGACCTAAATAAATGAAATCAGAAATTTAAAAGGAAAATCAACACCAATCAATACCACAGAAATACAAAGGATCATAAGAGATTGCTATGAACATACATAGGCCAATAAAGTGGAAAACCTAAAAGAAATGGACAAGTTCTTAGAAATGTACAATCTTCCAATACTGAACCAGGAAGAAATAGAAAATTTCAATAGACCAATTACCAGTAATGAAATTGAATCAGAAGTAAAAGAAAACAAAAACAAAACAAAACCTTCCAGCTAACAAAAGTCCAGGACAAGACAGCTTCACAGGTGAATTATATGAAACATTTAGAGAATAGTTAACACCTATCCTTTTTAAACTATTCCAAAAATTGCAGAGGAATGAATGCCTCCTAATTCATTCCATGATATCCAGACCAGACAGATATATTACAAAAAAAAGAAAATTACAGGCCAATATCACTGATGAACATAGATGCAAAAACTCTCAGCAAAATATTAGCAAACAAAATTCAACAATGCATTAAAAAGATCATATACCATGATCAAGTGGGATTTATTCCAGGGTTGCAAGGATTGTTCAATATTTACAAATCAATAAATGTGATACACCATATTGACAAATAGAAGAATAAAAGTCATAAAGTGATCTCAATAGATGCAGAAAAGGCTTTTGGCAAAGTTCAACATCCATTTATGACAAAAACTCTCTGCAAAGTGGGTATAAAGGGAACATACCTCTACTACATAATAAAGGCCATATATGGCAAGCTCTCAGTTAACATCATACTCAATGATGAAAAGCTGAAATCATTTCCTCTAAGATCAGGAACAAGATAAAAATGCCCATTATCTCTACTTTTATTCAACACAGTATTGGAAATCCTAGCCATAGCACTCAGACAAGAAAACGAAATAAAAGAACTTCAAACTGGAAAGGAATAATTAAAATTGTCACTGCAGATGACATGATACTATATATAGAAGATCCTAAAGATACCACCAAAAAATTATTAGAAGTCATCAATGATTTTACAAGGTTGCAGGATACAAAATTAATATACAGAAATTTTTTGCATTTCTATACACTAACAGTGAACTATCAGAAAGAGATATTAAGAAAACAATCCCATTGACAATCACATCAAAAGGAATAAAATACCTAGGCATAAGTCTAACTAAGGAGGTAAAAAACCTATATTTGGAAATGTAGGTCTATGTTCAATTAATCTATGACAAAGGAGGCAAGAATATATTGGGTTGGCCCAAAATTTTGTAACATTGTAAGGAAAACCCCGAACAAAGTTTTTGGCCAACCCAATACAATGAGGAAAAGAGAGTCTCTTCAATAAATGGTGTTGGGGAAACTGGACATCTTCATACAACAGAATCAAACTGGACTACTTTCTCATGCCATATACAAAAATAAATTCAAAATTGATGAAAGACTTAAGTGTAAGACCTGAAACCATAAAAATTCCAGAAGAAAACCTAAGCAGTACACTGTTTCACATAGGTGTTAGCAATATATTTTTTTGGATATGCCTCCTCAGGCAAGGGAAACACAAGTAAAATAAACAAATGGGACTACATCAAACTAAAAAGCTTTTGCACAGTGAAAGAAACTATCAACCAAACAAAAAGGCCACCTGAATGGGAGTTGATATTTGCAAATGATATATCCAATAAGCGGTTAATATCCAAAATATGCAACAAACTCATACAACTCAACAACAAAAAACAAAAACAAATTAAAAAATGGGCATAGGTCCTGAATAGACATTTTTCCAATGCAAACATACAGATGGCCACTAGGCACATGAAAAGATGCTCAGCATCACTAATCATCAGTGAAATGCAAATCAAAATCACAATTAGATATCACCTCACACCTATCAAAAAGATGATTATCAAATTAGATATGGTGACCGCTGATGATTAGGTGGTGATCCTTTTGAAGTGTATAGAAATATCATATCACTATGTTGCGTACCAGGAACTACCATAGTGTTGTAGGTCAGTTATACTTCAATAACAAACAAACAAACTCATAGAACAAGAGATTAGATTTGTGGTTATCAGAGTTGGGGGTGGGAACAATTGGATGAAAGTAGCCAAAATGTGCAAACCTCCAGTTATAAGAAAAATGAGTACTAGGGATGTAATATACAACATGATAACTAACACTGCTGTATGTTATATATGAAAGGTGTTAAAAGACTTAACTATCACAAGGAAAAATATTTTTTCTTTAATTTTGTATCTATATGAGGTGATGGATATTTACTGAGCTTATTGTGATAATCGTTTCACGAAATACATAAGTCAAATCATTATGCTGTACACCTTAAACTTGTACTGTATGTCAATTATGTGCTATATATCAATTATATCTCAATAAAACTGGAAGAAAAAACCAAAAAAATGAGTGGAAGAGAATAATTAAATAATAACTAAAGATTCTGCCTGATTAAGTCTGGCTAATGCCTCCCTATAGCTTTGAAAGATTCTTTTATTTCTTGGAAGGACCTTTTGGAAAGTAGAAGCAAGGGCAAGAGGTAAACACAGACACTCCCAGGGAACAGCCCTGGCCCCTAATTTCCTTCCTTTTTTCTCTGAGCTGCCAGTTTGAAGGAGAGAAATCCACTGTCTCCCAGGCAGCCGCAGCCACTGCTGAGAGCAGCATCTTATGCCAGTTTTCCCTGGCGGCTTCCAAGCCAGCCAGCCAGCCGCTTACCCTGGGTGATGATGTCAGTGCTCTTCGCTCCATCACACCTGGCTCAAGGAATCAGATAAGCTTCCAGGGAAGAAGCCGAGGAAGGGCACAGTCTTGACAGGTGAACCAAAGACCCTTTTGTTTTCTGGGCTGGAGCTGGCTGCCAGGTTTGTGGATTTCTGTCAATCAGCGGGCACTACCCTTCTCTGCTTCTCTGTTTTCCCAAAAAGAAACCATCATTGATTTGCAAAGCTGCTCCAGAGCACATAAGGATTTAATGTGAGACCGAAATTGAGCTAGGATTGGGTAGCCATCTCCGTACCTTGGCAGGAGGCCACCTACAGGAGTGGGGCTGATTAATTACACAGCCCAGGGAGCTGTTCAGGGAGGCAGGTGCTCACTCAGTGGTGACTGAGTCCTGCCTGGTGTCTTTGGCTGGAATTCCTGAGCAGCACTCTTCCAGGTGCAGTGGGGTCCAGGCAGCATCTCTACATCCTGGTCTCTCTGGGAAGGTAGCTCACCTGGATCATTGTCCTGTCTGATGCCTTCTTACTTGGGACGCCAGTGATTTTAATCCCACCATGGATCCTGCTCTGTGCTTCTGAGGAAACCCACGGTGATATCTTTGAGAGTTAGAACCTTTAAGGAAAATGTTCTTTGTGCCCAGAAAATTTTGAGCCAATCCTACTCATTTTGGATCAGCCAAGGTGGCAGTGGGCTAATCCCCCCTGTCTGGGTTTCCCTCGTACCTTGCAGTTTGTTATGCGTGTGGAGATGGGGAGCAGTTCGAGGGACACTGGGGGCTTCCTCTTTGGACAGGACTTATTCGTTTATAGAGGGATTTGTATTTTTATGTTAATGCAATTGTTTGCAGGTCTAGAGAATGTTCTTAAGAATATTCCTTTAAGAAGGAAGGGATAGAGGGCAAGCTGATGCCTCCTTTCTGTGGTGCAAGAGTGAAAAATAACCCCAGGGCTTTGCTCTGGGTTGCCTGGACGAGCAGCTAGACCAGAATCTGTCCTATCCCAGCCGGGGGCCACCCCAGCTCAGCTTCCAGTAGGAATCTGGCCCCCTCTCCTCTCCAAGGGCCCCAGGTCTCCAGTGCCGGCCAGATGATCTCCCCGGATACCTCCTGTAAGTAGCTGAGCCGCACATCTAGCCTGATACCCAAATGGTCTGATTGCTCCCCGGGGACAGAGTTGCTCTCATGCTTCCTTTATGACAAGATGTCTCAACTTCAGCGTTGACATTTTGGCCCAGATAATTCTTTGTTGTAGGAAGCTGTCCTGTACATTGTAGGAGGTTTTGCAGCATCCCTGACCTCCACCCACTAGATGCCAGTAGTTATGCCCATCCCCCGTCGTGACAAACAACACTGTCTCCGGATATTACCAAATGCCTGGGGGCCTGAAAATTGGCCCTAGTGGGGCACCACTGGTCTATAACAAGGGAGACTCAGCGTGGGTGGGAATCAGACTCCATGACCCCATGACAGGTGGCTGCCCAGGACCCTGCAGACGTGCCCCAGAGAGAATGGACACCTGAGCACACGTGCCTGCTCTTCCCTCACGGATCCCAGGCCTCCATTCTGGTTTATCCAAAAGCAGAGCCCAAGATGTGGGTTCAGGCAACAAGGAAACACAAGGGAAAAAGTGAGAAAAGTGAGACTGGAAACAGAGAAAAGTTAATAAAATGTGTAGTGAGTAGATTTCTGCTGTAGATGAATGAGGCTCATGACACGTAGGACACACAAAGGGACCCGACTTGCAGGACAGTCTCTGACCACCATCATTCTACAAGCAGAAGGAGGGGAGAGTGCTTTCTGCAAATGCCAAGGGGGCTGAAGACTTGTTCTCTGGGGGCTCTGAAAGTGTGACAATGAAATGTGTATCCTTTCCATGTTCTCTGTTCTCACAAGCAGTGTGTGATTTATTAGGGACGTGTGTGTGAAAGGAGTAGGCGGAGTGTCCCTGGGACTTAGTATGCAGACAGCATGCTTACTAGATGCTCTGTATTCCAGCAGGTTTGATGAAAGATGGGAGTGAGAGTTAATGCTGTCTTCTGTGAATAAGGAAATTGAGACGCAGTGTGGAGGGTCTGTAGGGATTTCAGAGACCTTGGCTGGTGTTATGAGAGGCCACAAAAGCCCAGGATTATTGCTCTTGCTTATGGTCAGACAGGTTTGAATGCCGAGCTGAGGGCTTTGATTAGATAGGAAAAGCCACGGGAAATTTCAGAGGCTTGCCTAGTGAGGAAGTGACAGATGAAAACGGTGATGGGGGACTTCATTCTTACAGCTGTTGGACGACAGTTATTCTAGTGGCCGCCCAGCTACAGAAAACATTGAAGTAAGGAGAGACTGGAGTGGCAGAGACTAGCCAAGAAGCTGTTACAATAATTCAAGGATAAGGTAATGGAGACTGCAAAGTCAAATCTGAATCCAGATAAGAATTTCAATCTTCTAGCAGCCCTTTCCAGATCCAAAATTATTAAGGTGATATCAGCCTATGCTGGTGTTAGTATAGCAAGTGTCCTCTGAGAAGTCCCCCTATAAGCCATGGAATCAGCTAGAGCTGCAGCTGGAAAGATCCAGGGTCATCTCCTCCTGTAGCGGCTGGTGTGGATGCCTGCAGAGCCCAGATGGGTCAAGTAGTGTGTGAAGCAGGTCTGATTTTAACTCAGGCAACCACTTCGCGTGGGCTGGAGTGTCAGGCACTGTCTAGGGTATTCTGGAAACGTGGTCGCACGTGCTTGTACCAGCTCGTGAAAGCCGATTGTTTAATTACAGGAAATGTGTAAGTTGGCGGATGTGCCAGTGGTCACTTGAAATCAACATGGCAGGGTATTTATACCACTGAAATTGGCAAATAACACAAATCAGGGCCTCTTTTCCTCCAGCAGCCCCCCACTGGCCCTGCGACAGACCATAGCACACATGCCAAGGTAAAGTGCAACTGCTGCTCGACGCCAACCTTGGTGGCCTCAGGGGCCTGGGGGCTTATTATTTCCAGATGCTCTAATTTTTCAAGAGAACCTTCATTTTATAGGTGAGGTAATGCAGGCCTCAGTGGCTGTGGCGTGTTTGAGGAAAAGTAAGGAGGCCAGAGTAGAAGGGCTGAGGGGACAGACACCTCAGTCAAACAGCATATTATTAGAGCCTATTAATGCTCTAAGAGACGTGACCAAATGGCCAAATGGCCCCCATAAGCAGGGAGAGCCCCAACCATGGCCTTCTTCTTCAGCCTGGGCAAGTGACATTTCTTTCATGTTGTTGGGTTAGATGTGCACAGCCAAAGAACTGATGAGAAGTGGTCAGCGGCTCAAGTGACTCAGGGGGTTATTTCCTACTTCAGATGTTCACTCACTTTCACTGCAGAGCAACTATAAGTGCAAATATAAGCAAAATTACACATTCTGAGATTTGACTTTTGGGTAGATCATCAAAATTCTTGAATTCCTCCTGTATCTGTGGAAACAAATGGGCAATTTCTGTGATCCCTCTTAATTAATTAATTTTTGAAATTTTATTGAAATATAGTTGATTTACAGTGTGTTACTTTCTGCTGTACAGCAAAGTGGCTCAGTTATACATACATACATATGTATATATATATTCTTTTTCATGTTTTTTCCATTATGGTTTGTCCCAGAATATTGCATATAGTTTCCTGTGCTATACCGTAGGACCTTGTTGTTTATCCATCCTATATAGTTTGCCTCTGCTAATCCCAAACTCCCATTCCTTCTCTCCCCTACTCCGCCTCCCCCTTGGCAACCACAAGTCTGTTCTCCATATCTGTGAGTCTGTTTTTATTTCATAGATATGTTGATTTGTATATTTTAGATTCCACATATAAGTGATATCATATTGCATTTGCCTTTCTCGTTCTGACTTACTTCTCTTAGCACGATAATCTCTAGGTCCATCCATGTTGCTGCAAATAGCATTATTTCATTCTTTTTGATGGCTGAGTAATATTCCATTGTATATATACACCACATCTTCCTTATCCATTCATCCACCGATGGACATTTAGGTTGTTTCCCTGTCTTGGCTATTGTAAATAGTGCTGCTATGAACATAGGGGTGCATGTATCTTTTCAAATTATAGTTTGGTCTGGGTATATGCTCAGGAGAGGGATTGCTGGATCATATGGCAACTCTATTTTTAGTTTTCTGAGGAACCTCCATAGTGGCTGCACCAATTTACATTCCCATCAACAGTGTAGGAGGGTTCCCTTTTCTCCACACCCCCTCCAGCATTTGTTGTTTGTAGACTTTTTAATCATGGCCATTCTGACGAGTGTGAGGTGGTACCTCATTGTATTTTTGATTTGCATTCCTCTAATAATTAGTGATGTTGAACATCTTTTCATGTGCCTACTGGCCATCTGTATGTCTTCTTTGGAGAAATGTCTATTTAGGTCTTCTGCCCATTTTTCAATTGGTTCAATTTTCAATTTAAACCTTGGGAACACTTTTGCATGGCTGACCCTTACACGGCCTCAATTCTGTGTCCATAGATCATGATCTCTTACATCCCTCTTTTCCGCGTAATATTTAGAATTTCTTGTCTTTCTAGGCAACTCACAGGCAAGTGGGGAAGGATCCTAAATTTAGCTAATTTCAAGAGGAAGGCTCTAAAGTACACTGCAGCAGCTACACACATGATGAATAGCAAAAGAAGTCTTTCCTAATCACCTGTTGTGTGAGAGAGGTCCTGGGGAAAAAAATAACAATTAAGTTAAAAGCTACCTTTGCACCATAAATCTAAGTACCTTTAAAAAGATGACTTATTTTAAGTTAATTGCAAAGACTTTTTGTGATACAGAAGTTTGAAAGACTTTCTTTACACAGAGAGTAATATAAGCAAGTAGTTAAATTCTTTCTCTTTACGTGGAAACTTTAATTAAGGCTTTGTGTCCCATAACCCTGTCAGATCACTGTCCTGGCTTGGTCTTAAGATAAGTTTTATGGCTTCTTGACGTTTATTCACCTTAGAAATAGAAGCAAGCCAACTTTCTCTTCCTCAAAGTGAAAGTAGAAGAGCTCTGAACATGTAAAAATACTGCAGAACTTCCTTGGCTGGTGACTTGGGATTGAGTTAGTGTTCTCTTGGAAGGGCTTGCTAGCTCATTAACCACTGCTCATGGCCCCTTTAATTGCTCTTTATCTTTACACCACTGAAAGTTCTGTTCTTTCCAAACCCAGTTTAACACAGGAGGCCATCAGAAAAGGAGTTACTTTATTGACTGTGAACAGCAAGCAGAGCCATACTGGTCATCATCAGATGAAGTCAAACCTTAAAGGAAGACCACATGTTCCTCCACTGGTCTCTCCTCTGAGCTCATGGGAGATAGCACTTCTCAGACCCTGTGAGCAGTTGTAACAACGAGTCCCGATCGGGAGTGGCGTGTGCTGCTTCCAGGCTGACCCATTTATTTGCTGATGCTAGAGCCTCTGGAACACTCTTTGCCTCTGGTGTGGCAGTTAGTGATTAGCAACATTCAGACTGATGGCCTATCCACCAGGGGGCCTCTGAATGTCTTTGAGAGCACAGTGCCTCCATCCCCCTGCCTTTGCTGAGCCACAGTGGCTGTGTAGCATAAGCAAGAAATAACTAGTCTTTATTTTAAGCCACTGAGATTTGGGGGCTATTTGTTACTGCAGGATAACCTGTCCTGTACTGAGTGATATATATATACTCAGGAGGCCTGTGATTCTGGGAAAAGTGATGCAAAGTGGAAGGAAGTGCCTCCTCCCCGACATGCTCTGTTGTTTTCCTTGTCAAGTGATGATGGGGGTGTAAGAGCTCAGAGCGGCCATGGATCGTGCAGAGGATGTATAGCCAGTTTTGATGACCAGCACTGCCCTTTTCTCTTTCAGTTTTTTTTTTGAAGATTTATTTATTATTTATTTATTTTATTTGTTTTTGGCTGTGTCGGGTCTTAGTTGTGGCATGTGGGATCTTCACTGAGGCATGCGGGATCTTTTGTTGCAAAGCTCGGGCTTCTTTCTAGTTGTGGCATGTGGGTTTCCTCTTCTCTAGTTGTGGCGCGCAGGCTCCAGGGCACGTGGGCTCTGTAGTTGTGGTGCACAGGTTTCAGAGTGCATGGGCTCTGTAGTTTGTGGCACGTGAGCTCAGTAGTTGTGGCATGCAGGCTTAGCTGCCCCTCGGCATGTGGGATCTTAGTTCCCCGACCAGGGATTGAACCCGCATCCCCTGCATTGCAAGGCGGATTCTTTACTACTGACCACCAGGGAAGTCCCTCAGTTTTTTCATATTGACATTTGAACTAAGATCCGAGGGGTGGGAAGAAGCCAATATGTTTGTGTTTGGGTTGGGGTAAGATTCTCAAGTTAGAAGAGCAAGTGCAAAGCCCCAGAGGTGAGAAAGAGCTTGGTGTGTCAGCCTCTGGGAGAGGGTGAGATGTTTCCTATAATGGGCACAGAGGGTGCTCTCCCAGGTCCCATTGCCAGCACAGGGCACGTAGTGAGCCAGCTGCTAATGCCTCCCGAGAGTCCCTGCTCTGGACCATTGCTCTCTACCACTGGGAGGCACCAAGGACAAAAGGTCCTAGCCCCTGCTCTCCCCCCACCAAGGAGCAGCGGCAGCCCACAGCCAGTGACCCGCTGACTTGAGGAGCCCTGGGCAAGATCACTCTGTTCTGTAGTTTATGTTCCAGAGCTTGCTCTTAGCCCCAGTCGGGCCAAAGATGGACTCTGTATTTATGTTCCAGAGCTTGTTCTTGGCCCCAGTCGGGCCAAAGATGGACTCTACCTGAAACCCCATCCTTGAGTCCCTTTCTCCTTTCCAGCCTGCTTCTCTCATTCCACTACACATTTCTTTCTTCAACAAATCATCCCCACCCATCCCTGTCTCATGCTCTGCTTCTAGGGAGCTCAACAGAACACATGTATTTTGATGAGAAACGGTCCAATGGGCAAAATGTGTGGTAAAACACTACATGCTGTTAACTCCTCTTGGAAGTTCCTTATAACTACCAGAGTCTTACATCTTCTTAAGCCCTACAGCAGGGACAATTGTTTAACCTCAAATAATCTATGCAACACTGCGAAGTTAAGAAACCTGGATATCCAAGAGTCAGGCATTCAGCTACAGACACCTATTTGCAGTTACTGTTTGTGCAGTCTCGGGAAATACCTATTCTGGGCCTCCCTTTCCTCCCACTAAAATGGGATTTTATTCATTGCTGGTGCAAAGGTAAATATGTAGAATGGGACAACCGCTTTGGAAAATAGATTGGCAGTTTCTTACAACGTTAAACAGAGACTTATCTTACGAATCACCAGTTCACCTAGGTTTTTACCTAGGAGATAATTGACGACATACATCCACACAAAGACATATACACAAGTGGTCATAGCAGCTTTATTCATTATAGTACAAAATTGGTGACAAGCCAGATGTCTATCAATTGTGTATAACCATACAATGGAATATTATTAAGCAATAAAAAGGAAAAAAAAACTTCTGATATATGCTACAACATGGACCTCAAAAACACTATGCTATGTGAAAGAAGACAGGCATGGAAGACCACATAGTGTATGATCCTCTTTCTATGAAATTCCCAGATTAGAGGTGGCTTGGGCCTTGAGGTAGCAGTGGGGATTGACTGCAGACCAGGTGGGCACAAGGGGAATTTTGGGGGCGATGAAAATGTTCTAATATTGGATTGTGGAGATGATGATATAACCATAAATTTACAACATGCCGTTTCAATTGTGTACTGATGATGGCTGAATTTTATGGTATGTGTGTTATACCTCATTAGAGCTGCAAAGAAACCCTTTGAGAATGTGTGTGTGTGTTATCTTACTCTGATGACCCCTCAAAATATTTTTTTTGTAGATACGAGAATCTATTCCTAATAAATGAGAAACAAGTTCCATATGACAGTAAAAGGGGGAGGGTCTGTAATAGTTACCTCCAGGGGTTGCTGTGAGGATGACAGGAGATAAAGATATAGTGTTCAAAGACTTGTGGTTGCCAAGGGGGAGGGGAGGTGGGGGAGAAAAGGACTGGGAGTTTGGGACTAGCAGAGGCAAACTATACAGGATGGATAAACAACAAGGTCCTACTGTATAGCACAGGGAACTATATGCAATATCCTGTGATAAACCATAATAGAAAAGAATATTAAAAAAAGAATGTCTGTATGTGTATAAGTGAGTCACTTTGCTGTACAGCAGAGATTGGCACAACATTGTAAATCAACTCTACTTCAATAAAATAAATAAAATTTAAAAAATAAAAATAAAAAAAGGCATGGTATTCAATACATGTTAGCTATTATTACTGTTTTTGGTGTAATTGAGTCAGCATTTTCTCACTTTTTTAAAGAGCAAATCTTCTTTTTCTCAGACTACCTGATAATGAGATATTTTGAGATCTGTTATGTGAGACATCTAGTCCATTGGCTGTTTTTCTTTTTAACACTCTTTAGTTAATTCTTTTTTCTTTTTTTTTTCTTTTTCTTGTAACTGGAGGAGGGCATATTTAATTTGAGAAAAGATTTTTTATACCGTGTGTACAGTTAGGTGGCTAAAACTTGTGCCTTACTATTTCAGATGCAATGAAATGTTAAGTTGTGTGTTCTAGCAAGGGCACAGAGTTCGACAACAGGCACTACATTCTGATAAACTTCATATTGTTTTTGAGAAATACACTATGTTGGGCCAAATGTCTCTGAAAAACCAATACATATATTCCCTTTGTATCTTTTTGACATTAGACACACAGAAAATCCCACCTAGATGACCTTGTGTTTTTGAAAGGCAAATACATCTGCTCGAGTGCTGTTTTGCCTTTGCTGAAATGATTGTTAATTTTGTCCCCCAAAAGGTTAGATTACCAAAATACATTAGCGTTTTGGGCATGTGCAGTATAGGCTAATTTGGCCCAATTTAAGCCGTCAGAGCAAGATTGCACCCAAATAGGAGTGCTTGTAGAAATGAATTGACGACTCCAGTAGTTTTAAATCAATGCATGCTGGGCAATCAGACTCCCTTATCGCACTCCAAAATGACCTGCTTAAAGAAAATTGAAGCACTGTTATGGTTGAGATAGCTGTGCAATCCACATGCTCAAAGTGGTGATCACCTTCAAATTTAAGCACTTAATTTAAGAGCTCCAATAATTTTAAATTGCTATGTGCCGCAAAGAGTGACAGATGGTTACCAGAGTGCACCAGTATTTTTAAAACACTTTGGTGTTCCGTGTAATATATTTCTGTGCAAAGGTTCACAGCAAGTTGAAGCCAATTTCCAAATTAACACTGAAAAATGAAGAGCGACATTGCAACAAACTTCAGGTTGGTTTTCTTTTTTCTTTTCCTCCCCGTGCCCCAATCCCTGAAACCAAAAGAAGCCTAGTCACTCATCTTTCCTTTGTACTGAAAAACCTAGGGGATTTTTCAAGAGCTAAAAATAAGTCCATCTTTTTGAGTATGGAACTCCCTGGTGCAGAGACACTTGGCAGTAGAATATCTCTGTGGAGGGAACCAGGGAGAATGGCCCCCACGGAGCCAAAGGAAGAGGGACAGCTTGCATATTCAGCTCTCTGAAACCTCTGCTAGAGTTTTGCAGCACTAAGGGAAGCAGCTGGAACCTGGCCTGGGGTGGTGAAATTTACAGCATGTGACTTGCATGGCTTGGAGAACCAGAGGCTGCGTCTGAAAATGCCTCTGTGTGCAGATACTGTACTTCTCACCCGTCCTGAACCTCCTTGCCTTGCCCCCGGCTCGCCCCATTCCCCCAGGTTCTGGTCCTGGGGCCAGTGCCTCACCCTCTTTCCTCCTCTTGCCTCCTTCTCCTTTCTCCTTCCCTAGATGTGCCATTCCTCTGCACTCTCCCCGTGTATCTAAGTTGCTAATTATGGCTCAGAACTGATGCCACCTACCCACCCCCTGCCGTTTATCTGTAACCTTCTCATCCCCACAATGGTCTTCTACTGCCTAATAGGGTCTATTGTTTTTCCCTGCAATTGGATTCAGAGTCAACAGCCTCCTTTAAACTCTCAATTAAACTCTCAATTAAAAACTGAAACCTTAAAAAAAAAATCAATTCTGTTTTGCTATACGTGCAATAAACGATACCTATTTTAGGTGTCCAGTTTGGTTTTTTGATAAATGTGTGCAGCCATGTAACCCCCACTGCTATCAAGATAGAATATTTGTCACCCTAAGATGTTCCTTTATGTCCCTTTGTGGTCAGTTCCTCTGATCCTGGCCCTAGGAAACCACCGATCTGTTTTCTGTCACTGCAGATTAATTGTGCCTGATTCTTCACCAATGAAATGGCAATAATAATATCCACTCTACCTGTTGTCCTGCGGTTAAGTGGGGACTTGGTGTTTCCCAACCACTCTAAGGGAAAAGCAGAGAGACTGCCTGCTCCCAACCCAAGACCCTGAAATACCAGCCTCCTATATGCCTGAATTTCTCTTGAAGTTATATATTTTAAGTTAAAAATCTTATGCTTTTCCCCTACCTTTTACTTTATTTATATCCCTGTTTGTTGTAATTTTAAAATTTAAATTTTAAATTACTAACCATCCAGGAAGAGGTACTAAATTTACTCTGTGATTTCCAGCACGTTCTAACATACCAAGACTCTCCCTTGAGTGAGGAGCTCTCTTGGCTTGGTGAGCTATCTAAGACGTGTCTCCTAGTCCGTCCCTCACAGAGCTCTGACGCAGGGTCCTCAAGCTCAAGTTCAGTTGTGAACGAAGCCTGGTCTAGCAGTGGGGGGCTCTCCCAAACTGTCCTGGGGGAGGAACATAGTCTGAGAAAACCTTCCTTTGGCAATATGTTGGAATGCAGGATGGACCTCATCTGTAAGCCTTACACAGTTAAGGGCGACCTCTACATGCGGCATTCCCGACTGTGCATTTATAGGGTTTATTCAAATATTATTGTTATTTCTATGATTATGATTAGGCCACATTTATTGAGCTTCTTGTATGCACCAGGCACTATTTGAGGTGCACAATTGCTTTCTGCATTTAATTTACAAGACAATTTTGCAAAGTAGAAACTAATATCTTCATTTTGGCGATGAAGAAATCTAGCCCCTCAGAGTTATTCAATCAAGTTATTTACATGTGTACAAGGTCCCATAGAAAGTAAGCGGTTAAGCTTTGGAATCATAACCACGTCCATCAGCAGCATTTCTGGATTAAAAAACTTCTGGCATTCAAAGAGTGAAAGTCCAATGATCTCATCTCAGATTTAGTGTGTCTTTACATTGTTGAAGGAGTTATTTTTTCCTGGAGTCCCCCGTGATGCCCTGTGTGTGTGTGCGTGCGTGCGTGCATGTGTGTGTGCATGTGGGTGTAACCCCCCCTTCCCCTCCAACATCCCCCTCCCCACTTCATCTCCCTCTCCTTCCCTTGTTCAGAACTGGAAAGGATGGTTTTCTCTGGAAAATCAGATCTCTGTGGAGGACACATGGCTTTGATCGTCCTCAAGAAGAGGATCCCAGAAGGGAAATCGGGCGAATGATAAACTGAGGGGATGGGCTGCCTGGACTGATGTGGGCTGAACAGGGTTATGGCTTCTGGTTAGAGCCGGGGAGCGGGAGGCAGTGCTGCTAGTTTGGAGAAGCTCTTGTTCTGTTGCAGGCAAGTAGCACAGAAATAGACAAGGCCTGGCTTTTGTGGGATGAGGGCATCAGGGCGCACGTGTCCTTGGTGGTGGGCAATGATCTGGTTCCAGATGGAAACTGAACATCTCTGTGCCTCCTGTCTCCCTGCAACTCCCTCCCATCCCCACAGAGGGAGGGATAATTTTCCTTGGAACGATGCTAATGGAGTCATGCGGGTCAGTGTCTCTGAGATAAAATCTGCCACTCCCTTCTGCAGGCTCATTATTTCTACCTTCAGGCTGCAAGGTGACAGCAGAACACTAAAGGATGGGGCTGTTTCAGGGCTGACTCTCAAATATATAGATGTGTGTGTGTGTGTGTGTGTGTGTGTGTGTGTGTGTGTGTGCGCACGCATGCATGTGCACGTGCGTGCGCGACTGTGGTTTTAAAGGTCTGATGACTTACCGGCAAACCTTTTGTCTTCAGCAAAGAGGGTGTCAGTGTTTAAATTCCTTGCAGAAATTTGATTGCCCTGAAACTCTGCCCCAGTCCACTTCTGGTTGTGTTTTCCTGTTGCCGTTTAATAACAACAAACATGGCTGCATACAGTGCTAGACTCACACCCCACGAAGTCCTAATTGTCCAATAATTTAAACAGAAGTGTGGCATTGTGTTGACTCGGCAATTTGAAATCATGCTAAAGCAGGGTTTTGCCAGCTGGGCCCTCGGCCTCCTTCAGAAACATCCTTGGCCTTGTGCAGCAGGGACCGCTAATCCATGAGGGGAGAGAAAATGGGATTTTTTTTTTTTTTAACAAAGGCAGAGTTTTCCAGAAGTCAGCAACAATCACCAACCAAAGGCCACCTTCCTGTGACAGCAAAGTCAGGGGCATGTATTCTGGGGTTTCTTTTCCAGTGCTTGAACAAATGCATCCTTTTCCTAGTGACTTGGCTCACTTGGCTCACTGCTCCCTTGTCTCGTATCCCATGAAAATCTTGACAGTGAACGGCCCTGGTTCAGGGATCTCCAGTTTTTTGCAGCCATCCAAACCCATATGGTGCAGGCTGTCCTGGCCGTAGGCTGAGGGTGGGCGGTGGGCACTGAAGACCCGGGTCCAGTGTCTGTCACGTGAGTCCACAGGCTGGGCATGTGGCTGCACGGATGACCCCTGGACCCCACGTTCCCCCCCCTCACAACCAGAGCTGATTCTTATAAGATGTGAACCTGGGCTCTGTGTTGTCAGAATTTCACAATGTTCATTCTGGATTATAGTGCACATTTTCCCACTATTTAAACACATACAGCTGAGTAAGCAGCCAACAAACCTGACACTGTGCAGGCCAGAGGAGATGCCTCCATGGGCCAGGTGGGCTAGTGGACCACTAGTTTTGACGCCTGGTCTTGAGGGTCTTGGGTCCCCATCCTTTGTTGTGGGGCATACTCCCATTTCTTCTTTTAGAGGAAGGGTGTGTCTTGCCTCCTCTGGGGGATGGGGGCTGTTGCAGGTGTTGGGAGCACATTACTTGGCATTAGCTCAGGCTCTGGCACCTTTCAGCTGAGTGATTGGAAGCAAGTGGTTTCTCTGCTCAGATCTCACGTGCCTGCCCCGTCAGTGACATGTGACCAGATGCTGGCCTGGCTCATTTCTTGGTGTTTTTGTCAGGATTTCACGCAGAATGGACTTTGTGAACTCTGGAGCCCGCCCCACCCCAGAGTGACCTGGGGGTTGCGTCCTATTGACCATATAATTAACCAGCTGTGGGAATCCTTCTGGGTTTCTGGATTCTCACCTGTAAAGACCAGGCTTTCCTCCAGGAGGCAAGGGTGAGCAAGAGCAGGCAAGCCTAAAGTCAAGTCAGGCTGGGGCAGTGACTCACCATGTGATCTGGGGCAGCCACGTGATCCGTGTTGCTGGGAGTGGTCCAGCAGCAGCAGCTGTAGGAGATGCAGAGTCTCGGGCATCACCTCAGCCCTGCGGAGTCAGGTGGTTTGCTCCACGAGTAGTTTGTAGGCACATTAGAGTTTGAGAAGATTGACTCAGTCTAGTGCTTCTCCAAACGTGGCCCTGGACCAGCCACATGATCCTCCAGATGCTTGTTAGGAAAGTGACTCCCAGGGGCCCCTCAGACCCACTGAATCAGGAGTCAGGGCCTGGGGACCAGGAATCGCCGTTTAACAAGGCCTCGGCTTATCCCAATGCACCGCTGATTTAACCTACTGCCTCATCCTCAGTGTAATTGCAATAATAATATGTATATCATGAGGCCATTTTAAGGATGAGAAAAATATGACAGTGTAATATAGTAGAATATAATATACCATTATATATTATAATACATAGAGAGAAAATGATATATTTATGATGAGCAGAACTTGATAGCTAACATGCAGTGAAGAACAGAAAAGAAATTGAAAGCAGGGTCATCGGTAAGGGTCTGTATCAGTTATGGGCTTTTGGTTTCAAGCCAATAGGAACTAATCCTGCTAATTTAAGCAAAATAGAATTTATTGGAAGAATAGGGTATAGGTCATAGAATTAAATTTAAAAGAAAAAACTGAGCCTCCAGTGCTTGGAAAAGGTAACAAGGAGGGAAGCTCCAGTGATCTAGGACAGTTATAGAAACTAATAAAGGGTCTCTCCAGGGCACCCCTAGTTGCCCTTGGGCCATTTCACTCAAGATCCAAATTTTGGGTAAAGAAAGTTCCTGCCAGACTTGGGTCACCTGGAGGACCAGGCGCCTGAGCTGCCTCCTGTAGTGGGGGTGGAGGAACTTCTCAAAGGAATAGACTGTTGTTATATATAAAAAATATTGTGAGAATAGGACCTAGGCCAGCACATCAACAGACGCCCATTGCAGAGATTTCCAGCCCCGACGTTCTGACTCCAACCGGGACCTTGGACCTGGCCAGTGATACAGAGTCTGGAGCTGGAGGCTGGGAACAGGTGCCAGCCCCCTCCACGGCCACCGCAGCTGCAGGGCTCTTCTTTAGGTCCGGACCTGAGCAGTTTGCTGGGCGATCCCGGGAGCGGCACGTGTCTGGAACTGCTTGTCCCTTCCGGACCCCCTGACCTGAAGCTGAGAAGTTTCCATCAAGAGAGGGCAGCTTGTCCCCGGCACTAACGAGCCCGTGCAGGGGCCGCAGAGCGCGGGACAACGACACCCTGGGCTCCTCTTCCTTCCTCCCCCAGTTTTATGAGTGATTATTTATAAAAACATGCTCAGGTCTGAAATGTACTAGGTTGGCTCCACGCTCTGTTTGCTTATATGCATACTGTGTTCACAGGCACAAATGGCCGAACGTGGCTTGAGCTCGGGCTCTATTCTTTTTGTCTGCTTTAGATTCTACCAGTTAATCACAGGAACGACCCCTCTGTGTGGGGCTCTTCCCTGGCTTATGTCCGCGCCACGGTAACGGGAGCTGGTGATGCTGAGTCTGAGGGGAGATTGACATGAATGCTGGTGTGTTTCATGTGCACGTCGGGGAGGAAGGGTTTCCAGAGCCTTTTAAAATGATTGTGCTGATAGGTCGAGCATCACATTTGCTAAGCAAAGCACGGAGACCTAAAAGGCTGGGCGGTCCAGTGGTTACAGTACCTGCCCATTGAGCGGTCTTGTCCCAACATTGGCCATTAACTCACCTCTTCACAAATCCTGGGCAACTTGGTGTTTCTTTCATTACATTGGAGATGCCAACATCATTCTTAAAAGCTGTACTTAAAGTAGTTGTACTTAAAATAGCCAGTAGACAAAAGCCAGGCTAGCCAACACCAATTCAAAAAACGAATTGGTTTTAGATCTGAAATTGTATGAAGTTCCTGAGCTTTATATTACTCTAAATATTAAATATTAAAGATGTGTTTGCATCTGCAGGAGGAAGAAGGCTCTTGAAGTGCTCTGTTGAAAACAGGTATAGTGGTGTCTCCTCTGTGAAAGGGTTTCCTTCTGAAGTCCTTGTGGAAGCTAGAACTTGCATACGGTTAAGATTACCTTTGAAAATCTGTTAAATTTCAAAATAAGTTCAGTATCTATAGTTTTGTATACATATCTATGCAGCAATATAATATATAGTGTATAAAATATGTAATATCCCTATATAACATTTATATAATATGTGCATATAATGTGCAATATATACTCTATATTTAATATTAGTATATTATATATAATTTACATCTGATATGTAATATTATGTATAATATGTATTGTATAGTGTAATACATTGTAAATAATATGGAGCATATTGTATATATTTATGTATTGAACATATGAGATATTCATACATTTATAATAGATAAATAAAACAATAAATATAAATAATGCACATAAACACATTTATAATATACAATACATACATATTATCCAGAATACATAATGTATATATTGTGTACACATATGAACTGTGCAAGTTTATAAATTTATATACTTGTATATGTAGCATCTATAGTTGTATACACATTCAAAATGTAATTTTACAGAATTTTAATTACATAAGTAAATATATCTATATTTGAAATCCCAGACATTATGGAACATGTGATCAGCTTTTCTTCACTTCAAGGCTTTGCTCTAGAGTAGAAAGCTCCTTCTGATGGTTCCATTTGGAATTTCTTCATTTTATCCCTGTATACAGGTATAATCTGAGTTCAGAATTTGGAATTATGCTGGCTTTTCTGCCCAAACGCTATGAATTTAAGCTATGCATAAATATGAGGCCTGGGTGGTATTTGCAGTCTGGTTGTCTACCAATCTCAGTTTTGGACCCAAGTAATTTGGGAGCCAAGAAGCCAGAGAAATTGCTGGTATGCTAGAAATGCCGTCAGGAATGGCAATTGTTGAGTGTTCATTCAAAGAAAAACTGAGTATTCCTGGCTAATGGATGATATTTTAAATCCTCATAATTTATTTACTCTTATTTTACCCTTCATAAAAATGGTAATCTATTAATTATACATGAAACTGAATACTCAAACTAGAAGAGAAACATGCTGGCACGCATTTCCTTTCACCCAGTCGCCTCCAATCATAAACAAGTTAGTTCCGTGTTTATGTCCCTCTGCAAAAACTCACGTGTATATTACAGATGTCAGATATCATGTAAATCACTAGTTATCACTGCCTTACACACCATTTTCCTACAGACTCTAATTCGATTTTCATAAACTACTGTTTCTCGAACATGTTTAGAATTTCCCTCTGCAGTGACCTCTGTTTAATTGAGTATATAATGTGCCTTCTCTTTTCATCGCAGTTAGGAAGCAAAAGAGACCACTTTGCAAACTAGATTTCTTCCTGTCCTTCTTGTGGAAGGTGATACAGTGGGGGTATTTTCTCATTTGTTGGTCATTTTTTTTGCTCTAATTTGTTCTGGACTGACTATAAGGAATTGAAATTGGTTTTTGAGTGTGGTTCTTGGACTCCTCATTACATGAGACTCATATTTTGCATCTGATCATTGAAAAAGTAAATATTGGGGGTGGGGGAAAGGCCCAGATCAGGAAATGTAGAAAAGAAAGTTGAGTTTCAAATGCAATTTCCCACTTGGTTCTCCCTAAGACCTGCCTATAGAGTTTCTAAGGAAACTCTGCCGACAGCCAGATGAGGGCCTGCCCAAGGCCCCAGATATGCACAATACCTTTCGTTATGACAGGACTCTCTAATTGTCATTTCAGCTTGCTCCAAATGACAGGAATAAAACAGAAAACAAGAGTTTGGTGTGGAATGAGTAGAGTTCATCATGGCTATTAAAAATTCTAATGACATGAAAGCCAATTATTGTGGCTTCAGGTGTTTATTCTGAATACACTGAGATATGTGACAGCCGAGGTAAACATTTCAGCCCTGACAGTTGCATTAATTAATTACCGCTCAGGATTCTAAAGCTTGCTTATTAGATGCTTCAAGAGCCAAGCAGAATACTTATAAGATACATATTCTAGGCAAGTCCAGACAGGCAGACTAGTCACTTAAGAACATTTTTTCCATGTACTTCTTTGACATTTATTTCTTAGAGTAAACCTCTGATTTATAACTATTTTACCCCATACTCCATTTTCCCCTAGAGAGACTTATATAGAAAAAAGTCTACAGCAACTTAAAAAGAAAAAGCACTGTGTCTGAAGAGGGCAGTCTTTCCACAATTTCTTAGAATTGATTGCACTTAAATACACATTGCAGGGGGTAGTTAATTTCTTTTAACGCTTGTGAGTGCTTTTACATGTGCTGCCCTTAAATCCCACTCTCTTAAAATTAGGCTCAATTTTCTACCTCACCTCCCTCCTCCCGTATATATATTTTTAAGTTTCGAATAATGTAGATGGCAAAAAAATTCTTCTAAATAGATGGCTGTATTTGGAAGAATTAACTTAATCCCCAATTTATGAGTATTTTCATAGGATACAGTTGCTTATTTCTATGTAAGTTTTAAACTTTATAGTTTATTCCTTATTTTAAGAATTGTGAAATCTTTAGTTTCCTGGAGAGAGAAAAACTAAAATGTATATTTCTACTTTTAGGCCCACAAGAAGGATCAGCCACATGATAATTTTCAGGAAGAGTCATAAAAGCGTTCTCTCTGACATATTCCATTCAGTCACAGAGCAAAGGCTTCAAACGTTTTCCACTTGTAAACACACTTGTCCTGGAAAGAGCGCGGGCCAAGGGTGCTTGGTACATGGAGATTAGCACCAAGGATAAACCTGATCCGCTGTGACAGCTGTGGCCATTCTCTCCCCACAACCCACAGCCACACGGTCAGATCAGAGCCTTGTCACAAGTGTCCGTGTCTGGGAGGCCCATTGCAGCTGTGACATCTGGGGCTATTTCTACAGAGAACATGGTCCTCCTACTCTGTTTCATAATGAAAATAAAGGGACGGGAGGCAATCCCTGGATAAAGATGGACATGTTCTTATGGGGGAAAACTTCTGAGGGTTACATGTCTCTGTGTGATGAAGAAAAGGAGATAGAAAGGGGTTCTCTAATTTGATGGGGTGGGGGGTGGTGATTAAACCACTCCTAAAATTCAGGAACTGCCAACTCTCTTCTCAGGCTTTGAAAAGTTCAAGCTTTGAAAGGCCTTGTGGATTATAGGGCCTTGGTGGTATCTAAGCTCAGGATAGTCTGACTTTTCTGAAGATTCTCATGGCTTTGAGGAAGAAACGATTAGGTTGGAATCTCAGTTAGAGGCAGCCTCATTCTGGGAAACTGGCTTCTAGCCAGCCTGTGGCCAGACCCTTCTCACTCAACATTGTCCACCGTGTGGTATCATTAATATGAAAGTGCACTGAAAATATATTAAGTAATGTATAAATATTGATAGGTTTATATTGTTACCGAAAGTTTGATTTTAGTTCAACCCCCCCAGTTTATAGATTAGCAGAAATGACTTGGCTAATGCCACAGAATTAGTATCAGATTCAGGAGATAAAATACCTGCTTCCCATTTTTTTTTTCCACAGACCTTATGTGACAGGCAGCTTCCAAGAGACCTCCTCCAGTGATTCACTCTCCTGGAATTCACACACTGTCCCCTCCCACATTGTACCAGGATTGGCCTGTTTGGTCAACAGTCACCAATAATCATAGGCCAATACTGAGGAATTTAAAGGTTTCTTCTGTTTAAAAGAACTCTGACCATGCCTGACACTACTATGTGTCTTATAAGTTTCTAACACACTTTGCCAGAAAATCTTCAGTTTGTGAATTTGACCAATGAAATCAACTTTGAGTTTTAAGTTCTAGATCTGTTAGTTCCTTGACATTGTCTAGGGGTAATGATCAAATCCAAAACTTCCTAATATGATGGTTTTCACACTACAAGTTCCAAAAGTAGCAATCACTCCTCGGGTGGCGGTGGGGGAAGGTGGAGGACAGAAGGATGTGGCAAGGCATCAATCGAACAATTTTCACAAAACAAACACAAAAACCAAACACTTTTTAAAAAAATTGAGATATAGTTGATTTACAATATTATATTAGTTTCAATTAGTTTCAGGTGTACAACATAGTGATTCAACATTTTTATAGCTTATACTCCATTTATAGTTATTATAAAATATTGGCTATATTCCCTGTGCTGTACATAATATCATAGTATCTTAATTATTTTATACGTAGGAGTTTGTACCGCTTAATTCTCTATCCCTATCGTGCCCCTTTCCCCTTCCCTTTCCCAACTGGTAATGACTAGTTTTGATATCTGTGAGTCTATTTCTGTTTTGTTATATTCGTTCATTTGTTTTATTTTTTAGATTCCACAGATAACATACAGTATTTGTCTTTTTCTGTCTGACTTATTTCACTAAGCATAATACCCTTTAGGTCTATCAGTGTTGTTGGAAATGGCAAAAGTTCATTCTTTTTTTATGGCTGAGTAGTATTCCATTGTATGTATGTATGTATGTATGTATGTATCTATCTATCTATCTATCTATCTATCTATCATCTATCATCTATCTATCATCTATCTATCTATCTGTCTATCATCTATCTATCTATCTAACATCTTCTTTATCCATTCATCTGTTGATAGACACTTAGGTTGCTTCCATATCTTGGCTATTGTAAATGATGCAGCTGTGAACATTAGGGTGCATGTATCTTTTAGAATTAGTGTTTTCATTTTCTTTGGATATATACCCAGGAGTGGAGTTCCTGCATCATATGGTAGCTCTATTTTAGTCCTTAAAGGAAACTCCATCCTGTTCTCCACAGTGGCTGCACCAATTTACATTTGCACCAGCAGAGTACAAAGGACCCCTTTTCTCCACATCCTCAACAACGTTTGTTATTTGTGTTCTTTTTGATGATAGCCATTCTGACAGGTGTGAGGTGATATCTCATTGTGGTTTTAATTTGTATTTCTCTGATGATTATCTATGTTGAGCATCTTTTCATGTGTCTGTTGGCCATCTGTATGTCTTCTTTGGAGAAATGTCTATTTGGGTCTTCTATTGGGATATTTGTTTTTTTCTATGTTGAGTTGTATGAGCTGTTTATATATTTGGCATATTAACTCTTTACCGGTCATATCGTTTGCAAATATTTTCTTCCATTCAGTAGATTGTCTTTTCATTTTGTCAATGATTTCCTTTGCTGTGCAAAAGCTTTTAAGTTTAATCATGTCTCATTTGTTTATTTTTGCTTTTATTTCCTTTGCTTTAAGAGATGGATCCAAGAAAATATTGCTGCAATTTATGTCAAAGAGTGTTCTGCCTATGTTTTCCTCTAGGAGTTTTATAGTATCTGGTCTTACATTTAGGTCTTTAATCCATTTTGAGTTTATTTTTGTGCATGGTGTTAGGAAGTGTTCTAATTTCATTCTTTTACAGGTAGCTGTCCAGTTTTCGCAGCACCACTTATTGAAGAGACTGTCCTTTCTCCATTGTATATTCTTTCCTCCTTTGTCGTAGATTAATTGACGTTAAGTGTGTGGGTTTATTTCTGGGCTCTCTATTCTGTTCCATCGATCTATGTGTCTGTTTTTGTGCCAGTACTGTATTGTTCTGATTACTGTAGCTTTGTAGTATAGTCTGAAGTCAGGGAGGGTGTCTGGTAGGTTGGTTACATTTCTCAACCTTGGAGATATGGCCTTTTGTAGGTGATGTCCTATGCTTCCCAGAAGTGCACTCACCTCTGGACACTAGAGCTATATGCCCAGCCCCGCTATGTGGGCTGCATCGGTCCTTTTGTTCTGGTGGGCTGACTACTCTGGGACATCTGATAGGGATTGCTGGCCCCAAGGTCAGTTGGTGGCCAGGCCCTGCCTTGTCCAGAGCGTGTTGGTCACTGGTTGGCTGGGCCGGGTCATGAGGCAGCTGGCTGCAGATCTCCAGGTGGCCCTGGGGCTAGTGCTGGCTCACTGGTGAGCATAGTCAGAGTCTAGGGGATCCTGGAGCTGGTGCCTGCAGCCAGGTTCTGGGGCTACTGCTGGCCCAGTGGCAGGCAGAACGGGGTCCTGTGGTCTGGCTGCAGGGCCAGGGGTCCCAGAGCTGATGTGGACTCACTGGTGGGCATGGCTGGTTCCTGACGTAGCTGGCTGTAGGGTTCACGGAATCCTGAAGCTTGTGTTGGCCTGCTGGTGGGTGGGCTGGGTCCTGCCATGACAGGCTGCAGGGCTGCAGTTGTCCTTGTGTCATCCTGTTGGTGGTTGAGGCTTTGTCTCAAGCAGACTTGCTGGGGGGTGGAGCTAGCCCTGGAGTCTCTGGCAGCAGGTCTCTGGGGGTCCCAGGTCTAGTGCTTGTTCACTGTTGTGTGGGGCTGGGTCCTGAGTCTTCTGGTGGGCTGGGCAATGTTCAGGGGTGGGTGTAGGCTCCGGGGGTCTTATGGTAATCTGTCTGCTGGTGGCCGTGGCTGTGCTTGACCTGAGGTGTCCCAGACTTGGTGCTTATGGGCTGGTGGGTGGGGGTGGAGCTGGGTGGGAAGATTCCACAATGGTGCTTGCCAGCACAATTAGAATGAGACTCCAAACATGGCTGACACCAGTGTCTGTGTCCCCAGGGGAGCTCCAATTGCCTCCTGCCTCTCTGGAAAACTCTCCAAGATCAGCAGGCGGGTCTGACCCTGGCTCTTTTCAAATTACTGCTTCTGCCCTCGGTCCCAGCGTGTGTGAGATTTTGTGTGCATCCTTTAAGAGTAGAGTGTTTATTTCACCAAGTCCTGTGAGACTCCTCAAAGTGAGTCTCACTGGCCTTCATAGCCAAACGTTCTGGGGGCTCATCTTCCCAGTGAGCACCCCCAGGCTGGAGAGCCCTATGTGAGACTCAGACCCCTTGTTCCTTGGAGAGAACCTCTGCAACTGTAATTATCCTCCCATTTGTGGGTCTTGGCTATAGTTTATGTCTTTAGTTGTCCAAGATTTTTTCTGATAGGTTCCAATCTTTTTCATTGACAGTTGTTCTATAAATAGTTGTAATTTTCATGTGCCCATGAGAGAAGGTGAGCTCAGGATCTTTCTATGCTACCATCTTGGGAACCAAAACCAAACACTTCTAAAATTTTCTATCTTTGAGGTTATCCTGTGTATAAAAGTCAAGGCATCGCTTGAAGCATTCATTGACGCTCCACGTTCCAAGTCAGTTCTCTGCGGAGGTAGAATTAAATTGTTCACTCAGGCTGATACACACTGCAAATTAGGTAATTCATTATTTCCTCAGGTATGTTCTATGGAAGACTAGATCTCTGAATTATTAATAGTTATTCAATAAGAAGACAAGTTGAGAGATGTAAGCTGTTATATATAGAATGAATAAACAATAAGGTTCTACTGTATAGCATAAGAACTACATTCAATATCCTATGATAAACCATAATAATGGGAAAGAATATTTAAAAAAGGATATATATGTATAGTTGAATCACTTTGCTATATGGCAGAAATTAACACAACATTGTAAATCAACTATACTTCAATTAAAAAAATAAGACAAGTTGACAGAGAGAGAAGAGAGGCGAAGAGGGGAAGGCAGGGGAGTGCAGGAGAGAAATCATGAAGTGAGTAAATACGTTCTTTGGACAAATAATTTTTGGGAAATTGAGTTGAACAAATGGATCCATGGATAAGTCTTTGGAGCAGAAATTCTTAATGCCTTTTATATGTCAGAATGTGCAGTGATTCTTTAAGAGAGAGGCTGGAGCAATGGCCTCTGTGTTTACTTTCCTGCTTTCCCAGTACTTCAGCATTCCAGTGAGGGGCAGGAAAAATATACAAACCCCAGCCTATGGACCAAGTCTGACCCAAGCCATTTTTTGCAAATAAAGTTTTATTGGAGCCCAGTTACACCCGTTTGTATTGTCCATGGCTGCTGTCATGGTCCACAGCAGAGGTGAGTGGTTTTGAAAGAGACTATATGGCCCACAAAGCCTATAATATTTACTGTATGACCCATTATAGAAAAATTGTGCTGACCCCTGGGTTGGATCAATTGGGAAATATAGTAGTTCCCCAAACTGACCAAAAAACCATTTTTTAATAGGTCGCTTTGCAGGTCCAGTTTCTGCATAGCACACATTCCAGGGAACACAGTCTGTGCATGCCTTTCCTCCCCTTGGTACCTTGAAAGCAGAACTCCATACACTGCCCTGTTAGGCAGCTGCTAGGGGAGGGTTTCTGTGTCTCTGAGATGTGGGGTGGCAGATAAGCCCAGCAGCTCAAGTGAATCCATTCTTTTTGGTAAGATACAGCAAGATCAAGTTGAGTTACAGAGAAAGCTGCTTGATAACAGGAAGCTTATCATTTATTTACTGAGCATCCTGTTTGCTGTTTTTAGTCTTGCGCAGGAAGGGAGCTGGAGATTACCTTGTGTTTGTGTCTTCAGGGACTTACAGTTCTCTCTCCTTGAAGAAAGTGACTGCAAGACATGTTAAATCATGATGTGAAAATTCAGGGACTTAGCTTTTTAAAAAGACCTAAAGGGGGAAAAAAATCCTGAAACTTCTTTTTTCCACCAGTCACAAGAATAGTGTTTTCATCCCCCTTAGGTATGATTCATAGGGTATTAAATCCTTTCTACAGACTTTTACTTGTAAGAGGTGAATAGTTTTTCTGCTAATAAGGTGAATTAGTTATCTATTGCTGTGTAACAAATTACCCCCAAATTTAGCAGTTGAATAACAAACATGGATTACCTTGCGCTGTTTCTGAGGGTAGGGGGTATATGATCTGACTGGCTGGGTGGCTCTGGGTCATAGTCTCTCTTAAAGTTACAGTCAAGCCTTTAGCCAGGACTGCAGCCTCTGAAGACTTGACTGGGGCTGCAGGGTCAACCTTCAAGTTCACCCACATGGCTGTTTGCAGGCGGTTTCAACTTCTCACCGGGTGGGATTCTGCATAGGGTGGTTCGTGATACAGCCCCTCCCATAGGAAGTGATCCCAGAGTGAGGGAGCAGCCCAAGTTAGAACCTAACCTAGTGAGTGAGTATCCTCATCTCTACCACTTTTTGTGGATTAAGCATACCAGCCCTGGTACAGTGTGAAGGGGGCTATAAAATGGTGTGAATACCAGGACCCAGGGAGTCATTTGAGGCCATCTGGGAGCCTGGAGACCACAGTCTGGTCATTTAAAGCAGCATCTGTTGGTGAGAAAACCTCTTCTGTCCTCACTTCTTATCTGGGACACTTAAAACCCAAGGCCAGGGAATTGCCCTTGTGAGAACTTTGTAGCCTGCAGAGTGCCTTTTTGTAACTGAGAATTAGGTACCCTGCCTAAGATATTTTACTTCCACTTGTTGCGATACTGTTGTAAATTTGTTACAGTAAGGCATTTTATCATTTCTGCTGGAAAAGTGTCGTAATAGACGAGCGTATGATTTTTTTATGTTGCGAATGGCTCCCCCATGCAGGGCACAGACGCACGAGGGAAGGAGCAACAGTCCTTCCTGTAGTCGAGCTTTGGATTTGTTAATCTCCTTCACTCTGTGAGGGTAAGAACTGACTCTCTCCATTCATTCATAATTTCAGCTCATATTGACTGAGACACTGCTGTATGCATGATAGTAAAAGTAATGATTAACAAAGGAAAGTGGGGAAAAGACAAGAACCCTGCTTTCTTGGTACTAACATTCTAGTGAGGGACACGAACAATGTAGAACCAAACAAGTACACGAACAGGTAATTTCAGATAGTGATCAGAGCTATAAAGAAATTGCAGTAGGGTAATGGGATGAAGAGTGACAGCGGATGGGCTTGCACCTGGTTCTTTGGGGCAGGACTGGAGGAGGAAGAGGAAAAACATCATTGGGGAGAATCTCATCCATCTTTGTAAGCCCTGTTGCTAATAGAGTGCTTTGCACATACTAGGTATGCAAAAAAATGCTTGTCAAGTTAAAGTGCATTGGTGGGGGGTGGGGGTGGGGAGGACTAATAAACAAAAACCCTGGGAGCATCATTTTGATTTCAGTAAATCCACATGGTATTTTAACTCTTTGAGGAAGATGGAGTCTGTGTTATTTTACATCTAAGTTCTCCTTAACCCAGACTCAGCTATTTCTCTTCCATTACTGAAAAATAACTAAAACCAAGAGGCAAAGCCTATTGAATATAGTTATTAAATCCATCTTTAGTACTTGACTGTATCGAGATTTTCTCTCTTTCATTGTTTGCACTGAGGCTATCTTAGATTTATTTTATTTTGCATTTTGTCATGGAATGAGGACCCAAAGAGTAACTCATCCAATTTCAGATTTCATAGCTTCAGAGGGAGGAGTTTGGAGGTTTGGGGGATGGCCAAGGAGGGCAGTGACATGACTGAAAGCCTGGAAACTAGGGCACACAGGGAAATGTTAAAGAAAATGGATTGATTTAATGGAGAAAAGAATTCCAAAGGATGGTTAGCACTGAGAAGAAATGGAGAATATGGGAGCTGCTTGTCGTATACCTTAATGATCTGAGCTTTTATTGAAACTGGAAAAATTTAGGTCAGGTTTTAGGTAGCGTCCCTTACCCAACTCTTAGGATTCTCTGTAGCACTAGGAATGTGCTAGTGCTTCTTGACTGAGCTAGTTAGGTCCAGAGTTCTGGCATTCCATAATTGGCTCAATAATTCCTTATTAAAATGAGGGTAATAAGTTTGTGATTGCATTTATAAAGGACAGAGAGTTTAGAGACTGTTTCTTATCTATCTCACAGACACTAACTGTATAGGAGTTTAGTAAATGCCGAATCAGTGTAGCAACACATATTAGAGTGTATGTTCTAGAACACCACCACTGCAACGAGGAAACCGTGTGGCCCTTTCAATAGCAAAATTGTTAAAGAGACTCCAGAACTTCATCCCATGCTCTTTTCTTTCTTTAATCAATTTTCTTTTCTTAGTTTGTCTGGTCTGCATCCTTACTTGTGATTTTTTTGGTAGCTACTTATTAAGGTGTGTGTGGGTAGAGCCTTTGCCACTTGTACTTTACAAAGTTTCTTGCTCCGGAAGAAAGGTTTTTCAGTCAGCTCTCTACACCTTGCTTATTAAAAATATTACTGCTGTCTAGGTTATTTGCTTTTCTGGTCTTGTTCCTTGCATGAATCACCTCATTAGAGTTGGAAACATGATCTTTCCATCTGAAATGAAAATTCCAGAAGTCATGTCTATCATCCAGAGTTCAGTCTGTCTGAGTAACCCATGTGGTTTCCTGGATCCTATCTGTCAGTGACTTTTTGTGCTAAGATGTTAAATTCATATGTCCAATTGACATCTTCCAACACTGTTTATTGGTTTTTCATTTTTTGTGCTTTAATTAGGCTCAAGGCTTAATGCAGGAAAAACTCCAGCTATTGAAAAATGTCCATGTTCCCCAAGCTCCTTGTCTTATGGTGATGGGCAATTAGATTTGGAGGACAGTTGTAGGATGGAGAACAGCAGCTGCCTGGCTGGCTGGCTGTCTTGCTGCAGCATCTGGCAGCTTTCCTCAACTGTGAGCTGCCCTTGAATTTAGTCTGTCTTCCAGGTTTCTGCATAGCACTCCTTTTCCTTGGTTTGACAAAACAGTCTGTTAAAAAGGAAGCCTCTTAGTGGCATTGTCTGCATGCTTTTGTCACTAAAATATTCTACATTCTTCTCCTCCTGAACTCCTTTCTCCATGATATGAGTAAACTACATTCCCACAAGCCTCACCAGCCTGGAGAAGGGAGAGACAGAAGATGCAAAGTAGGGTAAATGTTTGAGTCTCAATATCTCTTCGACTTCTAGCTTCTGCCTGCTTTGATGGGTCATCTAGTTTTTTCAAAGTGTGCCCCACAGTACTCATTCCGGAGACTTTTTATGTGGATTAACATGCACCCAAGACTCTCAAGTTCAAAGTGGTGTCTGCCATTTTCCTTATTTCTTGCCCTCATTACTTGAGCAGTATTTTCTTTGAAGCCATATTTAAGAAAACTCCCCATCCTAATATCTTGAAATCTGGGCCAATGGTGCTACACTTTTAAGAAATTCAAGTAGCACTGAGGCTCTCAAATCCTGCCAATTTTTATGGATACTTTCCCTCAGAAATGTCACTTCCATCACCAGTGTCTCCATACTTGCCAAAGTTGGATCGGGTTAAGTTTAATGAACCTTTTAATTAATTGACGTGATGTTTACTGAGCACTTACTGTAGTCCAGGCACAGACATGCCTGATTACACGAGTAAACAACATCCCATCCCAACTTGCTACCCCCCATCCCTATAACCTTGTGGGATGTACAGTCTACAAGAGAAAGTTGCATTTAGAAGGCAATTACAAGATAGAGTGAGGAGCGTTTTGATAAGGGGTAGGTGCGGATGTGTTGGAAACACATCAGAAGGGCAGGGCCTATTCTTGGTATTTAGGGAAGGTTTTCCAAGGGTGGTGGGTGTGGGGGTGGATATCCAAACTGAAACCCTTACCCACCCATTTAATTAAAAGTTTGGTGGTTCAAAGTTTAATACATATCTGTAGATTAAAAATGAGATTCTTTCTCCCCAAGCGTCTTCCCACAGTTTCCAGAAGTATTTCTCTAGAGTCTGAGAGTTCGTTTTATCTGTTTAGAGAAAACTGCTCAATAATATCCTCGGGTCTTCTTGCCTCTGCTCTTCATAGCTCTTGTCTTTCAATGGACACCTGCAGCAGGAGAAGGTTGTGCTAGGATTATTCTGGCCTTTTTCTTTGCTTCTAAGATCTAATATGAATCAATTGAACAGCCCCTTAAAAATGCAAATTGCTGCATCCCACTCTCAGAGATTTGTGAATTCCTGGGGTCAGAGAATTCATGCAAGCCACTTTATTCTGATGTGGGTACTTCCCTTTGATTAACTACTGGTTGCCCAGGGCTCTAGCAGGAGGAGAATGAGGGTATGAACAATTAGTTATCTGGTTTGTCGGGTAAGTTTATTTTTGTTTAAGCTGAAATCCAAACCACACATTATGGCTAGTTTATTAAAAACACATGAAGGAAACCCAACCAGATTTCATGTTTTGTGCTATGAGACTAGTTTTCAAATACAGCCACATCCATCAGAAGCTATGGTATGATTATGAATGTTGTTATGCCTTTAAAATTTGTACTTAACGTTGCCCAGTTGCTTTGTTGTCTCTCTTGCCTTTTACATTTATCCTGAGCACTGGGAAGGACATGAAGTATGTGAATCACAAGACTGTAATTGCCATTATAAAGTGAATCATACTTGTGTCAGTGCTGATGTGCAGTGTGACCTTTTGGAAAAAGTGAAGCGTGGGCATGGAAGTATTGTGATACTTATCCAGAGGAGATAGAGGTCCATTTCATAGGGAGTTATTATTGCATTCAAATCCACAAGTGCCCATCTTCTGCCTTTCCCACTTCAAGGTTCCTTAAGAATTTGAGTCACATGCTGCATGTCACACATCTCACTTTTCTTTAAAATGTGTTTTGAATGTCAGTGCTCATATCTTGACTTTGATTACCAGAATTGAAATTTTATTTATAGAAACCAAAGCTTTCAAGAAGATAAGAGACAGGTGTTGGCAAGGGTGTGGAGAAAAGTGAACCCTCCTACACTGTTGGTGGGAAGGTAAATTGGTACAGTCAGTATGGAGAACAATATGTAGGTTCCTTAAAGGATTAAAAGTAGACCTACCATATGATCCAGCAATCCCACCGCTGGGTGTATATCCAAAGAAAGTGAAACAGGATTTTGAATAGATATCTGCACTCTCATGCTTATGGCATGTTTATTCACAAGAGCTAAGATATGGAAACAACCTAAGTGTTTATCAACACTTAGGATATAGAAGATGTGGTACATACATATACACAATGGAATATTATTCAGCCACAAGAAGGAAGGAAATCCTGCCATTTGTGACAACATGGTTGGACTTGGAGGGCATTGTGCTAAATGAGATAAGTCAGACAGAGAAAGACAAACACTGTCTGATACCACTTATACATGGAATCTAAAAAAGCCAAGATTGTAAAAACAGAGAGTAGAAGGGCGGTTACCAAGAGCTGGTGGGGGAAGTTGTTGTTTAAGGGTACAAACTTGTAACTAGCAGATAGATAAGTCCTAGAGATCTAATGCACAGCATAGAGATTATAGTCAACAACACAAAGTTCCTGATAGACTAGGTCTTGATTGTTCTCACCACAAAAAAGAAATGATAATTATGTGACCTGAAAGAAGTGTTACACTACAGTGGGCATAATATTATAGTATATAAATGTATCAAATCAACATGTTGTACACCTTAAACTTACACAATGTTATGTGTCAATTATATCTCAATTAAAAAAAAGCCCAAAGCTTAATTTTTCTGATAATAAATATAAAATTTATTGTTACAATTTCAGAAACCCATACTGTGACCTTAAATAATGATGAATTATGTTCTCAAGACATAATGCCTCCAAAATTAGTCTGATGGTGAATTCTAAAATCTTATGATTTAAAGAGACTTAAAGAGACTGCTGAAGCCCAAATTGTTGGGCTGGAAAACCAGCCAACAGCCTCTTCCTAAAAGTGTAGGGAAGATGAACTCTGTTAAAACATCTGGGCAAAGAGCTATTCTAGATTATGAACCTTATCTAGTTAGCTGAGATTTAAGAAGAAGGTTCTTTTTCGTATTTTAAACACATAACATTGAAACGAATCTAATCCTTCCATGGAAAGTCAGTCTTGCCACTATAACTGGTAATCATGTATATACTCTAAAAGTGAATATATTAGAATCATTGAATTGAGTGGATTTGGGACTAGATGTGAAGGGAGCATGGGGACATTACTTCACAACAAGGAGAGTGAGCATTGGAGAATGCACATGGTCCTTCAGTGATAAGATCATCCCTGTTGTTTCTCCCTGAGGAAAAATGATGAAGCTTTTGGTTTAACTTCTAGCTCCTCCTTGAGGTTCTCCCTCCGTCCAAGTTGAAAATGAGATGCTTCTCTCACACTTGCTCTTGGATTCATTCCCATTAACCTCAGTGGGGCAGGAGAGAGTGGGAGGGCCTTAGAGCTGGTCCCAGCCCTGCCCTGCGGGAGGGGCAGATACAGAGGGAAGCTGATCAGAGCAGGCAGGACACAGCAGCAGCCAGCACACAAGGCTCTCTGTCGAAGAGATGCAGGGAAGCTGTTGGAATCAGCAAAGGCCAGCTGGGAATCACACAAGAGTCCTGAAGAGCAAATAGAGTGCAGTGATGGGGGATGCAGGAGTTGGCCATACTGTATTGACCTATTGATCATTTTCGAAGGATACCAATCGCTTTCACATCTTCATGCTTCTGTCTGTATGTTCTCTTTGCCTGAAGCATCCATAAGCTTCTGAAGAACTGAAGTCTTGTAATTTGACTCAATTTGAATGAACAGCAGAGCACAGCATTACACCCTGCTAGTAGTAGAAAAACGCGATTAATGTCAATGACACAAGGAGGGTTTAGGCAAAAGTAGCAGCCAGAAGTCATGCTTCAGCTGCTTAACAACATCACAGATAGTATCTCAGCCTTTTCCTCATGGTCACAAAATGGTTGCTTCAGCTCCCGTGTAGCATATGTGCATGTAGAGAGAAAGAAGAGTAATGGGGAAAGTATAAGGCTTATCTTTTCCCTTTTGTCAGGAAAGCAAAGGGTTTCCCAGAACTCCTGACCAGCACCCACCCACAGCAGAATTATGGTCACATCTCATGGGCCAGCGCTGGTGGGAAGAAATACTCAGAAAGTGAGCATGTAGCTTTTCTAGCCTCCATGGTGGAAGTAGAAAAAGGAAATGGTGATGAGAATGGTTTGGGATGAGCTCATTTATGGTGAGCTTGTGGCATTTTACAAGCCCAGGTTGCTGGTAGCAATGGTGTGGTCCTCTTGTAAGGTGAAGGATCTTTTTATAACAAGAATAACTGGCACTCACATGACCTCATTTATTAACTTAGGTGTTTGTAAACCAGTTTTGTTTCAAACAGAAACGTAAAATAACACGTCTTATTTTCTGCTTGTTGAATGGACGCCTTATATGTGCATAGTTCTTTACTGTAAAAAGTGCTTCACAGCTATTGTCATATGTGACCCTCACAGGAATCCCGTGACATAAAAATGATTATTCCAGGTTCCATAGAAGAGGAAGTTGAGACAGAGAGCGTGTGGGTGACTTGTACCAGGTTAAACAACTAGTACAAACTGAGACGTGGATCCAGATGTCTTGACTTTAATGTCCATATGATTATACTTGTCGAGGAGACTATGTTTTAAAAGAAATGAATCAGAAAGACTCAGTTCAGGTAGAGTCTAAGATGTGTTAAGTTTTGGAACTGTAGACACTGAATAAATCATTCATTTAGAGAAATGAAAAGTGTGTTCAGTCTGTGTGACAGCGTGACATCTTTTTTCTCTTTCCATTTTTAGAGAACCTCAGCTAGCAAGCCGTCCGGTGTTCCCACCTATAGCAGATGGTCCAGTTCACAGCCGCATCAGGTAAGATGCTCTTTTTAAGAACTTGACATATTGGTTTCCCATGAGGTATGCTCGAACCTACAATTGTGTTGTCTCTGAGAAAATGTGGACAGTGTCGGGCTGTGTCTGGTCTCACCTTGACAGTGGCCCCCTCGACAAAGGGCTGTGTGGTTCCTCATTGGTAACTTTTCTGGACTTCAAGTTTTGGGTCAGGACTCTCTGAGGGGAACAGTGACAGGAAAATGCTGAAAAGCCCTCCTCAGTAGATAGCTGATGAAATCAATCTAGCAACTATTGGAAGTGAAATGTGCCTTTTTTCTTCAACCCAAGATTATCCTTTCTGTCCCTTTTATTGCAGGAAATGGGGGTATGCTCCCCATGTGTGTACATGTGCCTGGACACAGGGCTCTGAGTGTGTACCCCAATATATAAGAAGATGCACTAATACTACAAAGAATCACTTTGCTGTTGTATTTTTTGCCTAATTCCTCAGGGTTATTACCAACCGCTCCTCAGGTCAAGCAATACTGAGCATTAATTAACCTCTTTTGGGGCAGTGAAGCCAGCAGATGCTGTCATGTCCCTGTGTGTAAACAAAGCAGCACCTTTTCTGTTGGTGACAGCCTGTGACCACATGGACTTCTTTTGGAAGCAGCTCATTGTAAGAGCACTAGCCTTGGACTCGAAAAGCTGAGCAGGACTTGCGTTCAAATTACCTGCTAGTTATGAGAGCAAGGAGAAATAACCTCCCATTTGTCTTTTGCTTTATTGACCAGAATTCTGTCTTAGACTTTTCAGGTCACTTGGGCTGGCTGCAGTGATTATGCAAGGGGCCTGTTGCCAATGGCTTATAGTCCCAATGCCTCCATTTTATCGACTTTCTGTAGAAATTTAGCATTGGTGACCATTTACTCCAACATCAGAAAAATGGGAGGGCTCTTTTTGTGTTTTTCTTTTTATCTTTTGTTTTCCTTGCAATTACAGATTGACGTTTGTCAATAAAACAATGTTAAAATTAATAAGAGATAACTAAATTCTTCCATTATTGCCATATTTTATCACCATGCCTATTTTTATATTGAATTGGTTGGTAGAAAAAAAGTTGAGGTGATGGCTCCACCCTCATGGGCATCACGTGCGGCTGCAATAGTTTTTGGTCAATTTGGAGGGTACGTTGATTCATGAATGTGAGCTGAGAAAAAAGATGGCACAGAAAGAGGGGCTGAGGCGCCAACCAAGGGAGCTGCTTTGAGTGCCCAGGTGTCCTTGACTTCCCACGTGCTGGGCACGACCTGAGCATGTGCACTTTAGGAATCGGTACTTGTGATTTTTGTTCTCACACTTCCTCGAGACTGAGCTGCGCAAGTCAGCACTCACATTTCTCCTCGCCCTGAAGATGCAGAGATGTTCTAAATCTAATCTTCACAGTCTAAGGAAAGGGGGACCCAGAGATTACATTGTCCAAACTTACACAAATTTAGTTGGTCCAGGATTCTATGCTTTCTTCTCCAGAGCTCATTCAGTTTTGCAAGTCAATACAATCCTTTTGGGAACCTCCCATTGAGATAACCTTACATTGTCCTTCTGTGATTCTGTGCTGGTTTTGCAAACTTTTCACCAGCTGCAACGAAATGAGAAAAGTAAAGACAGGGCAGTTGGGACAGTACTTAATTCTGGAAATATATCCTTTTAGTGTTCTGCTATTACAATGACCTTATTTCATAAAATCAGGGAATTGTTAGATGGTATTTGTGTAAGTTTTAATATCTTAGGGAAATTAAAGTGATGACCATCTTACATGCATTTCCCCATGTTTTTTTCTTTGAATTCTTCCAGGTCTATGAAATCCGAGAGCAGATGAACAACTAAAAATGGGTTCCCTTTTACCCTCTTACATGTGGAAAGAAATCTGGTTGTGTGGGGAGACTTTCAATATTAGCAGCACTTTTTTGATGGGGAAACATAACCCAGTGGCATTTCTAAATGGTACTCCAATTAAAACTAATATTGATGTCATCTCTTTTGTGTTGAGGGTTCCTTTTAACTCTAAGTGGAAGGAGTGGTACCTTTTTCTCTATTTCATAGGTTTCCTTGGTGATTGATTGTCTATTGTGCTGGTTATCTGCTCATTTGCTTTCAGATCTGCTCCATGCCCTTCCCTTGACACCTACTTTCCCAGGCTCCCTTGCTAACTGGCTCCTGTGTAGGTTCTCCCAGTGAGAGGCATTGTTGGCAGACTGGAAAGAGACAGGATCTAGTTCTCCCTCTGTGTTTGCTCTGGGCAATATATCTCCATGTCTGAGACCTTGTGTGGATCCAACTTCCATAAAACAGCCTTACTTCTGGCTTTTAGGTACATACTCTCATCTCCCCCCAGCCCTAGGGGAGGCAGCAGCTTCCTCATCTCTCCCTGTTTGTTTTTTTAGTTCTACCAACACCCTTATAACTAGTGCCCTGTATTAAATTCCTTCTACTGGACAGCCTGGTATTGACCCCATTTTTCCAACAGTTTTTCTGACTGTTTTCCAACTGACACACCTACCGTGGCATGACCCACTTCATTCTTTTGTTTCTGTAACAGCGACATTTAATTTTAGAAATATTATGTGAATATTTACAGGATCACCTGCCTCGCAGCTGCTGAAAGCTCTGAGATTTATTCTCTTGAGCTGGCCTGGTGGGTGGTAATCATTTTACACCCCTATCCCACTCAGAATAATTATTTCTCTTCTTTGTTACTCATGCTCTAATCCTTCCCTTTTCAGTTTGTGTTTATTACAAAAACCATTGTCTTTTGCGTTTGCAATATAATAGGCTTATTGGCTTCTGTCTTTGAAAGTCCCTACACAAATTCTCAGCCTGAGGTAGAGACTACAATTGCAACTCATTCCTGGATTCCAGCCTTGTGTCTTTCTCTGATTTTTGGCATCAGCAGAACATTTAGGAAAAAAATTGAGTCGTGGATTTATATTTACTAAGAGTCCAAGTGGATCATTTCCTATTTGTTTTCAAAACACTATTTGCAAACCTGAGATAGACACAAACATAGATACAGTAACGAGTAAATCAGTATACAAGGCAGATACTTACTCATTTGAAAATTAATATCATCACCTTTCCTTCATAATTGTTATCAGCATATCTAACATTTCTTGAGCACTTACTATGTGGTGTCTGCTAATTCCTTTACATGCACCATCCTCTCAATGCATTAATCCTCTCAATATCTCTATGATAATGATGTGATATTTTATAAGTGGGGGGACTGACAACCCGAACGTTTAATTAACTTACCCAATAACACAAGGTTAATTTCATCAGATTCCAGCATCCTAGTCTTTTAACCAGTGGACAGTATTATTTCTAATGTTTTTAGACTAATTTAAGGCAACTGAAAAGCATTTTAACAAATAGTTCTGTTTTGCCCTAACCAGAACACAACTTTTTGGGCTCTAGGTACTATTTCTACTCTGAAATGTTTTTGCACAGTTACGTTTTTGTTGAAATAGGGTCTTATATCCACTATTTGCAAATAGGCAACTTCTAAAGCATGGACTTTAATATATTTATTAAATTTTAGTTAAAAATGCACCATTTCGTGTTTCATTTGGAGTAATTTGAAAACATATTTGTAAGAAAGAAGTAGCTTCTCCCATTGCTTTGCAGTTTGTAAAGAAGACACATAAAGTTTTATATGCTTTGCCAATATCTACCAAAGAAAAGTCATTATGAATTGTGCTTTGAATAAAGGAAACAGACAAATGAAGATGGTGACTGTCTTCAAATCTGAAATACCAAGAGATAAACTGAAATTGTGATCACTTTTGTTAATGTATGTTTTGTACTTCTCTTTAGAAAAATTTCAACCCTCCCATCAAATTTTCCTCTCATGTTCAGAAAATTTCTTGTAAATATGAAATAGCTATTCTCCTGTGATTTAGAAACGGAAAGATTTTCCTTTGGATAATTGTCACAAATCCAAGCACCCTCAGTGTAAAGTTTTGGTCAATAATTATCAATTGATTGATTGCTGACCCTTTAGTAAACTTGGTCTTTAGAGTCACTCTTGGTAGGTGAGAGCCCTACAATTAATCTCCTTAATTGGGAAAACTGGTGAATTTTTTTAAAAAGAGACATAATATGTTAAGGAGTAACAATTGAGAATTCAACCAGATATTCTAGTGTCATCATTTTCTAGTGGCAGATAGAACTGACAGCACCTAAGGGTGAGAGCAGAAGTCTGGGTGATCTGGAAGGATCAGTGATACACAAGGGAAGAAAGAGGCATTTCATTGTCTTACGGTGTTTGTGTCCTAAGAGAGAAAAGGGGAGTGCGATAAATAGCTAGTGATAAATGGCTACAGTTACTGTTTCTCCTGGATTACATATTTTTTTCATACCTGCCTGTGAAACTCCATGTACTCAGCATGTAGTAGGACTCAGTACTCAGCTCCTGAAGTATTTGCTGCATGAAAGAATGAATACACTGCATGAAATACCGGCGGGAATGTCCCAATCATTAGTTTCCACCTCCTCCTTCCCCCAGGCTCACATTAGAGCTGATAATTATGGATTGATTGGGGTAAAATGCATTTCACCTCATCACTGGTGTTAGTTCTTATCACTGTGGTGGGAGGAGAGGCGGCCAGATGCCAGGAGAACCCACACTACCATCCTCGGTCACTCTGATGTCATGCGCTGATGTTATCCTCATGATGGAGGAAAGGGACACACAGCGTGGAGAAGGAGGGGCCCCAAATAAGAGAGAGTTGCTGTTCAGAGGGGCTCACATTGAGCTTTGGCCTTGGGTTGTGTGGTGTTGGTGAGAGGTGAGGAGGTGGGTTGAGTACTGCCTGGAGGTGGGGGGTAACTCTATGATGGGGTATGCTAATAATAACTTTATCCAGAAGGTGGGGAAATGGAGACAGGCTAAAGATGTAAATGATAAAGAAGCAGCAGTCACTCCTGTTACCTGGGTGACTGGAATGTTTCATCCCTTTTGTGATGTGGACAGTGGTCTCGTTTTTCTGTCTGTTAGATATAATTTTTGAGTGATCTTGTTTTTGTCTTGTTCAGTAATCTGAGTTGGGTGAATTGTTTTGCTAAATAGGGAACTCCTTGACTTCAGGGCTAATGCCAGGCTGTGGACTTTAGACGATTAAGTCGTCTGTGTTATGTGTACCTACAGACACACCCACACCCACAAACACACATACACCACACACTCACACACACACATTCACACACACACACATACACCCCCCACACACCCACACACACCACACACACACTCACACACACACATACACCCCCACACACACACCCACACATCCACACACACCTCCAACCATCCCCCCACCACACACACACAATTTATATGATTGTGTATGTGAAGTGGAAGGCTTGCACTACCCTCCCTGATCCTTCCATTCATCCTGATACTTGCACCCAGATATTTGACAATCTGACCAGAATAGCAAAGCGGTGATGTCCTTAACTAGAGTCGACATCTAGTTGCCATCCTAGCATTTTATTTATTTTTTATTTTATTTTTTTTAAGATTTTTAGAAATTTCATGTAATGTCTGAAACATTTATATTAATATATTTCCATACAAATAACCCAATGAAAGTTTAGTATTAGTTGTTTTGTTTGTTTGTTTTATACTGCAGGTTCTTATTAGTCATCAATTTTATACACATCAGTGTATACATGTCAATCCCAATCGCCCAATTCAGCACACCACCATCCCCATCCCACCACAGTTTTGCCCCCTTGGTGTCCATATGTTTTTTCTCTACATCTGTGTCTCAACTTCTGCCCTGCAACCCGGTTCATCTGTACCATTTTTCTAGGTTCCACATACATGCGTTAATATACGATATTTGTTTTTCTCTTTCTGACTTATTTCACTCTGTATGACAGTCTCTAGATCCATCCACGTCTCAACAAATGACTCAATTTCGTTCCTTTTAATGGCTGAGTAATATTCCATTGTATATATGTACCACAACTTCTTTATCCATTCGTCTGTCGACGGGCATTCAGGCTGCTTCCATGACCTGGCTATTGTAAATAGTGCTGCAATGAACATTCGGATGCATGTATCTTTTTGAATTACTGTTTTCTCTGGGTATATGCCCAGTAGTGGGATTGCTGGGTCATATGGTAATTCTATTTTTAGTTTTTTAAGGAACCTCCATATTGTTCTCCATAGTGGCTGTATCAATTTACATTCCCACCAACAGTGCAATAGGGTTCCCTTTTCTCCACACCCTTTCCAGCATTTGTTGTTTGTAGATTTTCTGATGATGCCCATTCTAACTGGTGTGAGGTGATACCTCATTGTAGTTTTGATTTGCATTTCTCTAATAATTAGTGATGTTGAGCATCTTTTCATGTGCTTCGTGGCTGTCTGTATGTCTTCTTTGGAGAAATGTCTATTTAAGTCTTCTGCCCATTTTTGGATTGGGTTGTTTGTTTTTTTGTTATTGAGCTGCATGAGCTGCTTGTAAATCTTGGAGATTAATCCTTTGTCAGTTGCTTCATTTACAAATATTTTCTCCCATTCTGACAGTTGTCTTTTCGTCTTGTTTATGGTTTCCTTTGCTGTGCAAAAGCTTTGAAGTTTCATTAGGTCCCATTTGTTTATTTTTGTTTTTATTTCCGTTACTCTAGGAGATGGATCAAAAAAGATCTTGCTGTGATTTATGTCAAAGAGTGTTCTTCCTATGTTTTCCTCTAAGAGTTTTATAGTGTCCAGTCTTACATTTAGGTCTCTAATCCATTTTGAGTTTATTTTTGTGTATGGTATTAGGGAGTATTGTAATTTCATTCTTTTACATGTAGCTGTCCAGTTTTCCCAGCACCACTTATTGAAGAGACTGTCTTTTCTCCATTGTATATCTTTGCCTCCTTTGTCATAGATTAGTTGACCATAAGTGCGTGGGTATATCTCTGGGCTTTCTATCTTTTTCCATTGATCTATGTTTCTGTTTTTATGCCAGTACCATATTGTCTTGATTACTGTAGCTTTGTAGTATAGTCTGAAGTCAGGGAGTCTGATTCCTCCAGCTCCATTTTTTTCCCTCAAGACTGCTTTGGCTATTCGGGGCCATTTGTGTCTCCATATAAATTTTAAGATTTTTTTGTTCTAGTTCCATAAAAAATGCCATTGGTAATTTGATAGCGATTGCATTGAATCTGTAGATTGCTTTGGGTAGTAGATTCATTTTCACAATGTTGATTCTTCCAATCCAAGAACATGGTATATCTCTCCATCTGTTGGTATCATCTTTAATTTCTTTCATCAGTGTCTTATAGTTTTCTGCATACAGGTCTTTTGTCTCGCTAGGTAGGTTTATTCCTAGGTGTTTTATTCTTTTTGTTGCAATGGTAAATGGGAGTGTTTCCATAATTTCTCTTTCAGATTTTTCATCATTAGTGTATAGGAATGCAAGAGATTTCTGTGCATTAATTTTGTATCCTGCAACTTTACCAAATTCATTAATTAGCTCTAGCAGTTTTCTGGTGGCAGTTTTAGGATTCTCTATGTATAGTATCATGTCATCTGCAAACAGTGACAGTTTAATTCTTCGCTTCCAATTTATATTCCTTTTATTTCTTTTTCTTCTCTGATTGCCGTGGCTAGGACTTCCAGAACTATGTTGAATAATAGTGGTGAGAGTGGACATCCTTGTCTCGTTCCTGATCTTAGAGGAAATGCTTTCAGTTTTTCACCGTTGAGAATGATGTTTGTTGTGGGTTTGTCATATATGGCCTTTATTATGTTGAGGTAGGTTCCCTCTATGCCCACTTTCTGGAGAGTTTTTATCATAAATGGGTGTTGAATTGTGTCAAAAGCTTTTTCTGCATCTATTGAGATGATCATATGGTTTTTTTTCTTCAATTTGTTAATATGGTGTATCGCATTGATTGATTTGCATATATTGAAGAATCCTTGCATCCCTGGGATAAATCCCACTTGATCGTGGTGTATGATCCTTTTAATGTGTTGTTGGATTCTGTTTGCTAGTATTTTGTTGAGGATTTTTGCATCTATATTCATCAGTGATATTGGTCTGTAATTTTCTTTTTTTGTAGTGTCTTTGTCTGGTTTTGGTATCAAGGTGGTGGTGGCCTCATAGAATGAGTTTGGGAGTGTTCCTTCCTCTGCAATTTTTTGGAACAGTTTGAGAAGGATAGGTGTTAGCTCTTCTCTAAATGTTTGATAGAATTCACCTGCGAAGCCATGTGGTCCTGGACTTTTGTTTGTTGAAAGATTTTAAATCACAGTTTCAATTTCATTACTTGTGATTGGTCTGTTCATGTTTTCTGTTTCTTCCTGGTTCAGTCTTGGAAGGTTATACCTTTCTAAGAATTTGTCCATTTCTTCCAGGTTGTTCATTTTGTTGGCATAGTGTTGCTTGTAGTAGTCTCTAAGGAAGCTTTGTATTTCTGTGGTGTCTGTTGTAACTTCTCCTTTTTCATTTCTGATTTTATTGATTTGAGTCCTCTCCCTCTTTTTCTTGATGAGTCTGACTAATGGCTTATCAATTTTGTTTATCTTCTCAAAGAACCAGCTTTTAGTTTTATTAATCTTTGCTATTGTTTTCTTTGTTTCAATTTCATTTATTTCCGCTCTGATCTTTATGATTTCTTTCCTTCTGCTAACTTTGGGTTTTGTTTGTTCTTCTTTCTCTAGTTTCTTTAGGTGTAAGGTTAGATTGTTTACTTGAGATTTTTCTTGTTTCTTTAGGTAGGCTTGTATAGCTATAAACTTCCCTCTTAGAACTGCTTTTGCTGCATCCCATAGGTTTTGGGTCGTCGTGTTTTCATTGTCATTTGTCTCTAGGTATTTTTTGATTTCCTCTTTGATTTCTTCAGTGATCTCTTGGTTATTTAGTAACGTATTGTTTAGCCTCCATGTGTTTTTGTTTTTTACGTTTTTTCCCTGTAATTCATTTCTAATCTCATAGCATTGTGGTCAGAAAAGATGCTTGATATCATTTCAATTTTCTTAAATTTACTGAGGCTTGACTTGTGACCCAAGATGTGATCTATCCTGGAGAATGTTCTGTGCACACTTGAGAAGAAAGTGTAATCTGCTGTTTTTGGATGGAATGTCCTATAAATATCAATTAAATCTATCTGGTCTATTGTGTCATTTAAAGCTTCTGTTTCCTTATTTATTTTCATTTTGGATGATCTGTCCATTGGTGTAAGTGAGGTGTTAAAGTCCCCCACAATTATTGTGTTACTGTTGATTTCCTCTTTTATAGCTGTTAGCAGTTGCCTTATGTATTGAGGTGCTCCTATGTTGGGTGCATATATATTTATAGTTGTTATATCTTCTTCTTGGATTGATCCCTTGATCATTATGTAGTGTCCTTCCTTATCTCTTGTAACATTCTTTATTTTAAAGTCTATTTTATCTGATATGAGTATTGCTACTCCAGCTTTCTTTTGATTTCCATTTGCATGGAATATCTTTTTCCATCCCCTCACTTTCAGTCTGTATGTGTCCCTAGGTCTAAAGTGGGTCTCTTTTAGACAGCATATGTATGGGTCTTGTTTTTGTATCCATTCAGCAAGCCTGTGTCTTTTGGTTGGAGCATTTAATCCATTCACGTTTAAGGTAGTTATTGATATGTATGTTCCTATGACCATTTTCTTAATTGTTTTGGGTTTGTTTTTGTAGGTCCTTTTCTTCTCTTGTGTTTCCCACTTAGAGAAGTTCCTTTAGCATTTGTTGTAGAGCTGGTTTGGTGGTGCTGAATTCTCTTAGCTTTTGCTTGTCTGTAAAGCTTTTGATTTCTCCATCAAATCTAAATGAGATCCTTGCTGGGTAGAGTAATCTTGGTTGTAGGTTCTTCCCTTTCATCACTTTAAGTATATCATGCCACTCCCTTCTGGCTTGTACAGTTTCTGCTGAGAAATCAGCTGTTAACCTTATGGGAGTTCCCTTGTATATTATTTGTCATTTTTCCCTAGCTGCTTTCAATAATTTTTCTTTGTCTTTAATTTTTGCCACTTTGATTACTATGTGTCTTGGCGTGTTTCTCCTTGGGTTTATCCTGTATGGGACTCTCTGTGCTTCCTGGACTTGGGTGGCTAGTTCCTTTCCTATGTTAGGGAAATTTTCAACTATAATCTCTTCAAATACTTTCTCTGGTCCTTTCTCTCTCTCTTCTCCTTCTGGGACCCCTATAATGTGAATGTTGTTGCGTTTAATGTTGTCCCAGAGGTCTCTTAGGCTGTCTTCATTTCTTTTCATTCTTTTTTCCTTAGCCTGTTCCACAGCAGTGAATTCCACCATTCCATCTTCCAGGTCACTTATCCGTTCTTCTGCCTCAGTTATTCTGCTATTGATTCCTTTTAGTGTCGTTTTCATTTCAGTTATTGTATTGGTCATCTCTGTTTGTTTGTTCTTTAATTCTTCTAGGTCTTTGTTAATCATTTCTTGCATCTTCTCAATCTTTGCCTCCATTCTTATTCCGAGGTCCTGGATCATCTTCACTATCATTATTCTGAATTCTTTTTCTGGAAGGTTGCCTATCTCCACTTCATTTGGTTATTTTTCTGGGGTTTTTTCTTGTTCCTTCATCTGGTACATAGTTCTCTGCCTTTTCATCTTATCTATCTTTCTGTAAATGTGGTTTTTGTTCCATAGGCTGCAGGATTGTAGTTTTTCTTGCTTCTGCTGTCTGCCCTCTGGTGGTTGAGGCTATCTAAGAGGCTCAATGGGAGGCTCTGGTGGTGGGTAGAGCTGACTGTTGCTGTGGCGGTGAGAGCTCAGTAAAACTTTAATCCACTTGACTGTTGATGGGTGGGGCTGGGTTCCCTCCCTGTTGGTTGTTTTGCCTGAGGCAACCCAACACTGGAGCCTACCTGGGCTCTTTGGTGGGGCTAATGGCAGACTCTGGGAGGGCTCACGCCAAGGAGTACTTCCCAGAACCTCTGCTGCCAGTGTCCTTGTCCCCACGGTGAAACAGAGCCAGCCCCCGCCTCTGCAGGAGACCCTCCAATACTAGCTGGTAGGTCTGGTTCAGTCTCCCCCAGGGTCACTGCTCCTTCCCCTGGGTCCTGATGTGCACACTATTCTGTGTGCGCCCTCCAAGAGTGGTGTCTCTGTTTCCCCCAGTCCTGTTGAAGTCCTGCAATCAATTCCCACTAGGCTTCAAAGTCTGATTCTCTATGAATTCCTTCTCCCATTGCCAGACCCCCAGGTTGGGAAGCCTGACTTGGGGGTCAGAACCTTCACTCTAGTGGGTGGACTTCTGTGGTATAAGTGTTCACCAGTCTGTGAGTCACCCACCCAGCAGTTATGGGATTTGATTTTACTCTGATTGCGCCCCTCCTACTGTCTCACTGTGGCTTCTCCTCTGTCCTTGGACGTGGGGTATCCTCCTTGGTGAAGTCCAGTGTCTTCCTGTCAATGATTGTCCAGCAGCCAGTTGTGATTCTGGTGTTCTCACAATAGGGAGTGAGAGCATGTCCTTCTACTCCGCCATCTTGTTTAATCTCCTAGCGCATCCTAGCATTTTAAATCCAGAGATCAGGGAATCTGATACCAATTGTTATGCGTTTGCAAACTGTCATGTCCATTTACAGTTTTTTTTAAAGGATAAGGACAAAACTGTGGAACAGCAAACTTAGCATAATATAAACTCTTACAAATCTGCACTTGCATTTGAAAATGAACTATTTAGAGTGTAGGAAATTAGGTTCTGATTAAATAAAAGGTCTGGTTAATGACAGCTTTCTCTCAAGATGGCGCCCATGCCGCTCAGTCCTCATACCTTTGCCTTCCTTCCTCTCTTGAGCTCAGTTGGCCCTCTGACTCACCTTTGACCAGTGGGGTGCACTGAGGTGACACTGTGGGGCTTCCAAGCCGAGGTGCTAAGAAACCTTGCAGTTTGAGCCTTATGCTTTTGGAATGCTTACTCTAGAAGAAGCTGTCTGCCATGCAGAAGGCCAGTTATCCTGAGATGCCAGGCTGTGTGGAGCCCAGACTAGTCTTGTGAAGAGGTTTCATGGAAAGAGAGAGATGGCCAGGCAGTGCCCAGCTGGTTCCCAGCATCCCAGCAGACATATTAGACCTATGAGAAAAGATGCCTTCAGATGATTCTACCCCTAGTCACCATCTGACTGCAGGGAAAGACCCTAAGTGAAACCACCCAACCGAGCCCACCTGGTAGTTTGCTGTGCAGGAAAAGGTAACTAAAACCATCACTGATCTTAAAATAAACATTACTGTTATCCATGGCAATGGCCAGCAAAGTGTTGGCAGTTAACAGATCAGCTCTGCTGGTTTGAATGAATTGTCAATATTCATTTGCATTAATCATGCCTCTTATATGAAAATAAATACTATTTACTGCTTGAAAAAGTTAGAAATTTCACCCTGCAATCTTCTTTTCATTATTCATTTGCTGAACAAATATTTTCCGACTGATCAATGCCATTTTAATTCCCATTCAGCACTCACCTCAGACTCTAGGACTTAAGACCCCAGAAATCATGAACTGTACTTTTTTGCAGTATTGTCCATAGGACATGGTTGGGACATAGTGGAGACAGTAATACTAAACAAATATTCCATTTGCTTCCCTGGATTGCTCTTACCCTCTGCCATCAGATGGTACCACATGACAGATTTCAGCCAATGAAATGTTGGTGGAAATGGCTTGTCACTTATGTTCTGAGGCTGTATGACTCTCCAGTCTTCATCACCAGACATGGGGACAGAAGGAAGCACGTGTTTCAGATGGAGCAGTTACAAGATGGGAGGGCCTCTGAGGGCCTGGATCCCTCAGTGAGTGAGGAGGGGCAGAGCACCTTGTTAATCCTCAACAGACAGTAGCACAAGCCAGAAACAAGCCTGGATTTTTCTTAAGCCACTGAGATTTGGGGTTAATTTGTATCTGTAGTACAGTCTAATCTCTTATGACTAATACAGGAGGCTTTAATGTCCCATAAGCTTCATCACAGCAATCCCAAGCCATTCAAAATCAACTTGAAATCTAAATAAAAATAATGTGATTTCTATGTAAACAGAGCTTCAGGACAGACTTTCTGATTCTTTCTCCAATTAGATTTATATCCCTAAGTCCCTCAAAATAGAAATTCTGACAACAGTACTGTTTATTCACTTGGGTAATTGGAGAACACTTGATACTCAAATCATTCTCAAATCAAGTTGTTTTCCTTTTTATTTTTCAGAGTAATTTTATGGCAAGCTGTTAATAAAATAATCTATTAGAAGATTTAAAATATTTATTCAATCAATGTAATATCAACAAAAACATCTAAGTTATTTTTTTTTGCTTTTAAAAATGGTTATTATGAAACTTCCAAACACATGAAAGCAGAGAGAACAGTGTAATGCACTCCATGTACCTGCAACAATTATCAACATATGGGCAGTTTTTCAAATAGAAGTTTTGGCTACACAAAATTTTATTCTGATTGATTATCCTTTCAAATATCAGATAATAACTACCCTTTTCCCTCCACCTCTAAAAATAGATCTGAATTTTCTATGAACACATGTGCTTTGTAGTCACGATGCTATCTTCCTCATTAATTTCCAACTTTGCCCTTTAGGAATAACTTCAAAATACTTTGCTAGAATGGCTTATTTATAGGATGACCTTTTCTCCCACTTTGACCAAGAGAGTCACAGTTTGCACCTCTTGTCTTGGGGTAATTATTAATAGCACCCACTTACATTCTCATTCACAATTGCTGGATATCAATTTATATATCAATTTATATAGTCACCCTCATTATCAAACAGGTGTGCCCATTCCTCTGTCTAGTCTGTCCTGTTTTTGCTATTTTCCATCTCCCAGAGCTGATTCTGCCCTGCAAAGCCCAGACAAGTCTAAACCAATCGTAATCAGTGGAGCCTTATCCCAACATCTATGGATACTTGCAATATCTTCAGTGTTTGAAATCCATAATGGTATCCATAATGGCCTACCCAGGACCAGAACCAGCTATATAATTGCTGGGGTCCAGTGCAAAATGTTAAAAAATTATTGAGAATTTCAAGATGGTGACAGTAAAGTGTTAAACCAAGTGTGAAACTCTTCCAAGTATAGCAGCAAAGGTGGCGCACCTGTGAAGCCAGCCCTGGGCCCACCACCCCCTCCCCACTCCCCACCTTACCTAGGTCCCCATGTTGACCAATTCCAGGATTGCATTCCTGCACTAAACCCTCTGCTATATGTATGGTCAACTTATCCTTAATCCTTCTTGACAATTCTGAATGCAGGCTATTGCTACCATCGAACTGCTACCATTGAATGAGCACTTGCTATTACTAATGAGCAGCAGAGCCAGAATCCAACACAAATGTGCTTGATTTCAGAGCGAGTGATTATAACTTCTGCTGTTCTAACTCTTAGCCCTCATGGCTTAGCTGACTTCTAGTAGGATTCCCACTCTGGTCCAGGATTCCAAGGAATGGAAGTTGGTCATTTATGAACAGATGTCCAGGGACCACGGTGCAATTTTGCTGTTCTCTGTGTTCCCATCAGTCACCCAGAACTTCTCTCTGACATGCCACTGGCTGAAATGTACCTTCTCCCTGCCCACACCCCCTCCCCCTACCTACCAAGACAAACCTGAGCTTGAATTCTGAGGATCTTCTGGGCTAATGTCTGGATCTAGCTTAGTTTCATCCACTCTAAAACATGCTTCCCTGTCTCACTGGTAGCGTGTGGCTTGAGCCTGAGCTGGTTTCCCCCATGAACATTTGGAATTAATTGAAACATACAGACTTTTAGGGGGAAAGTGCATAGTCATACCTGTCATGTTGTCTCCAGCATCAATTATTTTTATTCTATAGAATTAACTTCCATCTTTGTGATGACCGTTAGTGTTACTGAAATTTTTATGGAACCAACTTTAATCTACTCTAAGAGATGGAACTAAGAAAAGGGAATCCTTGTGCACCATTGGTGGGAGTATACATTGGCGTAGCCATTATGGAAAAGAGTATGAAGTTTCTTCAAAAAATTAAAAGTAGAACTGCTATATGATCCAGCAACTCCACTTCTGAGTGTTTATCCAAAGGGAACAAAATCACTAATTTGAAAAGATATCTGCACCCCTGTGTTCATTGCAGCATTATTTACAATAACCAAGACATGGAAACAACCGAAGTGTCCACTGATGGATGAATGGGGTAAATAAAATGTGGTATATCTATAGCATAATATTATTAAGCTATAAAAAGAAGGAAATCCTGCCATTTGCATCAACATGGATGAGGCTTGAGGGCATTATGCTGTTAAAAAAAAAACAGAGGTAGAGCTGAGTTTGTTGTATGATTGCCGTTTTCTTAAAGAAATCTCAAAATTTGTTTCAATTCCGAGATGAGCAATCCTTGTAAATGCTATCAGAAAAAAAAAAAAAAAAAAAAAAGCTGGGGAAATAAAGAGGATGGGGGAAGAAAATAATTTAAGTACCATCAGTGGTTCCACTTGACTTTCTCTTCAATAAATGCAAACCCTGGAGAGATTAGTCTATATATCTCCTGTGACTCCAAATATCTCAGTTACCATAGGCCCCTCAGGAAGTGACCATCTTGCTGTCCTGTGTATGATTTTACTGTTCAGATATGCACAATTTTTGTGTAATGTGACTCATAAATGTAAACGATGGCTCACTGAATGCCCAAAGTAACAGAGATCTGCTTCATCTTTGGAGAAAAAGAGGTGTTGAATGTATTGAGAAATATGTATTGATATCCAATGTGATCCCTTCCTAAGGGATTTTCAAGTGCAGTTTTGATGACATTCAGTTTTGCCTTCTACCGTCTGTGGAACTTAACCTCTGTTAAGATAGATCAGATTTCTTCTTGATCATTTTGTGTTAAATGGTTAGATTTCTGTACAAGTTTTAAGATGCATCATTCACACGGAAATGAAAAATGAGGCTTGAAAATATTGAGGCTCTCATACCCTTTCTATATTATTTTCATTCATTTCATCACAACTACAGATTCTAAAGCCTCTGTCACTAGATCAGCAGTTAATGGGGCTATTATCGGAGGCTTACCCCTAATATGGGTATTAGGGGCCACATTAAATACTTTATGAATAAATGTTCTGCTGTGGGAAGAAGCCATGGGTGGAACAAGAGATTGTTGTGTCCATCTGATGTTGACACATCCATACTGGCTGTGATGGACTCTCACCTGGAGCAGTGACTCCTTCACTTCCGCCTTAAGGGATGCATGGCTACATCAGTGGTCAGCAGTGCACTTGAAACTTGGGAGGATTCTCAGTGTAATAAATGGAGGGACATCTTGATGTTTTGGGGACTGTGGAATATGGAATGAGTTGGGGATCTTACTTCACTATGGGTCCACTCATCAGTATAAATGACCATTAGCAAATTAGATATGAATGCCTGGAGTACAGAAGCCTCCCCTGCTAACATCAGGCAGGGGAAAAGCTGGAAAATAAGACAATAAACTCAGGTAGTTGTTCTTAGCAACTTGTGGTTCAGTGGAGATGGACATGGTGTCTTTATTTTCTGGTTACTGATTGCTGTGTGGAAAACCAACAGTGGCTTCACTGGCTTTGCTGTACTGTACTGCAGTCTCTCCTCTGTCACTGCTGTTGCTTTCTTAGTGGAGCTCAGTGCCACTATTGATCTCTTGAAGGGCTGCAGAATCTCCGAGTGTGTCTCTTTGGAAATTGGGAAATAAGATACAGCACTTGACCTCAAATTAGTAAAAAAAAAAAAGCCTTTAGTTCCATAGTGGAATACAGTTTTATATGATGAAAATATCTTTATGTTTTATAAGGTATGTGTGTGTGTTTGTGTGTATACAACATCTTTCACACTGGGGGGAAAAGAGAAAATGATGAGATTGACGGGCTTGTTATTTTGGGTGGGAGCTAGGAATTCTCACCATAATAATGGTTAAGAACTCAGATTCTGAGACATGCAAAGCTGGATTCCTATCCCAGCTCTGTCACTAGCTCGATCTTGGGATGCCTCTGAATCTCTCAACATCGGTTTTTTTATCCGTAAAATGGGGAAAATGATTGTGGCTAACTCATAGAGTATTGTGAGTATTAAATGATAAAACAGTCAGCAAAACCCCTAGAATTTTAGTTTTCTACATGAAGTATGCCATGATGATAGCTAAATCATTTCCGCAACTTGGCAATGGAATCATACTTCTGTGCTTAAGTGTTGTGGTAATGAACCATTACTTATGCCCACAGAACTAGTGCTTCTGTGTAGACAGTCTGAGACTTAGAACCGCATTCATTTGCCACCATTCAGTGTTCGGTTGCAATCAATTAATTAATCCAAGTGAAGATGAATTCTTTTGAGCCACAAGTCAGCTTAACTGGACATTTAGTATGAAGGTCACTTTCCAGAGTGTGTCTTCAGACTAGTGAATGTTTGGTCATGTTCATCTCTGTAACTGAGACTGGAACCAGAAAAATCTAGGGTGTTAAGGAAATTTAGTTGATGCTGAGGATACCTAGAGAAGAATTCTCCACATCAATATTTATTATCCTTCTTAGAGATTATATTGACAGAGCTGATATTTCTCTCTGTGGCCAACCTGAACATTTTGACTATTACAAGGTCTCATTTATATAAAACATGTTAAATTGCATTTCCATCTCATACTAACCATACTATTTTTCTATAAACATTTGGGAGAATTTTCATTACTTTGCTTTGAAATCATTTCACTACAAGAACAATTTATGAGGGGCTATCATTTCTCAACAAGTATTGTGCATACATGAGCATTCTTACAAAGTGAGAAAAACTGAATCTAAATTGTTTTCAGATGCAATGATATTTTATGAATACTAAATTTAAACACTGATGAAGTAGCTGGTTTTAAGTTTTATAGATATTTGTGGTCTACATTTTGTAGATTTGGTGTTATTGAAGGTTAAGCAGTTTGGACCATGATAAAAAGAAATCTAGGCATTTAGTTATATTTTATATATTATGACCTTTTTTTAATGTAAGCCCATCGTCCCACTGACCAGATATACTTTATTTTTAAAATTTTTTAATTTATATTTTTTATACAATTTTGAAAGATTACTTTCCATTTACAGTTATTACAAAGTATTGGGTGTATTCCCCGTGTTGCAAATACATCCCTGAGCCTATCTTTCACACAGTAGTTTGTACCTTCCACTCCCCAACCCCGATACTGCCCCCTCCCCACCACTGGCAACCACTAGTTTGTTCTCTATATCTGTGAGTCTGCTTCATTTTTGTTATATTCACTAGTTTGTTGTATTCCACATATAAGTGATATCATATAGTGTTTGTCTTTTTCTGTCTGACTTAATTCACACCAGTCCATCCATCTTGCTGCAAATGGCAAAATTTCGGTTTTTTATGGCTGAGTAGCATTCCATTGTGAGTATGTATATATATATATATATACACCACTTTTTCTTTACCCATTCATCTATTGATGGACACTTAGGTTATTTCCATATCTTGGCAATTGTAAATAATGCTGCTATGAACATTGGGATGCATATATCCTTTTGGTAGTGTGTTTGTTTTTTTCAGATATACGCCCAGGAATGGAATTGCTAGGTCATATCATAGTTCTATTTTTAGGTTTTTGAGAAACCTCCATACTATTCTCCACAGTGGCTGTACCAATTTACATTCCCCCCAACAGTGTACAAGGATTCCCTTTTCTCTACATCCTCCCAACATTTGTTATTTGTGTTCTTTTATTTTTTAACATCTTTATTGAAGTATAATTGCTTTACAATGGTGTGTTAGTTTCTGCTTTATAACAAAATGAATCAGCTATACATATACATATGTTCCCATATCTCTTCCCTCTTGCGTCTTCCTCCCTCCCACCCTCCCTATCCCACCCCTCTAGGTGGTCACAAAGCTCGAGCTGATCTCCCTGTGCTATGCAGCTCCTTCCCACTAGCTATCTATTTTACATTTGGTAGTGTATATATGTCCATGCCACTCTCTCACTTTGTCCCAGCTTACCCTTCCCACTCCCCACGTCCTCAAGTCCATTCTCCAGTAGGTCTGCAGGTCTGCATCTTTATTCCTGTCCTGCCCCTAGGCTCTTCATTACCTTTTTTTTTTTTTTTTTAGATTCCATATATATGTGTTAGCATATGGTATTTGTTTTTCTCTTTCTGACTTACTTCACTCTGTATGACAGACTCTAGGTCCATCCACCTCACTACAAATAACTCAATTTTGTTCCTTTTATGGCCGAGTAATATTCCATTGTATATATGTCCCACATCTTCTTTATCCATTCATCTGTCGATGGACACTTAGGTTGCTTCCATGTCCTGGCTATTGTGTTCTTTTTTTTTTTTTTTTTTTAAAGATGTATTTATTGATTGATTGATTGATTGCTATGTTGGGTTTTCATTTCTGTGCGAGGGCTTTCTCTAGTTGCGGCAAGCGGGGGCCACTCTTCATCGCGGTGCACGGGCCTCTCACTATCGCGGCCTCTCTTGTTGAGGAGCACAGGCTCCAGACGCGCAGGCTCAGTAGTTGTGGCTCAAGGGCCTAGTTGCTCCGCGGTATGTGGGATCTTCCCAGACCAGGGCTCGAACCCGTGTCCTCTGCATTAGCAGGCAGATTCTCAACCACTGCACCACCAGGGAAGCCCTTGTGTTCTTTTTGATGAGAGCCATTCTGACAGGTATGAGGTTATATCTCATTATGGTTTTGAGTTGATTTGCATTTCCTTGATGATTATCAACGTTGAGCATCTTTTCATGTGTCTGTTGGCCATCTGCATTTCCTCTTTGGAAAAATGTCTATTCGGTTCTTCTGCCCAATTTTTAATCGGGTTTTTTGTTTTTCTGTTGTTGATTTGTATGAGCTGTTTATATATGTTGGATATTAATCCCTTATGACCAGATATATTGACACTTTAAAATTCAAACTTTCTTTGACTTTTAGAAAGTTAAAATAGCATATATTTCATATACTTTAAAACAGTCCTAAAAGGTTTTGAGCAATGTCCTTAATCAATCCCATTAGCATGAGGCTAAATAAATAAAAATCTCCAGATTATCTCAGGTCAGGTTTCACCACTAAATCTGTTCATGTCAAATGAAGTTTTGCTGCCAAATGGCCTATGAAAAAATGACATTTTCCCAGCATTTTGAATTTTGGAATACTGTTGAGGAATTATAGACCTATAACCTATAGCCTATTATTAGCATTAGATAATTTTATTTAATTTACAGATTAAAAAATATCATCCTCATTTTATGGCTGGCAAAACTGAGATACAGAGTAAATTAATAACTTTTTCTAGGTGACAGAGCAAGAATGTTATCAAAATAGAGATGATGTCAGAGTGCCCTGACATACACCAAACCCCCAGGGATCTTCTTAACTTTTTAATAGAATCCTTAGTTATTCAAATGACTGCTTCATTATGGCTTGCTTGGGCCATGATGACAGCCATTTCTCTAGGCAGGCCAGGACCTCAGCACTTCTCAACACCATGGTGCTGCACCCAGTTTCACTGGCTTTTGATGCACTGGGGCACTGGTTGTGTAATTGCTCTAAAAAGCTCTAGGGCTTATATACCAAAATATGCATGTGTGACATTGTTGGGATGGGCTAAATTAAGTGTATCTGCTCCTTGCAAGGTCCATTTTGCTAGCGTTTTCCTTTCCTCCCTTTGCTGAAGTCAAGAGGACTGAAGCTAGCTTCCTGCTCTATCTCCTCCCAGCTCTTAAAATTTTCTGCTCTGTTTCGCTGGCACCACCCATGCCAGAACCCAGGGCGTGTTTCACTGCTGCAGCTGTTTCACTATTTTTGTCAACACAGAAGTTAGTCTCAGAAGTAATGGCTTAAAATAATTCACCTGATGTCCTCTTGGACATCTGAAACCTGAATGACTTCACAACACCTGAGGATGCTGAGAAACCTGTGTTGTCACTTGTGGTGTCTTTAGCAGAAAGCTGACATTAGCATTCAGGTGTTTTCTTTGCATGTAGGCATTCATTCATTCCTTTATTTGTCTGTTTATCCAGGGAGCATTTATGAAAAACCTAGGAGCGAGCTAGTCGCTAGGAAGGTCACACGAAGATCACTGGACAGCTGTCTCTCTGGAAATACAGTGGGGAAATAATGTTTTTCCTCCCTGGCACAGATATGTCATAAATTAGCCGAAGCATTCACAACTTTCCAATGATGTGAGCCAAGGCATCATTCATTTTTTACAGCCACACATAAGAAGCCAGGCAGGGTAGTTTAATGTCATGGGTTAGGAGCACTGGGCTTTGGTGACATATGGCTTGGGTTCAAAATCTGGCCAACCATTTACTAGGCTGGCTGATTTGGAGAAGTTACCTATACATGGAGCACATTTGTGGGTCCATTTGAGAATCCCCTGACTTTTGGTTCTGCTGTCTGTGAAATGTGGGTGATGCTGTTTTGCTGAGGAGCTTAATGAAGCCATTTGTGTGTGTGAATTCAGCCTGATGGTGACACGAAAAATAGTTTTCTTTCCCTCCATTGCTGTACTCTGACCTACTCTTTGATATCTCCCTCTCAGTCTTTTCATGAGGCATTCTCTCACTTTTTATTGCCTTTAACAATAAGGACAGTATTATTTTCAGCCATTAAAATGTTTAGTCTAGTTTACATTAAAAATCTACATAAACAATCAAAAGAGTGAGATGAGCTATTTCAATATATATAATTACATATTAATTTATATATAACTATATAATATAATTTATATAATATATTAATATATATTTATAATATATTAATATGTATTATGTATTTCAAATACATATATTATATATATTATACATCTTGTAACAATATATATGACAAATGATTCACCCAGAATATATAATATATTAATGTATATTATATTTATATAATATATATATTTTAAAAATTTATTTATTTCATTATTTATTTTATTTTTGGCTGCGTTGGGTCTTCATTGCTGTGCACGGGCTTTTCTCTAGTTGTGGAGAGGGGGGCTACTCTTCATTGTGGTGCGTGGGCTTCTCATTGTGATGGCTTCTCTTGTTGTGGAGCATGGTCTTTAGGTCGCATGGGATTCAGTGGTTGTAGCATTTGGGTTCAGTAGTTGTGGCTCACAGACTCTAGAGCGCAAGCTCAGTAGTTGTGGCGCATGGGCTTAGTTTCTCCGTGGCTTGTGGGATCTTCCTGGACCAGGGATCGAACCCATGTCCCCTGGATTGGCAGGCAGATTCTTAACCACTGCACCACCAGGGGAGCCCCATATATTGATATATATTCATATAATATAGTTTTATAATGTATTAGTATATTATATATTTCAAATATGTATATTATATATTTCCTACATGTATATTATAGGAATATGTATATTATACATATTATGTATCATACGTATTATGTATAATTATATATTATACATATTATAATACTATTATAATATTGTACATATTATGTATAACTATACATAATAATACATATTATGCATAATTATACATATTATGTATATTAAAGATATATTAATATATTATACATTGAATTTAATATATAATATATTAATATATTATTTTGACATATTATAACACATATATATTTAATATATATTAAATATACATTATATATAATATAAATATATTATATATTTTAATATATTATTATACATTATCAATATATTATTATAACACATATATATTTAATATATTATTATGACACATTATTATTATTTTATTATTTTAATATATTATAACATACAATATATTATTTATTATAATAATATCTCAAAATATTATATATTATATATTAAACATATTACATATTAAACAAATATATATTATATATTATATATATTATATATTATATATTATATATGAATATATTATATATTCTTATAATATAGTTATATATTGTATTAATATATTTTATATTTCACCATATATTATATAATAATATAATACTCTTATAGAAATAGTTTTATCTTTCCTCTCTTTCTCTGTCATCCATTTCTCTGCCTCTCTTTCTCTTCTTCACCTTTCTCTTTCGCCCCCCTATCCCTCTCTTCCTCTCCTTTGTCTTCTCTCCTCTTTCCCTCTCTCTTTTCTCGCTTGTCTCTCTTTGCCCTCTCTCCTCTCTTCCTACTCTTCTCTATCTTCCCCTCTTCTCTTTTTGCCCTCTCATCTTCTCTCCTCTCTCTTCCCCTTCCTCCCCCCCTCATCTCCAGCACTTCTACAAATCATTGAGAAAAAAAAGCAACCCAATAGAAAAATGAGCAAATGACTTGAACAGACACTTCATAAAAGAGGATATCCCACTGGCTGATAAATTTATGAAAAGCTTCTTAAATTCATTAATCACCAGAAAAATGCAAATTAAAACTACAGTGAGATACTACTATATAGGTACCAGAATAGTACCTATTTATTTTATAAAAAGGCAAAAGTGATCATGTATTGAGAATATAGAACAACAGGAAATTTCATTCAGCTGCTGATGGGAACATAAATTGATTTTCCCAACATGGGAATACTCTTTGGCAATATCTATTAAAATTAGACATAAGCATATGCCATGACCCAGCAAACCCCCTCCTAGGCGTAGACCCCACAGAAATGCATACACATATGTTCACAAAAGGCATTCTCTGCAACGTTTATAGCCCCACAGTGGCCCCAAACTGGAATCTATCCAAATTCTCACACAATCAAATATTATATGACAATGCAAATCAATGATTTACAACTCAGCAAGAACATGGATAGATCTCATAAATGTAATATTGAGTGAAAGAAGTCAGTCCCCCAAAGACTACATATTCTATGATTCAATTTGCAATTTGTTTGAAGTACAGAAACAGAAAAAACTAATCTATAACATTGGAGGTCATTTTTTGGGAGAGTAATAACTGAATTGAAAGAGGGCAAGAAGGAGACTCTTCTGTTTCTTGACTGGGATGCTAGTTATACAGTGTGTTCAGTTCGTGAAAATTTATCAAACTATGCACTCATGTATGTGTATTTTTCTGTATGTCCCTCTTCAGTAAAATTCTCTTCTTTTCCCCATGGCTCTGGAATATTTTTCACTTATCCTTACCTTGCTTTTCTGTACCTTCCTGTATCATCTACCCATTCTTTTTACACCCCTATTCTTGAGCTCTGGGATGCTACAGTCCAGAGCCCAAGGAGACCTGGGCTGGGGTAGATTCTTCCCCGTTCTCCCCACCTCCCAGACACGCTCTGTATATCCAGGTAGAGCTCTCTCTGCAGCTCTAGTCCTTGGTCCTACAAACCATCTTGGGGATTCCTGAACACATTACACACCAGGATCTTCTTGTGCTCTGCAGCCCTCCCACCTACCTGATGTGGGGAAAATCATGACATGGCCTGCACAAAACTTTTGAGAAACATTCAAAATTTAATGCAGAGTCTGATCAGCCATAACCAGAATGTGAGTGATTCTTTACATCCAAAGGCCTGAGTTCTTCAACAGATCAAGTGTAAAGAAAAACATGGTTTGGGTTCTATGGAGTAAAATAGACCTTCAAGGAATATCGAATTAAAACAAATAGGCAAGAATAAACTACCATGTCTAGGGATGCACTGAAATTATTTTTTAAAAATACACATAAAAATGATTACTATACCATCAGGGTAATGGTTACCTGCTGGGTGTGGGATGGGGGGAAAGAGTCGTGATTGGGATGGGCACGTGGATGGAGCTTCTGGGGTGCATTGGTGTGCTGGTTAGTTTTATGTGTCAACTTGGCTAGACTACAATGCCAAGTTATTTGGTTAAACATTATCTAGATGTTTCTGTGAAGGCGTTTTTCTGACGAGCCTAACATTTAAATCAGTAGGCTTCGAGTAAAGCCAATTACCCTCTATAACGCGAGTCCACCTCATCCAATCAGTTGAAGGCCTTAATAGAAAGAGACTGCCCTCTCCCAAACCAAAAACTCTTTATGGTTACCAAAGGGGAAAGCGGGGAGGAGGGATAAATTCAGAGTTTGGGATTAGCAGATACATACTACTATATATAAAAGAGGTAAACAACATGGTCCTACTGTATAGCACAGGGAATTATAATCAATATCTTGTAATAACCTATGATGGAAAAGAATCTGAAAAAAACCCCATATATATATATATATATATATATATATATATATATATATATATATATATATATATATATATATTCTTTGCTATACACCAGAAACTAACACAACATTGTAAGCCAACTATACTTCAATTTTTAAAAAAATTAAGGTTAAAAAAAGAATGAAGAAAGAGTTCTGCTAGAAGATGCCTTCAGACTCAAACTGAAGCATCAACTCCTTCCTACGTCTGCAGGCACTGCTCTACTTTGCAGACTTTGGACTTGCCAGATTCCACAATCACATGAGCTAAATTGATTGCCGCTATAGGCTACAAGCTAGGCAATGGACTAAGTGCTGAATATACAAAAATAAAAAAGCCATAAACTTGAGTTTAAGTACCTTCCCTTTGAGGATGGATGGGGACACAAAGCTGATTCTCTGCTCACTTCCTTTCTTTATCACCATTACCTGAAGGCAAAAGATCGTCTTTTGGGAACACATGCTAAAAATAAATTGACTCCTGTTAGTCCCTTTTGGGCAATTGGTTGCCTAAGGAACACATCCAAAGGTCAATGTCTTTGTGTGAAAAGTGCATGAAATTGCTGTCAGGAGGGATAAACATAGGATATTAAAAGTTAACGTAAACAGGACTTCCCTGATGGCGCAGTGGTTGGGAGTCCACCTGCCAATGCAGGGGACGTGGGTTCGCGCCCTGGTCCGGGAGGATCCCACATGCCTCGGAGCAGCTAAGCCCATGGGCCACGAGTGCTGAGCCTGCGCTCTGGAGCCCACGAGCCACAACTACTGAGCCCGCTTGCCTAGAGCCCGTGCTCTGCAACGGGAGAAGCCACCGCAATGAGAGGCCCGCACACTGCAGCGAAGAGTGGCCCCCACTCGCCGCAATTGGAGAAAGGCTGCACGCAGCGACGAGGACCCAATGCAGCCAAAACATAAATAAATAAATTTATTAAAAAAAAAAGTTAATGTAAACAAAGATCACAGGTTTAACTCAATGTTAACTGGAGTCTCCTGGTTCCTTAAAATCTAGACAGGATTGATTCCAACACCTAGGTTGTGGTTTTTAGAAGTCCAAAGCTCTTCTTTTATTTCATATTTTAATTTTTTTTAATTTTGAAGGATACTTTTGCTGGATATAGGATTCTTTGTTGATAATCTTTTTCTTTCAGGAATTTAAATATGTCATCCCACTAAAGCTCTTCTTAAATGTTCTCTCTTGCTCTATTATGTGGGAATGGGAATTTTTCATCTCCCATGTGGCACATCTCCTGATCCTCCCTCCAAAGGAACTACAAATCAAGAGTTTTATTGCATGTTTTAGGGATTACTGGGAAGGGTTCCATTAGATACTATAGAGCAAATTACTGGAGTATACTAAAAAATTCTATTAAAACATTTTTTTCACCACCTTCATCATCATGTAGCACTTGTAGCAGAATTCTCAGCATCTTCCCAGTTCCTCAGTGGGCTGAGTTAAAATCCTCTCCTTGTCTCCTGGTGAGAATTTTATCACTCACCTTTTGTGGTCTCCATTTCTGCCATCCCACATGCACACAGCCATCTTCTACACCAGTGGGGCTATCTTCCCAAGACCTGCACCCACTCTGGGTGAGAGATTGTTCACAGCCCTCACCTAGGAGAATAGCCAAATCCAGCCTTGGAGACAGTTTTCTTCACCCCAGTTCACCTCCACTCTCCAAAACATCCTCACAAGAAAACAGAGAAGTTGAGTTTGATTAAATAAGGCCTGACCACAGTTTCCCAATGATTATTAGAACCAGAAGAGTCAGGGATAAAATGTCAAAAAATTGTTGAGACGAGAGAGATAGAGCAACCTTCTTCTTCTGTGCTCTGAGGAGGGACCTTACATCTTTGCATTTCCAGTTGCTTCTTCTTGAAATGTATTCCCAGACTCCCTTCTGCCTAGCAACATGTTTCTTCTTCTTCTCCTTCTTCTTCTTCTTCTTTCAGTGTTTCTTCTATTATAAACAACTTGAGAAATCTTTCAAAGTTAGCTCCAGAAATTTCATCACTGTCTACCATGATTTCTTCTAGCCTTTCTTTCTCTCTCTAATAAAGTAGTTATTTTAAGACAATATGATTTGAATGTGACTACCTTTCCTACTAAACTGTGAATTATTTGCGATTTAGGACCATGCCTGGTCACAGGATTTTTTCCGAAGCAGTGTGTGTTTCTTAAGGTTGTAAATAATGGAAAGATGGCATTTAAGAGGAAGTTGTGTTGATTCACATATGAGTTGTCCCAGAAGGTTCATGGTTTTTTGGTTTTTTAAAAATTTTATTTATTTTTGGCTGCACTGGGTCTTCGTTACTGCACGTGGGTTTTCTCTAGTTGTGGCAAGCAGGGGCTACTCTTTGTTGCGGTGAGTGGGCTTCTCATTGCAGCAGCTTCTCTTGTTGCAAAGCACAGGCTCTAGGCATGTGGGCTTCAGTAGTTGTGGTATGCGGGCTCAGTAGTTGTGGCTCGAGGGCTCTAGAGTGCAGACTCAGCAGTTGTGGTGCACAAGCTTAGTTGCTCTGCAACATGTGGGATCTTCCCAGACCAGGGCTCGAACCTGTGTCCCCTGCATTGGCAGGCAGATTCTTAACCACTGCGCCACCAGGGAAGTCCCCAGCAAGTTCATGTTTTGAAATGATCCAATGTAAGCTTTCTTACAATTAAAGAAGAAAATTTAGCCTTATAAAGGAAAACACCTAAAACTCTGGCCAGTGTACCTTTCTTTACACAAGAAACAGATGATTTAGTGGCTTCAGGAACTGCTATCTTTCTACTATTTTAAGTTATTAGGAGAGACTGCAAGTGTGGATAAAGATGTTGCAAAGATATTTTCCCATGTTTTAAAAAAATCGTGGGTGTGGAATCCCAGGTACTATTGTATTTGTAGGGAAGATAAGACTTTTCCTCTGTCTTCTTAGGTTGTGTAATAAGGCCTGTAAATTAAACTGACAAAAGGCAGATTAACAGGAGGAAAAACATAACAAATTTTACTTGATGTTAATATTTTATGTGGCATGAAAGCCTTCATAGAAAAGAAAGAGATATTGTAAGAATGGGATAGACCTGGAAACTGACATGCCATGTTAACAAAGAACAGTTCGCTGTGGAGACCAGACATGACAAAGGGAAAAGGGGCTGGGCTGGGGCTGCCAAATTGTGGGAAAGTTAGGAAATATGTGGGGGAAACTAATGGAAGATAAAGGTTATTTTAGTAGGTTTGTTTGCACAGATTCATCGTGGCGTCAACTTTTCGTGTCTGGAGATAAGAATGTTCTCTTCTTCCTGGTGCAGAGAGAGTACTTTTCTCATATGAAATTGTATGTCCTGCTTTTAGGTAGAAAGAGGGAGGTCAGAGACCCCTTCCTGCACCTGCTTTTCCTCAAGTGTATGCAGCTCAAAATAATCCACATAGCAGGATGGCATATTTGGGAGTGACATGTTCTGATCCCCTTCAGAGTGTAGGGGTTTTTTTTCCCGCAAATCACCACCAATACATTTATTTGAGGGAGAAAAGGTCAAATCTTATTAGGAACTTTTAAACTGGGTAGGACTAGAGACCCTGATCTGCCTAACTTCTGGGTGTTCACAGCTGCACGGGTGACCAGGTCCTGCACATGAGGCGTCACCATGAAACTGATGAAGAGGGGGACACGTTCTGAGCAGTCATACGATGTCCCATTCAGAAGGTGCTGCCTTCTTCTTATCAGAAAAGTAGTGCTGAGAAAAATGAAAACAGAACCTAGCCAGGACTTCCTAGCACATGCCCGGACGTGATGGTGGCCTCCTGAAAGGGGATCACACCCTTTTTACAAAGTAGGAGAGTGATGCTCCCAGCTGAGCTGAAGGATGAGAGCTGGGGCCAACTCGAGGGTTGTGAATGGGGGGTGGGACCTGACCCCCTGAGTCTTTGCCCTTCTGACCTGGGCCTCCACAAGCCATTCTCTGGCCCCAGCACAAGGCAGACTTGGCAAATCTGCAATGGAAGGGGATTCTGCCCCAATTCCTCAGCGCCACCCCACTTCCTCAGGTCTAACAGTGACCAAGCCACTGGGTGCAGGCTCACCTCCACCCATCCCCTGCTTCTGTGCAGACACATGGCAAATATGGAACCCAGAGCCCAGCTGGGCTGGAGCACATCTAGGTGTTGCTGGGTTGGTCATGTAACAGGTGCCTGGAGATGATCAGGCCTCATCCACGGTGGCCAGGCTGAGATAGTGTGGGCTTGTGTGTGTGTGTGTTTCTTTTTTTTAAAATTGAAGTACAGTTAATTTACAATGTTGTGTTAGTTTCATGGAAGTTAGTTTCAATGTTGTGTACAGCAGAATGATTCGGTTATATATATGTATGTATTCTTTTTCAGATTCTTTTCTATTAAAGGTTAATACAAGATATTGAGTATAGTTCCCTGTGCTATACTTTGTTCTTTGGTCTTTGTTGTTTAAGAGACAGTGTTTTTTGAGGTGGTTCGGGGTACTCCAGGGCAAAGCATGATGACACCTGGTGGTGGAAAGGCAGGCTGGAGCCACGGAAAGGCTCGCCCTGCCCACTCAGGTCCTTCCAGCAGTGGATCTGGATTTGAACTCTGGGGAGTGAGTGGGGAGCCCGACCTGCAGCCATGAGATCGCCCACCAGCAGGAAGGGGTAGGTCGGCATGCCACTGCCACCCCCATGGGGTAGCTTGGGATGGATGGCCAGGGCCTGGCTGAAGCTGTCATCCACCAGGTAGGCACCGAGGAAGTGGCCAGCAGCTAACAGCCCTGCAAGAAAACCGCATCTTCCAGGATGTGAGGGATTAAGCTGACAAAGAGTCCCAGCAGCCCCTCGTCTTTGAAAATCTTCCCAATGGAGCTGAACTCTCCACTGTACTTGGTCTCCAGTCCCACAAAATGGACCGTGCAGCTATTGAGATGACACGTAAGGGGTGAGCCAATATGCGGGACATGCCCTGCATCATCATCAGGTAGGAGGTCTCCTTCACCACAGTCTTCAGAGAAGTCTTTGTGTCATCCTTCCTGGAAACCTGCTCGATATCATCCGGAGAGAAAATCTTCTTCATGCTGCCCCGGGTCATGGTGGAGAGGGCAGTGGACGTCAGCCAGCAGCTCAGGCCTCGGAACAGCCTATCTTCCCATCCACTTGCACAATGTCCTTGGCGTAGGTGAAGAAGGTCGGAGGGCAGAGGACCTTCCTCCCCAGCACATTGGTCTCAATGGTGTGGGCACTGGCTCACGACCCATCTGATGGGCAGCTCCATGTAGAGCAGTTGGTGACTGAGCTCTGTCACCCCTGTGCCCAGCACCATGAAAAGAGCTTGGTGGTGGGGGTCTTGGTCCCCAGAGCCCAGGCCCCCCAACACACTGTCCATCCTGCCAGCTGAGGGTGGCGGATGTGCGAGGATATGCAAGGAAGCACGAGGTTGCACTGGGATGCTCGGGGAGGCGCGGGGAGGCGCGGGGGATGCGTGGGTGGTGGATACAGATCCTGGCTTCGACCCTGCCTCTGCTCCGGCTCCGGCTCCGGTTCCCACCATCCCCAGCACTGCCGCGAGCCCACCTTATGGTTTTAATTTTGATGAAACTGGCTTCTATTAAAATCAAATGTCTTCAGGCCCTACATCTCTGAGGAGGACATGTGGGAGGAGAGCAAACTCCAAGGTATAGGGCTTGCGAAAGAGGGTAGGTTCAAATGATGCTAGAGATTTACTTGTGTTAATAATTTTTATTAAGATTATTAGTGTGTGTGTGTTAAAGTTCTATTCCAAAGTTTCTTAAGTTTTTATTGAACTGCCTCCAATCCTATTTTTTCCCATAATACAGGATGCAAAAATTTTCAGTAAAATGTATTTAATGTTAGAGCAGAAACGCATGTATCTGCAATTCCTAGCAAAAAGAAAGTTCTCAAAAATATTTGCTAATTGGGCAGGCATTATAACTCTGAGAGTATATTCCCAGAACATTTTACCTAAGTGTCTCTTATTTATAGCTGAGTTCACCTTATCTCAGATTCCTAAAGAATTATCTACCTTGACAGTCGCAATTCCTTTGTGAAATAAACCATTCCTGTTTCTCATTATGCCTTATTTATTCTCCTCCCAACATGACCTCTTAATTACGTGTGTATCTGTGTTTCCCATTAGACTGTGAGTTCTGCCAGACCGGGTATCTGGTAGGCACTCCACAAACACAAATCATTGAATGAATGTATCAGTGTTAGGTGAATGTTTGTATCACTTGACAATCTTAATTTCTCTTGGGAGAGATAGAAAAATGACAAGGTGTATCCATCAACAGCAGGGAAGCTATTTCTAATGTCTTGCATTTATTAAGTAATACATATGGACAAATGTTTTAATATAATCCTCATAACTATATCATATCAAAGAGTACTTTTATTGCCCCCATTTCATAGATGAGGAAACTAAAACTGAGAGGGATTACACCATCCTTCCCAACATCAAACAGCCAATAAGTGTCAGAGCTGGGGCTGATACCCAGGTGGTCTGATTTCATGCCAGCTCTTAACTGGCATGCTATATTATCTCCAAATTTCAACAACATTATTTCAATGTCAGTGTTGTACAAATGTGTGTGTATGTGTGAATGCTGTGTTTCATCATAACCAAAGATGTTAAAGGACCTATAACTCTGAGTGACTCCAGAATATTTCCCTCATTGGATGTAACTGTCTTCAGAGTCTCTTCTTTTTTCTAGAAGGAACAGAGGACTTATTTTAACCAACCACATTCAGACTTATGAACTCATTCTGTCTAACCCGGAGTTGTAGTTTGCCATCCTCAGTAAGTCTAACCACCTGAACCACACCACCTTTTCGTGCTTAAGAAACCCAGATTCCTCGGGCTCCCTCCTCCTCAGCCATTCTGTGGATGTCTTCTCTGCTGTGTTTTCTCTTGCCAAGGAAATAAACTCAACAAAAACTTTCTCTTCCTCTTTCCACCCCTTCCTCCTCCTTCTTTTTTTTTTTTTTTAAAGCTCTGATAGTCTTTGATTTATTCTTTGATAGTGTGCAGTGCTGTGCGAGAATATTCCAGAAGGATATTCACCACCATTAGATCCCAAATGCCAGGTTTAGAAAGTTTACTCTTTTTCAATCTCAGTCAAATAATTAGATAAATCTACTTTGCTTCTGAAATACCATAAACTCATATAGATTGAGACATAGAGAAAATTATGTCAGTGAGTGACAGAATTACGTAAGAAAATGCAGCGTCCAAGTTCTGTAGAGGAGTGTACAGTCATCAGAAGCAGGTCAGCAAGATGTTGCCTCATGGAAGCCCTTTGGGAAACTGTTCTAAAGGAAGGACTCAGAATTAACCAGCTAACCAATGGTTTATAAATGGTTTCTACTTGAGGCTGTAGTGGTACTAAAAAAAATTTGAAAATTTGAAAAAATTTAAAAACAGGGTATTCTCTTAAGTAAGCTAAAATAGGCCCCTACCCAAAATAATCCCCTGAATAACCCCAAAATAATCTGGGTTATTCTGGTATTTTCAGAGCCAAGTTTTTATCCATAAACTTCCATTTAATTCTTTCCCAAGTAATTGAAAATTCAACATTTGGGAGCCTCTGTTCTTAAGGTTTATTCTATCTGTTATGTAGAAAGTAGAGTTTGTGTGTATGTGTTTGTGAGAGAGGGCAGGCATGTAGGAACACGTGTGTATGTACACTTACATGTATGTCATGTAGATCACTGCATTCCGTACAAAAGTATTCTTATTAAAAAGAAGAAAACTGGAGAAACACACTTATGTAACTCCTCTATGCATATTTTAAAGGGATTTTTTTGGTTTGTTTGTTTGCATATTTGTTTTCTCTGTATATCTGAATTGTGAGAGCTATTCAAAGTTTTTTTGAACAGTTTGGCTGAATAAATGAGGAAAGAAGAGTGAGAATAAAGACGAGTGGGTATAATCTGTGATTTTGTGGGAAACCAGAAGGCAACTTTAAAGATTTTTCTCAATTTGGGATGTATAAGGAAATGGTGCCCTTTACAATATGCTATGCTTTGAAGCTGGTATTTCAGAGAATTTTTCCTCCTTTAAATTGGATAATTTATAAATGAATGCTCCCAAAGGAACTCTTAAAATCAAAGAAAAACATAGGCTGCCGGAAAATTGATTTGTCACCAGTACTTTTTAGCCTAAATATTTTTCAAATTTGATAATGACTTGATTTTAAAATTTCATACGCTGAACATCAGGAATATACAAATAATGTAGATGGGAGGGATGGACGTGGTGAAGGTGTCTCCTGGGGAAATGTTTCAGCCACATCTCTCATATCATCTCATGGAAATAGGTCATTACTTGCAGTTGTACTTACATACCTCTGTTTTAATATTCGGTTCAAGTTGGGAAAGGAGGAAAACAAAATTCATGCTGGACTTGTGATCATCACGTGCTGTGTCGTGTTTTCTGGATGTCTGGGTAGATCTGATTTAATTCTCAAGGCAATCCTGAGAGCAAAGTGGTGCCGTGATTCTACAGATGGGGAAGAGGAGGGAGAGAGAGGCTGGAGAGATTATTCACAATGAAGATTTTTTAATAACCATTTTTTAAATTGAAGTATGGTTAATTTACAATACTGTGTTAGTTTCAGGTGTACAGCAAAGTGATTCAGTCATATATATTCAGTTATATATATATATATATATATTCAGTTATTATATATATAGTCTTTTTCAGATTCTTTTCCATTATAGGTTATTACAAGATATTGAATATAGTTCCCTGTGCTATGCAGTAGGTCCTTGTTGTTTATCTATTTTATATATAGTAGTGTGTATCTGCTAATCCCAAACTCCTAATTCATCTAACCCCCTCCCCCGCTATCCCCTTTGGTAACCATAAGTTTGTTTGTTTTCTATGTCTATGAGTCTATTTCTGTTTTGTAAATAAGTTCATTTATATCATTTTTTAAAGATTCCACATATAGGTGATACCATATGATATTTGTCTTTGCCTGTTTGACTTATTTCACTTAAGTGGATAATCTCTATGTCCATCCATGTTGCTGCAAATGGCATGATTTCATTCTTTTTCTTGGCTGAGTGATGAAGAAATGAAGTTTTAAAAGGTTTTTATGGCTCTTTCCAACTCTTTCCACTGTAGAAGCAGTTCTCAAACTTGAAGGAGCATGACAGTTCCCCGGAGCGCTTATTAAATACAGGTCACTGGGCTCTACCCTCAGACCTGCTGATTCAGTGGTTCTGTGGTGCAGCTGAGAATCTGCATTTCTAACAAGTGCCCAGGTGGTGTTGTAGCTGATCCTGGGGCCACACTTTGAGAACCAGTGTCCTATAACAGAGGATGGGATCTCTAAACCCATATTAGTCATGCCCTGTTAATAAAAAGTGAGTATCCAGTGCCTGATTGGAATCTTGAAAATCTGCAGCCTGATGTGCTTTTTTGCTCCTCAGATACAGTGTGTGTGCCCTTGGGGAGTGCGGTGGTTTGCCTGGGGGTCCTCAAAGCTGCAGGGTAAACACAATGCATCTTTAAGGAGTAACGGTTTTCTTTGACGGTAAACAGTTTAACATGCTATTTTTATATTAAAACAAACACACAGCTGGGCTATAGAGGAGAATACAAATTCATATACATCCCTGAGATAAAGCTCTAGATTTCAAAGAAAGTCTGCCCTTGTGGTAGACAGCTTTAGGCTATGTTTCCACTCTCAGAGGGTACAAGTTGGCTGTCCTCTGGCAATGAGAGAGTTTAGCTGAAGAAAAAAAGAGGTTACTTTATGTTGCTATTAAATACTTTCTTGACCTGAGAGTTTCTGTTTCTGGATTCAGATTCTAGTCTCTCCCTGACCTGATATTCCCCAGGGTCTAGCCTTCAGGAACAGGTACACAGGCCTTTTTCTGAGGACATACAGAAAGTTGAAATTACTATTTTAGCACTTGATGCTATAAACTTCAAATTAAAAACAATATAGTAGCACAGGGAACTATATTCAATATTCTGTGACAAACCATAATGGAAAAGAATATTAAAAAGAATATATATATATGTGTGTGCGTGTGTGTGTGCACGTGTGTATAACTGAGTCACTTTGCTGTACAGCAGAAATTAACACAACATTGTAAATCAACTATACTTCAATAAAATCTAAAAAAAAATAAGGAAATTAAGTATATTTTAAGCCTCTTTTCTTCATGGAGGAAAATAATTCAAAGTCAGCTTGGGGTGATGTCTTCCTTCACCGTGGATCCTAGAAAAATCTGGGATTCATTGCATAGGTATGTGCATGACACCTCCCCCCCGCCCAGCAAACACATAAGTTCCTAAGTCAGGGGCCCTTTCCCAGGCTGCACTGTCCATCTGGAGCGAGTGCCCTGCTTTACACCAAGCACAAGCGCAGGGCCCTTTCTTTGGTCCCCAGTTTACAGCTTTGCTAAGGGCAGTGGCACTTACTTACCCCCTCTTAGAAGTTCTCTCACTACTGGTTTTGTTTGGCCCACAAGCTGACAATGGTTTTGCAGTTTTAAATGGCTGAAAAAGATCAAAGCAGGAATAATGTTTCATGACACATGAAAATTATAAGAAATTAAAATTTCTATGATAAGAAAGGCAGTTTCCATAAATAAAGTTTTATTGGAACACAGCCACACTCATTCCATTTTATTGTCTACAGCAGCTTTTGGCTGCCTTCCCACTACAAGAACAGACATGAGTAGTTGTGGCTGAGACTTTGTAGCCCACAGAGCCAAAAGATAGATACTGTTTGCCAGAAAAAGTTTACAGATTCCTGCTCTAGACTGTGCAGGAGGCAGGCACATTCTGTACATCTTAGATCCAGAATCAGAACAGGTCCCCGCTTATCCTCCCTAGAATAGGTTCTCTCATCTCTCTGTCCTTCCCCCAAGGAAAGCTTTGGTAGCTGGTGGTTGTCTGAATGCCTGACAGCTCTGCAACAAAAACAGTGATGTGTCCTGAAAATAGGGTGTCCAGGCTCAGAACTCAAGGCTTTTAGAGATGAGGGAGGGAAAATTATCTCTTATTTATTTTTATGCCAGTATTTTTTAAAACCCTAAATTAATGTCAGTACATTTTCTTAACCTAATTCTTTTTTTAAATTTTTAATCTTATTGAAGTATAGTTGATTTGCAATGTTGTGTTAATTTCTGGTGTACAGCAAAGTGATTCATTTATACATATATATATTCTTTTTCATATTATTTTCCATTATAGTTTATCCCAAGATATTGAATATAGTTCCCTGTGCTATGCAGCAGGACCTTATTGTTTATCCATCCTGTATATACTAGCTTGCATCTGCTAATCCCAAACTCCCAGTCCTTCCCTCCCCCCACCCCCCTCCTCTTTGGCAACCACAAGTCTGTTCTCTATGTCTGTGAGTCTGTTTTGGTTTCGTAGATAAGTTAAATTGTGTCCTTTTTTTAAAAAATAAATAAATTTATTTATTTATTTATGGCTGCGTTGGGTGTTCGTTGTGGCGCTCAGGCTTTCTGTTGCGGTGAAACAGAAAGTTGCGGCGAGCGGGGGCTACTCTTCGTTGCCGTAAGGGGGGTGTCTCATTGCGATGTTTTCTCTTGTTGCGGAGCACGGGCTCCAGGGGCGCGGGCTTCAGTAATTGTGGCTCGCCGGCTCTAGAGCGCAGGCTTAGTAGCTGTGGCACACAGGCTTAGTTGCTCCACGGCATGTGGGATCTTCTGGACCAGGGATCGAACCCGTGTTCCCCTGCATTGGCAGGTGGATTCTTAACCACTGCACCACTAGGGAAGTCCCCAACTGTGTCATATTTTAGATTACACATATAAGTGATATCATATTTACCCTGATTCATAAAGTCTTTGTGAGGAAAGGCTCTGAGAAAATAGGAATGGATTTGGGGTTTGCCCTTTATCCCATCAATGCAATAAAGCACAACGGGTAAAGAACCTTGTACAGCTCCCTAGGTGACGATGTTGGTAGTGGTACCACCTTTTCACTTTTTCTCCAAGGAGAAAAGTACTCACTCACTCACCAGCACCTATCTCCATCCTGTCTTCTCCCCAGAAAGCAGAGCCTGAATCAGGGCTTGTGTGCAGCTAGTTCATTATGAAGGGTGATCCTGGGAATACGCTTGAGAGACGAAAACAGGATTAGAGGAAAAGCCAAGGCAAGGGTGCATTCTTTAGTTTCTTCATCCTTAAAAAAAAGCTTTCTTGAGATATAATTCACATAACAAAAATTTCCCTCATTTAAAAGGTACAATTCAATAGTTTTAAGTATATTCAAAGTTGTGCAGCTGTCACCACAGTCAAATGTTAGAACATTTTCATTATCTCAGAAAGAAGCCTTATTCCGATTAGAAGTCACTTCCCATTTCCCCCCAACCCTCTCCCAGATCTTGGTAACCACCAATTTACTTTCTGTCTCTGTGGATTTGCTTATTCTGAAAATTTCATGTAAATGGAATCACATGAGACTGGCTTCTTTCACTTAGCATGTTTTCAACGTTCAGCCATATTGCAGAGTGTGTCAGCACTATGTTTCTTTTTACTGTAAGAAACATTTTCTTGTATGAACAAACCACATTTTATTTATCCATTCACCAGTTGGTGGACATTAGGGTTTTCTCTATTTTTGGGCTATTATAATGATGCTAGGAACATTGGTATATTTTACAAGTTTTTGGTGGACATATTTTCAATTTTCTTGGGTGTATTCCTATGAGTGGTATTGCTGGGTCATATGGTAACTCTATGTTTAACCTTTTGAGGGACTGCTGACCTGTTTTCCAAAGTGATTGTACCATTTTACATTCCAGCTAGCAATGTCTGAGTGTTTCAGTTTCCCTACATTCTTGGCAACACTTGATTTTGACCATCGTAGGAGGTGTGAATTGGTATCACATTGAGGCTTTGATTTGCTTTTCCTGATGGCTAACGATGGTGAACACTTTTGCATGCTTACTGACCATTAGTATGTATTTGGAGAAAATGTCTATTCAGATCCTTTGCCCATTTTTCAATTGAGTTATTTGTCTTTTTATTATTGAATTTTAAGAGTACTTTATATATTCTAGATACGAGTATTTTTATCAGATACATGACTTGCAAGTATCTTCTCCCATTCTGTACATTGTTTTTTCACTTTCTTGATGGTATCCTTTTTTATTTACTTTTATTTTTAACATCTTTATTGGAGTATAATTGCTTTACAATGGTGTGTTAGTTTCTGCTTTATATCAAAGTGAATCAGCTATACATATACATATATCCCCATATCCTCTCCCTCTTGCGTCTCCCTCCCACCCTCCCTATCCCACCCCTCTATGTGGTCACAAAGCACCGAGCTGATCTCCCTGTGCTATGTGGTTGCTTCCCACTAGCTATCTATTTTACATTTGGTAGTGTATATATGTCCATGCCACTCTCTCACTTCGTCCCAGCTTACCCTTCCCCCTCCCCGTGTCTTCAAGTCCATTCTCTATGTCTGCATCTTTATTCCTGTCCTGCCCCTAGGTTCTTCAGAACCATTTTCATTTCTTTTCTTTTTTTTTTAGATTCCATATATATATATATATATATATATATATATATATGTGTGTGTGTGTGTGTGTGTGTGTGTGTGTGTGTGTGTGTGTGTTAGCATATGGTATTTGTTTTTCTCTTTCTGACTTACTTCACTCTGTATGACAGACTCTAGGTCCATCCACCCACTACAAATAACTCAGTTTTGTTTCTTTATATGGCTGAGTAATATTCCACTGTATATATGTGCCACATCTTCTTTATCCACTCATCTGTTGATGGACACTTAGGTTGCTTCCATGTCCTGGCTATTGTAAATAGAGCTGCAATGAATATTGTGGTACATGACTCTTTTTGAATTATGGTTTTCTCAGTGTATATGCCCAGTAGTGGGGTTGCTGAGTCATATGGTAGTTCTATTTTTAGTTTTTTGAGGAACCTCCATACTGTTCTCCATAGTGGCTGTATCAATCTACATTCCCACCAACAGTGCAAGAGGGTTCCCTTTTCTACACACCCTCTCCAGCATTTATTGTTTGTAGATTTTTTGTTGTTGGCCTTGATGGTATCCTTTGAGTACAAAAGTTTTAAGTTTTGATATAGGCCAATTTATCTATCTTTTCTTCTGTCACTTGTGCTTTTGTTGTTAACTATAGGAAGGCTTTGCTTTTCCCAAAGTCATGAAGATGTACTTCTATATTTTCTTCTAAGAGTTTTAGTTTTAGCTCTTACACTTAGGTAGGTGTGTGATCCATTTTGAGTTAATTTTTGTGTATGGTGTGTGAAGAAGGGGTTACAACTTGATTCTTTTGCATTTTCATGTCTTGTTTTCCCAAAACCATTTGTTGACATACTTTTCTTTCCCTCATTGAATTGTTCCAGTACCCTTGTCAAGAATCAGTTGACCATATATGTGAGGGAATATTTTTGGATTCTCAATTCTATTCCATTGGGGTACATATCTATCCTTATGCCAGTTGCCACACTGTTTTGATTACTGTACCTTGGTAGTAAGTTTTGAAATTGGGAATATGTGCTATAGACTGAATACTTTTGTCCTCCTAAACTTATGTTAAATCCTAATGTATTTGGAGGTGAGGCCTTTGGGAGTTGCTTGGATCATGATTTATGGAATTCTCATAAATCTGATTAATGTCCTTATAAAAAAGATTCCAGAGAGCTCACTCACCCCCTTTTCACCATGTGAGAACATGGAGAAAAAAAGCCTATTTATGAACCAGGAATTGGGCTCTCACCAGACACTAAATGTGCAGGCATCTTGGACTTCACAGCTCCCAGAAGTTGAAAATTTTGGGTTTTTAAAATAATTTATTTATTTATTTATTTATTTTTGGCTGCATTGGGTCTTCGTTGCTGCGTGTGGGCTTTCTCTAGTTGCGGCAAGTGGGGGTTACTCTTTGTTGTGGTGTGCAGTCTTCTCATTGCGGTGGCTCCTCTTGTTGCAGAGCACGGGCTCTAGGCTCACGGGCTTCAGTAGTTGTGGCACACAGGCTCAGTAGTTGTGGCTCACGGGCTTAGTTGCTCTGCAGCACGTGGGATCTTCCTGGACCAGGGCTTGAATCTGTGTCCCCTGCATTTGCAGGCAGATTCTTAACCACTCCACCACTAGGGAAGTCCCAATTTCTGTTTTTTTATAAGCAACCAGTTTATGGTATTATGTCAAAGCAGCCTAAATGGACTAAGGCAGTGAGTCTTCCAATGTTATTCATCTTCTTCAAGATTGTTTTGGCTATTCTGAGACCTTTGAATTTCCATATGAGTTTGAGGATCAGCCTGTCAATTTCTTCTGCAAATAAGCCAACTGGGATTTTGATAGGGATTGTGTTGACTCTGCAGATTGCTTTAGTGAATATTGCCATCTTAATAATATTAAGTCTTTTGATCCATGAACATGGATGTCTTTCTATTTGTTTAGCTTTTCTTTAATTTCTTTGAACAATGTTTTCTAATTTTCAAAGTGTAAATTTTATACACCTTTTGTTCAAACACTTTATGACTAAGTATTTTATTCTTTTTGAGGCTATTGTAAGTGAAATTGTTTTCTTGATTTCATTTTCAGATTGTTCATTGCTAGTATATAGAAATACAGTTGTATTTTGTATATTTCTCTTGTAGTTGTGCAACCTTGCTGAACTTGTCTATTAATTCAAATAGTTTTTAGTGAGTTTCTTAGGATATTCTATATACAAGGTCATGTCATCTGAACATGCTAGAGATAACTTTACTTTTTCCTTTCCAATCCAGATGTTATTTATTTCATTTTCTTGCCTGATTGCCCGCCTAGCACCTCCAGTACAATTTGGAATAGAAGTGAGGAAAGTGAACATCCTTGTCTTGTTCCTGATCTTAAGGGAAAAGCTCTCATTTTTTTACCATTAAGTTTGATGTTAGCTGTTGGTTTTTCATAAATGCTCTTTATCAGATTGAGAAACTTGCCTTCTATTCCTAATTTGTTAAATCTTTTAATCATGAGAGAATATTGCATTTTGTCAAATGTTTTTTCTTCATCTTTTGGGATGATTATGTGGCTTTTGCCCATTTTTTTCTATTTTTATGGAATATTACATTGATTGATTTTCAGATGTTAAACCAACCTTAGATTCCTGAGATAAATCCTATTTGGTCATGGTTTGCAATCATTTTTATATGTTGCTGGGTTTAGTTTGATAGTGTCTTGTTGAAGATTTTTGCATCTACATTCATAATAGACATTAGTCTAAAGTTTTCTTTTCTTGTGATGTCTTTATCTGGCTTTGGCCTTATAGAATGAATTGGGAAATGTTCTTTCGTCTTCTATTTTTCATAAGAGTTGGTAAAGAATTTGTACTATTTCTTCTTTAAATGTTTGGTAGAATTTACCAGTGAAACCATCTGACTGGATACTATAAAACTCCTAGATGAAAACATAGGCAGAATACTCTTTGACATAAATCGCAGCAGTATTTTTTTTGAATCCATCTCCTAAAACAAAGGAAATAAAAGCAAAAGTAAACAAATGGGACCTAATTAAATGTAAAAGCTTTTGCACAGCAAGGGAAACCATCAACAAAACAAAAAGACAACCTACTGAATGGAGGAAAATATTTGTAAATGATATAACCAATAAGGGATTAATAGCCAACATAGAGAAACAGCTCATACAGCTCAACATCAAAAAAGCAAAAAACCTGATTAAAAATTGGAATTGTGCATCCTTGAACCTATCAGCAATGGAGGCCCCTGCAGCTGGATTCTGCCATATCCCTCTGAAAGATCCGATGTTTCAGAATTGTCCACCAAAGGAACAGAAGAGAGGAGCATTTTTCTACCCACAGCTCCCATCCCCTATCACTAAATGTTTCCTTGTAAAGTGTTATCTCCCTTGCACTTTCAGGATTTCCATGTGTGAGTGCCAAGTGAGTTCTTGTAGATGTTCCACATAGCAGATTCAGAGAAGCAGCAAGTCAGCTGAAGTGTCGTGCTGTTATGTGTAACTGCAGGTAAAGCGTCCAGGTAGAAGCTTATTGTGCCAGTGGCTGGAGTAAATGGTTTGATGGAAGACGTGAATTAGGGTACAAAGCTACTCAATATAGTGCATCCATAGAAGTCTTCAACCTCCTTTTGCTTTCCACTATCTTTAATCATTCACAAAGACTTCAAAGCTGTGCTCACCCCTCCAAGTCTACAAAAGGCTTAAACATGAGGGTTCGTGGAACAAGCTTCAGGTACTACTTCTGCAACTCATTCTAAGGCCACAATATTCATTTCCTTTCTCTATTTCTCACTGTATATTTCCCTCACCTTTATTCAGCACTTCAGTGCAGACAAGTTGCTTGCCTGGTAGGGTAACTCAGAACTTCATCTCTGGGGGATATGAGTCCTCAAATTGTTTTACCTTTGTTGAACTGTGGTTTCTACAGTTTCCCATTTACAGTTATTACTGAACATGGAAGCACTAAATGATGCCCCAGGGAAGCCCTGTGGTACCATATTGTGCTCCTTCCTGTCCATCACTGTATAACAGCATCCCTCCCTCTGCATGGTAATGGGATCAATTAGAACTGCCAATATAACAACACCTTTCCTTGCTGGATGTTCTACTGTCACAAGGAGCCCCAAAATGGCAAGGTGGTAGTTATAGGTTAAGGTTACATGGAATCCAACCCAGCAGAATTTAACATTTTAGGGACAAGAAGAACGAATTCCGAAAACTATAATCTAGTTATGATAAGTGTTGTCTATCTCACTTGTATCCCTTTGTTTTCTGACCAATTGATTCTGGCTTTTAGGGACACAGCACCATGTTTATCAGCCATTGCTTCAGTACCAAATCCCAGAGCACAGTGTCCCAGACTCACAGGATGTTGTCCCTGAAGTGGATCTCATAGGAGACTTCAGTGAGCCATTCCATCATGCCATTAGGCTGCCTGTTTCTGAGTGATGTGATATATGGTAGGGTTAGTGGATCAAGTGATCAAATGCCCACCGCCATAAAAAGGGTCTTTTAGTTGGCGATGATTGGTAGCATATGCAGCTGTAAAGGTGTTCTTAAGTCTGTGCATGGTTCCAACAGAGGGACTATAGACCAGGAAGGCAATCCCATATCTGGAATAGGTATCAATTCCAATAAGTAAAATTCGAGATAAGAGTTGTCTGATAAATCAATCTGCCAGTAAGTGGCTGGCAGGTCTCTTCGGGAGATAGTGCATCAGACTCTGCTCTTGGCAGGCTGAGCGTTCAGCAGTGACCTTGGTAAGAGGAGTCCCTTGCTGTGTGACCCATACATTACCTTCATTCCTGTCACCATCACCATAGCAACTCTGGTCCAAGGGCCTTTTGTGCAAGCTCTGGGGCAATGGTTACGTTAAAGTGAGCTCTAACATGAAACATGAACATGAGCATGTTGTGTGTCCTTTCCAACAAGTTCACCCCTGTGCCTGTTCCCCATATTCCTTTGCCTCTGTTCTTCTGATCTCATTCCTTCCCTGCAGCTGACAAATAAGAAGAGCCATTCAGCAATGCCCAGAATTGGATATTATTATACATTTCAGGTCGGGTCATTTCTTCCTCTGTTACAAAGCAAGGACCACATGTCCTGTTCTTATCTTTGCCCATTGGGAGTATTCCCCTCAGGGCCACCTCTGACCGGGCTTCTACATGGCAGCATCATCAGCCAGCACCAATACCCAGAACTGATCAGTCAGAGAATTGGACCCACGTACCTTCTCCTAGGATCTGTGTCCCCTTGAGGATGTAAGACATGAGTTGAGAGATGGGCTACCTCTTCCTGTAAGTTCTGTGTGCCTTCAAGACCTGTCTGTGCCTGATCCTGGAGGTACCATTTCCATCATAGGAAGGATGCTGCTGCAGCCACCCTACATTATGGTTTGATGGATCTGACAGTATCAGTTCATAATGGGCAACCCAGACACATAGTTCCTTGGTGTCCTGTGGTCAGGCTCTTAAGATTCTGCTAGGGCTTCTTAGAACTCCAAGAACTGTTTTTCAAATGGCAAGTAGTTTTCTTCTGCTAAAGACCTGGCCTTATTGTAGAATCCAAGGTATGCACACTGGACTCTTCTATTGAGGCTTGTCAGGGAAAATACACTGCATTCTTATTCAACATGAGTGTTCCTAACACCATGATATCTGTTGGTAGTATGGCCTTAGTGGCAGGACAGCTTACGCTACATCCTGGAATGGCTGCCAACACCCTTGCTCTGAACACCCCTGAAATCGGGCACTTTTCTGCGTCACTTGATAAATGGCTCAAAGCAATATTCCCAAGTGTGGTATGATCTGCCTCTAAAATTCAGAGAGATCCACGGAATGCTATACATTATTTTTAGACCTATGGGGCATAAGGGCGACAACTTCTTTTCCGCTTAGGAGAGGGTGTCCTGACGTGCCAGACCCTGCTTCTGGGATACTGTGGTCTGTATGCTGTAGTCACAGATCTTTGTGGATCAAGACTCCCTGGTTGCCAATTTGGCTTTGCTTTTCCTCAGGGTAATTTCATTCATCTTGCCTCTCTCTGTCAAGTAATGCCACACAGCCTCTGCTGTCCTTATTGAAGCTATAAATCCCAGCCCTTGTCGGCATCTCCTACTGTGAATGCTGTCTTGAAGGACACAGCACCAGGGAGCTTCAAAAAGATGCTGCTGTTCCCCTCATCAGTGTAATGTCCGGGCCACCAGCTGACTCTCTCCTGGGCTTATTTTTATGTCCAATCTTGGGGTGTTACTGCTTTTTGAATCTTCTACTTAAATCTTCTAACAAAAATCCCTGTAAACCCCTGGGAACCACCTCCCCAATATGCCATAGTGTGGCTTCCTTGTGTTGTGACAATACATGGGACCTTGGGAAACTCTTATTTTCAGAAACCTAAGAGTAGATTCATAGTCACCATCTATTCTCAAAATTACCCACAATTTCAAGACTCATTTCATACACTTCCTGTCCCTTGGGTCTCAATCCAACAGGGATGGAAGTGACACTAATTCCTTACTGGTTCCTGCTCTCTCTTATTTGCCTGAAATCCTCTCTGTTTTCTCCCCAGCTCAGAGCTGGTTTGGCCCTCATTTGGGAGGCGTGTGGGGAGGTGTGGGAGCCACTGCCAGTGCTCACTGATACCTACTCTTCTTTTCCTTCTGGGCGTGTGAGAAATAGAACTTCTTGCCTCCATGCTGTCAACAGAGCCGTCTCACTAGTTCCCACCAGTTGCCTGGGGTCAGATATGTTGTATGTCACCCTGGAGCTGAGGCAGTCATGTTATTAGTCAGCTCAGGCCGCCATAACAAAATACCATGGACTGGGTAGCTTAAACAGTAGGCTTCTGTTTCCTCACAGTTGTGGTAATAGGTGCTGGCAACTTTGGTTCCTTGTTAGAGCTGTCTGCCTGGTTGTAGACTGCTCCCTGCTTGCTGTGACCTCACACCACTGTCCCCACAGGTGAGCAGGGAAGGAGACCCAGCACGAGTTCCTGTGCCTCTTTCACTTCTTATCAGGGCACCGTCCCCATCAGATTGGGACCCATCCGTAGGACCTCATTTCATATTAATCAAAATAAAGGTCCTGTCTCCAAATACAGTCACATTGAGGGCTAGGGCTTCAACATATGAATTTTGGGGTGACACAATTCGGTCCATAACAGGAGGGAATGTCTCCTGTGTCATCCTCCAACTTGCCTGGGAAGCCCTGAAAGCCGTGTGTTCAGATGGCACAGATGTTCCAGATGGAAGGGAGCCGAGTGCTGAGCCATGGCTTGGAAGGTGCTACCTTGGAGAGCCAGTGGGACCACAGAGAACTTGGATTAAGGAACAATATGTATGTAGTCATGGAGCTATGGGGGCTGCTTTGTTACTGCAGCACAACCCATCCTGTCCTGACTAATACAGGGGACTGTAGCCCCTGGTGTGTATCTGTTCCCCAGTTTTTGCCTCATGACTATCCCAAGGTCCTTTAAATCTAGGAAACTTTATGTAATTTTTCTGTATAAGAGTGGTGATAATTTCAAGAATAGGTAATATTTTGTGTATTGCTTCTCCCCCATGTCATGATATAGTTCCATAAAGATCATTTTACTGACTCCACAGTACTTCGGTCCAAAGGCTGAGATACTCTAATTGTGAAGACATTCTTTTTTTTTTTTAAACATCTTTATTGGTGTATAATTGCTTTACAATGGTGTGTTAGTTTCTGCTTTATAACAAAGTGAATCAGTTATACATATACGTATGTTCCCATATCTCTTCCCTCTTGCATCTCCCTCCCTCCCACCCTCCCTATCCCACCCCTCTAGGTGGTCACAAAGCACCGAGCTGATCTCCCTGTTCTATGCGGCTGATTCCCACTAGCTATCTATTTTACATTTGGTAGTGTATATATGTCCATGCCACTCTCTTACCCTGTCAAATCTTACCCCTCCATCTCCCCATATCCTCAAGTCCATTCTCTACTAGGTCTGTGACTTTATTCCCGTCTTGCCACTAGGTTCTTCATAACCTTTTTTTTTTTTTCTTAGATTCCATATATATGTGTTAGCATACTGTATTTGTTTTCCTCTTTCTGACTTACTTCACTCTGTATGACAGACTCTAACTCCATCCACCTCATTACAAATACCTCCATTTCGTTTCTTTTTATGGCTGAGTAATATTCCATTGTATATATGTGCCACATCTTCTTTACCCATTCATCCGATGATGGACACTTAGGTTGCTTCCATGTCCTGGCTATTGTAAATAGAGCTGCAATGAACATTTTGGTACATGACTCTTTTTGAATTATGGTTTTCTCAGGGTATATGCCCAGTAGTGGGATTGCTGGGTCGTATGGTAGTTCTATTTTTAGTTTTTTAAGGAACCTCCATACTGTTCGCCATAGTGGCTGTATCAATTTATATTCCCACCAACAGTGCAAGGGTGTTCCCTTTTCTCCACACCTTCTCCAGTATTTATTGTTTCTAGATTGTTTGATGATGGCCATTCTGACCAGTGTGAGATGATATCTCATTGTAGTTTTGATTTGCATTTCTCTAATGATTAACGATGTTGAGCATTCTTTCATGTGTCTGTTGGCAATCTGTATATCTTCTTTGGAGAAATGTCTATTTAGGTCTTCTACCCATTTTTGGATTGGGTTCTTTGTTTTTTTGTTATTGATCTGCATGAGCTGCTTGTAAATCTTGGAGATTAATCCTTTGTCAGTTGCTTCATTTGCAAATATTTTCTCCCATTCTGAGGGTTGTCTTTTGGTCTTGTTTATGGTTTCCTTTGCTGTGCAAAAGCTTTTAAGTTTCATTAGGTCCCATTTGTTTATTTGTGTTTTTATTTCTATTTCTCTAGAAGTTGGGTCAAAAAAGATCTTGCTGTGATTTATGTCATAGAGTGTTCTGCCTATGTTTTCCTCTAAGAGTTTGAGAGTGTCTGGCCTTACACTTAGGTCTTTAATCCATTTTGAGTTTATTTTTGTGTATGGTGTTAGGGAGTGTTCTAATTTCATACTTTTACATGTACCTGTCCAGTTTTCCCAGCACCACTTATTGAAGAGGCTGTCTTTTCTCCACTGTATATGCTTGCCTCCTTTATCAAAGATAAGGTGACCATATATGCGTGCGTTTATCTCTGGGCTTTCTATTCTGTTCCATTGATCTATATTTCTGTTTTTGTGCCAGTACCAAACTGTCTTGATTACTGTAGCTTTGTAATATAGTGTGAAGTCAGGGAGCCTGATTCCTCCAGCTCCATTTTTCATTCTCAAGATTGCTTTGGCTATTCGGGGTCTTCTGTGTTTCCATACAAATTTTGAAATTTTTTGTTCTAGTTCTGTGAAAAATGCCAGTGGTAGTTTGATAGGGATTGCATTGAATCTGTAGATTGCTTTGGGTAGTAGAGTCATTTTCACAATGTTGATTCTTCCAATCCAAGAACATGGTATATCTCTCCATCTATTTCTATCATATTTAATTTCTTTCATCAGTGTCTTATAATTTTCTGCATACAGGTCATTGTCTCCTTAGGTAGGTTTATTCCTAGATATTTTATTCTTTTTGTTGCAATGGTAAACGGGAGTGTTTTCTTAATTTCACTTTCAGATTTTTCATCATTAGTGTATAGGAATGCAAGAGATTTCTGTGCATTAATTTTGTATCCTGCTACTTTACCAAATTCATTGATTAGCTCTAGTAGTTTTCTGGTAGCATCTTTAGCATTCTCTATGTATAGTATCATGTCATCTGCAAACAGTGACAGCTTTACTTCTTCTTTTCCGATTCGGATTCCTTTTATTTCTTTGTCTTCTCTGATTGCTGTGGCTAACACTTCCAAAACTATGTTGAATAATAGTGGTGAGAGTGGGCAATCTTGCCTTGTTCCTGATCTTAGTGGAAATGGTTTCAGTTTTTCACCATTGAGGACAATGTTGGCTGTGGGTTTGTCATATATGGCCTTTATTATGTTGAGGAAAGTTCCCTCTATGCTTCCTTTCTGCAGGGCTTTTATCATAAATGGGTGTTGAATTTTGTCGAAAGCTTTCTCTGTGTCTATTGAGATGATCATATGGTTTTTCTCCTTCAGTTTGTTAATATGATGTATCACGTTGATTGATTTGCGTATATTGAAGAATCCTTGCATTCCTGGAATAAACCTCACTTGATCATGGTGTATGATCCTTTTAATATGCTGTTGGATTCTGTTTGCTAGTATTTTGTTGAGGATTTTTGCATCTATGTTCATCAGTGATATTGGCCTGTAGTTTTCTTTCTTTGTGACATCTTTGTCTGGTTTTGGAATCAGGGTGATGGTGGCCTCGTAGAATGAGTTTAGGAGTGTTCCTCCCTCTGCAATATTTTGGAAGAGTTTGAGAAGGATAGGTGTTAGCTCTTCTCTAAATGTTTGATAGAATTCACCTGTGAAGCCATCTGGTCCTGGGCTTTTGTTTGTTGGAAGATTTTTAATCACAGTTTCAATTTCAGTGCTTGTGATTGGTCTGTTCATATTTTCTATTTCTTCCTGGTTCAGTCTGGGGAAGTTGTGCATTTCTAAGAAGTTGTCCATTTCTTCCAGGTTGTCCATTTTATTGGCATAGAGTTGCTTGTAGTAATCTCTCATGATCGTTTGTATTTCTGCAGTGTCAGTGGTTACTTCTCCTTTTTCATTTCTAATTCTATTGATTTGAGTCTTCTCCCTTTTTCTCTTGATGAGTCTGGCTAATGCTTTATCAATTTTGTTTATCTTCTCAAAGAACTAGCTTTTAGTTTTATTGATCTTTGCCATTGTCTCCTTCATTTCTTTTTCAGTTATTTCTGATCTGATCTTTATGATTTCTTTCCTTCTGCTAGCTTTGGGGTTTTTTTCTTCTTCTTTCTCTAATTGCTTTAGGTGCAAGGTTAGGTTGTTTATTCGAGATGTTTCCTGTTTCTTGATGTAGGCTTGTATTGCTATAAACTTCCCTCTTAGAACTGCTTTTGCTGCATCCCATAGGTTTTGGGTCGTCATGTCTCCATTGTCATTTGTTTCTAGGTATTTTTTGATTTCCCCTTTGATTTCTTCAGTGATCACTTCATTATTAAATAGTGTATTGTGTAGCCTCCATGTGTTTGTATTTTTTACAGATCTTTTCCTGTAATTGATATCTAGTCTTATAGCTTTGTGGTCGGAAAAAATACTTGATGTGATTTCAATTTTCTTAAATTTACCAAGGCTTGATTTGTGACCCAAGATATGATCTATCCTGGAGAATGTTCCATGAGCACTTGAGAAGAATGTGTATTCTATTGTTTTTGGGTGGAATGTCCTATAAATATCAATTAAGTCCATCTTGTTTAATGTATCATTTAAAGCTTGTGTTTCCTTATTTACTTTCATTTTGGATGATCTGTCCATTGGTGAAAGTGGGGTGTTAAAGTCCCCTACTATGATTGTGTTGCTGTCGATTTCCCATTTTATGGCTGTTAGTATTTGCCTTATGTATTGAGGTGCTCCTATGTTGGGTGCATAAATATTTACAATTGTTATACCTTCCTCTTGGATCGATCCCTTGATCACTATATAGTGTCCTTCTTTGTCTCTTGTAATAGTCTTTATTTTAAAGTCTATTTTGTCTGATATGAGAATTGCTACTCCAGCTTTCTTTTGATTTCCATTTGCATGGAATATCTTTTTCCATCCCCTCATTTTCAGTCTGTATGTGTCCCTAGGTCTGAAGTGGGTCTCTTGTAGACAGCATATGTATGTGTCTTGTTTTTGTATCCATTCAGCCAGTCTGTGTCTTTTGGTGGGAGCATTTAATCCATTTACATTTAAGGTAATTATCGATATGTATGTTCCTCTTCCCATTTTCTTAAATGTTTTGGGTTTGTTATTGTAGGTGTTTCTCTTCTCTTGTGTTTCTTGCCTAGAGAAGTTCCTTTAGCATTTGTTGTAAAGCTGGTTTGGTGGTGCTGAACTCTCTCAGCTTTTGCTTGTCTGTAAAGGTTTTAATTTCTCCATCAAATCTGAATGAGATCCTTGCTGGGTAAAGTAATCTTTGTTGTAGGTTTTTCTCCTTCATCACTTTAAGTATATCCTGCCACTCCCTTCTGGCTTGCAGAGTTTCTGCTGAAAGATCAGCTCTTAACCTTATGGGGATTCCCTTGTGTGTTATTTGTTGTTTTTCCCTTGCTGCTTTTAATTTGTTTTCTTTATATTTAATTTTTGATAGTTTGATTAATATGTGTCTTGGCGTGTTTCTCCTTGGATTTATCCTGTATGGGACTCTCTGTGCTTCCAGGACTTGATTCACTATTTCCTTTCCCATATTAGGGAAGTTTTCAACTCTAATCTCTTGAAATATTTTCTCAGTCCCTTTCTTTTTCTCTTCTTCTTCTGGGACCCCTATAATTCGAATGTTGGTGCATTTAATGTTGTCCCAGAGATCTCTGAGTCTGTCCTCAGTTCTTTTCATTCTTTTTTCTTTATTCTGCTCTGCAGTAGTTATTTCCACTATTTTATCTTCCAGGTCACTTACCCGTTCTTCTGCCTCAGTTATTCTGCTGTTGATCCCTTCTAGAGTATTTTTAATTTCATGTATTGTGTTTTTCATCATTGCTTGGTTCCTCTTTAGTTCTTCTACATCCCTGTTAATTGTTTCTTGAATTTTGTCTATTCTATTTCCAAGATTTTGGATCATCTTTACTATCATTATTCTGAATTCTTTTTCAGGTAGACTGCCTATTTCCTCTTCATTTGTTAGGTCTGGTGTGTTTTAACCCTGCTCCTTCATCTGCTGTGTGTTTTTCTGTCTTCTCACTTTGCTTATCTTACTGTGTTTGGGGTCTCCTTTTCACAGGCTGCAGGTTCGTAGTTCCTGTTGTTTTTGGTATCTGTCCCCAGTGGCTAAGGTTGGTTCAGTGGGTTGTGTAGGCTTCCTGGTGGAGGGGACTAGTGCCTGTGTTCTGGTGGATGAGGCTGGATCTTGTCTTTCTGGTGGGCACATCGACGTCTGGTGGTGTGTTTTGGGGTGTCTGTGGCCTTATTATGATTTTAGGCAGCCTCTCTTCTAATGGATGGGGCTGTGTTCCTGTCTTGCTAGTTGTTTGGCATAGGGTGTCCAGCACTGTAGCTTGCTGGTTGTTGAGTGAAGCTGGGTCTTGATGTTGAGATGGAGATCTCTGAGAGATTTTCACCATTTGGTATTACGTGGAGCTGGGAGGTCTCTTGTGGACCAGTGTCCTGAAGTTGGCTCTCCCACCTCAGAGGCACAGCCCTGATGCCTGGCTGGAGCACCAAGAGCCTTTCATCCACATGGCTCAGAATAAAAGGGAGAAAAAATAGAAAGAAAGAGGATAAAATCAATAAAATAAAATAAAGCTATTATAATAAAAAATAAGAAAAAATTATTAAGAAAAATTTTTTAATTTTAAAAAATAAACTTATTAATTTTTTATAATAAAAAATAAGAAAAAAAACTAAGAAAAAAATTTTTAAGAAAAAAAATTTTAATTCTTTAAAATAAAAAATAAGAAAATAATTATTAAGAAAAAATTGTTTTTAATTTTTTAAAATAAAAAATAAGGAAAAAATTATTAAGAAAAGATTTATTAAGAAAAAAAAATTTTAAGTAAAAAAAAACCGACGGACCGAACCCTAGGACAAATGGTGAAAGCAAAGCTATACAGACAAAATCTCACCCAGAAGCATACACATATACACTCACAAAAAAAGGAAAAGGGGTAAAATTAATATATCCTGCTCCCAAAGTCCATCTCCTGAATTTGGGATGATTCGTTGTCTATTCAGGTATTCCACAGATGCAGGGTACGTCAAGTTGTTTGTGGAGCTTTAATCCGCTGCTTCTGAGGCTGCTGGAAGAAATTTCCCTTTCTCGTCTTTGTTCGTACAGCTCCCGGGGTTCAGCTTTGGGTTGGAACCCACCTCTGCATGCAGGTCGCCTGAGGGCGTCTGTTCTTTGCTCACACAGGACGGGGTTAAAGGAGCAGCTGCTTTGGGGGCTCTGGCTCACTCAGGCTGGGGGAGGGAGGGTTATGGATGCGGGGCGCGCCTGTGGCGGCAGAGGCCGGTGTGACGTTGCAGCAGCCTGAGGCACGCCGTGTGTTCTCCCGGGGAAGTTGTCCCTGGATCACCGGAGCCTGACAGTGGCGGGCTGCACAGGCTCTCGGGAGGGGCGGTGTGGAGAGTGACCTGTGCTCGCACACAGGCTTCCTGGTGGCGGCAGCAGCAGTCTTAGCGTCTCATGCCCGTCTCTGGGGTCCGCGCTGATAGCCGCGGCTCACGCCCGTCTCTGGAGCTCATTTAGGCGGCGCTCTGAATCCCCTCTCCTTGCACACCGTGAAACAAAGAGGCAAGAAAAAGTCTCTTGCCTCTTCGGCAGCTGCAGACTTTTTCCCGGACTCCCTCCCGGCTAGCTGTGGTCCTCTAACCCCTTTAGGCTGTGTTCATGCCGCCAACCCCAGTCCTCTCCCTGCGAACCGAAGCCCGAGCCTCAGCTCCCAGCCCCCGCCCACCCCGGCGGGTGAGCAGACAAGCCTCTCGGGCTGGTGAGTGCTGGTCGGCACTGATCCTCTGTGCAGGAATCTCTCCGCTTTGCCCTCCGCACCCCTGTGGCTGTGCTCTCCTCCGTGGCTCCGAAGCTTCCCCCCTCTGCCACCCGCAGTCTCTGCCCACGACGGGGCTTCCTAGTGTGTGGAAACCTTTCCTCCTTCACGGCTCCCTCCCATTGGTGCAGGTCCCGTCCCTATTCTTTTGTCTCTGTTATTTCTTTTTTCTTTTGCCCTACCCAAGTAGGTGGGGAGTTCCTTGCCTTTTGGGAGGTCTGACGTCTTCTGCCAGCATTCAGTGGGTGTTCTGTAGGAGCAGTTCCACGTGTAGATGTATTTCTAATGTATCTGTGGGAAGGAAGTTGACGTCCGCGTCTTACTCTTCCGCCATCTTGCCCAGACCCCCCGAAGACATTCTTTTCATATAAGTTATTATTTTATATATAATTTTGTTTGCTAATGAAAAGCCTTTCTTCCATTTACATTGAAGAAAACAGTGCCTCTCCTGGAGTGAATCATCACAATTTAAAAATATACCTTTATTTTTAATTTAAAATGAATGTGATGGGGGACTTCTCTGATGGTCCAGTGGTAAAGAATCCACCCTGCAATGCAGGGGATGCAGGTTTGATCCCTGGTCAGGGAACTAAGATCCCACATGCTGTGGGGCAACTAAGCCCACGTGCCACAACTACTGAGCTCACGCACCTCAACTAGAGCCCACGTGCTGCAAACTACAGAACCCATGCACTCTGGAACCTGCACACCACAACTACAGAGCCCACGCTCCCTAGAGCCTGTGCACCACAACTAGAGAAGAGAAAACCCACACACCACAACTAGAGAGAATCCCATGCACCACAACAAAGAGCCCGCGTGCCGCAGCAAAAGATCCCACATGCCTCAACAAAGATCCCGCGTGCCACCACTAAGACCCAACACAGCCAAAAAAATAAAATAATATAAAATAAATAATAAATAAATCTTTAAAAAAATAAAATGAACGTGATGTTCAGATTCATGAAGCCATGGTATCTTTCATTTCTCAAAACATGACATTTTCTATACTCTCTCTTGCTCTGGCTCTCAAGTAGCTTTATTTATGTGCTACTCTCCAGGTACACAGAGTTTTCTTATGGAATGAATTGTGTTGAACAAATAACAGAAAGTTCCTCCCCTAAGGAGATTGGAGTCTGCAGGCAAGTCACCTAATCCAGAATGCAGAATAAAGAACAAGCATTGTGTGTGGGGTAGGGTTGTTTCTGGAAAGATCAGCAGCAAGGTGTTTTTTCAGCCTCGCACACAATTGATGCTACGGTTCAATGATTTATCAGGTAAAATGAGACATTTAACAATGAAACAGGCCATTAGGAAGCCACCAGTGGGTCATTTCAGTAGGCATTTCCATTTTAAGGATGGCCTCAGCCTTGTAGCAGAGAATGACAGAGAAATGCTTACCCTTGCGGAGATCTCGGCATGGCTAAGTTATTTTTTACTGCCTTTACGTGGTCCCTGAAGGGAACACAAGAGGACAGAGGAGCAAATACAGTCAGCCTTCCATCGCACCAATGACAATACCATCTCCAATTATAGCCCTCCAAGAGATCTCCGAAATTGTGTTTCTGAAGTGGTCATTTATTAAAGGCTTAGGGCTCTTCTGATAAATAAACTGGGAGGTTCTGTCATTCTCTCAGGGCTGAAGGAGACAGCTCTGGGGCTCGGTGTGTGATCAGGGACTGTGTGGGCTGAGGCAGGGGGGTGAGGTGCAGCTCAGGGCTGTGATTCAGCCCCTGAGTAATGAAGTGACAGGCTGGAGGCGACTTCATTATGTGTGATGCGGTGGCCCCATCCATCCACGAGAAGTGAGAGCACAGTGAGAGGGAAGGAGGCGTGTGATGGGAAAGGAAGCAGGATGTGCTGGCAGAGCAGGTGGTCTTGGGAGTGAGAGAGGTGTATGAGTGAATCCTGGATGAACAGGGAGATTTAGGACAGGTTACCCAGCTTCTCTGAGCCTCGATTTCCCCATCAGTAAAATGAGGATAAGAATAGTGCCCTACATAAGATCTGTGGTATGTATTTGATAAAATGATGTGTAACTGAATCACTTGGCCACACAGCAGAAATGAACACATTGTAAATCAACTATATTTCAATGAAATATAAAAAATTAACAAATAAAAAAATACTTTGGATTAAAGTACTGAGCCTAGTACCTGACAACAACCACAATAGTAATAACAACATTCACTTCTGTGACCAGCTGCTAGGTGCTTATATATATAAAATCATATAAAATCTTCCACTTAAAGTCTTTTACCTCAAGAGGGATATGGAAGTAAAAAAATATCTTCCTTATAATCCCTATGGAACAACTTTAGTGTCTTGGCTGCTTGACAGTCTAGGAAGATGGTTTAGGGGGGAAATTATAGTGGGTGTTTCAATGTGTGAGTTGGGATGGTAGAAATATTTACCATCTTCCTCAAATATGTGAAGATCAGTTGAGACAGTACCTATTCACGTTATAAAATACTAGACATTATTAATGATAATTATGTGGTATAGATGCTATGCATTTGATCGTTTAAACTGGTTTTTCTAAAATCAGATATTCGAAGATTCCTTAGTCCCCTGGGGCCTGTTTGCGTACATCAGGGAGCTGGAATAAGTGGGTTTTTGTTTCTTTGTTTTTTAAATTAATTTATTTTATTTTATTTTTGGCAGTGTTGGGTCTTCGTTGCTGCTTGCGGGTTGTCTCTAGTTGTGGTGAGCGGGGGCTACTCTTCATTGTGGTGCGTGGGCTTCTCATTGTGGTGGCTTCTCTTGTTGCAGAGCACGGGCTCTAGGCACACGGGCTTCAGTAGTTGTGGCACACAGGCTTAGTTCCTCAGTGGCATGTGAGATCTTCCCGGACCAGTACTCAAACCCGTGTCCCCTACATTGGCAGGCAGGTTCTTAACCACTGCGCCACCAGGGAAGCCCTGGAATAAGTGTTTTGTATGAGGATTGTTTTTCATGTGCCAATAGGCCAAGGGGGTGTTATAAACATAACTTAGAAAAGAATGGACTCTCTTGCTAGGTGTGATGCTGCTTCAGAGCATGGAACATGGCTGGGGCAAGAGCTAGTAGACATAATTTCTAGCCATGGCTCTACTCTTCCTTAGCTGTGTTCACATTCACCAATAATTTATTCATTGGATACTGGATCCAAATTTAACTAAGACTCAGTCCTTGCACCAAAGCTAATCGTCTGGTAAAGAAGACAAACTTATAAGCACATAACAAAATCTCTCCCAGAATAGACATGAAAGTGTATACGGTCATTTCAATTTAGAAGGGTGAGGTGAATTACCCATCTGGGAAACAATAAAAGGATTTTAATGGCACCATTCACTTACACACACATTTTGAAGTGCATACTATATATCAGGAACTGTGATATTGATGGAAGTTATGGGTAGGCAAAAACCAAAGTTAAGCCTGCTCTCAAGGACTTCACAGGAGAGAATGAGGTATGTAAAAAGATGAATCACCATAGTGAGGGGTGGACACAATAATAGCCCAGACATTAGTATCAGGGAGGAGAGTCATTGGTAAGACCATTTTGTTTGTGGGGTTATTGGTGGCAAGCAACAGAAATTATTTGTGGGTATTTTAAACAGAAGAGGAACCTTTCAAGACTACATTAGGTAGGTCACTGAATTGCTTGGAAGAATAGAAAACTAGGTTGGCAAAATAAGCAGAAGAAAAGGGAAGCCAGAAACTACAAACCAAATCCTGCCAGTGGGTCAGTCTGCTGAGGATGGCGTGGCTGTCCCCACTATCAGTGTACTGTCCTCAACTGGCACCACCACTGGCCCAGGGTGCTGCCCGTGATCCACTCTGACCTCATTGCCTTTGGCTTGTGCACCTGTTTGATAGAATGTAGGTCTCATCCTTTCTCTCTTGCTGCAGAGGACCTGGGGAGTGAGTCTTTGGCAGCTTCTATAGTTGGAGCAAGTTCTTTTTCCCTTATAAATATTATTTATAAAGTGAGGTAAATTCTCCAAAAGTAGGAAGGGAGTTCAGACACTGGCCAGCCAGAAACACATGTTGCAGATACTGGAGGTCACGTTTTCATCTTTGCTGGTTTTCTTGTGCCTATCAATAAACAGCAAGTTGATTGATTATCATTTCATATTTATGGATGAATATATGTAAAGCTACCATTACATGCTATAGTAATTGATCAAAAGAAGATCCCTTATACCTCCATAAGCTGTGTGTTTGTTCCTTGTTTCTTTCCAAACCAGGCATGAGATGTGCACTTACACAAGCTCCCCAACTCAAATCATGGCTCCATACCAAAGAACTAATAAGCAAGCCCAAGGTTCTTTTGTTTTTCGTGCTTTTTTGAATAATTACTTTACCTATTTCTTTCTTACCAATTCAGGCAACATACTTTTTTCTCAAGGAAATTACATTGGCTTATGAAGGTGTGTGAATAAGCAGAATGACAAGAGTTTGCTTCAGCTAGAATTAGATGGATATTGCAATTATTGGAGGAAAGGACCTTTTCCTAAATTCAGCTATGAATCCTCTACAGATTAAAACAAGGACCACTTGTAAGATGGTTCTCTTGCTTTAATACATATTATATTTTCTGAGCATATAACAACCTCTTATTATGTGGTAAAATACTCTTTTTGGCATTGAGGGAAACAAATATATTCTGAATTTCATCATGATAGGGAGAACAGATAAACTGAGTTTTTTGGGTCAAAAAAGGGGGGATTATGAGCTTTTCAAGTGTGTGTGATAAATACTGAAAAGGAACCGTCATGGATGTTTTTGCAGCTCAAAAGTGTATTAGACCTGGAGTCTCCACTTAGGATTATAACTAGAGCTTCCTGGCCATGTTCTGCCAGGCCCTGTTATTGAAATGGAGCAGGACCCTATGGTCCTTCCCCCCATGTCCTCAGCCTGCCTTTTGTCTGTGGAAAAACTTTAGCCAAAGAATAAGTCTAATTAGAGAAGTGATAAAATGCAGAAACAAAGGAAAACAGTCCAACAAGACTAAATAATAAAAGTTCAGTCATTAAGCAAAGTCAAGGACCTTTAGTTCCTTTTCAAGGGCTAGAGATAATATGCTGAGCCATATCATGTGAGCTGTCTTATAGATACTGAAACCCCCACCAGGTGGAAGAAGTTAATACATGATGACCAGACTGTAGCCATGACATAAGCTGCCACAATTCTGAGAACTGGCCTCAAAGAAATGGGAACAAACTGACCCTGGAACTGAAGACTAGCTGTACTTGAAACAATCAAGAGGATGGTGGTCAGACCACCGATGACCAGTTTCAAGATGACGGTCAGAGCTGACTGTGCTGTTTCTGCATGTAGCCCCCTCCCTCTGTCTATAAAAGCTCTTGCCCACTGATTGTCAGGAGTCCAACCACCAGTTGCCAGCCTCCAAAATAAAGCAAACTTTCCTTTCCACCAGACTTGCTTTTTTATTGGCTTTTGAGCGGTGAGCAGAGCAGCTGGACCCACTTTAGGTTAAGTATTTGGCTCCCAACGTGAGGTTGGGTTCTCGTGATATCTGGCTCCCGGGTTTTCCTGAGTAGGGCTGCTGCCATGAAGACGCGCTGGGACGGCTGCGAGGAGCCTCCTGGTCGTGGATCACCGGCCCTGCCCTGAGAGGGGTTTGGCAGGGACATTCCTAGCAGCTGCTCAAACCATTTATTTGGGGGCCCCTCCCTGTTTCTCTCCTGGTTGGCACTGGCTGCCAATGTATGCTTTTCCTTGGTGGAATGGAAAGATGCCTCTGAACGAGCTGACGAGCTCCAAGACCAAGTAAGTCCACCAATGTGCACCCGGCAAAATTCTCTTTTGAGCATGAAGTGTCATTTGGATGTTTTGCCAGTTGGTTCTGACGTGTGTCTGACGTCAAGGCCCGTTTGTGAGCATAAAGTGCTATTTGGACGTTTTTGCCAATTGGTTCTGACGTGTGTCTGATGTTGAAGACCGTTTGTGTTGTTAAGTGTTTGTTTGGGACTCCATATGGGTCATCCTCTCCATGGATTTGTGACTGTCTTTTGGTGTGTGAGGGTACATTCCATTTGTGTGATTGGTATTCTTGTTGCCTTTTGTAGAATGGGAACAATATATGGCAACAGTATTCTTTAGACTCTGGAGAAAATTGGTTAAGATGAAACTCTTCCAAAACTCTAAAACTGATTCTTTTTGCATATGCAGTTGGAGAAAACTAGCTTGATAAAATACTTTTTTCAGAATCTTGACCCTGAGAGAACAGAGTTACCACTTTCGGTAACATCAGGTGCCCCTTTTTACATTTCTGTAAACATCCCATGATCCACTCTTCTCCAGCATCTATCTCAATTTTTAGTTTACTTGTTTGTTTCCCTAATAGTTGATAACATTTTTGAGGGCAGAGACTGTGTTCTTTCTCTCTAGAATTGCTAGCTCTTACCGTGGCTCTACCAGTATCTAATGACTTGAACATAGAGAGCTGAATAGTGTCATGGAATTAAAGTGTTTATGTTTTATGCAGAGTAATATTCCAGTAAAACAGTAGGTTTTGAGTATGTACTATGAGCCCGGTGGTGTGTTAGGTAATGCTGCTAGATGTGACATGTAACAGACATGATTTGTCTTTCTTGGATCTTGGAATCCAGAAGAATGTGCCTCAAGGAACAAGTAATGTAAAATTATATATGGCTCAAGGGATAGAGAAGAAGTTCCAAAATGCATTTCTGGCCAGATGATTGTGAATTATGTAAATGAGCAAAGATATTAATGTGTTATGTAGAGATGATGCTAATAAACATAGATTTTAAAATCATTCTACAGTTTTTATTTAGAATCTTGTCTAGTTAGCAAACAGTGATGACACCATCTCACTGCTTCCCTCAACAATATATATCTATACATGAAAAATGGACATATATTAAATTAAGGCTATAGAGGGAAATCACATCCTCCAATATACTAGAACAAAGAGGGATGGATAAAACACAAAGGTGAAAATGTCATAAATGGATAACATAAATATTATGAGTTTTCCTGAGGTATTTGTTCCTGAGGAATAATCAAGGACTTTTTGATGATGGCCATTCTGGCCAGTGTGAGGAGGTACCTCATTGTACTTTTGATTTGCATTTCTCTAATAATTAGCAATGATGAACATCTTTTCATGCGCCTATTGGTCATCTGTATGTCTTCTTTGGAGAAATGTCTATTTAGGTCTTTTGACCATTTTTTGATTGGGTTGTTTGTTTTTTTGTTATTGAGTTGTATGAACTGTTTGTATACATTGGAAATTAAGCCCTTGTCAGTTGCATTGTTTGCAAATATTTTCTCCCATTCTGTAGGTTGTCTTTTTGTTTTGTTTATGGTTTCCTTTGCTGTGCAAAAGCTTATAAGTTTGATTAAGTCCCATTTGTTTATTTTTTATTTTATTTCTATCGCCTTGGGAGACTGACATAAGAAAACATTGGTACGATTTATGTCAGAGAATGTTTTGTGTTTGTTCTCTTCTAGAAGTTTTATGCTGTCATGTTTTATATTTAGGTCTTTAGGCCAGGCATAAGAATTACTCTTGATTTCTTTTTTGATAGATTACTAGACTTCTAGATCAGGTGATTGAAAAAAAATCAAGGTCTTCATTAATTTCAGCAAGTCATTTGACAGTTTTTACTGATTTCCTGTTGATAAATTGGAATGCCGTCAATAAAGAATGTGGTTGTGAGGTTTTACTCTGAGAGTGGCCTAGGATGCCCTGTCCTACCCTTGTCTCTCCCCTTTCACAAAGCTGAATGTAGGCTGAAAAGGTGTGCAAATGCCTGAAAACTGAGGATCACATATTAATATGGAATTCAAGGTGATTTAAGCTGGCTGGAACAAACAGCCCAAACCAAGGCAACTCCATTTATCATGATTAAATTCAGATACAACTGTTTAGGTTAGGAAACAAAGAAGAATAGAGATTGGGAGACCTATCTGGGCTGCTGTCAACATATACATGAACAGATTTTTATACAAATCAAGTCTTCTGCAAGGGAACAGAATGTCGTAGCTGTTAAGCATTCTGATTTTTCTATGGATGGCATTAATAGCAGGTTAATGTGAAATCTGAGGGACCTGATGGTTCTGTCCTAGGCTGGGCTTCTCAGTTCACACCAGAAAATGGTATCTAGTAGCTGCTTCAGTGATAAGCCAAGAGGAGAGTGATCAGAGAATTTCCCTGAAATTAAAACAAAACCCAAAACTTCTCTGATGGTACTGTGGATATTTGGCTTAAGGGAGAAAGATTTTAGGGCCACGCTGATAACAATTTTTATTTATAAAGGGCTTTTATGTAGAAGAAAGAATAGATTAATTTTGCATTATTCTAGCAGATGGTGGAAATTGTAATAAGGATGTGGAATGTAATTCATCACAAAGAACTTTTTAGCTCTTAGAACTGCATGAAATTGGGATAGAAAGTCTTAGGAGGCACTAAGCTCCCATGATTGTTAGTGTTCAGACGTGTAACTGACAGCTCTCCAGGTGGGATTTTTACATGGAGGGAAAGTTGAATTGAATGGTAGTCTAAAGACTTCTAACTCTGGGGTGGTCTGAGCTTGTAGATTCTGTTTGTGTTTACTTTTTAACTCCAGAGGCTAACTTTTAATATCTTAAAATCACCCTATGTTACAAGATGTCTTGCTAAAGATAGTAAACAGAATCTATTGGGAGGAGACAAAATGCATTTGGCTTGCTGTTCTTTGATAGGTCTTAGTTGAGATTGACATTAACTGTGGCATATGTATGTGTCAGGTTTTATCTTTATTCATGATTGTTGCTTTTTGCTGTATATGATGCTGTCATTCTTCACATATTCCAATCTTTCTTTTAACTCCCCTCAGAGTTCGTTTTAACAATGAATAAAAACTTTAAATCATTACATTTTACTATGCTTTTAAATAACTGGAACAAGAGTTTTGTATTTGAATTGAACTGTAATTCTAGGTGGCACACAGATTGTTAATGTAAACTTTCATAGCCTAGGCATGTAGACAACATTTGGCACACTTATACTCTGCGTTAATACTATAATTATGGCCATGTTTATTGTATATTTTGTCACTTGTGGGACATACTTATGATCACTTTATGTGCTTTGTCTTGTTTAATCCTTACAAAAATTCTAATAACACTCCCGTTTTATGGATGGGGAGACTACCGTTTAGAGAGTGTAAGCTATTTTTTATGGTGATTCAGAGCAAAGGCTTTTCTTTTACCTTGCTATCACCATAGGGTAGAAAGATTTATTTTGCATACACAAGAATCTGCAGTTCCATTCCACCATCACCCTCCAACCTCTCAGGAGCAGACACTTCTGGAATTTTCTTTAAACTACCTTCCCCCACCTTTAAAAATATTTTTTGGTACACATGAAAAAAATAATCAGGCTTTTTATTTTTGTCTAATTATTTCTTCTACCAGTCTATTTTACAAGTTTTAGTTCTAAACATTTAGGCCTCTTTCCAAAGTTAAGTTTTTAAGATTTTTACACTTAGGTAATTCTAACTATGCCACGTTCCCAGCTATCATCCTCCCTAAAATGTCTCCAAGACTGACCTACGACAGTCAATCAACTGGGACCATTCCATGGAGTCCACAATGGGTAGAGTTCTGACCTAGTTGCCGTGGAGAGTAACCCAAGAAAGAGAAGATTGTCAACCTACTGAAACACAAAGTCATGTAGGAACGCTTTCAGAGGGATGTACATAGAGCAGGGATAAATTAATCAAATGGTAGGGGTCAACTAGCTAATCTGTTGTATTTCTATAGAACGTTGACAACCATGGCTGAGCTTATTATTAAAGGTTTTTCAATGCAAATATTATGAGGCATTCTGCAGTCAGAGCAGATTCCCTACCTTTTTATTTGTTCCAGCCATGCAAGATTAGTCATTGATTTCAGCAACAAGGAGCACATACAATATTGTCACCTGCCATTGATTGCCTTTCTCTTGTTCACTGAGCAGGCGACAGGAGACAGCAAGGTTACTTAGTGGGATATATTAATTCAGCCAAGTATCTAAATACACAGCCAAGCCTATTGAGATAAGGCTGTGACATATCTATAGCAGTTCCCCCCACCCCCCACTTCTTGTTTATATGACTGAATTTGCTTTCCTCGTGGATAAATCCTTTGAGAGCCACTCTCATTGGGTACCCTATTGCAGAGGGGCCAGAGATGTATCTAAATCATTAGTTCTTTATTAGTTTGGGGACCATAGGAAAAATGCTTTAGTGAAAACCTCTTTCTCGCTCACTGGCTCGCTGTCTTTCCCTGTCTCCCTCCCTCCCTTCCTCCCTTCCTGCCTCCCATAAGTATATGTTCACTCTTATGCCCATTTCTCAGTTAAAATAGAGTTTGGTGTAATTCATTGGCTCCTAAAATCACAGAATGGGGGATGTCCTCTCTATGCTATAATTCTTTAGGGAGATGGATTGTAAAAAAAAAAAAAAAAAAAAAAAATTTTGATGCATGGGTGCTCCAAATTTCCATTGGAAAATCTCTAGCCAAAAGTCTCATGCTTATTCAGAGACATGATTATCTGATTGGATGCAGGGCTTGGCAGAAATCACTTTTTAACTCAGACGTGGGATGGCGACAGAGTCTCATTACGTTAATTTTATTTACAGGGCAGCCCGGTTTCCTGTGCTGCGAGCTGGGTGCTTATTCAGCTGCCTTGGCTTAGGTGGGTTTTCTGCACAGCATATTTTTGTTTCCAAACCATTTTGGCCCTGGAAAGATGTCTGGCCTCGTTTCACTTTCGTAAACTCTGATGAAAGCCACAGAAGTTTCCAGGGACCCAGGGCAAGCCACTTGTGGGGCCCTTCCTTGCACTGTGTGAATGGCTACTGGAGGGTGGGTAATCAGAAGACACTTCTAATCAGAAGACACTCCTGTTTCCTGAGGCTTTTGCCTTCACATAAGAAGGGAATGTTGTCACTGAATGTGGCATGAACCTCTCTGTGCCACCTCCCAGGAAGGGCTGAAAGCCACTAGATCTGTGACTTTTCTTCATGGGTAGATGTGGGGTCTTATCACACACCCTTGGCCTCCCCCAGGATGCTCTGTGTTCATACTTATTACAAAGGATGTGGAAAAACTGAAAAAAGAATCTGGATCTGGCTTTGAGGCTGCTACTACTGTTTTTGTTCCATCTGCTTCTCTAAGTACTAATGTTCTTACACATTATAGGGTACCTACACATATACCTTCTCATGGAAGCATCGCAACACATGGATGAAGGACGTGGAAACAGTGATGTTATTTCATAGAATAGCCTCAAAGGGGCCATTTATACAGGTCGCCCTGCTCAAAAGTGCTGGAGGTGGAATTTAAAGTCTGACAAGTAGTCAATGATTTCTTTTTTCTCACTCAAGAATGGTCCCAATCAAAATTAATATGTTAATTAATATGTTAATCTGAATAAATTATTAAATTTATCAGGATAGACATTGTGTCACATTTGAACAACAATGATAGATTAGACTACTCAGATCACAAGAAGATACTGATGACTGCTGAGAAATCAAATCAGAGCTAAATTTACACTTATGTTCAGCAATAAAAATTCAATTCAATTATTTCAAAATATACAAAATTGTATTTTGTGTTGGGTGTGGCTGCATTGAATAGGCTATAAATGAAAGGGACTGAGGTTTCCTGATGTAGGAGTGCTGACAAAGGGCTTCAGACAGCCCTGTTTTTAATGATACAGGTTTAGTTGGTCCCGAAACTGAGGTATTTGCACTTCAGGACTGTGAAAATGCACTTATTTACGAATATATAGGCATGAACTGTTAGTAGAGTTCATCCCAAACCAACTGGGACCAAAAGCTCCTTTTTACCAAGCCCATGCTCTCTCTGGGTCCTATGCTGAGAACTTTGCTGATGTTATTTTGTGATTTACTAGTCACTACCAGGTAGCAGGTTAGGGACCATTAGCCTGATGAAGACATGGGGTCCCAGAGAGTAAAGCACTTTGCCCGTACCTGCATCTCCTGCAGCCACTGCCCCGGGCACCCAGCAAGGTCTCCTGCTCTTGTCTTGATGGGTCTTCTTAACCCAAAGCTGCTTCAGTGACCAGGACGCAAGGGAGATGAGCTCCTCCTCTCCTTACCTGCTCCCCTCCCCACAAGAATGCAAAACTCAGGTTGAATAGGAATTAAAATGTCAGGCATTTATATTTGTTTTAGGGCAGGCTTGGAGAAATAGGAACTTTCAACAATTTATCTTTCATACTGGAAAAAAGAAAAAAGAAAGTAAGAAAAAAAAAAAAAAAGAAAGAAAACAAGCATTTGCTTCAGTGACTAGATGTATAAAGGCTAAGATGTTTCTCTTATACTGAAAGATCTGGGTAATTGCCTCAATTTTCCACTTCTCTTTTTGTGTGCAGACATGGCCTCATTTTTTAAGAGCTTTTTCGACCAATAAGTTTCCAATATATTTGAAGTTTTCAATTGTCTCAAGTAGAATGTAATAAGATCCTTTTCTTTGGGGCATCTTGTAAACATATTTTTAAAGAATTATTAAAATATGCATACTTAGCACTGTTAGCAAATATTCACAACCCTTCAATAGCAGCTGCTTTGAGGGATGATAGAAACTGTGCAGCAAGTTAGGACGACAATAAACCATTAACACTACACATCAAGTATAAATGTCATTTTTCTGCCTGCTTCCCACCTCTTACAAAAAGTAAGCTCAATTTTGTACTAAACACGTCTCAATTGTTATTTTAAAAACATAATTATCTTGATTCTTCTTAGAGACTCAAAATTGTTTCCATTTTTCCAGATTTTTAAGGTTGACAAATTAAAACAGGATATTTTAGAACTGATTTCTTCAGCTGCTGAGATTGTTTTCTGTAACATTTTGTTCAGAAACAATTTCCATAGTAGAATCATCAACCAGAAAATCAGGACTGATACAGGGAAAGCTATAGCCAGATGGGGACCACAGTTGGGTGGCAAAGTGTTTGGAATATAAAGAAGAAATGTCTGTAAATTTCATAATGGGGAAATTGGATGAGCAGTTCAAATTTATGATCTCAACCCTGTGATTGAGCCAAAGGCAACTCTTGGCACTTGTGTCCTAGTACATCTTCCTTGTTCTACTAGATTTCCTGACTTCAGGGAACCCAGCTGGTGGATGGGAAAAGTGATGGTAATAATCATGCTTCAAATCTGCAACTAATGTCACCTAACTTCTGATTTTACTCTCATTTTATTATCTCAAATGACTATGTTAATTTACCTCAGCAGGTTGAATTTTTAGAAATTTGCTTTTATATGATGATTACCTTAACATTCAGAAAATAATGCAAGACTATATTACTACATATTCTTATATGCATAACATATTGAAAGATTTCATCTACACTCAATGCCCACAGATTTTAGCTGATATAGCTGCAACATACAGCCAAGAAAATAAGCCTTATTTCAGGGTCCAGGAGTAGTTGATGAACCTTCAAACAATTAGCAAGAAGAACTCCTGCATCTTTTTCTCCATATTGTTCAAAATGTTCTAAGCAAGATTGGGACATGGAATGCAGAGGAGCAGGAGTTTGGGTCCTGCCTTCAAAGGTAGTAACTGGTTTTCAGTGAGGAATGAGGCTCAGTGAGAGGTGGCTATGAAATAACCACTCCTCATTCCCAAATGAAACATTGAATCCTGGACCCAGGAAAGCAGGTGAAAAAATGGTGGATCTGTCTTGCCCTTTCATTTCTTTGGCATTGGTTGTTCATTCATTCATGCATGCATGCATTCAGTCATTTGACAGTTGAATACCCATTTTCCGCCGCCCATTGTGCTAATTGCTGGGGACAAAACAGTGAACAAAACTGAAATAGTTCCATTCTCCATGGAGTTCAATGGAGGATATAGATAAATCAATGGGCAGTTACCATAAAGTTTGCCAAGCCCATGGTAAAATTGTGTAGGGTGATGAGGGTGCATGTAGCAAAAGCATCTAACCCAGACTGTGGGGCAGTGGTAGGGGGTCAGGAGGCTTCCCTGAGCAAGTGATATTTGTCCTGAAATCTGAAGAGTTCGTTAGGCCAAGGAATATGGGCTTAGCAAGGTGGGATGTTGTCTCCCCTTAAACGTTTATCTAACATATGGGATTCAGGGAACAGAAGAATGCTCCAGAAGAATCCTCTTCTGTGAAGGTCACCTTACATCTACCAGGAGATAAACTGCCACCTCAGGACATTTATTTTTATGTAGATATGGACGTTGAGACAGATCAGTTAAATCCACAAAGTCTTACTGCTAAAGAGTGATTTTTAACTGGAGCTGTTTATACTTGGGAATGTCCAACTAATCCATCTTTGTTTGGATTGACTCATTAAGAAAAGAACTGACAGTTCTCTGGATAAGGGCTGAGGTCACCCTGACCTTTGGTCTTCAGTTCAGGACAGTACAAATTTATTCATTCTAGTCTCCATGGTCATCCCAAAATCACTGAAAAAAATCGAGGCATCTAAAAGTTTAATGGAATCCCTAGAGAAAAATTTCAAAGTTTCCTTGGACTTGACATTGGTTAACACTTACAAAATATAATATACAGTGTTTGGGCTCAGGTGGGTAGGGAAATTTAGAAGGAAACATAAATTATGAAAATGTCTACTATTTTCTGTCCTTTGTCTACATGAAAAAAAACCTTGATAGCAGTAAAGAAATCAGCCTGAGAAGCAGATTATCCCATGTTTTTGAACTCATAATTCTGTATCACCCACGAAATTGTGTGAATTCCTATTTTACATTTGTATTTACTTGTTCAGGTTTCTATGACACTAGGTAAGTTCCAATCTTCTGCCCAAACAAGCTGAATGACTAACAGCACTTTTTCTGTTGAATATCACATCACCTATAAGCCACACAAAAGGATAAATACGTACTTACTGGAATTATTGAATGTGAAAGAAATCACTTAATAGTCCCTTAACAAAATCCTGAAATATTGTTGAATATGTTGTCAATAGTGGCAATTTTTAAAACTTGGGCTAAACTTTAACCTGCTCTTTAAAAGAATTCATTAAAATGCTACTAAATGGTTTCATGGAAAACGTGTTTGCTTTGGTCTGATTTAATAAACATGTGTTAAGCTCCCTGTATGCACAGTTCAGTGTAACCTTCCCACCCCTCTGGGTCAGGGAGAGCTTTAAACACTCAGGTAGAGCACTCTTCATTCAGCTGTGGCAATGGCATTCCTCTATCAGAATTTTGTGTTTTCTTGTAACATTTCCCCCAGTTTTATTACATTCTATCAAAAGAGTACAAAGTGATCACAGAAAATTAAAAAAATAAATTATCTGTATTCCCATTATCTAGTTAGAATCATTTTACTCTTTTGTTCTCTTTTAATTCATATTTTTTTCTGTATCTAAATTAGGCTTCTGATGTATTTATTACATCTAGTATTTACTAATGTGCTTTTTCCAGGTTAGTAAATAATCTCCATGTCATGAGCATTTCCTTATTTTTATGTTTTTTCAGGACTATGGTTTTCAGTAGCTGAATTCACTGTATGAATGACGTCATGTAAACAATCCTGTATTGTTGGGCATTGACTTAACTAGGGTAGAAGCTCCGAAGGTGTCACAAAGAGACCTGAGCTTTGGTCATTCAGATATGACAGAAGCTGACAACACAGAGAGAGGCAGGTGGCCTTGCTGTGATAGGGGGCTTTGCTCTGTGAGGTCCCCTAGAAATCCAGATTTCTTCTGTGTTGTTTCTCTACCATCTCCAAGGGTGTTGCCTTCTTCTGTGTGCTTGGAATTATTTCATGAGCTCCATGCCCTTGCCCTTTATAGGAAAGGCAAGTTACTTTCTTATAAAAATGTCATCTGATAAAACCTGGGGAGGAGAGTGGTGGTGTTTTTACAAAGTGAAGGAGAAAATGGAGAGTGGGGAGGAATTAATAATATCTGCTGTAGGCATATAGATTTTTTCTTGGTTTTTTCTATTGTAAATATCATATAGAACTTTCTTGTATATTAGTATTAATGTGCATATTTGATAACTGATTTGAGATAAATATGGAATATTAGGTAAACATATGTTTTTACATCTTTTTATCTATACTCTTTGAATGCCTTTCAGAAAGGTTCCATCTTGGTTATTAACTTTTATTTTAATCATTGCGATTCTTTAGTTTAAAATGGCATTTCATCACAGTATTCATTTGCATTCATTTCATTACTAGTAAGCTTGAGTATTTTTCAGGATTGTTTATCATTTATTTGTATTTTGTGATTTAACTATGGCTATTCCTGGCCAGTTTTTCTTAGAATTACTTTTTCTTCTGATTTGTCAAATTCTAATTACCTCTTGTGATACATATGGCATATATTTTCCCATGTTATCATTTTTCTTTTAGTTGTATTTATTCTTTCATTAGAGTTTTTTATTTTTATGTTTGTGAATCTATCCATATTTTCCATGATACCTTGTTGCTTCTTTTTGTTTGTTTTTTTGTGTTGCTTAGTAAGGCTTACACAAAACTGAATTGAGATAAATAATTGCCATTTAAAAGAATTATTTTGCTTTTTTTCCTTATAGTAACATCTTAAATCTCTGTGGTTGAAAATCAACAAACATTTTTTTGATCATTTTTTTTCACTGAATTACTCAACAAATTTTTTATTAGTTGTTGAGTATATGCCAGGCATTCTGCTAAGTAGATGCCATATACCTCAGAGCTTGTGCATTGAGCATGATATTGATATTAATGAATTCCATCTTTCTCCAAGAGTTTGAAATGCCATTTTTTCCATACATAAATTCTTATATATTTTGGATCTGCTTTTGGCTTTCTTTTCCATTAGAGTTTGTTACTTTTTACTCTGGTATCAGCCTTAGATGGGGTTGGGGGGAAATATGTCCTAATTAATACAAAAATCAAATAAAACTCAAGACTCAATGAAACAAATCTCATCTAAATTCCTGGTATAAGGATGATAATGTTAATATTATTTTGTTACATAGTTTTGAGGGAGCTATTAAAAAACAAAATAAAATAAGAAAATATATTTTTTGTGTTATATACATTTTAATACTCAATTATTAGGATAACCAGTTTTTAATTGAAAGGATCAGGTGTGGCAATGCAATCCTTCAACTGTCATTAAAATATGATAGGATCCCAGATAACTGGGTATAATAAAAAGTATAATAATAGTTTATAAGCAGAAATTTCAGTAATTGGCATAACTGCCATCACCCACATGTATTTTTTCTGCTTTCATCTTTATTTTATATTGTGTAAAATTGCTACATGAGTAAATTCTGATGCATTATGCATATTGTGATTAAATATTTGCCCTCATTAATTATTTTATTCTAGTGCCTTATGTAGCTATCTTTTTCAATGTTTTTAGACTTGAATATATAATAGAGATAAATATATATATAACATAGACTATTTACAAATATGTATTTGCCCTTTAAAAATTAGTTTAATACATAATTTTATCATCATAATTATACCTTTTGCCAAGGTAGTTGAGTGTTTCTCTGTTATTTGTCCAAGTATTTCAATTGTTGTCAGATTTCATCTACTATCATCAGTGACTATATTCTGTTATTATGCTACATTGCAATCATCTTCTTTTCAATCAAAGACTATTTTCAAAATCTAGTCTCATAAAAATGATCTACCGTCAATTACATTTTGAGCTACATAATCTCAGCTGGATAGATACTGTGTGAGACTCTTTCCAGCCATCTTAGTTATCTGTATCTTAGTTAGTGATAGATTTTCTGATGGTTAATTCTCTAACTTTCAAAATATTGGTCATTTAAAGGCAAGCATTTTTTCATGACCTAACCTGTATTGGTTATGAGCTGAACTCCAAACTTAGCCATGTAACTCATTTCTCCATTTGGTGGTACGTGAGTAATGCAACTGACTCATACTTATCTCTCACTTTGTGCCACAATTCTATCGTTTATTTGGTATTTTGGATGATAAGTTAGGAAATGTTTTCTATTCCCTCATTAAATGTAAAAGTTTGTTTGTTTTTTTAAATTATGATTTGCCATTAACAATTACAGATGACTGTGCCAAAAGCAGATTTGAGATCACTAAATTAATGCAGTTCTCTTTACACGATCTTACACAAAGTGCCCAAATTCTATCATTTCATTACAGGAATCCTGTGAAGTGAGACGCGTAACAATGTTTTGTAGTCTGTGGACACTGGGAGGTTCCGAAATGTGACGTGACAGCCAAAATCACACAGTTGGAAAATGTCAGACACATTCTTGAATTCCAGCCTCTGACTTTAAGTCCAGGACTCTTCATTATATACTAAACAAACAAACAAACAACCCCCCCCCCCAAAAAAAATACCTGTGTAGTATGATGTTGACTGATGTTACCTTTTGGGGTGTTCTTGTTTATCAAAGCTACTCACTTGAGTTGAGAATTGAATAATTATATACTAAAGGCTTTACTTAGTAAATGAAATTGGTTACAATAAATAGAGAAAATGTGTTCATTTTGTATTGAACATTGACTTGCCTTTAGGTTCTGTTCTCTCTGCTTTTGAATTTATAATTCTAATCTATTACAAGTAAAACAAATTTGTCTCTTCATTTGTTGTTGATAATATTTAGCTTTTAAATTTAAAATATTACTTTGTGTTTATTAATTTTAGATGGGCTGAATATTGGAAATTTTGAACAGATTTTAAAAAATGAATTATAGGTAATTTCAGCATCTCGAGATTACAAATATTGGAGATATTTTTGTCAATCTGTATGTATATGTATATACATATACACATACATATATACACATACATAAACACACATATACACAAACATACTTAAAAATACATACAAACATTTTCTTCTTTTTCAAACAAAATTGGGAGTCTGCTGTTTATTTAGAGTATTGTAAATTTCCCATACTCTTTGATAACATGATTTTAACATTTGTATTATATCAATTTAAACAAACCATGTCCATTCCTCCTTTTAGCTGTATTTTCATTGAATTGCTCAAACTATATTTTTATTACTACTAATAAATTTTACTATAATATAGTAATAAAATTTAGTAATTTTATTACTGAATTACTACTATGACAGGAAATAAAAAGTGACAACTTTTAACAAAAGAACATTTTAGTTAATAATATTATACACTTTGTCTCACTAAGCAAGATAAAGCAGTGATGCCAATAATAATAGACCTTTTAAGCCCATACAGATCAGTAAAAAATAAGATGGAGATCTTTACAAGACATGGACTGCTGATAAACACAACTTCAGGATCCTCTGTAAAGTTGAGCCTGGGCATGCAATGGAACATCTGTAATGTTCTGAGGATGTTTTGAGAACTTAACCATATGGCTTTTTTTAGGAATAAGCATCTTTAGATAGCCAAAAGATCTGAAAGGGTCACTAATGCTACATTCATCACCCACTCATCCTCTTGGTGAATGTACGTCTGTAAGAATTTTTGGCCCTGGGACTGGAGGTAGCAGATTAAGGGGTGCCACTTCTTTCTTTTGTTTTGGCCACACACAGTAAATAAGACTGTGTTCTTTTCCAAGGACAGAGCCTTGAACGTTCAATTCAATTGCCTTTCATGTGTAGGTTAAGAAAGATTGTGAGAACATTTTTCTTTTGGCTCTTAATTCCTCTAACTACTTCCAAGTCTGGCCATCCAGAAAACCCTAATGATTATCTTTAAGTTAAAAAAAAAAGAGAATTTAAATCAAGACTGAACAAAGATATTGATGCCTCTCTTGTAAGTTGGTAAATTGAGAAAGCGTTTCTATCTTCTCTTCCTGGAGGGGAATATGGGAGAGGACAAACTCCAGGTTTTATTTGGAATTATCTGTGACTTTCACTCTAGATCATTACTATTTATTTACGTAATTTCATCAAGTATTTTGATATTTGCATACTGTGTCTTTGCCATATTGCAAACATTTTTTTCACCTGGGCTGGGAGTCCGTTTCATTAATTTCTCAGTTGTGAATTTATTGTCCTCTTTCTTTGCTTGATCTAGTCTCATTTATACTAGATATTGCTATAATTACTTAAAATGTCTGGCTTTTGGATAACATCTTTGCTTGTTTTCCAAGGCTAGCATAATGTTTCCTGATTTTTAATTGCAGCTCTTCATTTCAATAGGAATTGGGGGTAGAGGAGACTTAAAAATACAGATTCAACTTACTGTATTGAGCTAGGCCTTGGAAACATGACTTTGCAGCATTTTCTCATGTGGGAAAAGATCTTAATTTCTTTAAATATTTTTATTTTTGATGTTTAGTTTGTTTTTAAATTTTGCTTTAATCAATAATGCTGTGACAAACTTCTTTGTATCTCTAACTTTATCCATGTATCTCAAAAATTTTCTGTCTTAACTCTAGGAAACTCAATAATACACCCTTTTGAGACAGTTTTTAAAATGACACAGACCACGGAAGATAAAGAGAATAATGTTGGTCAGTTATAGATCAGAAAATCTATCTGTTAAAGTGAGCTTGTCCCCTTCTTTCTCCTGACTCTGAGCTCCATGGAGCAGAAGGTGTACATTTAAAGGGAACGTTTGTGTTCCTGCATGTCTGTAGTCTCTATCCTTTCAGACATTTATGACAATCACATTTTTAGCTTAAAGAGGAGATTTAGAGTGAGTTAAGTTCAACTATTATTTATCAAATATTTTTTATGTGCTAAACAATGAACTGGGTGGTAGGAAGGCAGGAAATAAAATATCTATGAGACAAGATTCTTGCCTTCAAGTACTTACTGGTTTCACTGGGGAGCAAAGATGTGCAGTTCTCAAACTTGAGAATGAGTCAAAGTGTGTTCTATGCATGATAAAGTCTGTGGACTCGGAGGGTAAGGAGAAGTATTGGTGGCTGATTTGAATGGACACTGGTCAGTTGTTCAGATGAGGAGTTGTAGTCACTACTGTGCCAAGGGAATGGAATTCTAGGGTGGTTTTGTAAAGTCTCTTTTATCTTAATATAGTTACCTTTCATTACGTAAGTAACAACTGCATATATTTTCACAAATTCAAACAATACAGGAGTATTTAGAATAAAACAAGTTCCTCGGCGCTCACGTCCCTCCTTAGAAACAACCAGTTTGTATATATTTCAAAATCATATATACATATATATATATATATAGTTCTATTTTGTGTTTTTGAGTTTTGTAATTCTGGAAATTGAACCATATGTATATTGTTCAGAAACTAGCTTTTCTTAAATTAATGTTTTACTTAATAAACCTAAAAAGTCTTTTGTGTTAGTAACTATTGATCCAAGTCAATATTTTGACTGCAAATTACGATTTCATTAGCTAAAAAAGAGTGCTGTAGGGGAAATTGGTTGCTCAACAATATAGAAACAGGCCATCCAATGAGAATTGGCATTTTGCATGGCTTTAGCCTCAATTTTTCATCTTCAGATTTGAAGTCTTACACACACACACACACACACACACACACGTGCACACACACATACATATCACATGTGTTTTCTGCTTATTTAATAGCATCTTTTAAATAACCAGATCATCTACTATTAAGTAGACAAGCAGAGGTTAGGGTTGTGAGAAGGAATAAATTGTTCCTCTTCTACGTGACTCATTTTCCCTGACAGACAGAAAAAATAGTGTCTGATAAAAGTGAGATTGGGGGGGACTTCCCTGGTGGTGTAGTGGTTAAGAATCCACCTGCCAACGCAGGGGACACGGGTTCGATCCCTGGTCCAGGAAGATCGCACATGCCGTGGAGCAACTAAGCCCGTGAGCCACAACTACTGAGCCTGCGCTCTAGAGCCCGTGAGCCACAGCTACTGAGTCCGCGTGCCACAACTACTGAAGCCCACGTGTCTACAGCCCATGCTCTGGGCAAGAGAAGCCACTGCAATGAGAAGCCTGTGCACCACAATGAAGAGTAGCCCCCACTTGCCGCAACTAGAGAAAGTCCGCATGCAGCAACGAAGACCCAACTCAGCCAAAAATAAATAAATAAATAAATAAATAAATAAATAAATTAATTAATTAATTTAAAAAAAAGTGAGATTGGGGACCCTGAGCCATGATCTGGGTCTTATCCCAGGGCATAATATCATCCCTACCACAAGTCGTGTATTTGTAAGATCCTGCCCATTCCTGAGAGGTGGGGAAGGGGGCAGTACAGTGCACACAGCTGGGGTGGTCACAGAATGTTAGGAGACCTGTTGGTAGCAATCCTGACCTCCTTTCCTTTGTCTACTGTATAAAAGTAAATCTTTTTTCAACTTCATCCTTCCTCTCACAAGCTTTCTCACTTAAACCCCGAAAGAATTCACTGTGGTCCCTATCCTGGTCCCTCCAGATGGAACAGATGAGCCTGACTGATAAGTGAGTTTTCCATGTGTCTGCAGCATCACCTCATAACCTTTGGGGTATGTTTGCAACCAAATTTCAGTCATATTTATGAGCTGAAACCTGCTTCTCTAAAAAGAGGCTCATCAAGGACCAGACATGCTCTGTTATTAGATAACAGTGGAAGGCAGTGCACTGATTCAGAAAAAGAAAAGGAGATTTAGTACCAAGCTTCTAGTACCCAGAGGTCCCTTTTAGAGTTAAAGCTATGCCCCATGGAGAAGCAATAAACTCATCCTTCAAAGACACATTTCCACCCCACCCCTCCCTTAGGGTATAATAATCAAAAGGGGAGACGCTACCTTCCTGGGAGCAGAATAATGCACACCCTCCTTTCACAGAAATCACTGAACACTTACCTGATGAGTTTATAAGCAAGCAGTCCTGTAGCTGGATACATTTTTAAGTTAATGAATATTCAGCTGATTTATTCAAGGTTTCCAAGAACAGTGAAATAAGAAAAAAACTGAGGACTTATTCATATCACAAAGGAGACTTCCAGGTACTGGTGGGGGGCTGGGGAAAGAGAGGCAGTGACAGCCAGATTTCATGGAAGGAATTTGGGGGCTCTATGTTCCTTTAACGACAGTGAGGATAGGGGCTCCGTCTGCTGCAATGGCAACCTCTCCCCTTCCCATTCAATCTCTCCCATTCCTTCGCTCATGGCTGCCCTCACCTCCATCATAATTCCAGGTCATATGTTTCTCGGGGGAGTTTTATTTTGTTCTTTGTAGGATGGGGCATGAGCCCTGGGAGCAAAACTACTCTTGGCATCTGAAGCCAACCCTGGAATGGGCGGCACTGACTTTGGAGGGCTGTCCTCTGCTCCTGATCACCTCCCACTGAGACCTACCTGACTTCTGCCGCTTTGCCCATTTGTCCAACCATCTGTACCACCTCCACAGTTGATCCTGGGGGCACACAGTAGATTCACTACACAGACCCTCTGTGAACCAAGAATAGGGGTGGCTGCCCAGCAGGGGTGGGGAAGTCTGTGGGCATCCAGTGGGTGGTAGTTACTTTCAACTAATTACGATGGGAACCAATGATTGTACCAAGCATTAGAAATTCACTAACAGGAAATTAAAGTACTCAGAAATTTACTAGCAGGAAGTTGATCTTTCCCTACATCTACATAGTGGATGACTAAGAAATAGAAAATGTGGTGGAAGGAGAAAATGGCCAGAAAAGAAAATTTCAGAGAAGAGTAACCTTTTCTATTACTTTGGGAAAATTCATAAATACAGCAAGTTCCCCTTTGGAATAGAAATAGTTTTTGTTAACTGTTCTAGAAGCTCTGCATTTGTGATTTTAAGTATGTCTGAGATTCTGTGATGATATCTTATTATTTTTGAAGGAAACAGAAGACAGATTCCTTAATACATTAATTCTGAAGAAAACCAAACAGTTCTTAAAGCAAATTTGGATTCTTGTAATTGAAGAATTAAGTGAAGTGAAACCTCTTTATTAACCCCAGCCTCTCTCCCCATCTCTTCATGGATTTACTTCCAGTTGTAGGTTTATTTCTCTTCTCTAGTTTCTGAGCCAGTCCCCTTTGAGGGATGCAGCTCTGCTCTCTGCCCCTCCACCCTGGTGGGAGAGGAGCATTAAGCCCCTCTTCTGAGTACACTGCCCTGAGAATGGGGGTCCCAGGGCTCACCAGGCATCCTTGCATCCTGTGTGTTTCTCACTGCCCTGCAATGGCACAGCTCTGGTATGGGATTCCATAGCACATGGGTGCCCTGAGTAGAACTGGCCTTCTTTCCTATCCCTATGCTGAGTTCCTCTGTAAAGACTGTGGTCTGTGGAGTCTCTTTATAATTTCACTCTGACTCCACTCTTTACAGAGTCTGTCTTTGATGAATGCTTCCCACATCTAGAGACCTCACAGAACTCAGCCTCCTGGCTGGACCTCTGGGGTTAGTCATTTCCTCTGTCCCCAGGTGTTGAGCTTGTTCTACATTCTGAGACTCTTTGCAACATTATCTTAGGTCAGAGTTTGCAAACTCATATGACTTCTGAATGAGAGAGCTGGGTAAAGATTGAGATGGACTGAAAGTACATGCCCCATTTAAAGGGGGTGGCCACAAGTCATATTCTGCTGATTATTGCAATTTCAGGAGGAGAAAAAAAATCTGAATTTAGGTGTGAAATTTCCTGACTTGAAAATGTTAGCAACTAATTCATTTTTTTAAAAAAATGACATGTGAGCCAAGTACATTCCATCTGCTTCCCGACCTGTGACACAGCTATGCATGTGTGACTTCTATCTTAGACCATGTTCTTGAACTATGCAAACCCTGGTGTCTGTACCTTTGTAGGTGGGTAAGCCTGTGTTGTCACACCTAAGGCTGAGACATCTCACTACTGTCTTAGCCAAGCAAACAGTTGACCTCCAGGACCACCTTGCTTCCTGTGCATTTCCCATCTTGCTACATGCTGGGTGTCAACATATTACCAAGGGGCAACTGCTTGGAAATGTGATTTTCTAACCCAGGAAATTGTTATTAAGCAACTCTAGTATGCTAAGCATGTTTGTTAAGAATATAAACAGCAAATATTAGTAGGACATAGACTTTGTTCTCCAACAGCATGGAAGACATACCTAAAGTGAACCTCCAATGAGTAATGTCTTTGTATAATCCCCTCCCCTTGGGGACAGGCAGAACCTGTGACTTGTTGCTAACCAATAGTATATAGCAAAGGTGATGGAATGTCAGGTTCCTAATTAGTTATGTTATATGGCAGAGGAGATGGGGTGCTGTGCCCATGATTACATTTTGTTTTATAACACTTCCTCGTAGCAGTCTGAGCAAGAAAATCGGACTGCTCAGACCATGCTCTGAACTGCCTATAGGAAGTGTCATGTGGCAGGGAACCATGGGCAGCATCTAGGGATGGAGGGGAGCCTCCAGGGATGGAGGGGAGCCTCCAGATAACTGCTGGTAACAAGCTGGGGCCCCTAGCCACACTGCTGCGAGGAAATGAATTTTTCCAACAACCTGAGTAAAGTTGGAAGTGGATTCTTCCCTAGTGAGCCTTCAGATGAGACTGCAGCCCTGGACAACATTTGGATTACATCCTGTGAGATCCCAAGCAGAGGACCCACCTAAGTTCTCCTTGGACTCTTGTCCTAGGAAAACTGTAAGAAAATACAAATATGTTGTTTTATGCCACTAAGTGCATGGTAATTTGTTATACAGGAGTAGAAAACTAATACAGCAGTTTATAGCTTATTGTGGAAAATGCCATAGCCAATGCACCACATAAATCAAGGTAGAGAGACATTTACTTGCTTGGATCCCTTTTAGGAAGAGGACTGTACATGTTTGGAAGAAAGACTTGATTGGCTGAGTCCCAGGGCTACTGTACAAGAAGATGTTGTTTGCTTCATCGAGAGAAAGGTGTGGGCCTATGGATGTTCTAGAGCTCATCAAGATTGTGAATTCCTGTCTCCTGGGCACATGCTCCCTTGAGGTAGGCGCCTCTTCCCTGCTCTGCTATGCATCCTACAGGGAGGCTGGCTCCTGGAATCTGCTTCCTGCTAAATCCTACCAGTGGGAAGTGGTGGCAGGAATTTGGAGAGAGAGAGTGATGGTGGGGATGAGCGATGTCAGGGACTGTCTCCTGGTCCTTTTCTAGCACTGGTAGCATCTTAGGTGGTATCTGCATGTCCTTCAAGGCTCCAGCTCCCAAGGGAATGGCCTACTTTGGTTTCAGCTTCTAGAGAATCACTGTGCAGCATGATAGCTGCTATCATATATAACTCTATGCAGCTATATAGATTTAAATTCATTAAATTTAAATAAACTTTTAAAATTCAGTTTTTTCAGTTGCAGTAGCCACATTTGGAGGGTTAAGTAGCCACATGTCTCTGGTGGGTACCATATTGGATGGTGCAATAATAGATCATTTCCCTTATCTCAGAAGGTCCTATTGGGCAGCACTGCACTGTAGAGTGATCTGGCCCATGGCTCTGGCAACACCACCTCCTCTCTTTGCCATTCTGGTCAAGGGGTGGTAGTGACTGCTTGATGCTGTTAACCTCTGGGTTGTCTCACTGTTTTCTTTAAGTTCTCAGCATTTCTATCAACTGTATAACCAACTCCCTGCATTAAGTCCCTTTGTTCCAAATAACCAAGTGACTTCTTTCTTGATCAGACTTTGATTGAGATACCAGAAGAGGAAAGGATAGGATAGTCAACATTTCTATATTAGTTGCCCATTATTATGTAACAAGTTGCCCTGAAACTTAGCAGCTTCAAACAACAAATGTTTATTACTTGACAGTTTCTGTGAGTCAGGAATCTGGGTAGCTATGTGGTTCTGGCTTAATCTTTCATAGGATTGCAGTCAAAATGTTGGCAGGGGCTGAGGTCTTATCTGAAGGCTCAGCTAGGGGAGGATCTGCTCTCAGGCTCACCTGTGTGGTTGTTGGCAGGCTCCTGGCTGGGACTCCTCACCATGGGCTTCTCCACAGGCTGCCTATGCATTGATGGCACTAAGTTCTCCCAGAGCAGGTGTTTAGAGGAGTGAGAGAGAGAGAGAGAGAGAAGAGAGACTGACTGACCGAGAGGAAGAGAGTATCCAAGATGGGGGATGTCATAATTTACAGATGAAGTCTGGAAGTGACACCATCATTTCGACTGTATCCCACTGACCATGCAGACCAACCTGGCACCGTGCAGGAGTGGGTACACAACATGGGAAGGCCAGGAGGCAGGCATCACTGACGCCACCTTGGAATCTGCCTACACAGGGGCTCCAGGGAGGTGGAGTGGGTTTTTGTTTTTGATTTTGTTTTTTTAACATCTTTATTGGAGTATAATTGCTTTACAATGGTGTGTTAGTTTCTGCTGCATAACAAAGTGAATCAGCTATACATATACATATATCCCCTATCTCCTCCCTCTTGCGTCTCCCTCCCACCCTCCCTATTCCACCCCTCTAGGTGGTCACAAAGTTCCGAGCTGATCTCCCTGTGCTGTGCAGCTGCTTCCCACTAGCTATCTATATTACATTTGGGAGTGTATATATGTACATGCCACTCTCTTACTTCATCCCAGCTTACCCTTCCCCCTCCCCGTGTCCTCAAGTCCATTCTCTTTGTCTGCATCTTTATTCTTGTCCTGACCCTAGGTTCTTCAGAACCTTTTTTTTTTTTTTTTTTTTTAGATTCCATATATATGTGTTAGCATATGGTATTTGTTTTTCTCTTTCTGACTTACTTCACTCTGTATGACAGTCTCTAGGTCCAACCACCTGACTACAAATACCTCCATTTCATTTCTTTTTATGGCAAATATTCCATTGTATATATGTGCCACATCTTCTTTATCCATTCATCTGTTGATGGACACTTCCATGTCCTGACTATTGTAGATAGAGCTGCAATGAACATTGTGGTACATGAGTGGAGTGGGTTTTTTATGTGGGAGATTGCTCCTCCTCCCTGTGACTTACATCAGAAAGGGCAGAAGTCACACAGCAAAGGTAAAAGAATGTGGTGTAGAGACCTCTGATGGGAAAAGGCAAACACCTCTGTGATGCCATGTCCACTTTGAATCATGTGTGGCATTCAGATGTCAGAGGGAAATGCTCACTGTTTTAATTCAAATCCAAGAAAGGATGGAAAATTATAAAGTTGTTATAGTACTTGCTCTGGAAAACAATTTGAAAGCAGACTATTAAAATCAAGATTTTGGGCAAATGTCGTAATATTCACATGTAATATTTTGTGCAGGAGGACAAAAAATGCCTGGCTGGAGTGAAATTTCAGACCTGCTGGTTCTCGTCTAACATTCTTGAGTGAACGTTTAGCAGCAAAAGCTCAGTGGGCTTGGCCATGGAGGGGTTTCTAGAAGGGAAGGTTTAGGAAGCACAGCTGACAGAGGATTGAGTCAGGGGCTACATGCTGGGCTGGGGTGGAGGAGATGGGACAGCTAGTACATGTCAGCCTGTTCTTCCCCAAACGCAGTGAGCCTGAGGGGTCAGAGGCACTGAGACCCCCGTGGTCAGTGATGACATGTGCAGCCACTGCCACTTCCTTGTGGAAGAGATCTCGTCTTATCTCCAGTCAGTTACATTTACTTTTAGTAAAACACAATCTGTCAGGGAAATGGCAGAGTTCAAGAAAATTGCCATTTCAGAGAGAAATCAGAATAGAGAAGGGGGTTTCTAAGGAGCATTTTTGTTTTCCTGAAGAGAGAAAGAGACAAAGAATGAGAATGAGAAAGAAAGAGACTTAAGGTGGGCGTATGCCCAGGAGGTAAAGCACATTATTTTCCTAGTGAAATAGTGAATAGTTTTTTTTTTTTTTTAATTGAAAGGCATTTCCATGTTTGAAAGTTCTAAGCTATAAAAATAAACCCTGGAAGTAGATTGCCTGGGGTAAGATTTAATTAAACATTGTACAGTAAATTAGCATAATTTGATGAGGATTGGTTTTAGTTCCAAGAAACTGCAACAGGCAGAATTTTTAATTTTGTAATATCTCTTAAAATTCCACTGTCTCATCTCTAAAGTATAGTTTTAGAAAATAAAAACTCAACAAGGTATTACCAAGCAGAAGGCGATTTCTTAGAGATGTTGTATCGGCAGTGGGGAATGAGGAGGGTCTTAATGCAGATACTAAACATTTGTAAGAGAAATTGTCCTTTGTAAAAGGACTTGAATTCCTCAGCTTGAAGCAGAGAGGTTATCTAATGCTATCATATGAATACTTGTTGGGCTGTGACTTAACTAGCATTTCAAGCAGAGGCTGGCCCTCCCTCCCTCCCTCCCTTCCTTCCTTCCTTCCCTCCTCATTTCTTTTTCTCTTGATCTCTTTCTAAATAGAAAGGCTACTGAAGATCATACATAAGAGAGAAAGAGAGAGGGATGGGGAGATAGAAGGAGGGAGAGGGAGGAAGGGAGGAAGGAAGGAATGAAGGAAACAAAGAAAGAGAGAGAGAGCGAGAGAGAGAGGCAACCAAACACATGTAAGAAAACCCTTCCTGGATGCAGCTATGTCTGTTGATGTTTTGCTCCTGCCTGTAATTCACCAGGCACATTCCTCAGACTTACTCATGTCCACTGTTTGTTTGATGGCTAAGGAACCATCTGCACCCAAGAGGTACAACAGGCTAGAGTTTGCTCACTGCTGGAAAAAAAGGGGAAGATTTCCAGACAACTAGGCTCCCAAAACCCTCTTCTACAGGAGTTTGTAATGGTGAAATGAAAGAACTTTTTAAAAGTATGAATCATTCTAAAGAGGGAGCAATATGACAGGATTGGTTGCTGGTCTGTGAATTCTGGGGAGTTGTAAGCAGGTCCTTGTTGTGGGTTCCTGCTCAGCCCCGTGTGAGCAGCTCAATGTGAGTAAAGGTTAATGGGTACTCAGGGGTTATTACTCACCCACAAGAACAAGTTTTAGAAATAGAGACTTGTCTTTCCAACTCCAAAGCTTAGAATCCTAAAAACACCATAGTGGGAAAAGTAATGGTTGAGAAACTTTAATTAAAAGACAATGAGAATTTTCTTAAAATTATTTTTTATTTATTGTGAATGAGTCATAATGGCCACTACATTCTTCATTTCCATCCTGCAGCTCCTATATGTTAATACAATTTCATGATCTCCCACCATGTGGTTTCAATGTCATATTTACAGATTGGTGTGCCGTCAGTGGGGGACACTGACCAGAGTGGACACTGGTCTGAGCCTGTCCAGGTGTTAATCCTTTAGTTGCTGGGTCCTGGGAATCCTGTGGTTCCTGGGGAGGGTTTGAGGAGCAGAGGGTTTGAGAACATCAGCTATCTCACATAGCTGAAATATACATATTTCAATGGGTTAATAATGAGTATGATGCAACTACCCTGTTCCAGGTGAATATTGGTTATGTTTATAGAGTTGCTTTACTTTGTTGCCAATAATGAGCACACTTCAAGATGTTTTCTCCCCTCTGTGTCTAGGATTTCTCATAAATATTCAATGCCATGGGGATTTTATTAGAATTTTTAGCACAAAAATATTGCCTCCATCTTCCTATGTCACACCTCTAGACCCTCCTTGGCCTCCAAAATGCAGAATAATGTAAGAATTCAGATTTGTCTTTATCCTTTTATGTGAAATATAGACATCAACAACTACTACACAAGTAACAGTTGCCCTCTTCCCAATAGGCACAAGGATTTAGTTTTTAAGACCTAGGCTTCACTTTACCTCATGCTGCTTTGTCAACAAGTATATTAAGGGGCTGGCCAACCAAAGGTTCCAAAGATAGGAGTCCAGCTGCTATGGACTTCTCCAGAATTTTGCAATTAAAAAAAAAAAAACTAGGAGAAACTAGTTTAATTTTGACGTAAGTTATACTGATTGTATAGGGTATAAAGTTTTTGTTTTTAATTACATATAGGGTGAGGAGCAATTTTTTCACTAAATATCAGTCCCTAAATGTCTTACTCTGGCCCTGATTTAAACTTGTTTTCCCTCTCTTCTCTCTTTCTGGGTTTTATTGCCAAAATTTCTACCCTGATTCTGCCTTCCGAGTTACCTCCTTCTTTCTCTGTAAACCCTGGTTTCTATTTTTCATAATTATGCCCAACTGGAGTAATTGGCAAATCACTTACACTGGAACCCAAATTCTTGTGGGTTTGCTGAAAAAGGTTATACAGAAGTAAAACCACAGATACTTACATTTTTCAAATGGGGAACTCAAGGCCAGGGAAAGGTTGTGGTTTTGTAGGAAGATCACTCTCACCCTCAAAAAACCAAGGGCATCTTTTCTTTAAAGGTGTCCCCACTTTGTTTATGTGGGAAGCCATCCAGGGCACAGTGAGTGTCTGGCAGGACGTTGCTGGCCTTTTGCTTTCTCACTGGCTCCAGTAAGCAAAAACAACCCTCCTGAAGCTCCATGTTGAGGTGATGTACAGCTGCCATTTGTAGGTAAGAGGAGAGAAAAGGCTGTCCTAACTCCTTTCCTGCTCAACTTTTTACGATGTCCAGTTTGGGTTCTTACATCCAGGAGTCATGAACCCAAACAAAGTGCAGGATATCCAGCACCTCTGGAATATCCAGATTTTCCTTAAGTCAGTCTATAAAACAGAAGGAATCTGGATTTTGACTTCCTGCAGTCCTGAAGGGGAGGTGATGGGACCCCTTCCTCTCAATGGTGTCCCCAACACCCTACAAAGCAGCAACTGGCCTGCATGTATTTTCAGGCCACAGTTCTTCACACTTTCTTTAGATTTCGGAGCCAAAGATAGACTAGCTGCTTAAAGATACATTTTTGGGTCCTGAAGGTAAGAGTTACAACAAATGGATTGATTTTAAGAATCTCGTGGTTGTAAAATATATTAGGACGTGAATTAGAGTAGAATAAAAGTGAAGAGCCCAGGCTCTGTAGCCTGACTGCCAGGGATTCTTGTTTCAACTCGTACTGGCTGTGTGACCTTGGGCAAGTATTTTTAGCCCCTCCAAGACTCTTCTTCTACCAAATGGGGAAACTAATAGCACCTACCTCACAGGTTTTTGTGAGGTTGAAGAGATGATTGTTGAAAAACCTTTAGAAAAGTGCTTGGCAATAATAAACACTCAGTAAATATAAGTTTCTGTTGTGTTGGCAGTTGTTGACAATGTCACCATCATCATCATCATCATCATCATCAGAATTTTTTATTGGGGTCAACCTAGATCAGGCTCTCTAGTAGGAGAAAATAAGCAAGGGATTCTGGTGCAAGTATTTCTAGAGGGACTACTCTCAGGTGAAACCTGTAAGGGAGTGAGAGAATTCAAATAGGACAAGGAATAATCGAAGCAACAGTGTGGTTTCAACTGAGGTCTAACCTCAGCCTGATCCCATGGGGAGATGTGGAGGATGAACCACCAAAAGCTGTCCCACTCCAAGACAAGAGAACGAACTTTTGTACCCATGAAACAGTCATTGGCTTTGGGCTTCCCCCAGTGGAGAAAACATAATTCCCAGAAATTTCAAGAGGAGGTGGCCCTGGGAAAAGAATCTGGTGAATTAGCCAGAAATTGTAATTAATGGAACCAGCAGCAAGATTCTATGGGTACATCTCATTTAGAGAAACATTACTATTGAAATTGTTGTATGCACCCAAGACTAAAGCATCAAAAATGCCCAGGAAAAGTATCCAGGAAGAAACTTTCACAGATTTGCTCAGGGCTTCTTGGATGGAGATTGAGAGCATTCAGTTTGTTTTTTCATGAGTATTTAGAATTTGCAGCTTCTCAAGGCTCCTGAACAGCCTCACTGAGTCGGGATTGGTAATAACTTCTAGAAGGTGATGCTGGAGTGATCCATTTGCCTATATCCCTTCACTACTTGTTTCTGATGCTCTGAAATCATGCACAGTGGGTTGCCGCAAGTTGTTGGATGCATCATGATTCTCAACGTTTGAAACCTGCTATTTTGAGGTCTGAGGCTGTTTTCTTTTGCTTTGTTTGCTGTCTTTAGGAATGAGAAAAATTGGATAGTGAGGAGATCAGAACCTGCCACAATTCTTACAGTGATTGGAATATAAAGTATAATTTTCAAGTCCCCTCCCTACCTACTGCTGTGGCATTTCCCACCCCCTCCAACTTCCTGTGCCATTCATTGAAAGAGACTCACTTTGCACCATGCTGGGTTCAGCTCTTCCATTATATTCATTCACTGTGCTGCTTAGAATTGAAGTAGAAAATAAAAGTTTCCCATGCCTTCTGATTTTTTGACCAATTTGAGGGAAGCCCTCTAATTAGTGCTTGAATTTGCAGATAATGTACTCTATTTAAAAGACCAGTGTAACCTTGGACTCTTGAGTCTAGAATTAATGAAAGCTTTGAGCATATGTCTAACCCCTCCTTATCCATATGTGGTTGTCCACTTTTTTTTTTGACTTCCTACATATTTCTTTTTTCTTTTTTTTTCATATTTTATTATTTTATTTTATTTTATTTTATTTTATTTTATTTTAATTACCAAAGAAAAGACATTGATAAAGCAAATACAATCTGCAATAATAAATACATCTGCAATAGATGCTAAATATCATTAAATTATTATATAATTTAGACAGTAAATATGGTCTATTTTTGCTTCTTTCCAATAGAATACATTTGATCACATTTTTTTTTTATACAGCAGGTTCTTATTAGTCATCAATTTTATACACATCAGTGTATACATGTAAATCCCAATCGCCCAATTCATCATACCACCACCTCCACCCCACCCCACCCCCACGGCTTTCCACCCTTGGTGTCCATACGTTTGTTCTCTACATCTGTGTCTCAATTTCTGCCCTGCAAACTGGTTCACCTGTACCATTTTTCTAGATTCCACATATATGCGTTAATATACGATATTTGTTTTTCTCTTTCTGACTTACTTCACTCTGTATGACAGACTCTAGATGCATCCACGTCTCTACAAATGACCCAATTTCGTTCCTTTTTATGGCTGAGTAATATTCCATTATATATATGTACCACTTCTTCTTTATCCATTCGTCTGTCGATGGGCATTTAGGTTGCTTCCATCACCTGGTTATTGTAAATAGTGCTGCAATGAACATTGGGGTGCATGTGTCTTTCTGAATTGTGGTTTTCTCTGGGTATATGCCCAGTAGTGGGATTGCTGGATCATATGGTAATTCTATTTTTAGTTTTTTAAGGAACCTCCATACTGTTCTCCATAGTGGCTGTATCAATTTACATTCCCACCAACAGTGCAAGAGGGTTCCCTTTCCTCCACACCCTCTCCAGCATTTGTTGTTTGTAGATTTTCTGATGATGCCCATTCTAACTGCTGAGAGATGATACCACATTGTAGTTTTGATTTGCATTTCTCTATAATTAGTGTTGTTGAGCAGCTTTTCGTGTGCTTCTTGGCCATCTGTATGTCTTCTTTGGAGAAAAGTCTATTTAGGTCTTCTTCCCATTTTTGGATTGGGTTGTTTGTTTTTTTAATATCGAGCTGCATGAGCTGTTTATATATTTTGGAGATTAATCCTTTGTCCGTTGATTCGTTTGCAAATATTTTCTCCCATTCTGAGGGTTGTCTCTGTGTCTTGTTTATGGTTTCCTTTGCTGTGCAAAAGCTTTGAAGTTTCATTAGGTCCCATTTGTTCATTTTTGGTTTTGTTTCCATTACTCTAGGAGGTGGATCAAAAAAGATCTTGCTGTGATTTATGTCAAAGAGTGTTCTTCCTATGTTTTCCTCTAAGAGTTTTATAGTGCCCAGTCTTACATTTAGTCTCTAATACATTCTGAGTTTATTTTTGTGTATGGTGTTAGGGAGAGTTCTAATTTCATTCTATTACATGTAACTGTCCACTTTTCCCAGCAACACTTATTGAAGAGACTGCCTTTTCTCCATTGTATATCCTTGCCTCCTTTGTCATAGATTAGTTGACCACAGGTGCATGGGTTTACCTCTGGGCTTTCTACCTTGTTCCATTGATCTATGTTTCTGTTTTTGTGCCAGTACCATATTGTCTTCTTTACTGTAGCTTTGTAGTATAGTCTGAAGTCAGGGAGTCTGATTCCTCCAGCTCCATTTCTTTCCCTCAAGACTGCTTTGGCTATTCGGGGTCTTTTGTGGTTCCATACAAATTTTAAGATTTCTTGTTCTAGTTCCGTAAAAAATGCCATTGGTAATTTGATGGGGATTGCATTGAATCTGTAGATTGCTTTGGGTAGTATAGTCATTTTCATAATATTGATTCTTCCAATCCAAGAACATGGTATATCTCTCCATCTGTTGGTACCATCTTTAATTTCCTTCATCACTGCCTTATAGTTTTCTGCATAAAGGTCTTTTGTTTCCTTAGGTAGGTTTATTCCTAGGTATTTTATTCTTTTTGTTGCAATGGTAAATGGGAGTGTTTCCTTAATTTCTCTTTCATATTTTTCATCATTAGTGTATACGAATGCAAGAGACTTCTGTGCATTAATTTTGTGTGCTGCAACTTTACCAAATTCATTGATTAGATCTAGTAGTTTTCTGGTAGCATCTTTAGTTTTCTCTATGTATAGTATCATGTCATCTGCAAACAGTGACAGTTTTACTTCTTCGTTTCAAATTTGTATTCCTTTTCTTTCTTTTTCTTCTCTCATTGCTGAGGCTAGGACTTCCAAGACTGTGTTGAATAATAGTGGTGAGAGTGGACATCCTTGTCTCGTTCCTGATCTTAGAGGAAATGCTTTCAGTTTTTCACCATTGAGAATGACGTTTGCTGCAGGTTTGTTGTATATGGCCTTTATTATGTTGAGGTAGGTTCCCTCTATGCCCACTTTCTGGAGAGTTTTTATCATAAATGGATGTTGAATTTTGTCAAAAGTTTTTCTGCATCTACTGAGTTTATCATATGGTTTCTATTCTTCAGTTTGTTAATATGGTGTATCACATTCATTGATTTGCATATATTGAAGAATCCTTGCATCTCTGGGATAAATCCCACTTGATTGTGGTGTATGATCCTTTTAATGTGTTGCTGGATTCTGTTTGCTAGTATTTTGTTGAGGATTTTTGCATCTATATTCATAAGTGATATTGGTCTGTAATTTTCTTTTTTTGTAGTATTTTTGTCTGCTTTTGGTATCAGGATGATGGTGGCCTCATAGAACGTGTTTGGGAGTTTTCCTTCCTCTGCAATTTTTTGGAAGAGTTTGAGAAGGATGGGTGTTAGCTCTTCTCTAAATGTTTGATAGAATTTACCTGTGAAGCCATCTGGTCCTGGACTTTTGTTTGTTGGAAGATTTTTAATCATAGTTTCAATTTCATTACTTGTGATTGGTCTGTTCATATTTTCTATTTCTTCCTGGTTCAGTCTTGGAAGGTTATACCTCTCTAAGAATTTATTCATTTCTTCCAGTTTGTCCAATTTATTTGCATAGATTTGCGTGTAGTAGTCTCTTAGGATGCTTTGTATTTCTGCCGTGTCTGTTGTAACTTCTCCTTTTTCATTTCTATTTTTATTGATTTGAGTCCTCTCCCTCTTTTTCTTGATGTGTCTGGATAATGGTGTATCAATTTTGTTTATCTTCTCAAAGAACCAACTATTAGTTTTATTGATCTTTGCTATTGTTTTCTTTGTTTCTATTTCATTTATTTCCTCTCTGATCTTTATGATTTCTTTCCTTCTGCTAACCTTGGGTTTTGTATATTCTTCTTTCTCTACTTCCTTTAGGTCTAAGGTTAGATTATTTATTTGAGATTTTTCTTGTTTCTTGCGGTAGGCTTGTATAGCTATAAACTTCCCACTTAGAACTGCTTTTGCTGCATCCCATAGGTTTTGGATTGTCGTGTTTTCATTTTCATTTGTCTCTAGGTATTTTTTTATTTCCTCTTTGATTTCTTCAGTGATCTCTTGGTTATTTAGTAACGTAGTGTTTACCCTCCATGTGTTTGGGTTTTTTACATTTTTTTCCCCTGTAATTCATTTCTAATCTCATAGCACTGTGGTCAGAAAAGATGCTTGATATGATTTCAGTTTTCTTAAATTTATTGAGGCTTGATTTGTGACCCAGTATGTGATCTATCCTGGAGAATATTCTGTGCACACTTGAGAAGAAAGTGTAATCTGCTATTTTCGGATGGAATGTCCTATAAATATCAATTAAATCTATCTGGTCTATTGTGTCATTTAAAGCTTCTGTTTCCTTATTTATTTTCATTTTGGATGATCTGTCCATTGGTGTAAGTGAGGTATTAAAGCCCCCCACTATGATTTTGTTACTGTCGATTTCCTCGTTTAGAGCTGTTAGCAGTTGCCTTATGTATTGAGGTGCTCCTATGTTGGGTGCATATATATTTATAGTTGTTATATCTTCTTCTTGGATTGATCCCTTGATCATTATGTAGTGTCCTTCCTTGTCTCTTGTAACAGTCTTTATTTTAAAGTCTATTTTATCTGCTATGAGTATTGCTACTCCAGCTTTCATTTGATTTCCATTTTCATGGAATATATTTTTCCATCCTCTCACTTTCAGTGTGTATGTGTCCCTAGGTCTGAAGTGGGTCTCTTGTAGACAGCCTATATATGGGCCTTGTTTTTGTATCCATTCAGCAAGCCTGTGTCTTTTGGTTGGAGCATTTATTCCATTCATGTTTAAGGTAATTATTAATATGTATGTTCCTATTACCATTTTATTAATTTTTAGGGGTTTGTTTTTGTAGGTCCTTTTCTTCTCTTGTGTTTCCCAGTTAGAGAAGTTCCTTTAGCATTTGTTGTAAAGCTGGTTTGGTGGTGCTGAATTCTCTTAGGTTTTGCTTGTCTGTAAAGCTTCTGATTTCTCCATCGAATCTAAATGAGATCCTTGCCGGGTAGAGTAATCTTGGCTGTAGGTTCTTCCCTTTCATCACGTTAAGTATATCATGCCACTCCTTCCGGCTTGTAGAGTTTCTGCTGAGAAATCAGCTGTTAACTTTATGGGAGTTCCCTTGTATGTTATTTGTGGTTTTTCCCTTGCTGCTTTCAAAATTTTTTCTTTGTCTTTAATTTTTGCCAATTTGATTACTATGTGTCTCGGCGCGTTTCTCCTTGGGTTTATCCTGTATGGGACTCTCTGTGCTTCCTGGACTTGGGTGGCTATTTCCTTTCCCATGTTAGGGAAGTTTTCGAGTATAATCTCTTCAAATATTTTCTCTGGTCCTTTCTCTCTCTCTTCTCCTTCTGGGACCCTATAAGGCAAATATTGTTGTGTTTAATGTTGTCCCAGAGGTCTCTTAGGCTGTCTTCATTTCTTTTCATTCTTTTTTCTTTTTTCTGTTCCACAGCCGTGAATTCCACCATTCTGTCTTCCAGGTCACTGATCCGTTCTTCTGCCTCAGTTATTCTTCTATTGATTCCTTCTAGTGTATTTTTCATTTCAGTTATTTTATTGTTCATCTCTGTTTGTTTCTTCTTTAATTCTTCTAGATCTTTGCTAAACATTTCTTGCATCTTCTCGATCTTTTCCTCCATTGTTTTTCCGAGGTTCTGGATCATCTTCACTATCATTATTCTGAGTTCTTTTTTTGGAAGGTTGCCTATCTCCACTTCATTTAGTTGTTTTCTGGGGTTTTATCTTGTTCCTTCATGTGGTACATAGCTCTCTGCCTTTTCATCTTGTCTATCTTTCTGTGAATGTGGTTTTTGTTCCACAGGCTGCAGGATTGTAGTTCTTCTTGTTTCTGCTGTCTGCCCTCTGGTGGATGAGGCTATCTAAGAGGCTAGTGCACGTTTCCTGATTGGAGGGACTGGTGGGGTAGAGCTGGGTGTTGCTCTGGGGGGCAGAGCTCAGTAAAACTTTAATCTGCTTGACTGATGATGGGTGGGGCTGGGTTCCCTCCTTGTTGGCTGTTTGGCCTGAGGTGACACAACACTGGAGCCTACCTGGGCTCTTTGGTGGGGCTAATGGCAGACTCTGGGAGGGCTCACATCAAGGAGTCCTTCCCAGAACTTCTGCTGCCAGTGTCCTGTCCCTGCAGTGAGCCACAGCCACCCCCTGCCTCTTCAGGAGACCCTCCAACACTAGCAGGTAGGTCTGTTTCAGTCTCCCCTGGAGTCACTGATCCTTTCTCTGGTTCCCTATGCGCACACTACTTTGTTTGTGCCCTCCAAGAGTGGAGTCTCTGCTTCCCCCAGTCCTGTCGATGTCCTGCAATCAAATCCCACTAGCCTTCAAAGTATGATTCTCTATGAATTCCTCCTCCTGTTGCTGGACCCCCAGTTTGGGAAGCCTGACTTGTGGCTCAGAACCTTCACTGCAGTGGGTGGACTTCTGTGGTATAAGTGTTCTCCAGTCTGTGAGTCACCTACCCAGCAGTTATGGGATTTGATTTTTTTGTGATTGCGCCCTCCTACCATCTCATTGTGGCTTCTCCTTTATCTTTGGATGTGGGGTATCTTTTTTGGTGAGTTCCAGTGTCTTGCTGTTGATGATTGTCCAGCAGCTAGTTGTGATTCTGGTGTTCTCACAAGAGGGAATGAGAGCACGTCCTTCTACTCCACCATCTTGGTTCAGGCCCAGACCTGGTTGTCCACTTTGCAAGCCTATCCTCTGTAAATATTTGAATCTCAGACTCCCCTGCCTATTGTGTCAAGCCACTGCTTCCCACTGCCAACTGGTGACTCTACAGTGTGCTTAGTTACTTTAGCATGAGCCCAAGCAAAATCTAATAAAAAAGGGAAATCAGGTAAGAGAGGAAAGACATTGCCTCAGTTTCTTTGTAAGCAAATATAAAGGTAATTTTAAATATTTTATGTCTTGGAATATCCATGACATTGCTTCTTCCTTTCACTTGGTACATTTTAAATGATATCCAAGTACAGGAAGCACAGAGGGTCCCAAACAAGATAAACTCAAACAGATACAAACCAAGACATATCATAATTAAAATGGGAAAAGTTAAAGAGAGTATTCTAAAGGCAGCAAGAGAAAAGCAAAGTGTCATATGAAAGGGAACCCCCATAAGGATATCAACTGATTTATCGGCAGAAGCTTTACAGGCCAGAATAGAGTAGTGTTATATATTCAAATTGCTGAAAGGGAGAAACATGCAACCTAGGATACTCTACCTAGCAAGATTATTATTTAGAATAGAAGGAGAGCTAAAGAACTTCTTAGATAAGCAGAAACTAGGATTCATCAATACTAAACGTACCCTAAAACAAATGTTGAAGGGTCTTCTCTAAATGGAAGAGAAGAAAGAATTCATAGTAAAAGGAAATCCCAGTAGGAAAGGCAGATATTTAGTAAAGATCAAAGATTACTTAAATAAGCCCGTGTGTAGATTACAAGACAAGATAATTTAAAAAGAAACAATAAGTATACTAAGCAGCTAAAGAATAAGCATGAAATTGTAAAATATGACATCACAAACACAAAATATGGGAGAGGGGAGTAAATAACATAGATCTTTTAGAATGTGTTTGAACTTAAATGACTATCACTTTAAAACAAGTAAATATAATTATGGATCAACATATATGAACCACGTGGTAACCACAAATCAAAAACCCACAACAGATACACAAAAAACAAAAAGAAAGCAACCCAAGCAAACTACTAAAGAAAATTGTCAAACCACGATGGGAGAAACAAAAAGAAGAAATGAATAGAGAACTACAAAAACAACTGGAAAACAAGTAATAAAATGGCAAAAGTACCCACCTGTCAATAATTATTTTAAATGTTAATGGACTAAATGCTCCAATAAAAAGATCAGTGGCTAATTGGATAAGAGAACAAGACCCTTCAATATGCTGCCTCCAAGAGACTCTCTTCAGGGCTAAAGACACACACAGATTGAAAGTGAGGGGATGGAAAAAGATATTTCAAGCAAATGGAAATGGCAAGAAAGCAGGGGTGGCAATACTCACGTCAGACAAAATCGACTTTAAAACAAAGGCTATAACAAAAGACTAAGAAGCACATTATATAATGATAAAGGCATCAATACAAGAAGAAGATATTACACTTATTAACATATATGCACTCAATACAGGATCATATATATATATACATATATAAATACTAATAGATACAAAAGGATAAATTGACAATAATACAATAATAGTTAGTGAACATTAATACCCCACTAACATCAGTGGACAAATCAGTAAGGCAACAGAGGTCCTAAATGACACAATAGACCAGTTGGATTTAATTGAGATCTACAGGACACTATATCTGAAAAAAACAGAATACACATTCTTTTCAAGTGTGCATGGGATGTTCTTCAGGATAGATCACATACTAGGCCATAGAAGAAACCTTGAAAAATTTAACAGGATAGAAATTATATCAAGCATTTTTTTCAACCACAATGGTATGAAACTAGAAATCAACTACAAAAAGAAAAATGGGAAAAGAACAACCACATGAAGACTAAACAGCATGCTACTAAAAAACGAATGGGTCAGTGATGAAACCAAAGAGGATATCAGAAAATACCTCAAGACAAATGAAAATGGAAACACGACTTTCCAAAATCTATGAGATGCATCAAAAGCAGTTCTAAGAGGGAGGTTTATCGCGATACAGGCCTTCCTTAAGAAACAAGAAAAATAGCAAATAAATAACCTAACACATCACCTAAAAGAATTGGAAAAGGAAGAAGAAACAAAGCCCAAAATCAGCAGAAGACGGAAATAATAAAGGAAATAATAGATAATAATAATAATAATAAAGGAAATAATAAAGATCAGAGAAAAAAAATAAAATAGAGAAAAAAAAATAGAAAAGATCAATGAAACCAAGAGCTGTCTTTTTTTTATATTGATTAAATTGATAAACCTTTAGCTAGGCTCACCAAGAAGAAAAGAGAGAGGGCCCAAATGAACAAAATAAGAAATGAAAAAGGAGAAATAACAACTGATCCCACAGAGATACATAAAATCATAAAAGAATATTATGAACAGTTACATGCTGACAAACTGGACAACCTAGAAGAAATGAAAAAATTTCTAGAAATATACAGCCTGCCAAGACTGAGTCAAGAAGAAAGAGACAATTTGAACAGACTGATCACTAGAAGTGAGATTGAGTTTGTAATAAAAAATAACTCCCAGAAAAGAAAAGTCCAAGACTGGATGACTTCACAGGGGAATTCTACCAAACAAATAAAGAAGAACCAATACATATCCTACCTATTCCCCAAATCATTCTATGAGGCTATTACCCTGATAGCAAAAACATACAAAGACACTATAAAACAAAATTACAGGCCAGTATCTTTGATGAATACAGATGCAAAAATCTTCAACAAAATATTAACAAACCAAATCCAACAGTATGTTAAAAAAAGACTATATGCCATAATCAAGTTGGATTTATTCCAGGATTATGAGGGTGGTTTAACATTTTCAAATCAACCAATGTGATATGCCACCTTAACAAAAGGAAGGATAAAAATCACATGATCATCTCAATAGATGCAGAAAAACATTTGACAAAATTCAACATCCATTCATGATAAGAACTTTCCTCAAAGTGGGTACAGAGGGGAAATATATCAACATAATAAAGGACATCTGTGACAAAGCCACAGTCAACATCATACTCAATGGTAAAAACCTGAGAGCTTTCCTGCTAAATTCGAGAAGACAAAGATGTCCACTCTCCCCAGTTTAATTTAACGTAGTATTGGAAGGTCGAGCAACAGTAATCAGACAAGAAAAAGAAGTCAATGTATTCAAATTGGAAAGGAAGAGGTAAAACTGTCACTATTTGTAAATGACTTGAATGACTTTACATAGAAAACCCTAAAGTTTCCATCCCAAAACTATTAAAACTAATAAATGAATTCATCGAGGTTACAAGATACAAGATTAGTGTACAGAAATCTGTTGCATTTATGTACACTAATAATAAAATATCAGAAAGAGAAGGTTAAAAAATCCCATTTAAAACTGAATCAAAAAAGAATAAAATATCTGGAATAAAGTTGTCCAAGGAGATGAAAGACCTATATTCTGAAAACTATAGAACATTGATGAAGGAAATTGAAGATTATACAAAGAAATGGAAAGATATTTCATGCTCTTGGATTGGAAGACTTAATATTGTTAAGATGGCCATACTACCCAAAGCAATCTACAGATTTAATGCAATCCCTATCAAAACACCCATGACATTTTTCACAGAACTAGAACAAATCCTAAAATTCATATGGAACCACAAAAGACCTCAAATTGACAAAACAATCTTCAGAGAAAAGAACAAAGCTGGATGTATTGCCCTCCCAGACTTCTGACTATACTACAAATCTACAGTAATCGGTACAGTATGGTACTGGCACAAAAACAGACACATAGATCAATAGAACAGACTAGAGAACCCAGAAGTAAACCTATGCACCTATGGTCAATTAATCTATGACAAAGGAGACAAGAATACACAGTGGATAAAAGACAGTCTCTTCCATAAGTGGTACTGGGAAAACTGGACAGCTACATGTAAAACAATGAGATTAGAACATTCCCTCACACCATATACAAAAATAAAGTCAAAATGGCTTAATGGCCTAAATGTAAGAATGGAAACTGTAAACTCTCAGAAGAGTACATAGGCATATGTACATAGGAACTCTTTGACATAAATTGTAGGAATATTTTTTTGGATCAGTCTCCTAAAGAAAAAGAAATAAAAGCAAAAATAAAGAAATGAAAATTAATTGAACTTAAAAGGTTTTACACAGCAAGAGAAACAATTGACCAAATGAAAAGACAACCTACAGAATGGCAGAAAATATTTGCAAAGATGTAACCAACAAGGGGTTAATATCCAAAATATGTAAACAGTTTACACAACTCAATATCAAAGAAACAAACAAACAACCCAATCAATAAATGGGCAGAAAACCTGAATAGACATTTTTCCAAAGAAGGCATACAGGTGGTTAACAGGCACACGAAAAGATGCTTAATGTCGATAATTATTAGAGAAATGCAAATCAAAACAACAATGAGATGTTACCTCAGAATGGACATTATCAAAAAGTCTACAAATAACAAATGTTGGAGAAGATGTGGAGAAAAGGGGCCCTTGTATGCTGGTAGTGGGAATGTAAATTGGGGTAGCCACTATGGAAAACATTATGGGTTTCTTAAAAAATACAAAAAATAGAACCACCATATGATCCAGTAATTTCACTCCTGGGTAAATATCCAGAAAAAATGAAAATACTAATTCGAAAAGATACCTTGGATATGTACCCCAGTGTTCATAACAGTACTACTTACAATTACCAAGACATGGAAGCAACTCAAGTGTTCATCAACAGGTGATTGGATTAATAAGAGGTGGCATATATATACAATGGAATATTACTCAGTCATAAAAACGAATGAAATTATGCCACTTGCAGCAACATGTATGGGCCTAGAGAATATTATGCTTAGTGAAATAAATCATAGAGAAAGACAATACTATATGATATCATTTATATGTGGAATCTAAAAAATAGTACAAATGAATGTATATGCAAGAAACAGACTCATGGACATAGAGAACAGACTCTATGGGGAGTATGTTCTCTATGTCTATAAGGGAGAGGGAAGGGCAGAGGGACAAATTTGGGGTATGGGGCTAACAGATACAAACTACTGTATATAAGATAGATAAGCAACAAGGATATACTGTATTGCACAGGGAATTATACCCAATATCTGCAAAAATACTGAATCACTATACTGTACACCTGAAACTACTATAATATTGTAAATCAACTACAATGTTTAAAAAAAGAATACATATTATAAACACGACTCTTTACTGATGATGTTAAGCTTGATCATCTGGTTGAAATAGGTTTCTCACTGTAAAGTTACTCCTCCCCTCCCTTTCCATACTGTACTCTTTGGAAGGAAGTTACTATGTGTAGCCCACACTTGGGATGGCGTGGGGGTGTTATGCTGTACCTCCTTGAATGAGAGGAACTATATAAATTATTTGGAATTCTTCTGCATAGGAGATTTGCCTGTTCTTCCTTATTTATTTAGTTAATCATTTATTTATATCAGTGTGGACTCATGTATATTTACTTTGTATATTAGGCTATAACCTAATAGTATGTTATTTATTTTGTGGCTCAAATTATTGAGCCAACTTTAAAGCTTGGGCAACTGAAAGTGCTCAAGCTTTGGTCACTGAGCACTTTCAGTTGGCTCTAGTGTCCCTTTGGCATATGCCTATCATTTTGTTTTTTGAGCATTTCCTTACTTTCTGGCACTATGGGGTACTCCATGCTCACCTTGTATATTCTCTGCCTTAGCCCCAGAGTCAGCCATTTCTCCAAGGAGTCCTAGTTCCTTGTATTGGAGAATGATGTTAGAAACCAAGATCTGGGCACTAGATGTGTTCATTGCTACTGGGATGTCATTGCTTAAAGCAAACAGAATTTGGAAATATATATACACACAGACATATATATGTTTACTAACCTGTGTATATATACACATCAATAACCATTTCTATGTTTATCCATACCTGTATTAGGCTAAACATTAGTTCATACTGATGTCTCCAACTGTAATCCTGTATCACATAATTCATTCTAACCTCCTCTCTTGCTTATCTTTAATAATGAGAAACCTAGCTCCTACTGCCCACCATCCATTTACCTATATGTTTAGTCTCACTATACATATACAGTGGTTTCAAAATTGGTTGCTTCTATTCCCATGAGAAACACCTTTATCAACTACAGTATTGTGCCTATGTGCAGTTCCTTTTATCTTTAACCTCAGAGTCTCCACTCATTTCCAAAGTTACTTAGGTCTATACTTATTTCCCCCAACCCATTTCAGCACAGTTGTCATTCATTTGTTATATAGTGAGATTCTTTTTTCCTGGTCTGAATTCTGTCTCAGAAACTCTGAGTTTTGCTTTTACCTTCCTGTGAATGATCTCAAATAACTGTGAGAGTTACCTGATATTATCACCATAAAATTGAATACAGAAATGGTGCAAGGGAATGAGAGAGACATAAACTGAGAATCAATCATTAGAGAGATAACAGTTGATTAATAGTGAAAAAACAGTTTCCAGTTCAACCTTGTCTGCCCCTAAGTAGCTGTGTCACTTGGAAACTCACCAAAGTCCTATTGGCCTTGGGTTTCTTGTCTATATAATTGGGTCCAGTTTCTCTGGATTGTCATGGGAATTGAATAGGAAAAAGAACATGAGAGTGTAAATGTGATAATAAACTTTCAAGTACAATTATTACATGAACAAATGTCAATTAAAAACTCTAGCAAAGAGGGCTCAGGTCAAGGATGTGAAGTTTTTACTTTCATAGAACTGTCTTATTTATGTTAGTTCTGCAAACTATAAATGAAAGGATGGTTTCATGCAATTGATTCTAGTAACCAGAGTATTTTCTTTTCATCAGTGGCTATACATGTATATGCACACAGATGAGATTCTGCTGCGTGTGTATAAAAATATTAATATTTCTTTTTCTGAGAGAACCTAAGGGTTGTCTTGAGGGTCTTGGTCTTGTTAGATTGCTTGTCAGTTTCTCTAACAAACATATGGGAAGGAATCATGAGTTAGGGTTTTAAGAATTTAAATGTTCTACAAAGACATTTGGACTTTTTTTGCTTACTTGGTTTCTGCTCTTACACACCTATAACTAAATTACTTTTCCCCACTTGATGAAAACCTAGATGTTCTTGGAGTATTAATTCTCTTGGCCACATGTAACTAAAAACCATAATGGCACTTAAAGTCAGAGAGGCTATGTATACACTCTGGGTGTGCCACTTTTGGTTGGAAGGATATATGAACTTGAAGAATTGGTTTGCTGTTTAGGTGTAGTCAGGTCCAGCAACCTGGCAGCAGAGCCAGTGAAGAGGAGGGTGTGGGCAGGGTCTCTCTTTAGGGCCACACATGTGCACTGCATATTTCCAGGAGTGCCATTTCTATATATTTCAGTGTGAATGGAACCCCCAGAACAAGACAACATGTTTTCTCTAGAGATGGAGCCTGTTTTGTTGTTAGTAGAGGGGAGAAAACAGATTTAAAACACACAGACACACTCACCAAAAACCCTCTGATTACTCTGTTCCCCAAGGTTTGATTATTGATGATTCTGTAGTGTATCTCACTCCACTTCATCTAACATTTTTTTCTCTCTCCTTTTAAAAAAAATATTATCTTAACAATGGGGATGTGAACATTTTTGAAAAGGTGCTACTTCTGGAGAACCTGCTACTGCCCACCCCCAAGGTGGGTGGGGACTTTTATCTAAGCCTGAGTCTGTTCTCTGCAAAATGAACTAGATAGGGTTAAACAAGATAAGCATTTTGTGAAGAGTGACTCCTTCTGCATTGCTAGCTTATGCTGAGCTGACCCTGCTTTCCATTCAGTGATATCTTCAAGCTTCACAAGTAAAATAGTAAGGCCACAAATTCATCTTAACTGCATCTCTCTTGGGTCCTTTCCTGTGTTCATCTTCTCTCTGTGCAGTGTTTCATTGTAAATACCTGTTGTATTTGATAACTACATTAAAATGAAAGTGATGTTTGTAGCAATTTATTTATACAGCTGTTTACTTTCTTTCATCTCAGCTGAATCCATAAATAAAAATCTTTTCCTTCAAGCAGTTGACATTAAAAACACTCATATTTAAGAAAACCTGCAAAAGAATATGCTATCTTTATGATTTATTAAAAGCAGATAAATGAGAAGTAAAAAAAATACCTTTCAGCCTACTATCATGAACTAAAGAGGGAAAATATGGCAACTGGTATATATGTCAAGAAATGCTAGAGAATTACAGTTTTTATGACTTGAGATCTATTTCAGACAAATGGGTGGAGACAAATATTCCTTGTACTTTAACTGTGATTTATTTTACTAGTAAAGCCCTATCTATGTAGCACAGCCTAAAGTTTGGATTTGAATTGGATTGTCAGCTGCAGCCAAGCCACGTAATTCAAACTGTGAAGTGAAACTTTGAGTTGAGATCTGCAGCTTGTGTTAAGGTAGAAGGCTTCTTTGTTTAGAACTTCCTATTAAAAGTAAAGGTAAGGGAAACTAACTGCTGAACAATCATCCACAGGAAGACACTGGAACTCACCAAAAAAAAAATACCTCACCTGCAAAGACAAAGGAGAAGCCACAATGAGATGGTAGGAGGGGCGCTATCACAATAAAATTAAATCCCATAACTGCTGAGTGGGTGACTCACAAACTGAAGAACACTTATACCACAGAAGCTCACCCACTTCAGTGAAGGTTCTGAGCCACACATCAGGCTTCCGAACCTGGGGCTCTGGCAACAGGAGGAGGAATTCCTAGAGAATCAGACTTTGAAGGCTAGTGGGATTTGATTGCAGGACTTCGGCAGGACTGGGTGAAACAGAGACTCCATTCTTGGAGGGCACACACAAACTAATGTGCTCATTGGGACCCAGGGGAAGAAGCAGTGACCCCATAGGAGAACCAGACCTACCTGCTAGTGTTGGAGGGTCTCCTGCAGAGGCAGGGGGCAGCTGTGGCTGACCAAGGGACAAGGAAACTGGGAGCAGAAGTTCTGGGAAGTACTCTTTGGCGTGAGCCCTCCCAGAGTCCACCATTAGCCCCACCAAAGAGCCCGGGTAAGCTCCACTGTTGGGTCGCCTAAGGCCAAACAAGCAACAGGGAGGGAATCCAGCCCCACCCATCAGCAGACAAGTGGATTAAAGTTTTACTGAGCTTTGCCCACCAGAGCAACAGCCAGCTGTACCAACCACCAGTCCCTCCCACTAGGAAACTTGCATAAGCCTCTTAGATAGCCTCATCCACCAGAGGGCAGACAGCAGAAGCAAGAAGAACTACAATCCTGCAGCCTGTGGAACAAAAACCACATTCACAGAAAGATAGACAAAATGAAAAGGCAGAGAGCTATGTACCACATGAAGGAACAAGATAAAACCCCAGAAAAACAACTAAATGAAACAAGGATAGACAATCTTCCAGGAAAAGAATTCAGAATAATGATAGTGAAGATGACCCAGGACCTCGGAAAAACAATGGAGGCAAAGATCGAGAATATGCAAGAAATGTTTAACAAAGATCTAGAAGAATTAAAGAAGAAAGAAACAGAGATGAATAATAAAATAACTGAAATGAAAAATACACTAGAAGATATCAATAGCAGAATAACTGAGGCAGAAGAACGGATAAGTGACCTGGAAGACAGAATGGTGGAATTCACGCCTGTGGAACAGAATAAAGAAAAAAGAATGAAAAGAAATAAAGACAGCCTAAGAGACCTCTGGACAACATTAAACGCAACAACATTCGCCTTATAGGGGTCCCAGAAGGAGAAGAGAGAGAGAAAGGACCAGAGAAAATATTTGAAGAGATTATACTCGAAAACTTCCCTAACATGGGAAAGGAAATAGCCACCCAAGTCCAGGAAGCGCAGTGAGTCCCATACAGGATAAACCCAAAGAGAAACATGCCCAGACACATAGTAATCCAATTGGCAAAAATTAAAGACAAAGAAAAATTATTGAAAACAGCAAGGGAAAAACCACAAATAACATACAAGGGAACTCCCATAAGGTTAACAGCTGATTTCTCAGCAGAAACAGTGCAAGCCAGAAGGGAGAGGCATGATATACTTAAAGTGATGAAAGGGAAGAACCTGCAACCAAGATTACTCTACCCGGCAAGGATCTCATTCACATTCAATGGAGAAATCAAAAGCTTTACAGACAAGCAAAAGCTAAGAGAATTCAGCACCATCAAACCAGCTCTACAACAAATGCTAAAGGAAGTTCTCTAAGTGGGAAATACAAGAGAAGAAAAGGACCTACAAAAACAAACCCAAAACAATTAAGAAAATGGTAATAAGAACATACATATCGATAATTACCTTAAACGTGAAAGGATTAAATGCTGCAACCAAAAGACACAGGCTTGCTGAATGGATAGAAGAACAAGATCCATATATATGCTGTCTACAAGAGACCCACTTCAGACCTAGGGACACATACACACTGAAAGTGAGAGGATGGAAAAAGATATTCCATGCAAATGGAAATCAAAAGAAAGCTGGAGTAGTTATACTCATATCAGATAAAATAGACTTTAAAATAGAGAATGTTACAAGAGACAAGGAAGGACACTACATAATGATCAAGGGATCAATCTAAGAAGATTTAACAATTATAAATATATATGCACCCAACATAGGAGCACCTCAATACATAAGGCAACTGCTAACAGCTCTAAAATCGACAGTAACACAGTAATAGTGGGGGACTTTAACACCTCACATACACCCAATGGACAGATCATCCAAAACGAAAATAAATAAGGAAACAGAAGCTTTAAATGACACAGTGGAACAGATAGATTTAATTGGTATTTATAGCACATTCCATCCAAAAACAGCAGATTACACTTTCTTCTCAAGTGCACATGGAACATTCTCCAAAATAGATCACATCTTGGGTCACAAATCAAGCCTCAGTAAATTTAAGGAAATTGAAATCATATCAAGCATCTTTTCTGACCCCAACACTATGAGATAACAAATCAATTACAGGGGAAAAAACGTAAAAAACACAAACACATGGAGGCTAAATAGTACGTGACTAAATAACCAAGAGATCACTGAAGAAATCAAAGAGGAAATCAAAAAATACCTAGAGACAAATGACAATGAAAACACAATGATCCAAAACCTATGGGATGCAGCAAAAGTAGTTCTAAGAGGGAAGTTTATAGCTATACAAGCCTACCTCAATAAACAAGAAAAATCTCCAGTAACCAATCTAACGCTGCACCTAAAGGAAGTAGAGAAAGAAGAACAAACAAAACCCAAAGTTAGCAGAAGGAAAGAAATCATAAAGATCAGAGCAGAAATAAATGAAATAGAAACAAAGAAAACAATAGCAAAGATCAATAAAACTAAAAGTTGGTTCTTTGAGAAGATAAACAAAATTGATAAACCATTAGCCAGACATATCAAGAAAAAGAGGGAGAGGATTCAAATCAATAAAATTAAAAATGATAAAGGAGAAGTTACAACAGACACGGCAGAAATACAAAGCATCCTAAGAGACTACTACATGCAAATCTATGCCAATAAAATGGACAACCTGGAAGAAATGGACAAATTCTTAGAAAGGTATAATCTTCCAAGACTGAACCAGGAAGAAACAGAAAATATGAACAGACCAATCACAAGTAATGAAATTGAAACTTGATTAAAAATCTTCCAACAAACAAAAGTCCAGGACCAGATGGCTTCAGAGGTGAATTCTATCAAACATTTAGAGAAGAGCCAACATCCATCCTTCTCAAACTCTTCCAAAAAATTGCAGAGGAAATAACACTCCCAACCTCATTCTATGAGGCCACCATCACCCTGATACCAAAACCAGACAAAGATACTACAAAAAAAGAAAATTACAGACCAATATCACTGATGAATATAGATGCAAAAATCCTCAACAAAATACTAGCAAACAGAATCCAACAACACATTAAAAGGATCATACACCACGATCAAGTGGATTTATCCAAGGGATGCAAGGATTCTTCAATATATGCAAATCAATGAATGTGATACACAATATTAACAAATTGAAGGATAAAAACCATATGATCATCTCAATAGATGCAGAAAAAGCTTTTGACAAAATTCAACATCCATTTATGATAAAAACTCTCCAGAAAGTGGGCATAGAGGGAACCTACTTCAACATGATAAAGGTCATATATGACAAACCCACAGCAAATGTCATTCTCAATGGTGAAAAACTGAAAGCATTTCCTCTAAGATCAGGAACAAGAAAAGGATGTCCACTCTCACCACTCTTTTTCAACATAGTTTTGGTAGTCCTAGCCATAGAAATCAGAGAAGAAATAGAAGTAAAAGGAATACAAATTGGAAAAGAAGAAGTAAAACTGTCACTGTTTGCAGATGACATAATACTATACATAGAGAATCCTAAAGAAGACACCAGAAAACTACTAGAGCTAATCAATGAATTCGGTAAATTTGCAGGATACAAAATTAATGCACAGAAATCTCTTGCATTCCAATACACTAATGATGAAAAATCTGAAAGTGAAATTAAGAAAACACTCCCATTTACCACTGCAAAAATTAGAGTGAAATACCTAGGAATAAACCTACCTACGGAGACAGAAGACCTGTATGCAGAAAAGTATAAGACACTGAAGAAAGAAATTAAAGATGATACCAACAGATGGAGAGACATACCATGTTCTTGGATTGGAAGAATCACTATTGTGAAAATGACTGTACTACCCAAAGCAATCTACAGATTCAATGCAATCCCTATCAAATTACAAATGGCATTTTTTACAGAACTAGAAGAAAAAATCTTAAAATATGTATGGAGACAGAAAGGACCCCAAATAGCCAAAGCAGTCTTGAGGGAAAAAAACGGAGATGGAGGAATCAGACTCCCTCACTTCAGACTATACTACAAAGTGACTGTAATTAAGACAATACGGTACGGGCACAAAAACAGAAATATAGATCAATGGAACAAGATAGAAAGCCCAGAGATAAACCCGTGCACCTATGGTCAAGTAATCTATGACAAAGGAGGCAAGGATATACAGTGGAGAAAAGACAGTCTCTTCAATAAGTGGTGCTGGGAAACATGGACAACTACATGTAAAACAATGAAATTAGATCACTCCGTAACACCATACGCAAAAATAAACTCAAAATGGATTAGAGCCCTAAATGTAAGACTGGGCACTATAAAACCCTTAGAGGAAAACATAGGAAGATCACTCTTTGACATAAATCACAGCAGGATCTTTTTTGATCCACCTCCTAGAGTAATGGAAATAAAAACAAAGATAAACAAATGGGACCTAATGAAACTTAAATGCTTTTGCACAGCAAAGGAAACCATAAACAAGACACAAAGACAACCCTCAGAATGGGAGAAAGTATTTGCAAACGAATCATCAGACAAAGGAGTAATCTCCAAAATATATAAATAGCTCATGAGCTCAATATTATAAAAAAAAACTACGCAATCCAAAAATGGGAAGAAGACCTAAATAGACATTTCTCCAAAGAAGACTGACAGATGGCCAAGAAGCACATGAATATCTGCTCAACATCACTAATTATTAGAGAAATGCAAATCAAAGCTACAATGAGGTATCACCTCACACCAGTTAGAATGGGCATCCTCAAAAAATCTACAAAGAACAAGTGCTGGAGAGGGTGTGGAGAAAAGGGAACCCTCTTGCACTGTTGGTGGCAATGTAAATTGATACGGCCACTGTGGAGAACAGTATGGAGATTCCTTAAAGAACTGAAAATAGAATTACCGTATGATCTAGCAATCTCACTACTGGGCATATAGCCAGAGAAAACCATAATTCAAAAAGACACATGCACCCCAATGTTCATTGCAGCACTATTTACAATAGCCAGGTCATGGAAGCAGCCTAAATTCCCATTGACAGACGAATGGATGAAGAAGATGTGGTACATATATACAATGGAATATTACTCAGCCATAAAAAGGGACAAAATTGGGTCATTTGTAGAGACGTGAATGCATCTAGAGACTGTCATACAGAGTGAAGTAAGTCAGAAAGAGAAAAACAAATATCATATATTAATGCATATATGTGGAACCTAGAAAATGGTATAGATGAACCGGTTTGCAGAGCAGAAATTGAGACACAGAAGTAGGGGAAAAAAACATGGACACCAAGGGGGGAAAGTGGTGGGTGGTGTGGGTGGTGGTGTGATGAATTGAGAGAGTGGGATTGACATGTATACACTGATGTGTATAAAATGGATGACTAATAAAAATAAATAAATAAATAAATAAATAAGGGTAAGGGGTGGAGTCAAGATGGCCACGTGGGAAGGTGTGGGCGGCACACCTGGGCCCCTTCTATTCAGTTGAGCCTAAGCCTCAACCACCACAGCCCCCAGGACCTTTTCCAGGCCATGGGTCCTAAGCATAGACCCTGCCCACTGCATAAACCTCACCCTTGCTTAGGCCCCGCCCTCTACAGCCAAGGCCTTCTCCTCCCCTTTTTTTTTTTCTTTTTTTTTCCTTTTCCCTCCTCTTTTTTACTATTGTGGTACTGTTATACCTTCTGGTTTTCGTTTCATCTATATATATATATTTTTAAACGTGATGATCCATTTATTTATTTATTTATTTATTTATTTATGGCTGTGTTGGGTCTTCGTTTCTGTGCGAGGCCTTTCTCTAGTTACGGCAAGTGGGGGCCACTCTTCATCACGGTGCACAAGCCTCTCACTATCACGGCCTCTCTTGTTGTGGAGCACAAGCTCCAGATGCGCAGGCTCAGTAATTGTGGCTCACGGGCCTAGTTGCTCCATGGCATGTGGGATCTTCCCAGACCAGGGCTCGAACCCGTGTCCCCTGCCTTGGCAGGCAGACTCTCAACCACTGTGCCACCAGGGAAGCCGTCATCTATATTTTTATTTTTATATTCTTTCTAACATATCTGTTAGTTTCTGAGTCTAATTTTATTTTTTACTTTGTTATTGTTCTCTCTTTTTTTTTGACACCCCATACAGCTTGTGGGATCTTGGTTCACGATCCAGGGGTAGGGCCAGAACTCCTGCAGTGGGAGCTCCAAGTCTGAACCACTGGACTAACAGAGAACCTCAGACTCCAGGGAATATTCAGTGGAGTGAGGTCTCACAGAGTTCCTCATCTCAGAACCAAGACCCAGCTCTACCCAATAGCCTACAAACTCCAGTGTTGGAAGCCTCAGGCCAAACAACCAGTAAGACAGGAACATAATCCCACCCATTAAAAAAAAAAATGAGAGGTCAAAAAAATATTTCACAGATGAAGGAGCAAGGTAAAAACCTACAAGACCAAATAAATGAAGAGGAAATAGGCAATCTACCTGAAAAAGAATTCAGAGTCATGACAGTAAAGATGATCCAGAATCTTGGAAATAGAATGGAGGCACGGACTGAGAAAATACAAGAATTGTTTAACAAAATTCTAGAAGAACTAAAGAACAAACAAACAGAGATGAACAACACAATAACTGAAATGAAAAATACACTAGAAGAAATCAGTAACGGAATAACTGAGGCAGAAGAATGAATAAATGTGCTGGAAGGCAAAATGGTGGAAATAACTGCCAAGGAAGAGAATAAAGAAAAAGAATGAAAAGAACTGAAGACAATCTCAGAGACCTCTGGGACAACACTAAACACACCAACATTCGAATTATAGGCGTCCCAGAAGAAAAAGAGAAAAAGAAAGGGTCTGAGAAAATATTTGAAGAGATTATAGGCAAAAACTTCCCTAACATGGGAAAGGAAATAGTCACCCAAGTCCAGGAAGCGCAGAAGAGTCCCATACAGGATAAACCCTAGGAAAAACACACCAAGACACATATTAATCAAACTAATAAAAATTAAATTCAAAGAAAAAATGTTAAAAGCATCAAGGGAAAAACAAAAAGTAACATAAAAAGGAACCCCCATAAGGTTATCACCTATTTTTCAACAAATACTCTGCAGGCCAGAATGGAGTGGCAGAATATACTTCAAGTGATGAAAGAGAAAAACCTACAACCAAGGTTACTCTACCCAACAAGGATCTCATTCAGATTCAATGGAGAAATTAAAACCTTTTCAGACAAGCAAAAGCTAAGAGAATTCAGCACCACCAAAATAGCTTTACAACAAATGCTAAAGAAACTTCTCTAGGTGGGAAACACAAGAGAAGAAAAAGACCCACAAAAACAAACCCAAAACAATTATGCAAATGGTAATAGGGACATACATATCAATAATAACCTTGAATGTAAATGGATTAAATGCCCCAACCAAAAGCCACAAAGTGGCTGAATGGATACAAGAACAAGACCCATATATATGCTATCTACAAGAGACCCACTTCAGACCTAGGGACACATACAGATTGAAAGTGAAGGGATGGAAAAAGATATTCCATGCAAATGGAAAGCAAAAGAAAGCTGGAGTAGCAATACTCATATCAGATAAAATAGACTTTAAAATAAAGACTGTTAAAAGAGATAAGGAGGAACACTACATAATGATCAAGGGATCAATCCAAGAAGAAGATATAACAATTATAAATATACATGCACCCAACATAGGAGCACCTCAATACATAAGGCAAACACTAACAACCATGAAAGGAGAAATCAACAGTTACACAATAATAGTAGGTGACTTTAACACCCCACTTACACCAATGGACAGATCATCCAAACAGAAAATAAATAAGGAAGCTCAAGCTTTAAATGACACAGTAGACCAGATAGTTTTAATTGATATTTATAGAACATTCGATCTGAAAGTGGCAGAATACACTTTCTTCTCAAGTTTACATGGAGCTTTCTCCAGGATAGATCACATCTTGGGTCACAAAGGAAGCCTTGGAAAATATAAGAAAATTGAAATCACATCAAGCATCTTTTCTGACCACAAAGCTATGAGACTGGAAATCAATTACAGGAAAAAAACTGTAAAAACCACAAATACATGGAGGCCAAACAGTGTGCTACTAAATAACCAAGAGATCAGTGAATAAATCAAAGAAGAAATTTAAAAATACATAGAAACAAATGACAACGAAAACACAACAAGCCAAAACCTATGGGATGCAGCAAAAACACTTCTAAGACGGAAATTTATAGCAATTCCATCTCACCTGAAGAAACAAGAAAGATCTCAAATAAACAGTCTAACCCTACACTTAAAACAGCTAGAGAAAGAAGAACAAAGAAAACCCAAAGTCAGTAGAAGGAAAGAAACCATAAAAATGAGAGCAGAAATAAATGAAATAGAAACAAAGAAAACAGTAGCAAAGATTAATAAAACTAAAAGCTGGTTCTTTGAGAAGATAAACAAAACTGATAAACCCTTATCCAGACTCATCAAGAAAAAAATGGAGAGGACGCAAATCAATAAAATTAGAAATGAAAAAGGAGAAATCAAAATTGACACCTCAGAAATACAAAGGATTATAAGAGACTACTACAAACAACTGTATGTCAATAAAATGGACAACCGTGAAGAAATGGACACATTCTTGGAAAGGTACAATTTTCCAAGACTGAACCAAGAAGAAGTAGAAAATATAAACAGACCTATCACAAGTAATGAAATTGAAACCATAATTTAAAATCTTCCAACAAACAAAAGTCCAGGGCCAGATGGCTTCCCAGGCAAATTCTATCAAACATTTAGAGACGAGCTAACACCTATCTTTCTCAAACTCTTCCAAAAAAATTGCAGAGGAGAGAAACACTCCCAAATTCATTCTACGAAGCACCATCACCCTGATACCAAAAACAGAAAAAGACATCACAAAAGGGAAATTATAGACCAAAATATAACTGATGAACATAGATGCAAAAATCCTCAACAAAATACTAGCAAACAGAATCCAACAGCACATTAAAAGGATCATACACTATGATCAAGTGGGATTTATCCCAGGAATGCAAGGATTCCTCAATATATGCAAATCAGTGAATGTGATACACCACATTAACAAATTAAGGAATAAAAACCATATGATCATCTCAATGATTCAGGAAAAGCTTTGACAGTATTCAACACCCATTTATGATAAAACTCTCCAGAAAATGGGCCTAGAGGGAACAACCACAACATAATAAAGGACGTATATGACAAACTCACAGCAAACATCATACTCAATGGTGAAAAACTGAAAGCATTTCTACTAAGATCAGGAAACAAGACAAAGATGTCCACTCTTGCCACTCTTATCAACATAGTTTTGGAAGTCCTAGCCGCGGAAATCAGAGAAGAAAAGAAATAAAAAGAATACAAATTGGAAACGAAGAAGTAAAAACTGTCACATTTTGCCAATGACATGATATTGTACAATAGAAAATCCTAAAGATGCCACCAGAAAACTACTAGAGCTATATCAATGAATTTGGTCCAATTGCAGGATACAAATTAAATGCACAGAAGTCTCCTGGCATTCCTATACACCAACCACGAAAAATCAGATAGAGAATTAGGAAACACTCCCATTTACCATTGTAACAAAAAGAATAAATACCTAGGAATAAAACCTGCCTAAGGAGGCAAAAGACTTATACTCAAAAACTATAAAACACTGATGAAAGAAATCAGAGATGACTACATAACAGATGGAGAAATATACCATGTTCTTGGATGGGAAGAATCAATATTGTGAAAATGACTATACTACCCCAAAGCATCTACAGATTCATTGCAATCCCTATCAAACCACCAATGGCATTCTTCACAGAATTAGAACCAAAATTTTACAATTTGTATGGAAACACAAAAGACCCCAAATAGCCAAAGCAATCTGAGAAAGAAAACAGAGCTGGAAGAATCAGGCTCCCTGGCTTCAAACTATACCACAAAGCTACAGTAATCAAGACAGTATAGTACTGGCAGAAAAACAGACATATAGATCAATGGTACAGGATAGAATGCCCAGAGATAAACCCATGCACATATGGTCACCTAATTTATGACAAAGGAGGCAAGAATATATAATGGAGAAAAGACAGCCTCTTCAATAAGTGGTGCTGGGAAAACTGGACAGCTACATGTAAAAGAATGAAATTAGAACACTCCCTAACACCACACACAAAAATAAACTCAAAATGGATTAAAGACCTAAATGTAAGACCAGACAGTATAAAACTCTTAGAGGAAAACATAGGAAAAACACTCTTGGCATAAACCACAGGAAGATCTTTTTTGACCCACCTCCTAGAGTAATGGAAATAAAAACAAAATAAACATGTGGACTTAATTAACTTAAAAGCTTTGCACAGCAAAGGGAACCATAAACAAGATGAAAAGACAGCCCTCCAGGAATGGGAGAAAGTATTGCAAATGAAACAAGAGAGAAAGGATTAATCTCCAAAATATACAAACAGCTCATGCAGGTCAATATCAAAAAAACAAACAATCCAATTAAAAAAATGGGTGGAAGACCTAAATAGACATTTCACCAAGGAAGACATACAGAGGGCCAAGAGGCTCATGAAAAGATGCTGAACATCACTAATTATTAGAAAAATGCAAATGAAAAGTACAATGAGGTATCACCTCTTGCTGGTCAGCATGGCCATTATCAAAAAATCTGGAAATAATAAATGCTGGAAAGGGTGTGGTGAAAAGGGAACCCTCCTGCACTGTTGGTGGGAATGTAAATTGATATAACCACTATGGAAAACAGTATGGAGATTCCTTAAAAAACTAAAGGTAGTTTTAATTTCCCAGCAATCCCACTACTGGGCATATATCCTGAGAAAAACATAATTCAAAAAAAGACATATACCACAGTATTCATTTCAGCGCTATTTACAATAACCAGAACATGGAAGCAACCTAAGTGTCCATCAAGAGCTGAATGGATAAAGATGATGTGGCACATATATACAATGGAATATTACTCAGCCATAAAAGAAACAAAACTGAGTTATTTGTAGTGAGGTGGATGGACCTAGTGTTTGTCATACAGAGTGAAGTAAGTCAGAAAGAGAAAACAAATACCATATGCTAAGCATATATATGGATCTAAAAAACAAATGGTACTGATGAACCTAGTTGCAGGGCAGAAATAAAGACATAGACATAGAGAATGGACTTGAGGACACGAGGTGGAAGTGGGAAGCTGGGTCGAAGTGAGAGTAGCATCAACATATACACACTACCGAATTTAAAATAGTTAGCTAGTAGGAAGCAGCAGCATAGCACAGGGAGATCACCTCGGTGATTTGTGATGACCTAGAGGGGTGGGATAGGGAGGATGGGAGGGAGGCTGAAGAAGGGTCGGATATGGGGACATATGTATGCATATGGCTGATTCACTTTGGTGTACAACAGAAACTAACACAGTATTGTGAAGCAATTATATTCCAGTAAAGGTCTATTAAGAAAAAATAAAGGTAACACTTTGCTTCAGGTGTTTTGCATCCCAGGTTTCCAGGAATAGACCTCAATCAATCCATAGATCTCAATTTCAGATATTCTCTCCCATTCTCTGTGTATGTATATTCTTCTTGATTAGAACATATACCCCCGTTTTTTCAGTGAATGTAACTACCATATATGCTGTATAATCTAAATCTTTCTACATCTTAGTTCTCTCTTAGAGCCCACACTTTTAGCAAGATTTGTCATTTCATTAGTTTTGATGAGAAATAGCATGGAATAGTGCAGGGTTTCCTAAAGTGAGCTTACCAAGACACTGTTTCCCAAAATATTAATGAGAGTGTTATACAGAATGCATGATGTGACCATTTAAGAAACATTGGGCTGAATAAAATTAATCCATTTTTCCTTGCATAAATTCCCAGAACTGTTGATATGACATTGTGAATCTCCAAGAGGAAGAGATTATTTCAGTGTTTCTCAAATGTTTATGTGGAACTTCCTTTTTTTAATCCCACAAAAATTCTGTTCCTCCAGTTATCTATTGCTTTAGGACGCACAAACCCCTAATGTAGATCAATTTATGACTGTCTCTCACAGTGTGGGCCTGACTGGATTGGGTTCTTTCTTGGGGTCTCTTGTGCAGTTGCAATCAGAAGAGTCTGGGCTTCTGATTACCTCAGGATTACCTGAAGATTCGACTGGCCTGGGCATTTATATGATTGGCAGTTGGTAGTGGCTGCTGGCTGGGAGCTCAGCCGTGATTGTCAACAAGAGTGCTTACCCACATCCTGGCTGCATGCCTTTGGGTTCTCATTGGGATTTAATGAGGGAGTGTTCTCACAGAGGGCATCTGATGAGTGAACATCCCAAGAGACCAGGGAGGAAGCTCCAAAACTTCTAATATTCTAGGCTTAGAAGTCTCAGAACATAACTTCTGCCACTGTTTCTTGGTTCAGCAAGGTTCAAGACCAAGCCAGATCCAAAGGAGAAGGGGGTTAGGCTCTACCTCTTTTCTTAAAATTTTTTAAAAATTGAAGTATAGTTGATCTACAATGTTGTGTTAGTTTCAGGTATACAGCAAAGTGATTCAGTGATATATATATATATATATATATAAATTCTTTTTCAGATTCTTTTCACTTATAGGTTATTACAAAATATTGAGTTTAGTTCCCTGTGCTATACAGTAGGTCCTTGTTGTTTACCTATTTTATATACAGTAGTGTGTATCTGTTAACCCCAAATTTCTAATTTATCCCTCCCCCCTTTCACCTTTGGTAACTGTAAGTTTGTTTTCTCTGTCTGTGGGTCTATTTCTGTTTTGTACATAAGTTCATTTGTATCATTTTTCTTAGATTCCACATGTAAGTGATATCATACGATATTTGTCTTTGTCTGGCTTACTTCACTTAGTATGATAATCTCTAGATCCATCTATGTTGCTGCAAAAAGCATTATTTCATTCTTTTTTATGGCTGAGTAATATTCCATTGTGTAAATATACCACATCTTTTTTAAAAAATAAATTTATTTATTTTATTTATTTTTATTTTTGGCTGTGTTGGGTGTTCGTTGCTGTGCACGGGCTTTCTCTAGTTGTGGCGAGTGGGGGCTACTCTTTGTTGTGGTGCGCAGGCTTCTCATTGCAGTGGCTTCTCTTGTTGCAGAGCATGGGGTCTAGGCATGCAGGCTTCAGTAGTTGTGACTCGCAGGCTCAGTAGTTGTGGCGCACGGGCTTAGTTGCTCCGCGGCATGTGGGATCTTCCCGGACCAGGGCTCAAACCCGTGTCCCCTGCATTGGCAGGTGGATTCTTAACCACTTTGCCACCAGGGAAACCCACCACATCTTCTTTATCCATTCATCTGTTGATGGACATTTAGGTTGCTTCCATGTCTTGGCTATTGTAAACGGACATTGGGGTGTGTGTACCTTTTTGAATTATAGTTTTCTCTGGATATATGCCCAGGAGTGGGATTGCTGTATCATATAGTAATTCTATTTATAGTTTTTTTGAGGAAACCCATAGTGTTTTCCATAGTGGCTGTCCCAATTTACATTCCCATCAACAGTGTAGGAGGGTTCCCTTTTCTCCACACCCTCTCCAGCATTTGTTATTTGTAGACTTTTTGATGATGGCCATTCTGAGGTGACATCTCACTGTTGTTTTGACTTGCATTTCTCTAATAATTAGCGATGCTGAGCATCTTTGCATGTGCCTTTTGGACATCGGTATATCTTTGGAGAAATTAGACTCTGCCTCTTGATGGAGACACCTGAGCATGGAAGAAGGGAAAGGATGAATGGTGGGCATCTTCCAGATGTTTCAGCGTCTCATGGACACGGACATTCTAGAAAACAGTTTGGGTGGTGATGAATCTAAGTGTGTGGAGGGAGGGTGGTAGAGGGAAGCCCACCCACCAGAGAGAAGTATTCTGTCACTGACAGTGTTTTGAATTGCTGGTGTATGGTGATAATAAAAAGCATACCAAGTTTTAGGGAGTTTTACTATTGTTTTAAAATTCTCTACAAATAGGGTTGCCAGGTGAAATACAGGATGCCCAGTTAAATTTGAATTTCAGATAAACATCAAACAATTTTTTAGTATAGGTAGGTCCCAAATATTGCATGTGGACATGCCTATACAAAAAAATGGTTATTTATCTCAAATTCAAATTTAATTGGGTGTCCTATAATATTTTTGCTAAAGCTGGCAGCACTTATCTGCAGATAATGTCCTCCTTTAGTGCCAGTATTATCACTGGACTCCTCCTTCTGCCCTCCCACCTGCTCCCTGCTTCCCATATTGCTACACCATTGAGCCATTGAGTTTGGAAAACATTGATGTAATGAAATTTTAGGTTTTAGAACCAGAGAGATCTGATTTCAGATCCTGACTCTGCCATGTACCAGCCTTGTAACTGTAAGTCATTTATTCTCAGTGAGCCTCAGTCTCATCACCTGTTGGGACTGGTCATAATTAACTGGCAGGATTGCTAGGCGCTTAGGTGAGATGATGTGTGTATGTAACTCGGTGATTGGGGCATAACATGTATGGAACCAAATGTAGTCCTGCCTCCTGTTCTCCCAGATAAAGCAGAGCAAGAGGAAAATGCCCTGTGCTTTGCAGATGCTGTTTATTTGCTGACGAATGTCAACAGGCAGGAATCTAGGTGAGGTTTTTGTTTCTTTGTTTTAATTCTTGCAAAAGAATGAGGTAGTAAATGAAGTATCATCTTGGGAGTTGCAAGATTGGTTTAGTCCATGCTGGGGAAGAGAAATTTTAAATGATGATGAGCGTGCTGTCAACACTGTAACTGGCCCGTATAATAGTCCCCTATTATATGATCCTTCTGAATTGCCACTAATGATCTTTTAATTTTGAGTTTACTTGCTTGCATATTCACACTTTTATGAGGATTGTAACCTAAAAGCTGTCAATTACAGCATAATTGACTGTAGGAGTCAATTTCATAATTGTTATTCTGATTAACCCCACCAAGACAAATTTGAGGACATGTTAAATCTGAATTAATGCCATGAAAACAGTTTTCTTGGATGAACCTTGATCATGCAGGGAAATATTTTGTGAACATACAATCTGCCAAATACTGTGGAATTCTCTCTGAAGGAGACGTGGTAAGCTCCATTTTTACATGTAGGGAAATTGAGGCTCAAATTGGCCTCAAGACTTGTTGACAGTCACTAAGCTAAGAGAGGTAGATGTGGCCCTGCCTGCTCACCCATTGTCACTAGGTTCACCTTGTGGTGGAGTGCGATGGTCCTTTCTCAGTGCTGGTACCAGCTGACCTGCTAGCAGTGGTCTACAGTGTCAACCACAGGCCACTTGCCTGAGAGACCCTGTTCTGTCTTCAACAATGTTAACGTCCTGGATCTCTCCTTCCTCCCCGGCCTTTCCTTTATTTGTCTTAGAGGCTTGTCCTCCTTGATTAGATAATTCTGGTTTGCAATTCCTAAAGACCACTCCTGGAAACTTCTCTCCTATCCCCCCATCACCACCCCTTTATTTTCATCACATGCACAACTCAGCTCCTATCATAGTTCTCCTGGTGTCACACATCTTTACTCTGCCCACCTCACAATTGTACCTTTATTTTTATTAGTGTACTTAATTTTTCATAGCTTCGTGTTTGTTTTTACTCACCAGGAGATCCTTAGTGCTTTGTACCTGGTAAGCATATAATGTAGATTTGAGGACTGAAAGAATAAGTAACTGAATGAACCCAGATAGTGTGGCCTAAAACCTATTTTTTCCACTTCCTATTCTCCCAAAAGACTTCATTTTGCACGTGAGGGGACTGAAATTCAGAGAGGTTAGAGTTTCTCCAAAGTCACACAGCACTCAGAAGCTGGGTCTAGGACTTTGCTCTCTCAAAGGCTGGGACTCCCCCTCTCTCTGTAGATTTGATCCCAGCTCACCTGTATGGCAGAACATGGTCACAGGAATGCTGGTTTTTCTTTGCTGGTAATGGAAAGAAAGTATTGAAGAATTGGATCAGCCTATGTTGGTTCTACAATCATCTCTGCCCTTTGGATTTAGTCAGAATCCAAGGTGTGTATTTGTATTGATTCCTCTGTACTTTTCTGTTTTTCCTTCTGTTTCTACAATGACTCAGCATTTTTCATCACTTTTTCCTCTTCAGTTTATCTAAAAAATAGCCCTTTAACAATAAAATATTATACTTCATTCAAATATAATAGACTTCTTAGAGATTCCACATGCCTAAGATTTGAAGCCCTATGTTGAAATGCCAAAAATATTAATGAAATCCTATATAGCTAATAGCTTTTCTAAAATTCCACAAAAGGAGTCCTCTCTTTCCATGCTACAGCCTGCACGTCTGCTGTGGTGTTGGTATGGTGAGTGGTACCTTTTATATTGACTGACAGAATAAATAGAGTCTAAAGCCAAAATAACCCACAGCAGATGACTGAATGCATGTTAAACTTAGCTAAGGGTAAAGGCACCTGTCATTTTAAAACTTTCATTTCACTTCCTCTGTTTTCAGTGGTGGGGGGTGTGGTAGGGTAGTGTGGGTTGCCAAAGCAAGCAAGAGGGAGAGGAAAAACATAGGATACATGAGAGATGGTAGGGAAAAGTCAAACAGTATTTCCATTCTACTACGAATTTATAGAATTCTTGACTGATGGAGCTAAGAGAACTCTTAAAACCTCGCTCATGTTCCTCCCTTATTTTATAGATTAAACATTGCAAAGTCCAGAGAGGTTATATGACTTATCTAAGCTCACACAGTTATTTAATAGAAGAGTCTTTGATGTCCATTCATCTTTAAGGGTCAGCTCACTCCTTACCTTCAATGTGAAGACTTCTGTGAGCCTCCCAGGTAAGGCGTGTCCCCACCCCCAGCACTGCGGTGGCACTCCTTTCTATACCTGCGGTGTTGTGGGTACCTTCCTTTCCACTTGTCTCCCTCAGCCTTTGAGCTCCATGAGTTCCAGTATTACGCTCTCCATGGATCAAGGAGCAGAGAGGGAAGAGGGTGATTTGCCTGTTTGCTACTATGGAGGAGGCTGACTTCCCTTTTTCTTAATCCGGGCCTGTTTGCCCATCACCATGTAGGAATTTCCCAGATGGCTCCTTTGTTGTTCCTCAGGAGTTTCCTTTTTGCTGATTTCTAAGATCCAGTCTGCTTCAATGGTTATCAGACCTGGCATCGTTTCCTGGTCCATTACTCAAGAGCTGATTTATCCAAGGCAGGTTATTTAGTCTTTTTGAGGATTGATTTTCTCTCTTCTGTGAAATGGGTATATAAACAGCTATATTTCAAGATCTTTATTCAGACTGTAAGGTAGGAGAAAGACAGCCCCTAATAGTTCTGGCCTTGACTTTTGTCATTTTTCTGTTGTCTCTGGATGGGATGAGGCTGAACTGGTATGGCAGTGAGTGGAACAGTCACTTCTGAAAGGACTTGGTGAGTGATTTCAGTTGTTGTGTTGTTATGATTGTTGCTATTTTGCTTCTGATCCTTAGAATTTTTTTATCTTTTGTTCATTTTATGTTATCTAGAATTTTCTGTTGATACGATAGATTACATTGATTGATTTTTGAATGTTGAACTAACCTTGCATACCTGGAGTAAATCCCACTTGGTTGTGGTATAGAATTCTTTTTATGTATTTTTTAAATCATTTGCTAATATTTGTAAGGAAATTTACATCTATGTTCATTAATCATTTAGCTATTAGTCATTTTTTTCTTATAATATTTTTATCTGGTTTCAGTTTTAGGGTAATGTTGGCCTCATAGAATTAATTAGGATGTATTTCTTCTGTTCCTGTTTTTTGGAAGAGAATGCAGAGAATTAGTGTAATTTCTTTTTTAAGTGTTTGGTAGAATTTACCAGTGAAACCATTTAAGCCTGATGCTTTCTTTTTTATGGAAGGCTATTGAATATTGATTCAATTTTTTAAAAAATTACATACAGGGCTATTCAGCTTTTTTGTTTCTCCTTATGTGAGTTTAGTCATTTGTGTCTTTTAAGAGTTCATCTGTTTTATCTAAATTGTCAAATTTGTGGGCATAAAGTTGCTTGTAGTAAGGATTCCTCTGTTACCATTTTAATATCTATGAGATCAGTAGTGATGATATTTCTTTCACTTTGACATTGGCAATTCGTGTCCTCTCTTTCATTCTTGGTTAGCCTGGCTAGAGGTGACTTTGGGTGGTGTTTCTATGCAGACTTTTGGTGCCATCTTAACCAGAAGACTTTGTTACACACTTTTTTTCATTCAGTCTTTACAACAGTTTTAATGGTCAGATTTTCTTATTAGTATTTTACAGATGAAGAAAACAGGGAGCCAAACCTTTTTCAGTAAGAAGGGAGAAAAATATTATAGGTATTATAGGGACCCTTCTGTGCCTTAAAGTAGTCCTTGATTGTCTTCCTACCTAATCTCTTCTCGTAGGAATGGAGACCTATGCTGCATTGGCTCCATAATCCTAGAGAAGGAGATTGTTTGATGGAAATGAAACAGAATGGCTTAATGTTGGCAGAACATTGCCTTTCAATTCCATTGAAATTAAAATGGCAGGGTGACCCTAGTTTTATTACTCTTAAGTAATTTTTAATTAAGGGTTGATTCCATGCACAGCTGGTTGCATCATACAGACATGCTCTATGTTCTCTTTTGGTGCTGCTTCCTAGGGAGAGCAAGGGGAGATTTCCTTGTTCTGCAGTGTGACCACAGCGAGGTAAAAGACATTTTGGTTCTTGGTTTTGATTCCTTGGGTAAATTACATGTATAGCACCCTACTGGGAGGACACTTTGCTGTCGCTTGCTGAAGAGAAAAGCCCAGATAAGTATGTGAACCTTGTTTGACATTTATAAGCAAGCTGGACAATTTCAAGAAATGAACTAGATAGTAAAGACAGTTCCATAAAAGGTGGCTGACTGATAGTTTAGCCAAAATTCGATGCCTGGTGGTTTATGGCAATTTTCTCTAACAGGAGTAGATATTGAATTTATTTCAAAAGTGCCTCGAGAGTTCTCCTTATGCTTCTAAGGCATTGACACATTTTGGAAAGCACATACTAGAAGAAAAAATACTTCAGGCCATAAAATGAGGATATTGTATGTGTGTGTGTGCATGCTAAAGGGAGGGGGCTTAGTTCAGTGTGCTATTGACTTCATACAGACAGGTTGATAGACTGCATTTTATGACTGTGTAGACTGCAAACTCATTGCCAATGCAGCTTTGTTAATGGAAAGAAAAAGACAGTGATTTAAGGAAATTTATTTGATTTCAATAAGCAGCTCATAAGCAGTTCCCTCTATGATATTTTAAGCAAATATGCCGTTAAAGACCTGCATCCCATTCTCAGCACAACTTCTTTCATTCCTCTTTTTAAATTAAGTTATAGAATAGCAAAACCTCATCATCAACTTTAAAATTCTCTCAGGCATTTTAACCACAAAGTCAGAACAATTTCGCCTGCTGCTTCAATGGGCTGCTAGCCCAATGAGAGGGAAGAGGATGTGCTCATTCCAATAAACATAGGAAAGAATCAGGATATGTTTTCATACTGTTTCTGCCACAAATTAACTGTGCAGCATCTGCAAATAATGTGTCTTCTTGAAGTCTAAGTCTTTATTTTTTAAGTGGAGATTAAAATACCTGTTAAATTTATATCACAGAGTTGAAATGGACATAAAGTGAGATAGTATATGTGGAAAATAGTCCCTTCTGATTCTGCAAGTCTCTCTGGCCCAGTTTGCATGGATGTAGCATATTTTGCGAGTATAAATTTTGTTTCTAAAACTTTCTGGAAATCCTATGTGGGTAGATGTAGGCAAATTGTTGACACAGCATTACGTTCTATGAATACAATAACTTTGTCTTTATCTGTTGAGTTTCCTACATTTTAGCATGTAGAACTGAGACATAAAAATATGATAGTGTGTGTGTGTGTGTGTGTGTGTGTGTGTGTGTGTGTACACAGAGGTGAGATATGATTCAGTGTCTTCTTCAAAACACTCAAAGCCCCAAATAATAGCCCTCTAGTAAAGATCGCTTAACTTTAGAAGATAGTGAAGAACAGATAATACCTTAGAATATTGTTGTATCTCACTGTGTTTCTGTTTGCATGTAGCCAGATCACTGTTTTTTTTTCTTTTTAAAAAAAAATCCATTCCACCAAGCTGCGTCTTTTAATTGGAGTGTTTATTCCATTTACATTTAATGAAATTACTATAAGAGGTAAGACTTATATTTTCCATTTTGCTATTTATTTTCTATATGCCTCATGTCTTTTTTGTTGGTCTGCATTTCCTGTTTTACTACCTTCTTTTGTGTTAGATTTTTCTAGTGTATGACTTTAATTTCCTTGTCATTTATTTTATTATATATATTCATTATTTTCCTACTGATTAACATAGAAATTATGATTAACATATTAATTTACACAATCTAGTCAGATTAATACAAATTTAACCTCAAAACCTTTTAAAATTTTTGAAAATTAAAAAAATTTAAAAAAACCTTTTGTCAAACCCGGCTCTTTGGTGAGGCTAATGGAGGACTCTGGGAGGGCTCACGTCAAGGAGTACTTCCCAGAACTTCTGCTGCCAGTGTCCTTGTCCCCATGGTGAGCCGCAGCCACCCCCCACCTCTGCAGGAGACCCTGCAACACCAGCAGTGGTGTGGCTGACAGGGTCTTGGTGCTCCAGCTGGGTGTCAGGCCTTTGCCTCTGAGGGGGGAGAGCCAAGTTCAGGATATCGGTCAACCAGAGACCTCCCGGCTCCATGTAAGGACAAATGGTGAAAGCTCTCCCAGAGATCTCCATCCCAATGCTTAGACCCAGCTCCACTCAATGACCAGCAAGCTACAGTGCTGGACACCTTATGCCAAACAACTAGCAAGACAGGAACACAACCACACTCATTAGCAGAGAGGCTGCCTAAAATCAAAATAAGGTCACAGACACCCCAAAACACACCACCAGACACGGTCCTGCCCACCAGAAAGACAAGAGCCACCCTCATACGCCGGAACACAGGCACCAGTCCCCTCCACCAGGAAGCCTACACAACCCACTGAACCAACCTTAGCCACTGGGGGAAGACACCAAAAACAACAGGAACTATGAACTTGCAGCCTGTGAAAAGGAGACCCCAAACAGAGTAAGAAAAGCAAAATGAGAAGACAGAGAAACACACATGAAGGAGCAAGGTAAAAACCCATCAGACCAAACAAATGAAGAGGAAATAGGAAGTCTACCTGAAACAGAATTCAGAGTAATGATAGTAAAGATGATGCAAAATCTTGGAAATAGAATGGAGAAAATACAAGGAAGGTTTAACAAGGACCTAGAAGAACTAAAGAGCAAACAAACAATGATGAACAACACAATAAATGAAATTAAAAATTGTCTAGAAGGAATCAATAGCAGAATAACTGAGGCAGAAGAACGGATAAGTGACCTGGAAGATAAAATAGTGGAAATAACTACTGCAGAGCAGAATAAAGAAAAAAGAATGAAAAGAATTGAGGACAGTCTCAGAGACCACTGGGACAACATTAAACGCACCAACATTCAAATTATAGGGGTCCCAGAAGAAGAAGAGAAAAAGAAAGGGACTGAGAAAATATTTGAAGAGATTATAGTTGAAAACTTCCCTAATATGGGAAAGGAAATAGTGAATCAAGTCCTGGAAGCAAAGAGAGTCCCATACAGGATAAATCCAAGGAGAAACACGCCAAGACACATATTACTCAAACTATCAAAAATTAAATACAAAGAAAAAATATTAAAAGCAGCAAGAGAAAAACAACAAATAACACACAAGGGAATCCCCATAAGGTTAACAGCTGATCTTTCAGCAGAAACTCTGCAAGCTAGAAGGGAGTTACAGGACATACTTAAAGTGATGAAAGGGAAAAACCTTCAACTGAGATTACTCTACCCAGCAAGGATCTCATTCAGATTTGACAGAGAAATTAAAACCTTTACAGACAAGCAAAAGCTAAGAGAATTCAGCACCACCCAACCAGCTTTACAACAATTGTTAAAGGAACTTCTCTAGGCAGGAAACACAAGAGAAGGAAAAGACTACAAGAACAAACCCAAAACAATTAAGAAAATGGTAATTGGAACATACATATCGATAACTACCTTAAATGTAAATGGATTAAATGCTCCAATCAAAAGACATAGACTGGCTGAATGGATACAAAAACAAGACCCGTATATATGCTGTCTACAAGAGACCTACTTCAGGGACACGTACAGACTGAAAGTGAGGGGATGGAAAAAGATGTTCCATGCAAGTGGAAATCAAAAGAAAGCTGGAGTAGCAATTCTCATATCAGACAAAATAGACTTAAAATAAAGACTATTACAAGAGACAAAGAAGGACACTACATAATGATCAAGGGATCAATCCAAGAAGAAGATATAACAATTGTAAATATTTATGCACCCAACATAGGAGCACATCGATACATAGGGCAGATGCTAACAGCCATAAAAGGGGAAATCGACAGTAACACAATCATAGTAGCAGAATTTAACACACCACTTTCACCAATGGACAGATAATCCAAAATGAAAATAAATAAGGAAATACAAGCTTTAAGTGATACATTAAACAAGATGGATTTAATGGATATTTATAGGACATTCCATCCAAAAACAACAGAATACACTTTCTTCTCAAGTGCTCATGGAACATTCTCCAGGATAGATCATATCTTGGGTCACAAATCAAGCCTTGGTAAATTTAAGAAAATTGAAATTGTATCAAGTATCTTTTCTGACCACAACGCTATGAGACTAGATATCAATTACAAGAAAAAAATCTGTAAAGAATACAAACACATGGAGGTTAAACAATACATTACTTAATAACCAAGAGTTCACTGAAGAAATCAAAGGGAAATCAAAAAATACCTAGAAATAAATGACAATCAAAGCACAATGACCCAAAACCTATGGGATGCAGCAAAAGCTGTTCTAAGAGGGAAGTTTATAACAGTACAATCCTACCTCAGGAAACAAGAAACATCTCAAATAAACAACCTAACCTTACAGCTAAAGCAATTAGAGAAAGGAGAACAAAAAAACACCAAAGTTAGCAGAAGGAAAGAAATCATAAAGATCTGATCAGAAATAAATGAAAAAGAAATGAAGAAAACAGTAACAAAGATCAATAAAACTAAAAGCTGGTTCTTTGAGAAGATAAACAAAATTGATAAACCATTAACCAGACTCATCAGGAAAAAAAGGGAGAAGACTTAAATCAATAGAATTTGAAATGAAAAAGGAGAAATAACAACTACAAGCAAATGTATGCAAATAAAATGGACAACCTGGAAGAAATGGACAAATTCTTAGAAAAGCACAACCTTTCAAGACTGAACCAGGATGAAATACAAAATATAAACAGACCAATCACCAGCACTGAAATTGAGACTGTGATTAAAACTCTTCCAACAAACAAAAGCCCAGGACCAGATGGCTTCCCAGGCGAATTCTATCAAATATTTAGAGAAGAGCTAACACCTATCCTTCTCAAACTCTTCCAAAATATTGCAGAGGGAGGAACACTCCCAAACTCATTCTACGAGGCCACCATCACCTCGATACCAAAACCAGACAAAGATGTCACAAAGAAAGAAAACTACAGGCCAATATCACTGATGAACATGGATGCAAAAATCCTCAACAGAATACTAGCAAACAGAATCCAACAGCACATTAAAAGGATCATACACCATGATCAAGTGGGGTTTATCCCAGGAATGCAAGGATTCTTCAATATATGCAAATCAATCAATGTGATACATCATATTAACAAATTGAAGAATAAAAACCATATGATCATCTTAATAGATGCAGAAAAATCTTTTGACAAAATTCAACACCCATTTATGATAAAAACCCTCCAGAAAGTAGGCATAGAGGGAAATTACCTCAACATAATAAAGGCCATATATGACAAACCCACAGCCAACATCGTTCTCAATGGTGAAAAACTGAAACTATTTCCTCTAAGATCAGGAACAAGGCAAGGTTGTCCACTCTCACCACTATTATTCAACATAGTTTTGGAAGTTTTAGCCACAGCAATCAGAGAAGAAAAAGAAATAAAAGGAATCCAAATCGGAAAAGAAGAAGTAAAGCTGTCACTGTTTGCAGATGACATGATACTATACATAGAGAATCCTAAAGGTGCTACTAGAAAACTACTAGAGCTAATCAATCAATCTGGTAAAGTAGCAGGGTACAAAATTAATGCACAGAAATCTCTTGCATTCCTACACACTAATGATGAAAGATCTGAAAGAGAAATTAAGGAAACACTCCCATTTACCATTGCAACAACAACAACAAAAATACCTAGGAATAAACCTACCTAAGGAGACAAAAGACCTGTATGCAGAAAACCATGACACTTATGAAAGAAATTAAAGATGATACAAAAAGATGGAAAAATGCACCACGTTCTTGGATTGGAAGAATCAACATTGTGAAGGTGTCTCTATTACCCAAAGCAATCTACCAATTCAGTGCAATCTCTATCAAACTACCAATGGCATTTTTCACAGAACTAGAACAAAAAATTTCACAATTTGTATGGAAACACAAAAGACCCCAATAGCCAAAGTAATCTTGAGAAAGAAAAACGGAGCTGGAGGAATCATGGTCCTGGACTTCAGACTATACTACAAAGCTACACTAATCAAGACAGTATGGTACTATCACAAAAACAGAAATATAGATCAATGGAATAGGATAGAAAGCCCAGAGATAAACCCAAGCACATATGCTCACCTTATTTTTGATAAAGGGGGCAAGAATATACAATGGAGAAAAGACAACCTCTTCAATAAGTGGTGCTGGGAAAACTGGACAGCTACATGTAAAAGAATGAAATTAGAACACTCCCTAACACCATACACAAAAATAAACTCAAAATGGATTAAAGACCTAAATGTAAGGCCAGGCACTATAAAACTCTTAGAGGAAAACATAGGCAGAACACTCTATGACATAAATCACAGCTAGATCCTTTTTGACCCACTTCCTAGAGAAATGGAAATAAAAACAAAAATAAATAAATGGGACTTAATGAAACTTAAAGCCTTTTGCACAACAAAGGAAACCATAAACAAGACAAAAAGACAACCCTCTGAATGGGAGAAAATATTTGCAAATGAAGCAAGTGACAAAGGATTAATCTCTAAAATATACAAGCAGTTCCTGCAGCTCAATATCAAAAAAAAAAAAAAAAAACCCAATCCAAAAATGGGGAGAAGACCTAAACAGACATTTCTCCAAGGAAGACATATAGATTGCCAACAAACACATGAAAGGATGCTCAATGTCACTAATCATTAGAGAAATGCAAATCAAAACTACAATGAGGTTATCACCTCACCCCAGTCAGAATGGACATCATCAAAAAATCTAGAAACAATAAATGCTGGAGAGGGTGTGGAGAAAAGGGAACCCTCTTGCGCTGTTGGTGGGACTGTAAATTGATACAGCCACTATGGAGAACACTATGGAGGTTCCTTAAAAAACTAAAAATAGAACTACCATACGACCCAAGAATCCCACTACTGGGCATATACCCTGAGAAAACCATAATTCAAAAAGAGTCATGTACCACATTGTTCATTGCAGCTCTATTTACAATAGCCAGGACATGAAAGCAACCTAAGTGTCCATCGACAGATGAATGGATAAAGAAGATGTGACACCTATATAGAATGGAATATTACTCAGCCATAATAAGAAATGAAATTGAGTTATTTGTAGTGAGGTGGATGGACCTCGAGTCTGTCATGCAGAGTGAAGTAAGTCAGATAGAGAAAAACAAATACCATATGCTAACAAGTATATATGGAATCTAAAAAAAAAAGTGGTTCTGAAGTACCTAGGGGTAGGACAGGAATAAAGACGCAGATGTAGAGAATGAACTTGAGGACACGAGCAGGGGGAAGGGTAAGCTGGGACGAAGTGAGAGAGTGGCAGGGACATATATACACTACCAAGTGTAAAATAGATAGCTAGCGGGAAGCAGCTGCATAGCACAGGGAGATCAGCTCGGTGCTTTGTGACCACCTAGAGGGGTGGGATAAGGAGGATGGGAGGGAGACGCAAGAGGGAGGAGATATGGGGATATGTATTTATGTATAACTGATTCACTTTGTTATAAATCAGAAACTAACACACCATTGTAAAGCAATTATGCTCCAATAAAGATGTAAAAAACAACAAAAACAAAAAAACATTTGCTACTATGTAGCCCTAGTTTCTCCATCACCCTTGGTGCTATTATTGTCATGCAAATTACATCTCCTTCCTTTTTATACCCATCTACACAGATCTATAATTATTGCTTTATGCGGTTGTCTTTTCATCAGTTAGGAGGAAAAAGTACTACAAACAATACATACGTTATAGCATTTTTTATATTTATCTATATAGTTATCTTTACTGGTGAAATTTATTTATTTATGTGGATTTAAGTTACTATCTAGTGTTTTTTCATTTCTTCCTGAAGGACTCCCTTTAGTATTTATTGTAGAGCAAATATTTTAATGACCACTTCTCTCCATTTTTGTTTATCTAGGAATGCCTTAATTTCTCCTTAATTTTCAAAGGATTATTTTACCGGATGAAAATTCTTGGTTCTCTAGAATTGCTGGTTCAATTATTGGTTGACAGTGTTTTTACTTCAGCACTTTGAATATATCATCTCACTGCCTATGGCTTTCATGATTTCTGATGAGAAATCAGTATTAATCTTATTGAGGATCCCTTGCATGTGATAAGTACTTCTTTCTTGCTGCTTTCAAGAATCTCTTGTTGTCTTCAGATTTGATAGTTTGATTATGATGTATTGAGAAATCGTTTGCACGGGACGAGCTTTGCATTAGGTCAAAGGAAAGCAAACTCTGTGAGAGTACATTTCCAGGGAGTGGACAGGCAGGTCAAATAATGTCAGTTCTCTGGGATTTGGGCACTGGAATAGCTCTAACCCCGTTCTGTCACTTTCAGTGGTTGCTAGAATGCTGGTTTTCACTGTGATTGTGAGGCTGTTGGTTTTCAAGTCTACTGCAGAGTTGGAAAAGGGGATAGAAAGAGGCCAAGTTAAAATGCTACAAACTCTCTCTTCTTACTGAGATTCAGCCATTTTTCTTAAATATGTGTTCTCCAGCGTGTTGCAAGCCTTTGGTTAATTTCCAGAGCTCTGTAAAAGGTGATTTTTGACAGTTTTTCCCAGTGTTCTCAGTGCTTTTATGGAGGAGAGTGATTTCTGAAGTCCTTACTTCTCCATCCCATTGACAGCACTTCCTGATGCTTTAAAGAAGATGTGCATATCTTCTTGGAGGTTTTTCTGTTGGAAGACCATCTGAGCAAAGGAAGCTGTATTATTCAGGATTATCTAATGGTTCAGCTTTCCAAGAAGCAGAGCCTGAGATGAGAATCCCTGTACAAGTAAGTTATTAAGGAAGGGCTCCCAGGAGAAACCACTGAAAGATTGAGCGAAGCAGGCCAAACAAGGGCAAGAAGCCCAGGAAAGAGTGTGATTTCAGACCATGTCCCAGCCTCAGCCTTATCCTGCAGAGGCTCTCTGGAGTATATCAGCCCTCATTGTTTATAACTCTTTGAGACAAGGGAGGTCACTGTTATAGGCTGAATTTTGTCCCCCTAAAAATCCAGATGTTGAAGCCCTAAATTCTCAGTACCTCAGAATGTGACTATATTTGGAGTTAATGTCTTTAAAGAGGTAATTAAGTTAAAATGAGGTCACATGGGTGAGCCCCAATCCAATATGACTGGTCCTCCTAAGAAGAGATGAGGACACAGACACACACAAAAGGAAGACCATGTGAAGACACAGGGAAGAGACAAACCTAGGAGATCAGCCTCAGAAGAACCATCCTAATGACATCGTGATTTTGGGCTTCTAGCCTCCAGAATTGTGAGAAAATAAATTTCTGTTGTTGACGGCATCCAGGCTGTGGTACTTTGTGATGGCAGCCCTAGCCAGCTAATACAGTAGTTTTCATATTCCTACACCTGTCAGTCATTTGCTAAATACTGCTTAAGGGGGTGTCAGTTTCTAAGCACTTGCAGCTCTTTTGGACATGTGTACAAAACAGCTTTATAGTCAGAGGGCAGTACTTCCAAAGAAAGTTGCAAGAGTTGCCTTTACACACAAGAGTGCACAGAATCTGGGAGAGAGAATCCCAGCACTGAGGAGTAGAGTCAGAGGATCTGAGCAGAGCATGGACAGTGTCCACTGCAGGGTTATGGGTGCAGACAAGAGAAATCAATCCTTAGTGGTTTAAGCGGAAAATAAGTATGTTAAATTACATTGACTAGGTCACAATTTCTAGAAGTTGGAGAAATAGGTGCCAGGATCACAGAGTGATGACCTGTGCCCTGTATCACCAATCAGAACTGGTCAAGTGGAGATACCATGGCAGACACTTGTAATACTAGACACTAAGCATCAGCATAGAACCTTGTTCACTGCTAACCCTAGAAACTGGGGGCATTTTAAGCCAGAAGGAATTTGGGGCAAGACCTCCTTCTTTGGGCTACCAGCTTCTAATTCAGTATTTGGCTTTGTTTTGTTCGATAGGCAAATTCTTGGTTTATATAAATCTTTGAGGGAGGCTCTGAATGTGAGACATTCATACAGAAAAGTGACCTCTATTTTACACCAGAATTGACAAAGTAAGGACTTTTCCAAACCAGCAGGGGTATTCAAAGCTTCTGGGCCTCCAAGAGGTATGGTCAATATCCACTAGAGAAGATTTTTGACAAAAAATTGTTCTTATTTCTTCAGAATTCAAAGGAAAGATTCAAGATACGGTATAGGTGATTGTTGACTTATGACGATGGCTTATAATTTTGGCCAAGAACCAGTAAGTTGTGAGTGAAGGGGGTCATGTGCCTTTGCTATTGCTCTTCTGAGCCACTGCAGGTTCCTCAAGTGACTGTGCTCCTTGTCACTCATGGGTTGGGCATTGTTTGGACATACATTTTCCTGACAATTCTTTCAGCTTTGCCTTCTCCTCCCATCTTTCTCTGGATAAAGGCTTCTAGCCCTTCAGGCAATTCTTTGCATATCTTCAAAGATAATCTCTTTTCTATATCTGTTATAGGAGAGCAGATGTCCTTTCCACATGCTTCTCTTTGGTGTTGGGTTGTTTCTTGGTGCCTTGTTGCTACAAATATTCCCACCCCTTTTTCTCACATAGTGACTATGTCTCTTTAGAAAAGGAAAATATGGAGACTATATTTGTCTGTCTCCAGATGTTTGGAGGTTTTATTGACTTGGTGATTCCTGCTGGTTTCAGAGGAGCAGGCTATTCTCAAATCCGTCTATTCTCAATTCATCATTTCAGAATCTCCTCCAAGATCAGCCCCTTTCCTTCCCCATCACTGTTAACAACTATGTCTCACATCATGTCAGAATACAAGGAGAAATTCTTCCAACACTCAACTGCAGTTTAAGGGAATCCTCTTCTTAAAAGTCTCATGAGATCTTGACACTTCCTATAACAGGGGAAAGATTTAGATGGATCTGTTGTTCTTGACATTTTGTTGTTAATGAAATCTCCCATGTCTATCAACATAGATAAAATGAATATCAATCACATTTATATAAAACTACCTATCAAGCGAAAAGGTGAAAGTAAAAAAAAATAATTATCTGGTGGTCCTATTTAATCAACAAATGTGAAGGGTGTTCGTTGGCTATCATTGTGCCTAAATCTGGAGAAGAAATAGAAAGATATACCAACTAAAGGATATTTGATTCCGCATCCTCATCATGTATGCAGGGATTCCAGCCACAGTCTATGTTTATAACACACCCTGATAAGTTAGAGATACTAACCTGAGTAGATGTCAACATGAATTGAGACAGTTATGTAAAAATGAGCCCAGTGAATAAAAGGAATCAGGTATCAAACATGTGGGGCCTGAAATTGGTAGAGCATTGAAATGGAGAAGGCTGACCCAGTACTGTAGAGCTGGCAAACCTAGTGCTCACATCTCCGAGATACAGACTGATCGCCAGGGTAGGTGGGCAATAAGAAACAGAAATGAGAGACCCGGAGAAAGAGAAAATAGAGCCAGTTATTTAACTTTCCTTTAGATTTTTGATTTGCTGTTAACACCGTCATGACATGGAATGCCATGTGTGAGTGTGTTCAGCATTCTCCGAGTTCTGAATAAGCACAGTCTTAGGAGTGGTCACATACAGAGAGTTCTTCTCTGTGTTACTCAGGAGAGGTTAGGTGACGCTGTGGTAACAAGCACATCCCAAGATCTCTGTGGTGTAAGAGAGTGAAGGTTATTTGTCACCCACATGGTAGTACAGTGGAGGTCAGGCAGCTCTCCTTGGTGTCTTTCTTTCAAGTGATGACCCAGAGACCTAGGATGTTTCCATACTGAGGCCATGTCATGTAGAACAAGACTCCCAGTGCCACCATGGAAGGAGAAGAGAGGCTGGCGGGATGTGAAACATGTTTTAAAATAATTTCCCACTCCTAGCTACGTATCATGGACCAGAACTCAGTGAGGTCACCCTCTAACTATCATAGTGGCCGGTACTCTGCCCACGTGCTCTGGAAGAAGGATGGCGTCATTACCTCTGCTTCAGTTTTCAAGATTATGAGGAAAAAATGCTGTATTGGCATGTGGCCCATGTGTAAAAGGGTTCATTGCCAAAATGAAGATGAACCTTACTGGTGTTGGGAGACAGAATACACTGACAGTTCAGCTTTAGAAAATATATTAGCACTGGATATTCTTTACAGAGTTACAAACTGCTTGAACTAATAAACGTCTCAGACCTCACATCGAGAAGAATACACAGAAAAGAAAGAATAATTTGGGCATACGCTATTAGAATTCCCATATTAACAATGAATGCATTTTAGCTCTAGGATTTCTATCTACAATTGTTACCAACTTTAAACTCTGGGCTGATGTTTCAGGCTCTGTATGAGGGTTAAGCATGGTCTCTAAGGACATTTCCACTTCTGTCATTCAACAATGTCATGGTTTTCCTTGTTTTTTTTTTTTTTTTGGACACTTGGTGGTAGATTTGATTTAAACTCTGTAGCTGACAGAATTTTTATTTGGGAAGAGAATTGTTGAAGGTAGAAACAAAAGGCTATTTTCCAATCTCATGTGTCTGATTCACCAGTATTGGATTTTTAAGGATTCCACTTGTCATCTGTTACTTCCTTTACTCCAATGATCATATATATATATGCATTTTTTCCTCTTACTGAAATACTAATTTGTTTTCTGGAGTGACTTATTCAGCAGATGAAATTCACATTCTGAGGGATGTGTAAACCCTGCTCTCTGTAGTTTTTATTGTTATTTTCTTTTCTTGGAGTACTGTTACCCTCTTGGACTCAGACTTTGTTTGTAAAAATGAAGGGGGGATTTTGCATAAGTATGAATCAAAGGCTATTATTCCATGAAATTTGGAGGTGAATTTTTACCCAAAGTTTAACCTAGTTAATGGATATGCTGCTTAGAAAGGGAGTGTCCTCTGTTTCTGTTGTCAGTTTTGAGAACCGACATACATGGTTTTGGAATCTGACTTCGCTCTTTATTACTTCTGTGACCTCTTAAGTAAGTTACTTGCCTCTCTGTGCATTGGTTTACTCATCTTTAAAGTGGGTTCACAGTAGTACCTACCCAATAAGGTGGTTGTAAAGATCAAAGAAGGAAGTGCTTGACAAGTTCTGAGCATAGTGATACTGGTAAGTAAAGTTTAGGTCTTGCTGTTGTGAGAATTGCTAATACTATCATTTTATTCAATTATCAATTAATTGAACAATGAAGCTTAGTTAATATTATTTATTAAGCCCAACAAAACCATCTCCATTTTGATGGAGAATATGCCAAGGTCTTCCATGACAGTATCAAACTTAGCCCAAGCTTTCAAAGGTGGGGGTGGGAACTCCTCCTTTTCCTGGCTCTACCCAGAGTATTTAGGAAACTGTTGTCATTCTTTTGCCAGGTCTACTTATAATGACATCTCAGTTTAATTGTGTATTTCATGAATGATCCTCTGTCTCATACTGTACCAGGCACATAATAAGTACTTCATAAATATATGCTGAATAAACTAGGACATTTATGCAATGAAATTACAAGCCCCCACTTAGAAAGAAGGAACCTGCTTCTGAAATTATTTTTCCAGGGTACACAATCATATTACTTGAACACTCATTATGTAAATATAGAAATTCAGCATTTTTGTAACTGTAGCTCATCCATCTAGGAAGCAGACCCCATCAGCTTCTATGTCATATCCTCCAAGAGAAGCCTCATTAAAGAAAACAATAGTTGAAATGATTGATTTCGGGTAAGCAGAAGAAACCTAGCTTCTGGAAACCTCAGGTATTCCCCAGCTTGGGGATGGCTGTCTTTTTGCTCTCTCCTCACATCATCTTCCTCTGTGCCTATCTGTGTCTAACTTTCCTCTTTTTAATAAGGATACTGTCATATTGGATTGGGGTCTACTCTAATGACCTCATTTTAACCTGATTGCTGCTGTAAAGACCCTTTTTCCAAGTAAGTCACATTCTGAGGTACTGGAGGTTAGGATTTCAACATATCTTTTTGGTGGAACATTCACAGTTCAATCAATGTGTAAATTTTATGGATGTTTATTGAGTTAGAAGTGGTTCAATCTATATGGAAAGTGTTTGAAAGTGTAAAAGCTTTTAACACATGCAGCATGCTATCATTATTGTTATTAGAAGGGGTAGTCATTTATTTATAAGTGAACTCAGACATTGAATAGATTATATGCTACTTTAAACAAAATGCACTCAGTAAATGAATTTTTAGTCTTCAGGCTACTTTGCCTCGGTTTTTCTGCTGAGGAAAACTTTTGTAATTCTGTTTTCAGTAAAGGATAATCAGTCCTGAAAACAGGATCCACTTAGAGTTAATGAAACCTAAGTGGCATGAGGGCATTTGGCCACTGTCAAGTTACGGGTGTGTCTACATGTTGTACCCAAGCCCCACTCTGAGTCATTATATTACTTTGCCTATCTTCGTAAAGAGATGACCATTTTTACATAAACCTCAAAATTCAGAAGCCCCACAAAAATGAATATCTTACTCTTAATTTGTTATGATAGTTTCAAATAGATAGAACCTTGGAGGGCCTCACAGCATAGAGTTCCTGATTCTCATGTTGTGACATGGTGAACACAGGTATTAGATCTGCAAGCATGTGTTTTCTCTAATCAAATCAGAGTGGGGGAGGGGAGAAGTCTGCATATGGGGATGAAATCCCCAGGGTGGTTATAGCTGTTTTGCAGCAGTGGGTAACATACAACTTTAGAAGAACACTCTTCAAGCAAAAAATAGGAGACACTGGAGCCTATGTTTGGCGATCCTAGTGCTGGCTATATCCCAACAGCATAGTGGTCACTTGGGATGAGAGATTAATAGGTGGTAATAAGCATTCAGATCTCAGAAAATCCAAGTCGAAAGCCTCTTAGATGCCTGGCTTGAGCTAACCCACAGGACCAAGGCCTTAGCTCAGACAGCTCCTGAATGGCAACCTTGCAGTTCACAGTCCTCCCACATCATATCAGCAGAGCAATATTGGAGCTCTACGGAACAGAGGCAGTGGTATTTATGTAGGTCCATGTTGGCCTTCATTTCCCGTCTTGTGATGCTACAGCTATTGACCCAGTGGCCGATGTGTAGAATCAGAGAACAGTGATGCTGGGGTAGCTTACATAACAATACCATCGACAGTATATTGAAGCCATCTTTTCACCCAGCAACTCTGTAATTCAGTGTCACTCCTACTCCCTTCCCCAGGAGTGAGTGTAACTTGGCTCATAGATAGGAAAAAAGCAACAATGCATTTCTCCTCCCAGCACTCTAGTCAGAACCAGAAGTATGAGGTTACAGTACTAATGTGGTGGTATTGGTTTTTAAAGTCAACTCTTTTGAACTGTATTGTGGAAAGAATGGGGAAAGTAATATGTGGGTGGTCCTTGAGCCTCTGTGCATGACTTTTCTGTGCATCCTTTCTGCAAGAGTTCAGAGATTTTAATAGATAATAGGGAATCAACTAGAAACATCATCTAACAGGCAGGATGTGTGCTGTCGCTGTTAATTCAAACATAATGAACAATGACTGAATAATGCTGGTTGCTTACAGAGGTCTGCCATACGCTCATTCTGGATGGTTGTTGCAGGAAGCTTCCTTGAGTGCGGATGCCACAAACTGGCCAACAGAACTCCAAATAACCAGACTTTCTACTGCTCTCAGACCTTAAAAGGGATTTTAGCTTTTTCAGTTAGTTGAATCATAAAAATGAAACTAGATCCTTAATGGGCTTTATGGATATGTGTGCAGTGGAAGAGAAGAAAGGAGGGGGGAGATGAAGAGAGAAGAAGGAAAGACAAAAGTGGGAAGAAAACGAAGCCTTAATTCTGTTTTTCTCTGGACCATGACTAGCGTCTTCTGAATTAGCAAGTCTGTTTACCACCCATCCTTCCCCCATCTGAAAATAAACTAACTTCTGCTTTATATAAAGCTGGCGTGCTAATGGCACACAGTGTATTTAAGTGGACATTTCTCTCTGTGTAACATTCTAATGTCTAATTAAAGTCAAAATTACAGCGCATTCTGCTATGTGAATAAAGCCAAATTGATCCTTCTATTGTAGTCTGTAAAATTAGTTGATGTATTTCGCTCTTTCATTGGCTAGATAATATATAATCTGAATGAACTGATGGACTGCAGGATTTGTTCTGATTTGCTCCAAAGGACTGGTGTTTCACCTGGCAGAGGTGCAGGGGAAAGCCCTCTTTTGAAGTAGAAAGAAAATTAGATTTGTGTCAGATTGTACAGGTTGGAGTGTTAGCTTTATTATTGGTACTTATGGTCTTGACAAGACCCTGAAGTTCTCAGCAACTTACTTTATCTTAGGCGCTGATCAGGTGGGGGGGTAGGGTGAGAATTATAGGAGATTATGTAAGTTAAAGCACTTTGTGAAGAATAAGATGCGAGGCCCTGCTACCAAAAGACTGATATGGGAACTCACAGCACCGACCTCACCTTGTGAGAAATGCCGAGTCTCAGGCCAAGCCCCAGAGCTATTGAGTTTGAGTCTGCATTTCAACAAGACCCCAGGTGATTCACATGCACATGAGAATTTGAGAATTACTTTGCTAGGTATATATTAAGTTTGAGTGCATGTACTGTAAAAAATATTATTTAAAAATAATAAAACTTTGAAACGCCTAAATTATTTGTTGAACATAATCTTGTAATCTTTTGAGAGAAAAGATTAATGACAAATAATCCCCCTGCAAAAGAAAAAAAAGTCTGAACCAAAACAAATAATTAAAAAAAAAATCCAGAAATAGTACCCATATATCTCTCCAAGGTATGTTCTAGGATACATGAACAGTAAGTTCAAACAATCCACCTTTCATTTTAACCTTTCTATAGTTTGCACATCATCAATTACTATGAGGCCCATGAAAGTTCACAGTGATCTAAAGATTTATTATGCTACTATTATAATGGTAAAGAAGGAAATGCATTTATAGATTTATAAAAGATTTTCATTCGCAAGTGTTTAAATATACTGTTTCATTATACTCAATAACTAGAAGATTTAAACCTTAATCCTGGCAAATTCTGGTAATTCATATCTTTTATTGCACTTTCTTTTTGTTGCAACAGCAGCAGCAGCAGTGGCCCTGGCTTATACTGGTAGGGTGTGATTGAAGTGTCATGGAAAATTTCAATTCCATACAGAAATAGATGCTGAAATTTCCATTTTTTTTTTCCAAACAAGACTTTGTTGATTGCGAGGAAAGGAGAGAAAATGGGAGGAAATACTCTTTGATTAAATTTTTTAATCATGAGAAGTCTGGGGAAAATATAACCTGTTTACTTCTTACATCACTTTGATATCTGTTCCCCTATGGACTGAAATTCTATATTTTAGAAGGTTTGGGGAGGTACAGTGAATGTGTAGCAACAACACACAATCTGAAAGAAATAAGGTTTAAAAGTAACCTGGTTAACAAAAAAGTAGCAAAACTTGTCATTTTTAAAAATTTATTTTATTCAAGTATAGTTGATTTACCATGTTGTGTTAATTTCTGCTGTACAAAGCTTGTCATTTTTAATCACTGACTTAAACAGCTTTGTGATATAAAACTAAAATTCAAGTGTGATTCATATTCTATATCTATAAAGAAAAAGTGAATTACAGACTTACCAACAATCAGGTTTATTTCTTTATGGGAGAAAACACACACACACAAAACCCTTTGAGATGGAAATAACTGAATTAATCAAATCTACAATATGACTAAAAATTTGAGTCCTTCCACGTTTTGAGTCCCCTGTGTATGAACTTTCTACATGTAAAATAGACAGTTCACTCCCGTCTCTTTTCTCCTCACTCTGCTGACCCCAAGGACCATTAGAAATGCTCTCAGATGCAAGTAATAGAACAGTGACTTAGACACAGGGACATGCAATTATCTCACAAAACACAAGAAGTTCAAAGGTGGGCAGTGTGGTTGGTGCAGCAGCTCAGTGATGTCATTAAGGGCTCTTTTTAATTCCACTTAGCTGTTCTTAGTATCTATGTTGGTGATGCCTGCTCTCACTAGCCGTGAAACAGCTAACCCAGTCCTGAGCATTGTAACTTTACAATAGGAATCTTAGCACAAAGGAAGTTAGCAGGTGGCAAAAAGATCTCACCTCACCATCTCTACTTTTCTCAAACAGGAAAATCTTTACCAGAAGCTGCCCAGTAAACATTTCATCATATCTCCTTCTCTGCCTGGGTGGTCATTGCTACTCTTAGCTGCAAGGGAGGCAGGAGAGTAGCTGGCTGTTTTAGTTTTATTATTGGAAGCAGGCAAGGGAGAAGGGCTTTGGGGATGGTTGATGGGGAGGTCACTGACAGTGTCCGATGCCATCTAGGGAGAAATCAAATTGGCCTCCTTCAGAGGTTTCCTCTGTGCTGCCCTCTTGTCAAACTTTATTGTGCGTATAATCACTGAGGTATCTTGCTGAAACACAGATTGTGAAACAGTAGCTCCAAATTCTCAGGTGATGCCAAAGCTGCTGGCACATAGACCACACTTTGAGTAGCAAAGTTCTATGTCTGTTCTATCACATCTTTTTTTCAGTCTCAATGTAATTATATCTATCCATAATCTCTTGTTTAATTTCTTTCTTCTGTCATTATCTTTTTTTTTTTTTTAATTGAAGTATAGTTGATTTACAATGTGGTGTTAGTTTCTGGTACACTCTGCTGTCATTTTCTCTGTACAGTTCAGTTTGTTCTTTATCTCTTTATTTTCTCACCTGTCCCCACAGGCACTTTAATAAGATAATGTATATAAAGTGTTTAGCACAAATACTAGCTTCAAACCTCTTCAACTTTCCTTTATTTTCTTCTCTTGCTTATTTAATTGATGAAAGATTGTTTCCTTCCCCCATCCCTTTTTCTTTCTCTTTTAAAATTCCATTTATGAAGGCAAAATATAAATACCTAAACTGATCACTGAAGTTTAGTGGCAGTGATACCCTCATGACAAGGAAAGTAAAAAGCTCTATGTTGTGATTTTTCAATCAAATTGTAACATAGAATGATTTGTTAGCCACCTCTATTGTTGATGGAAAAGCCTAGAATATGTTTACTGAATTGTCACAGAATTCTCTGCTCAGATGGACACCTCCTTCTCTAATTAAGCTTGTTATTCCTTAACTACAGCATTCCCAGGAAATAAAGCACTATTTCTCAGCGATGCAATTGTTTTCCTGTTTTAATTACAAGTGTACAATAGAATTATTTATAACTATGTTGCATTGTCAATGTGCAGGATTCCAGTTACATTGAAGGCTAAATAGACTTTATTTTTAGTGTTTACATTGGTCAGTCCTTCAGTGAGTACTTTTTTAGGGTTTTTTATTGTGGTGAAATATATATAACACAAAATATGCCATTTTAACCATTTTTAAGTGTACAATTTAGTGGCACGAACTATTCACAATATTGTGCAACCACTACTACTGTTTTCAAAACTTTGTACCCATGAGGCGGTAACTACCTTTATGTCTCCCTCCAGCCCTGATAAACACTGATCTACTTTCTGTACCTGTGAATTTGCCTATTCTAGATATTTTATATATATATATCCAGAGTGGTACCACCAGCCATATATGGCTACTGAGCACTTGAATCATGGTTAGATTAGCTGAAGAACTGATTTTTTAATTTTACTTAATGTTAATTAATTTGCATTTAGATTTAACTAGCCATTTGTGACTAGGGGCTACTATATTGGACAGACACCTCTAGAAGCACTGAAATATTGCTGGTTTCATTGATTTGTTCTCATGATTGTTAATGATTGGTTCTGGAGGTTACCACCTCCTTCTTCTATACAAGTGTTGTCTAAGAGTCCACTCAATTTTTTAGAAATGGAATTGTGCAATATAAACAGGGCTAAGTTGGCTAATATTACATGTATAGTGAATATTTGGGGTAAAGGAGGACACAGATATTGATTAAAATTTTCTGACAGGAAAGAGCAAAGGAATAGGAGACTGTAATAATTATTTGAATAGTAAATCTCCTTTTTGGATTGAAGACTTCATTGGACTTTATAGTTTTATGTCCATCTGAGTGAAAATTATTTCCATTTTACTAATATGGTCATCATCTAATTATTCATGTCTGTCTCGTGGACTATCAACATGACTTTTTATTACTCTCATTAACTCAGTCATTTATTATGCATGCTATGCCAAATTTCAAAAGGAATTGGAGATGATTCATTCAAGTCATCACTTTGCTTAATCAAGTATTTGTCTGGATATTTATAAAGCTTGAATATGGTTTCTTACACAGTCAAAATGCTCAGCTTGTAAAGAACCTCAGGGTATTTATATGTTAATATCACACCTGTCCTCCTCTTATTTTTCTTACCCTTAGTTTCCATTTGATCACATTTTTTTACTTACATTTTTTATCTTGTATATAGCTTAAAAAGCTACCTGAAACTCTTTTGTAATAAGGCGGGATTTAACCCACAATTAAAACCAAATAAATATACTAAGATATATACATATTAGAGTTTACTTGAGGGCTAGAAATGTGTATATTTATAATCTTCTGGAATGAGTTTTAGAAATATATATTCAAAATAATTTAAAATGTATATATTTTTGATCTATCAATTCTACTTCTAGATATTTTCCCAAGGGAAATAACCAAATGATGTAGAAAGGTCTAGTTGAAAGCATTGCATTATGTATTTAAAAATTTTTTAATTTTGTATTGGAGTATAATTAACAATGTTGTGTTAGTTTCAGATATACACCAAAGTGATTCAGTTATACATATACATGTATCTATTCTTTTTCAAGTTCTTCTCCCATTTAGGTTATTGCAGAATATTGAGCAGAGTTCCCTGTGCTATATAGTAGGTCCTTATTGGTTACCTATTTTAAATATAGTAGTGTGTATATGTCAATCCCAAACTCCTAATTTATCCCTCCCCCCCACCTTTCCCCTTTGGTAACCATAAGTTTGTTTTCTAAGACTGTGAGTCTGTTTCTGTTTTGTAAATAAGTTCGTTCGTATCATCTTTTTAAAGATCTCATATATAAGCGATATCATATGATATTTGTCTTTCTCTGTCTGACTTACTTTACTTAGTAATAATCTCCAGGTCCATCCATGTTGCTGCAAATGGCATTATTTCATTCTCTTTTTTTTTCTTTTCTTTTTTTTTTTTTTTAATGTGGGATCTTCCCGGACCAGGGCTCGAACCCGTGTCCCCTGCATTAGCAGGTGCATTCTTAACCACTGCGCCACCAGGGAAGCCCCCATTCTCTTTTTAAAAATTTTTATTAGAGTATAGTTAATTTAAAATGTTGTGTTAGTTTCTGCTGTACAGCAAAGTGGATCTGTTATACAATACATATACCCACTCTTTTTAAGATTCTTGTCCCATATAGGTCATTACAGAGTATTGAGAAGAGTTCCCTATGCTATACAGTAGGTCCTTATTAGTTATCTATTTTATATATAGTAGTGTGTATAGTCAATCCCAGTCTCCCAATTTATCCCTCCTGCTCCTTTCCCCCTGATAACCATGTTTGTTTTTTTACATCTGTGACTCTATTTCTGTTTTGTAAATAAGTTCATTTGTACCATTTTTTTAGATTCCACATATAAGCAATATCATATGATATTTGTCTTTCTCTGTCTGACTTACTTTACTCAGTATGACAATCTCTAGGTCCATCCATGTTGCTACAAATGACATTATTTTGTTCTCTTTTATGGCCAAGTAATATTCCATTGTCTATATGTACCACATCTTCTTTATTAATTCATCTGTTGATGGACATTTAAGTTGTTTCCATGTCTTGGCTATTGTAAATAGTGCTGCAGTGAACATTGGGTGCATGTATCTTTTCAAATAATGGTTTTCTCCAGATATATGCTCAGAAATGGGATTGCAGGATCATATGGTAGCTCTATTAGTTTTTTAAGGAACCTCCATACTGTTCTCCATAGTGGCTGTACCAATTTACATTCCCACCAACAGTGTAAGAGGGTTACTTTTTTTACACACCCACCCCAGCACTTATTTGTAGACTTTTTGATGATGGCCATTCTGACTGGTGTGATGTGATACCTCATTGTAGTTTTGATTCGCATTTCTCTAATAATTAGCAATGTTGAGCATCTTTTTATGTGCCTTTGGCCGTCTATATGTCTTCTTTGGAGAAATGTCTATTTAGGTCTTCTGACCATTTTTTGATTGGGTTGTTTGTTTCTTTGATATTGTGCTGCATGAGCTGTTCATAGATTTTGGAAATCCCTTGTTGGTAGCATCATTTGCAAATATTTTCTCCCATTTTGTGGGTCTTCTTTTTGTTTTGTTTATGGTTCCCTTTGCTGTGCAAAAGCTTTTGAGTTTACTTAGGTCCCACCTGTTTATTTTTGTTTTTATTTCCATTACTCTATATTTTTATTCATAATAATAATATATGTAAAATTTTTAAACTAACATAACTGTTCACCAGTCACATGTTGATAGATAATTATGCTTGTAAAAATTGAATATTCTCTATCATTGAAATAACAACATAGATCTATACTTATTGACACTGAGAGATATTCTATTAATGAAAAAACAGGTTACAAAATAGTAGTATGTGAAGAATAATCTTGTTTGGTTCAAAATAGTGTGTATATTATATTTTTATATTAAATATGTGACAGCATTTTAATGGTGGCTATCCCTGTGTGGTGGGGTTAAGCATGGTTTCAAATTTCTTTTTGTTTTTTCCTTAAGCATTAACAATGTTTATATACAAGGCTGATCTTCAGCTGGTATGTTTTCCTAAAGTCATATTAGTGGTTGAAATATGGAAATACTTCCATATTATTTGAAAAGTATCCTGAGCCCCCTCAGTAAGTGTGACCCTGTCTCTGCTGCTCTGGCCACCTGGCCCCTCCTCCCCACCCTCCTCTATCCCCCATCATTTAGCAACTAAAGGAATGCCATGTAATGGGGGCCTTCCAGAGCCTGCTTTGGTTTTAAACAATGTCTGCTGTCTGCTTGGTCCCCATGACACTGTGGTTGATAAATCTTTGAAAATCATCCTTATCTATGTATACCTTTCATAGTACAAAAATAAACCTATTTTTACTGTGAAACAGAAGCAAAGAACACAGTTTATCAGTTGCCGTGGGAGGAGGTATTGCACTCTAAAGCAATAATTTTCCTACCTCTGCCAACCTACCTAGCTCACTTTGTTCCTGGACAATTGGGAAAAGAGAACATTAAAATGAAATCCTAGCTTTACTTTAGTCCCTTTCCACCAAAAGATGAGACAGTGGAGATACATCAAAGATTGGAGAGCAGTCAGAATAAGAAAGGCCAGAGTTTCCCTACCATCTCCAGAGTTGGCCTTTGCAGAGTAGAGATTTTATGTTATTTTTAGAATGAATTTAAAACTCCAAAATATCTTTAACACCTTTATTTAAATCCAGATACAATTGCACCTCATTTCTCTAGACCACACCCTTTCAATTTAACCTCTGGGAAAAAAGTAAAAACTGGGAAGAAGCACAAAATCTTGTGGACAGTCTGAAGTGGGGTTCCAAAATCAGGATGCTATATCAAGGAGACCAGTCAACTGCTCCCTGAGAGCCTCTCTCTTGAGAGAGTTCTAATAATCCTGGTGACCTGGTTTTGTCATTAGCAGCAGATTTGATTTAGTCAGGGTTTACAGGCAGCCAGGAAGTAATCTTGGGTGGCTGTGGGGTGACCGCGGTACTGCCCTGGCTCTTGTCTGCTTTGAAGAAAGAATTTGGCAAAGAGATGAAAAGTAGTGAGGCAAGTAAAGTGTTTATTAGGAGAGAAGATATGTATGGAGAAAGCATGGGCAAGCAGAGAGAGAGAGAGAGAGAGAGAGAGAGAAAGAGACACACTTTTGGGGTGGATTTTTTGTTTTTCTTTTATTTGGTTGTGCTGGGTCTTAGTTGGGGCAGGTGTGCTCCTTAATTTCAGCTATTGGGCTCCTTAGTTGTGGCTTGCCTGCTCCTTAGTTGTGGCATGCAAACTCTTGGTTACGACACGCATGTGGGATCTAGTTCCCTGACCATGGATCAAACCTGGTCCCTCTGCATTGGGAGCATGAGTCTTAACCACTGTGCTACCAGGGATGTTCCTGAGGTGGATTTAATCACTTTTATGGGGCAGTTCTTCTGGGTCTTTGTTTTCCTCTGGCCAACTACCTTGATTCATTTCCCGCATCTGACTGAAGTCAGGGCCCTTCCAGATATGTGTGCACATCTTTTAGCCAAGATGGATTCCAGCACAAGTGTCCTTGGGAGATTGACAGCACCTATTATGGGATAGTGCCCCCTCCCTTTTTGACCCCTGAGGAGCCTTTCTGCTCATGTGCAGTCAACAGGTCTCCCTGTCCCCAAAGATGAGAAATATGTGACCTCCTTATCCTTACCCAACCAGGGTGTAGCCCCTCTCTGCCCCGCCATTAATGTTATCTTAGAGTGTCCACAGGAAACAAAGTCCAGCTATTCATCCTGTTCCTGTTGTTATTTCTGTCTTGAAGTAGAAACAAGAGGCTGGTTGTAAATGTCTAACCTGGAGCCCATCTATCTTCTGTTCTTCTAACCTGAAGAACATGCATGGCCATGCCAGTTATTTAGAGCTGGCACCCATTCTGATAGGCCAGGGCCTGTGTCCTACCAGCTCTTTATTTTCAATATGACAGTCTCACACTTGGAAGTTTCCAAACAGAAGTTGGGGAAAGAAAGTACACAATCCCTTGACTTTCATATAATAATTTTTTTGCTTTAAATTTTGTGTGTCTGTGCACGTGTGTGTCTGTATACATCTTATTAGAGCATGAAGAAATGACTTCTAATTTAAAAAAACTAATTATAAAAAACTACTAAAAAAAAAGGAAAAATAAAACTAGGGGAAAAACCCAGACACAGCTGCCTGTGACCACAGTGTGCTTCAGGAGAGCCACTCATTTATGTGATCTTGGTCAAGTCGTTTTGTCCTGCTCTCTTTTCTTCATTTAGAAAAGAAGGACTTGACTAGGTCAGTGGTTCTAAACTGTGTTCTGCATTAGAGTTACCTCATTTGTTCAAACCCAGATTGGTGGGCTCTCAAGCCAGAATTTCTGATTCAGTAGGTCTGGGCTTGGCTGAAAGAATATGCATTTCTAACAAGTTTCCAGGTGATGCTGATATTTCTGGTCTGGGGACCACACTCTGAAAACCACTGGATTGGTGCCTTCTGTCTGCAGTGTCTCCTAGCTTTAAAATTTAGTGCTTATTTACTCATAAGCTATATACATATATCTGTAAGATTACATATGTGTGTGATATGATATGATATGATAGTTACAGTTATCATTCCTATTTCACACATGAGGAAACTGAGGCACAAAAAGTTAAGAAACCTGCCCAAGATTGCACAGCTGGTAATTGGCACAAGGGGAATTCAACCTCAGGGGATAATGCTTGAGCCTTGCCTCTTAACCACTGTACCATTGTAATCAGAATTTTTTTTTCTCAGTGACACGGTTTTATGGCATTAAATTATTGTAAAGCACCTTATCACCATTGTTTTCTCTTTCTTGTATGTCATACTAGGCCTTGGGGCAAATGTCATACTGCCCTCTGGAGTAGGCCACCTTGTACAGAACCCAGGTCTTTTATGGCCCGATGTTAACCATGAATTAGAATTTTCATTAATTGATAAGCTTTCAAGGACAGTATCTCTTTGAGCTAAACAGGAAATTAATTTCAAATTGTTGCAGCCCTGTGTCATGGAGGCTGTAGAGTCCTAACAAAGGTTAGAAAATGCAAAAGGCAACTCTCAGCATGACTTCTTGCACAGCAAACATGTAAAAATTTAAAGACCCAGTCAAACATATGCTGTTTATTTCTGCTTGAATATATATTCTCCTATGAACAAGCCAGGCTCCTGGGAACATCTGCCTTATTTTACTGTTGTACATTTTTTACTTGACACTCCGATATTGCCTTTGGTATTCTTGTTTAATACACTTCATTATCTGAAAATGTATTATTTCCTGAATTTGACAGCGTATTTGGCACTGTACAGTATGTAAGAGCAGAAAGCGCCATTCTGCGTGCCTGGGTTGTCATCCGTCAGCTCCGTTTGGGTGTGCGAGAGTAAGCTCCGCTAAGCAGGAGGGTGCATGCCTGCCTATGCCGTATCTCACTCAGTAGCATCTTTACCAGTGTTTGCTTTGAACATCACAGAAGTCCTGGGAAAAAGATATCCTTCTCCCTTTCTCTTTATCTTGATTAGTTCTACAGTATAGAGGGCATCATCAAAAGAGTGGGTTCCGTATGCAGATGGCTTATGTGCAAACCACAACTTCTGCAAACATTTATTTCTGTTCCTTTCCTATGAAGGTGTGTGTGCTGGAGCTGGCTGGCACCAGAATCTAAGAGCTGATTTTGTGTATCTCTTCCAAGTTTATATTCCGTGACGTCCTGTTGCTAGTTTGAAATTGGCCGTTGTTGGAATATGTAGTTCATAGTGGAAATGGGCAGATTCTACAGACCAGGAATCCTTCCCTTCCTTCCCTGGAATGCCAGCTTACCAGCACAGTACAGGATATTAGTACACATTGCACTAAATGGCACAGGGCACAATGAAATATACAACTTGATGATTTTTACTTATGTATACACCACTACCTGGGTAAAGATATTGAGTATTACTCCAAAAATGTCCCTCATGCCACTTCCTGTCAAAGCCATTCCCACAGGAGGTAATCACTATTTTGACTTCTATGATCATCAGTTAGTTTTGCCTTTTCTTGAAATTTGTGTAAGGAATCATCAGCATGATCTCTTTTTAATCTGATTTCTTTTGTTCAGCAATGTATATCTACAAGAGTCATGCATGTTTCTATATGTACCTGTGCCTTTCTCTCCTTCTTTTATCTATCTATCTATCTATCTATCTATCTATCTATCATCTATCATCTACTATCCATCGAGAGAGAGAGAGTTATACTGTCCAATATGTTATATGGTAGTCTAAAGCCATGTGTGGTTATTTAGTGCTTGAAATATGGCTAGTACAACTGAGAAACTGAATTTTTAATTGAATTGAGATGTGCTGTAAATGTAAAATACACATCAGACTCTGAAGTCTTGTACAGAAGGATGTCTCCTAGCTGGTGGTGGTTGTTGGGAATCCTTGGCGTTCCTTGACTGGTAGATGCCTTACTATTTTATTTTCCATGTTTAGAATTTCTGTTTCTTTCTTTTTCACAGATTCCCATTCTCTAGTGAAATTTTTGACCCAAATGTTGATTTTCTTGACATTTTCCTAAGTTAGTTTGGCATCATATCTGTTTCCTGGCATTCATACCTGAGTCTGATGTCTTTTTGTTTTTCTCCTGCTCCTATTGTTTTAATCTTAACAATGGTTTCTTGATATTTAGCACAAGTTTGCAGCAGAGTGGGGACTCGGGTTGATATTATCCTTTCCCGAGGTGATGCTTGAATGTGGGCAGAGGGACATCACCTCAGCCAGGGGCTGAGCTGACTCAAAGCTGGGTTGCAGATTTTTTCAGTTCAACCTACCTTTGCTTCAGACCTTCCCATCTTTTAGCTCTTCGAGTATTCCACCTGAGCACCTAGGATATTTAGGAGGGCTTTTCCCTGCTGCAATTTTAAAAGTCAGTTTTTATCTTCCTTTGCACCATGTGAATATTAATAACGCCTTGTGCTTTTCAATTCTTTTCTTCCTTTCTAAGCAGCTTCTTGGTATTTTGTCCAGTGTAACTTAAGAATCTGCCTCAAGGGCAGAACTTGTGCTGACAGTTGGGATCACTTCCCTTTATATACTTGGACACTCAGCACCTTCTCATTTGGCAGCTCCTCATACCATTTTTGTCTCAGCAGCATCATGAGTGGCAAAGCCCTGCTGGCTCCTCTGCCAGGTCATGGCTGGCATCTGCCAGGCTTCTTAGTTTCTCCTTCTGTACGAGGAACGCGAATGACCCGGGGAAGCAGTGCACAGAGAGCTGGGCTCAGCTCAAGGATCTTTCTTTCTATTATCTTGGCCTCTGCAGTCCTGCCTTTCCTTGGCAGGTCCTGCTAACTTCATCCAGATGTTTTGTTTCGTTATCTGCCTTTGCTAGTTCTCCCTGGGAGTTTTGTGCTTCACTGGACTTCATCAGAAGCAGGAGTTTCAAGTTAACATTTTAAGCAGAACTGAGAGACACGGAGTTTTATTACAATTTAATTTCAGTCACAAGCATCACATCCTGTTCTTTTCCTCACTGAAACCCCTAAATTATATACTTTGAAATATAAATAGGAAACTCCCCTCTCTCTCTGGGCCATCAGCCCAATAATAACTATGAAAAGAGCACAGTGTAATATATAATGGAAACATTTTTCTAATGCCAGCTTTACTGGAAACTAAAGCTGGCATCCAGGGTAAGTCACGTCACTTTGCTTGACCCCCAGATGCCTTCTTTTTTATACAGAATGTACTTTGTACCTGAGTTCACCAGCTCAAGCCTGACTCCCTCTAATTCCTCTGAACTCCTTGTCCCTAATCTCAACTTTATTCTTGATGTCATCCTCCCCCCACCCCTCATCTTCTCCACTTTTGCCAGGCTAACTGGCCAGGTTAGGATATATAGCTTTAACTTATCACTGGATTACCCCCATATTACTCTACTAACTGTCCTCGTCTACATTCAAGATCTGACTTTAACCGGAAATATCTTATTCTGCCACAGCCCAGTTTGTACCAGTAGCAAAGCTTTTGAGAGCTGCATTTCATACTCTGGAGCAGGTGGCACACAAGTTTCAAGCTGTATGTCAACTCAAATCCATTGGAAGTGACTGCCATGGTTGTTGGAAAAAATGCTATAGCTAGTGGGTCATAGGTGTCTCAAACATGGAAGGGACTATATTACACTGATGTGAAATTTTGGATAAGAAGTTTTCCCTTTAGATACCCTTTAAGCAAAAAAGAAGAAAAGCGTTATGTTGAATATTTATTATATGCTACGTGTATGTACATATTTTACCCTTGTTTTCAGGTAATGAACTATCCAAGGGTGTTTGATATCTTAGCAGCAGAGGAATCTACTAGCAAATATTCTTCTTGGCTTGGACCAAAAAACAGTTTAATTAGCAAACAAGTATTTATATTAGTACAGTCAATTTACATAAATGTCTACTGATTTTCATAGTCATGTATAAAGGCTTTTCATAACCAAGTGTTAAGTTTATGGAGGTATATAGTGTATGCACAGATATTGAGTATGCAGACTGATCATGTTACCCATTCTCTCTCTAGTAGAGAATATTTACATCCCCAGGATATTTCTTGGGGCCCCTTCAGTCAAGTGCCCCCCACCCAGAAACTAACACTAGTCTTACTGCTATCATAACACATTCGTTTGGTCTATCCTACAGCTTTATATAAACATCACTATATAGTATATACTATTTGTTTCTGGAGTCTTTCTCTCAGGATAATGTTGTTGAGATTCTTTCTTGTTGCTGTATATATCAGTAGTTTATTCCATGTTAGTACTAAGTAGTATTCCAGGAAATGAATATACTATTAATCATCTATTTTCCCTGTTAATACCTTAACTTTTCCAGATTTGGTTTATTATGAATAAGTCTTTGAAACATATTTGTATATGAGCCTTTTTTATGAACATAGGTTCTCATTTATCTTGAATATATACCTAGGAATGGGATCCCTAAGCCCCATTCCATACAACTATGGATGTGTACATCTTTACCTTTTCAAGAAATATCTGTATGGATATTATTCTACTTATTGAAGTCTATTTTGTCTACTATTCATATAAGCTATTATTTGTTTGGTCATTGTATAGTATGTCTTTTTCCTTCCTTTCATTTTGAAAATCGTCTGTATCTTTATGCAGTTCTTCCATTTCTGTTTTAGTGGTAGATGGCCGTGGCAGTAGGTGTGAGCCCAACTTACCTGGGGCGTTTCCCCCACTTCTTCTGGGCTGCCCTGGGGCATCCCTGGCACTCCCAGTTGGTCCTCCTGCCCAGGCTTTGTCACGAATACTCAGGAGAGCCTGTAAGCAAAGAGACGCCCCTGTAATGTGGGGTTCCCAGGCCAGTCATGCCAGCCCACACACAGCCTTAACATTTGCTGAAAGTTTAGCAGTTTTTGTCTACCTGTATCTAAGGTGACTTTTTTTTCTACCTCTCAGCTGGGGAAGAAAAGCAGCCATGATTCTTTTCTCTTCTAGGAGAAGCTTATCACACTTTGGGCTTTAGTTCAAGGGTGTTATTATTATTCTTATTATTTCTTCAGTTTTCTCATAGACTTTGAAAAAAAATTTGTTTTTGTATATTTTTTGGCTTCTCATTTTGTTAAAACTGGGAGCAAATTTATCTTGTGACTTCCTTTCCTCAACAGAAGTAGAAGTAATACCTTTTTTTTTTTTTCAGTTGCATATTTTCTTCATTACTTCTCTGACCAATTTGAGCTTTTATCTTCTTTTATTCTTTTTTAAAAATTTATTTTTTTGAAGTATAGTTGATTTACGACCTTGTGTTAATTTCTGCTGTACAACAAAGTGATTCAGTTATATATATATTCTTTTTCATATTCGTTTCCATTATGGTTTATCACAGTAACTGCTTTTGAATATCTATTTCCCAGAAGGTGAGAGTATCACACCCAAGAAGTGAACTCAGGTCAGATTATCATCTTTGTTGACCATGAAGTGAAATCAGTTTCAAAGGGTAGGACTAGACCAGAACCCGGGTTCTTTACAACCTTCTCTCCTCCACCACGTGTGTGCCATGCAGCTCGACTGTAGAACACAGCTCATCTGAACCCAGTCACTCTGCAGCCCTGGGGTGGGGGTGTGGGCCCTGCTGTACAGATTAAATCTGAACTGCGTGAGGTGGAGGAGAAGTAGGAGCAGAGCTTTCTGAGAGAAAAACCTGCTTCACTCTTGAGGAGATGAGATCAAGGATACATTCACAGGACTGGTTCTGGGGATAATTTCGGCTTCTGCTTGTGCAGGCCCCTTCCAAACACTGTCTTCCTCACCCCTGTGGCATTTAGCTGGAACGAGTTTAAAAAGTGCAATGGATGAGTTAGAGCCTCATTGGGAATTGAGCATGTAGTTCTCAGATTGCCAAAGCTGGCTGTTGAGATCATTAAAATTCATTTTTTAATAAAGACATCAATTCGGTGGTCATGAAAGGAACTTTGTGTTTTCATTGATAATTAATTCCAGTAAATTGTTTACACAAAATAATACAGCTCCTTGACATCAGAATACAAATGCTGATATGAATACAATATAATTGCATTTTTGTACCTAAATTTAAAATCACACTAAAATAGCAAATGCCTTGAAATACTCTTAGACTGAACTTCCTGTTGTTTGTTGGACTAGTGACATATTTATTTAATCAATTATACATACATTATTTTATAAAATTACCTTTGCCTTTAGGCTTGACTTAAAAAGGCCTGTGTTGCATTGATTGAGGAATTTAGCTAGGTGCTGCAATAGCTCTTGGTTAGTTGAAACCACAAATGATTAGAATTCAGATGGCTGATAATATAGCTTTTGATATACTCAACAGAGTTTTATAGGCCAACCAAAGGTTTTCCAGGGAAGTCCCATCACTATGTTCAGGCCACTGGAGGAAGATCTGAGGGTCCTCTTTGTAAGATATGGCCTGAGTTACTTTTCAGAACATCAAATTAGGAATAATCCTTAAGGGACTAAAAATGGGTTATGTGCAAGAGAGGTTCTTGAGGGTGACATGGACAGTAGAGGTCATAGTTTTCTTCCTTCACTCACACACCCAGGAAATGGTTAGAAATGCAAATCAACATAAATAAGCCATGCATATACAATGTATAAAATCTGATACATTTGGGTATACATATGCCCCCCGTAAATCATCATCGCAATCAAAATAATGAGCATGCCAGTTACCCCCAAAGTTTTCCCTCCACCCCACTACTCCTCCTCCTCCTCCTCCTCATCGCCAGCAACCACTGATCTACTTCTGTCATATAGATTACATTTCATGTTCTAGCATTTTATATGAATGGAATCATACAATGTGTACTTTAAAAAAACTTAATAGATTTTTTGAGCAGTTTTAGGTTTATAGAAAAAATTGAGCAAGAAGTACAGAGAGTTCCCAGACACCCACTCACCCCCATCTGGCCTCACCCAGTTTCCCCTATTTTTGTCAACTAGCACTATTGTGGTACATTTGTTACAGTGAGTGAGCCAATAGTGAGATATGATTATTAATTAAATTCCATAGTTTACATTAGGGCTTGCTCTTTGTGTAGTACATTATATGGATTTTGGCAAATATATAGTGACGTGTGCCCACCATTACAGTATCATCATCACGGTTTTGCTGCCCTTAAAAAACCCCTGTGCTCCACCTCCTTCCCTTCCTGCCTTCTCCCTGACAAGCACTGATCTCTTTACTGTCTCCATGGTTTTGCCTTTTCCAGAATGTCCTATAGTTGGAATTATATAGTCTGCAGGCTTTTCAGGTTGGCTTCTCTCACTTAGCAATATGTATTTAAGGTTCCTCCATGTCTTTTCATGGCTTTAGAGCTCATTTCTTTTTATTACTGTGTATAGATGTACCACAGTTTGATTATTCATTCACCTACTGAAGATCATCTTGATTGCTTCCAAGTTTCATCAGTTATGAATAAAGCTGCTATAAACACCATGTGTAGATGTTTATGTAGACATAAGCTTTCATCTCCTTTGGGTAAATACCAAGTAGCATGATTGTTGGGTCATATGGTACGAGTATGTGTAGTTTTGTAAGAAACTGCTAAACTGTCTTCCAAACTGACTGTAGCATTTAGCATTCCCACCAGCAATTAATGAGAGTTTGTGTTGCTCCACATCTTCTCCAGTATATGGTGTTGTCAGTGTTTTGGATTTTGGCCATTCTGATAAATATATAGTGGTTATCTCATTGTTTTAATTTTGATTTCTAAATAATATACGAAGTTGAGCATGTTTTCATATGCTTATTTTCCATACGTATATCTTTTGTAAGGTATCTGTTCATATCGTTTGCCTATTTTTTAATGGAGTTGTATTTTTTACTTATTGAATTTTAAGAATTTTTTGGTATATTTTGGGTACAAATCCTTTATCTAAAAATGTGTTTTGCAAAGATTTTCTTGAGTTCTGTGAGTTGTTTTTTCATTCCTTTAATATTGTACTGTTTTGGACTGGCTTCTTTCACTAAGCAAATTTATTTTGAGACTCAATTGACTTGTTGCATATGTCAATAGTTCATTAATTTTTATTGAGTAGCATGCTGTTGTATGGATGTACCATAATTTGCTTATCAACTTGCCTATTGATGGGTATTTTGTTGTTTCCAGTTTTTGACTATTACAGCTGAAGGTGCCATAGTGGTGATGTACAAGTTTCTGTGTGGACGTTTGCTTTCATTTTTCTTGTGTAAAGACGTAAGAGCAGAATACTGATATCACATGGTAGGCGTGTGTTTAATTTTTTAAGGAAACTGCCAACTGTTTTCCTGTTGATTGTGGTACATTATTACCAGCAATATGAGTATTCCAGTTCCTCCACATCTTCACCAACAGTTGTTATGATCGTCCTCTTCATTTTAGTCTTCTAATAGGTCTAAACACTACATGGTCTGAAGCACCAGTGTACTATAATTCATGAAGTCAAATATTGTAAGTTCAACTTTGTTCTTCTTTTTTTTAACATTTAGAGGAAAAGTAGAAATTTATAAGAAAAAGATAAAAACAAGTCTAATTTTTTGCTTGCTATTTATTTAGAGCAGTAGTTTTTAATTTACTATCCAGGTGCCCCTGGAAGTCCCCTGGTCCACAAGGTCAACACTCTTTTCATAATAACCCCCAGACAATTTTGGTTTCTTCATTATCTCACAAGTGTGCAGTGGAGCTTTTTGAGGCTATAGAACGTGTTATGTCATTGCTCTAGTGACTAGAAGAATGTGTGCTTATGCATACTTGTGCTTTAAAAAAATTCTCAGTTTTAATTTTGAATATGGTAAATGCTGATACACATAACCCACGTCAACATTAGCTCTTTGAGATCCTCAGTGATTTTGAAAAATGTAAAGTGTTTCTGAGACCTGAGCCCTAGATATAAATAAAGAAAAGTATTATAATAAAATGTGCAAAAAGTATAGAAATTGAGACAAAGGAAGGGAATATTTTAAAGTGTAAGAAACAGCATACCTTCAAAATTTACTATATATTTTCCTTCAAACTGGGAAGGGAAGGGAATATAAACACATCTCTACATGGTGTTATTGGCCCTAGAGACCTGGCCTTTCTTCTGATGTTGGTGGAACTCTGGTTTCTATAATGCTAGGCTTGCTGTCGCATTGCTTTATCCCAGCGTCATACTTAACCTGCAGCTTCTTTTCACTGTGCCTGGACAAAGGGAACATTTTTCAGAATTTATGAGAAGCTGCCACTGTTTAACTTGCTTCCAGTATGAAAATAGCGCTGCAGAGATGGAGAGAAGCTGGGGTTTGGTACTGAAGGTTTCTCTGCGTCTCTGAGGGCTCCAGGGGCTGCTGGGACCCTGCCACCCCAGGAGAACATAGGTGCTGATGGAAGACAGAGCAGGGATGATTGTCAGATATGATGCAAGGGCTTTTGTTTCTCCATGTCTACTGGTGATATTCATTCTTTATTTATATGTAGATGGTTTAACATAAACGAAGAGGGTTTCTAGAATAAATAATACAATTTCTCCTCTAGTTTAGTATCATGAATAGTCATGTGGTTAGTGGATGGTGACCCTCATCCTCCATCAGTGCTGTTTGGCTCAAGCTTACCCCCTGTAAGTTTGTCACGCAAGACTGAGGTTTACAAAGCTATGGGGGAGCACATGGTTTTAAAATGCTGCTACCACAAATCATGATAATGAATTCTTTGTTAAAGAATGCTACTTTAATGTTTTTTATGAGTACCACCCCACTTTCTTCTGCTTTTCATAAAATTACTGTTTTAATGTTAAAAATCTCCCCAGAGCACAAATCTAAAGTAGAAAACATTTAGGCAAATGAAATGACGTCACATTGTTTGAGACCACAATGAATGGTTTCTTTTTTATTTTATTTAATTAATTAATCTATTTATTTATTTATTTTGGCTGTGTAGGGTCTTAGTTGTGGCACACAGGATCTTTGTTGAGGCGTGCGGGATCATTCATTGTGGTGCGAGTTCTTCGTTGTGGCGCGCGGGCTTGTCTCTAGTTGTGGTGTGAGGGTTTTCTCTCTCTAGTTGTGGTGCGCAGGCTCCAGGGTGCATGGGCTCTGCAGTTTGAGGCGCACAAGCTCAGTAGTTGTGGCATGAAGGCTTAGTTGCCCTGCGGTATGTGGGATCTTAGTTCCCCGAACAGGGATTGATCCTGCATCCCCTGCTCTGAAAGGCAGATTCTTTACCACTGGACCACCAGGGAAGTCCCAAGACCACAATGAATGGTTTCTTATACTTTCTGTAGACCTCTAACTTGCTGTTACTCTAAGAGTTACAATGTTCATTCTTCTTCATATTTATATATATTCTTTTCTCCTGAGGTTAACTTTAGGGATTCAAATTAAAATAAGTGAATGAGTTTTGTTTTGTTTTTTAATTCTTCAAAATAAATTAGACATATGTAAAAACATAATTTACAGCTGGGTGTATTTTTGTGGATGTCTCTTTTGGTTTTTGTCCAATAATTATGATATTAAACCTCTTATTTTAAAAGGAAAATGTATCTTTTAGTTCTAAGGATAATTTCAAGCACTGAAATTTAAGTGCCTATCTGGACCTTAGCCCAAGTGTTCTTCAGAATATATTAACCAAATATTTACAAATCTACACATTATTTAAATTGTGTCGTAATTAAAGATTCAGCAGTAAATAAGCCAAGGATGAGAAAATGACAGCATTAGAGAATATTTAAGATTCTGAGAGGTAAGATTCAAGGTGGAAGTGTTGTACATACTTTTTATCCCCAATTCCCACTAAGGTAGATTTAAATTACTAATATGGAAGAGCGTACAAATAGAATAGCATACTGGACCACGCCATTAACCTGTGCTGATTGTTTATTAGTCACTACTTGCAGACGGTGATTTTCTTATTATAAATGCACTGGTCACTTTGTTTATTCAGCACACATTTTGAGCTTTATGTTATTAAAATAATTTTTTCATATTCTGTGTATAGATCACAAGTACAATTGTATAATTGTCGTTTTACAGGACTTTTGAATCTGTGGGAACGTCTTGAAGTTTATACCCTCAAACAAATTACTTTTGAATATTAATAGGTGTTTAGAGAATGTCTTTTTCCTATATTAGAGTATATAATTGGTATATGGGAGTTGAAAGTATGTTTTTCTCAGATAACACAAATTTGCTAGTTGCGTGTTTTTATTTTTACAAAATAAAATTGCTGAAATTTAAAGATTCTAACATCAACATTTTCTTTTTCTGTTTCATAAACTAACAGAAACTCTAAGCAGAAGACAATATCAGTACGCAGTAAAGCATGAGTGCGGTTGTGGTTGCTGTCACTATAGTTGCCATTGCTGTGTAGAACAGACATTCTCAGAAAGGAAACTGAGGAGGATAAAGCAAAGTGAAAACTGACTTTAGGCTATGCTGCTCAAATACATGGAACCTTTGATTTGAGGGTGGTGCCAACAGCCCTGCATAGGTTTCCCTGTCTTGTATCCAATTGCATCTTCTCCTGTAGCCAGCGGCTGTTCACGTCTATGTCTTCAGCACTTGAATTCCAGAGGTTGCTTGATGTGAGAATGTGTTACTTTTAGAAACCATTTGTGGGAGGCAAGTTGTAGTAATAAAGTTCGGCACCCTGAGTGAGCCCCATTGTCAGGGTCTGCCCTTCCAGACCACATCTGCCTGCCACTAGCCACCCTAAAAAGTCATCACAAAACCCAGGGCTGGTTTCTCTTTGATTAGCTCCATCATTGTAAAGGAGGGATTCCTAAAGAAACTAAGATTGAACATCTGCTTCAGGAACTTTATCCCCTGGATGGTTCCCAGGCTTGAGGGAGGGGGCTGAGGTGGGGAACTTCTTTCCCTCATGTAGAATGGAGAGCGGGACACTCAGGATGCAGAGCTGAGAGCCCTGGCTTCCTCCCTGTGCATCCCTGCATGAGTGAAACTCACCAGCCAAACACACCTGAGCCTTCAGCATCCCACCTGTTTTTCAGCCTCTTTTTTCCTCCTTTTTAAGAAATCATTACCGTGCTAGCAATAGAAGGTTACTGAATATTTGTAGAATGGATTTGGAATAGAACTTTGAATTGCTTTAATATATAAAGAAAAGGAAGTCATTTGCAAACTTGTACACTTTATCATTAGTTTAAAAATTATGAGCCGTAACACTTTAGATTCTGATCATAGTCAGTAGTTCAGAGCCACTGGTATAGAATTGAGGACATCGGAAGGATGCCAGTGTCAGGATGGAGATCAAGACAGAGGATCCCAGGACAAGCTAGGCAGGGCAGGAAGAACAGGTGTTGGAACCAAGGAAAGGAATTAAAAGTATTAAACAAAAGCTATTTTATGCTTGGTTGCTTTGATTTTCCTCCTGTTGTATTGAAGCGGTTTTTCAACTGGGTTCCAAAGCCTTGAGGTTCTAGGGAGAGCTAAGGGGCCAATTCTGTGTGTCTGTGTAGCAGAAAGCCAGAGCTGCCTCCTACTGGCTAGTGAGAGCCAATTGTGCACATTTCTTCCCAAATCTGTGTTCCATGACCTCATATTAGTGGCTTTAAATTGGCCATAACTGGACTGTTCACACCAGAAATCACTGAATGCTTTAAATCAGAGCCATCCCCTCTCCTGGACAACCAGTTGTTAACCATATACCACGATACCATTGGACAGAGTTTCAGGCACCCTCTCAATAAAAGCTTATGTTTAACAACAAAAAGTAGCTGAAGAACCTTTGCACATGAGTTACCTATTTTCTACTTTATTATTACAATTTTGCAAGAATTTAATGTCAAATATGTCTGTAGTCAAGTGTGTTCACATTTAGTTAGCAACCCTAAGAGACAGTAGAGCAAGAGAGCTTCTAGGAGCTTATAAACTCAGGATGAGTGTTTGTCAAAGAACTAAAAGACTCATGTTACGTATGCCAAAGTAAAAAATGTATGTATTTTTTTCTTCACTGATTTCATGTGGGTTTTGTTTAGTTAGAGCTTTTCACACTTTAATGTGAATACAGATCATCTAGGGATCTTGTTAAGTTCAGATTCTGATTCTGTAGCTATGGGGAGGGCCTAAGATTCTGCATTTCTACAAGCTCCCAGGTGAGGCTGATGGCCTATGGACTATATTTTGACTAGCAAAGATTTAGCAGTTGTGGCAGTGGGATAAAAATAAAAACAGAAAGGCAAACAAATATATTTTTTTAAAACCTAGTTTCTGAGGAAGTAAACTCTGCATGGGAGGAGAATTATGTTTTTTTATTTTTGCATTGGGGATCTTTGATTTTGAGCTGTTGAGCTTTTTTTTTTTTTTTTTTTTTTTTGGCAGATGTTTGTTGAGTTCACACAATACAGTAAAAGACTAAATGAGCTGGAAACATGAGAGATCCCAATTATACAACTCACTGGCTACCCATAAGCCTGAAGAATGAAAAGCATTTTGCATGCTTTACTCATTTAACTTCCTTTAAACCCTTCTTGGCATCTGAGTTGCATTAATGTGATAACTCTTGTGTTGCAATTAACAAACCATGGCGACTGTGAGCATTTCTGGAGTTTTGTCGTATTGAATGGGAGCAGGGTCCAGGCATCTAATTCTCAGTTCATTCTCTAGGGTTGATCTGGCTTTATAGATGATTCATAATTTTTTTTTCATTTTTCTTTGCCACAGGAATAAAAAGTTGAACAAGTGAGTTCCGGATGTATCTTTCCACCAAACATTTAGTTTGGGAAGTCAGTTCTCATGGGTGACTTTCAAGGAGGTTCTTCTTTTTTGCTCTCTTTGTTAGGAAGCTCATTGAATTCTCAAGAAGCTAAACACATTGTACCCACACTAATGCACATCCAACACTTCCACAAAGGTCACAAAAGCTGAGTGTTCTCCACTGCCCTGAACCTAATAAGATCGAGCATATTGAAAGGCAAATGCTGAGTTGTGTTCTGTGTAATACAGTATTCTGTGCTAATAATACTGGATATTGTGTCTGTTCCAGAGCCTCAGAGTTAATTGTTTGGCTGGAAGAAGGCTCCAGGAAGAGAAAAAAGCTTCTTTTCCGAAGTTAGAGGGCAGGGAGTATATTACCCAGAGGAGCAACAGATGGTTTTCCGGCACTGAAATGCAGCATTGTTTTCCTAACAACCCAACTGGTGTTTGGAAGTCTGACTTAAAGCAATTAGCTTACCACCTTCAGGCATTGGAAAATGCCCATAGATTTTTTATTTCCTATCTTTAGGAAAGCAGAGATGGAAAGGAGGGCTTTTTTCCTTCATTCAAGTATACATGATAGTGCTCTGCACAGATTAAGGCTATCCTGTGACAGAGAACCAAGGGTAAGAACATTCTAATTTGCTGATTGAATGTGTAAAAGGGCCTAGAATATGGATGCAAGAATGATTAATCCTTATAAAGTAAATGTTAACATTGCAAATGGGTTGGTTCTGGTGAATTCTCAAATCATGTGTCTTTTTGTTATAGCACAATAAAAATCTCTATCCTGAGCCCTGTGATCTGTTTAATCATTCATGGCTGAGATTTTCCTGTTTACCTTCTTATCATTTTCATCATAATATATTAAAACCTTTTAGTGTATTGTTATTTTTTAACATTACTTTTGGAAGGATAAATTAGTAGCCTATATGTAGTATAATTAGAGGAATTCTGAGCAAAATGCATTTTCTAAAGCATACCTAGGGAAGCCACAAAAACATTCCTTAAGGAAACATAGAAAGAAAGAGAGAGAGAGAGAGAGGAAGGGAGGGAGGGAAGAAGGGGAGGAGGGAAGGAAGGAAAGAAGGAAGGAAGGAAGGAACGGAAGGACAAAAAGAAGGAAGAAAGGGAACATGGAAAGAAAGAAAATGTATATTGCATTACATACAACATGAAATAAGTTTTCAAAGCTTTGAAGAAATGTCTGGACCCTTAGATCCTATTGTTATATTTAACATTGTCACTTCATTGATACATCCCAGAGATGAAGTTCAGCTTTACGATTTAGTAAGTGACCAGCCCCATGTATCAGGCACCCCGGTAAGCTGTATATTAAGTATGTCCAAGTATTACATCCTTACACTTCAGGTTCAGCCTGGTTAAGAAAAAAAAAAAAAAAAAATGGTTTGTAAAATTTGTAGAAACACATGGGAAATCAGTCGATTCCCCAGAAAGCTCTAAAGATTGTCCAGCTGTGAACCAACTTGTTCACAGAGCAGGACATCACTGTCCATTGGATCACTCCAATAGTTCTCACGGTAAATTTCAGCTCAGCAACTTCTGTTGTCATCCTTTGTGCATCAAGAGCCACTGTTGCTACATTAGTGAGAAAAAATAAAATTACTGCTCTTAATGTAAACACAGGTGAAAATAAACATATAGTACTTTGTCTTGGCATTCAAGAGTGTTCCAAAGGGAGCTTACTGGTTGGTTGATAAATCAGAGCAATAGATAGGGGTTGATGGCTAAGCACACTCTGAACATTGGCCCTTGGGACCTGTCTAGGCTGTGGCTTATGTCTTAAGGGGCTCTTCCTGCATCGTGGGCTCCTGAATATTCTAGCAAGAAGAATGCATCCACTAGTGTAGATGGCTGGTTGTGGCACAGTTTATGAACTTGAACTTATGGATAGGCCTGATTTGTACCTTGATTGACTGTAAATATTGGGTCCTGGTAGCCAGTTTTCAGTGCTTGTCTTGGCCTAACACTTGTCACCTAGCTACCAGGAGAAGTTATTTTTTTTCTTTATCAGTAATTTTCATTTTATTTTTTTTCCTGTGAATGAGGCCATTATAATGGAATTCCTTTATCATTAAGCTTAACAAAAAGAAAAGACATTTCTTGCCAGGTCTTTTCATTAAACCAGACATTTTAGTTTCCTCTATTTCCTGGTGATTTTTTTGGGTGTGTGCTGGTGTCATCTCTATTACAACAAGTATGTATTCAAGTTACATTTAACCATTTAAAGTTCAGAATTTCTCATATAAGTTCTTTCTGCCTTAGTGGTAAAAAAAAAAAACTCAATTTTTATCTTTCATTATCCATATCTTCAAAAGAACACAAACTAGGGTAACTGACCTTTGTTTCCTTAACAAAAAAAAGTGTCAACCTTGAGTTCTCAATTCTAATTGAGAAAAAGCTTTACATTAGCTTGAGTCCTTCTGTTTGCTCTGACCAAAGGGACAGGCAGCTGCTAAATCCCAAAATCATGCAGGTTCATTGTTATAGCCAAAGGCAAATTTTTTAAAAATAAAATTTTAATTTTATAATAGTTTTATTTTATTATTATTATTTTTAAACAAGCATTTATTGCTACAAAACTACTTTTTTATTTTTTATTTTTGCTGTGCCGTGAGGTTTGTGGGATCTAAGTTCCCCCACCAGGGACTGAACCCCGTCCCTTGGCAGTGAAACTGGAGTCCTAACCACTGGACTGCCAGGGAATTCCCTATTTTTTTTTTTTTTTTAATAATTCACTTGTGTACTTTAATTGAAATTCTCTAAATATAATTGATTTAAGCATCTTGTCACATGTTTAAAGTTATATGTATTTATCTTTGAATTGACTATTAATTTTTTACCTATTTTCTTTGATTTCTAGTCATTTCCATACTGATTTTTATGAGCAATTATATACTAAGAAAATAATCTTTTTAAAATTATTATTTAAACAAATTATTATTTACTTAATTTTCTGGTCTGTGATTTGATTTTGACTTTCTTATGCTATACAGAACTTTTTTTTGCCATGTAAATTTTTTTGTTATTTACCTAGTCAGGTTTATAAATATTTTATTTGGTTTTTGTATTATCCTTAAAATATTTTGCCCATTTCCCCTTAACCATAATATTTTCCATGTTTTTTTAGAAGTTAATATTTTTAGCACTTTTGTGGTTTTATATTTTGTATGATATTTTGATCCATCAGGTATTTATTTTGATATATAAGGAGTTAAATAGGGATTGGGTTAGATAGTTTTAAAATTTATTTATTTATTCATTTATGGCTGTGTTGGGTCTTCATTTCTGTGCGAGGGCTTTCTCTAGTTGTGGCAAGCGGGGGCCACTCTTCATCGCCGTGTGCGGGCCTCTCACTATCGCGGCCTCTCTTGTTGTGGAGCACAGGCTCCAGACGCGCAGGCTCAGTAATAGTGGCTCACGGGCCTAGTTGCTCCGCGGCATGTGGGATCTTCCCAGACCAGGGCTCGAACCCGTGTCCCCTGCATTGGCAGGCGGATTCTCAACCACTGCGCCACCAGGGAAGCCCTAGATAGTTTTAGATACACAGCTTTTCTAATGCTTTTCTATGGTTCTAAGATTGAATATCTAATCTTTTTACAAAGTAGACATGATACTGGCAATATATTATATAAATTTAGTAGAGGTTTTCCTTTTAATTACTTTTTATGATAAACGAGTATACACACAGTGGAAAGCACTAGAGTACTGGGTTGCTATGGGTCTAGTTGGCTCCTAACAGTTGCCACGTGAAAGGCCCTGTTAACAGAACAATGCTGTTGGACTAGAGCCTAAAGGTGGCATTTCTATGAGTATGTCAGCAAGGACACTAACCTTCCCATATTGAAAAGTTTTCATAGATTTCACCTAGAAAATTATGGCAATACCTATTTTGAAACAATGTGTTAGTAGGAAATGTTTTATAAATTTTAGCCTTTATCATATCTTTATGAAATAGTTGCCACTTAAAAAATAAAATTCTCAAAATACTTCCCTTGATAAAAAACAATTTGTAGATTAACTTTTACAGTGTAAGAAGCAAACCTGAATGGCTCCTGATCCTCTTCATGAAGTTAACTGTGAACTCTGGAAGTAATGCAAGAGGCAACCAAAGGAGAAGTCTGAAAAGTGGAAAGAAGGCAAACTGATCAGGGACTCTGTGGTTAGGGGAATAACAGAGCACATAGGACATGTTATCACCCTCCACCCAACAGCACAAAGCCCAGGCCTTGCATCTCCCCATCCCCAGTCGAGCAACAGAAGGTGGTCCAGTCGCCTAACTCCCCCTACCCCTGTACCGGATTGCAAGGGAGCCCCAGTGACAGCACAGGCAAGCTCAGCGTCTGTTGGGAGTCCCTCTGACAGTAAGCAGCCAGAGGGAGTCCTTTCTTTCCTCCTTTCCCCACCTAGAGACCCAGGGCAGCCTGGTGCCATACGTGTGGGGAACCTGCCAGCCAGCACCTGGCCTGGGCATCATTCTCAGTCCTTTCTGGGAGGGAGAATCCCTCCCCATGCCTGGAGACATGGGATAGCTAGCTGACGGGGATCCCACCACAATACCCAGCCCGAGATGTGCTCTGTACTCCTATTTACCACCTACAGGCACCAGGATTGCTGGCCTGAGGAAGCATTTCTGGCCTCTCAGGATGTAACAGAAGGAATCATCGAGAGCCCCAGAAGTACCCAATCAGACCAAGAGAGCATCACAAAGGCTCAGAAAATGAAATTGTCATTGGATTCACAGCCCACAAAAATAGGCCAAAACCTAAACAAAGTAACTGCCTGCTAAAATAAAAGATTTAAATAGGACTCTGAGTCTCTCTACCTAATAGCCAAAATATTCAGGATATAATAGATAATAGCCTGAAGTATAGTGATTTCAACATGAATGAGAAAAGACACTCAACTGATGGCAGTACCAAGATGAATTATATGTTGGAATTATCCAACAAGGATTTTAAAGCAGCGTCACAAAAATGCTTCAACCAAGAATTCAAATGTTCTTAAAACAAATGATAGAAAAATACTAAAAACAAAACATAGAAAAATCACAGCAAGAAACAGAAATAATAAAGAAAAACCAAATGGAAATTAAAGAATTGAAAAAGCTAAAAACAGAGATTAAGATCTTAAAATATGGGCTCACTAGGAGAGTGGAGATGACAAAGGAGTAACTGAACTTGAGGACAAATCAACAAAATTTACTCAATCTGAACAACAGAGAGAAACAGACTAAAAAGCAATAAACAGAGCCTCAAGGACCTGTGGGATAATAAAAGTGGACCCAACATTCAGAATGATGCCCCAGAAGGAGAGGAGAGAGAAAATGGGGCTGAAAGAGTAGATGAAATAACAGCTGAAAACTTTCCAGACTTGACAAAAGACATCAGCCTATGGATTCAAGAAGCTGAGAGCAAATCCAATAAGATAAACCCAGAGAAATTCATGCCAAGACACATGATCACTAAACTTCTAAAAACTAAGGGAAAAAAGCCTTGAAAGCAGTAAGAGAAAAGCAGCATGTACCCTACGGGAAACACCAGTTCAAATGACAGCGAGTTTCTCTTGAGGCCGTGGAGAACAGAGGACACAACACAACATTTCCAAGTGCTGGAAGTGAGGAGCTGTCCACTGCAAATTCTGTATCTGGTGAAACTGTCCTTCAGTAAGGAAGGGGAGACAGAGACACCAAAATGAAGGAAAAGTAAGAGGAGTGTCCACTAGCAGACCTAACCCTAGAGGATGACTCAAGGAAGTTTTTCAAAAAGAAAGGAAAAGGTAAAAGAAGAAATCTTGGAGCATTAGGAAGGAAGAAGGAATAATGAAAAGAGCAGAAATATGGGTAAAAATAATCATTTTTTCCTCATGAATTTTCTAAATCATATTTGATTATTGAAACAAAAATGATGGTACCACCTGCTACTGAAGACAGTACGATATTTAAAAGTGGGGCAGGTAAGGGAATCTACATGGAGGGTTTCCAGTAGTACAATGCTGATACCAGTAGATTGTGATTATGTATATATATCCCAGAGAAACCATTAAGAAACTACACCAAATAACACATTCAACAACACAATAAACAAATAAATAAGGGCTTAGAAAATGTCCAAGAAACCCATAGGAAGGCAAGTTGAGTGAAAAAAAAAAATCCAATCCCAGAGGTTACATACTGTATGATTCCATTTATATGACATTCTTGAAATAATGAAACTATAGCAACAGAGAACAGCTGAGTAGTTCCAGGGCTTAGAGACTAGAGTGTCAGTGTGGAGAGAGGAGGGTGTGGTTATAAAAGGGCGATGCAAGGGATCCTTATGGTGATAGAACAAGATCTATCTGTATTATTTATTATAAGTGAATTTATGGTTATCTCAAAGTTAAAAGTTGAATTTTAAAAAAAATGTGTAACACACCCAACCCATGAGAAAATACACAGAATCTAATTCTTAAAATAATGCTTAATAGTTTTCAAGAATTTTTTAATTATTAGTAAAAGCAAGTTTTAATGCACATTAAGATGCCACTTAGGTCTAAATAAATTAATGTCATATAATGTGGATAGAGATGTAAGTAGTGAACATATAGAGATGTATATATTTATATGATAACACACCAGTTTGGGTATAATGCCTACTTTTAAGGAAAGAATAGAAATAGAAGGGTATAATGAAGCCTTAGTTGTATTTATATTTTTTTCTTGTACAAAAAGTAATGTTGAGACAAAAAATAGCAAAATATTGTTAGTTCTCATGCGTGTCCTATGTCATATTTTTTTCCTCAGAAACATTTAAAAATTAAAAATGCTTTCAAGGGACACAAATGAATAAATTTGATAAATTATAGTGTTATTGTTACTTTGGTTAGACAGTCTACAGAATTGAACCATACTGTTTTTTAAAAAGTGACTTTAGTTTAAAAACAAATTTCACTGCATTGAAAAATCATGGCAATGAGAGCTATGTGAAGCCTCTTGGGGGTATGACTTTTTTTTCTATATTATAATGGGATTAGAATAGTTAGAAGAAAACTGATTCTAAAGAAATGTGAAGCTAAGGAACTTGAAGCAAACTTGAATCAATCCCTCATTTAGCGTGTGCATTCAGCTTTCTAGCAGGATTTGAGGCAAATTATAAATGGAACAAAATAGAACAATTCAGGATAAAAAGCAAACAAATATGTAAGGGAAACAGAGATTAAGTACAAGAAGCACCACAAATCTGAAAAAAGTAGTTACTTTTATTGAATAATGTATTTGGATCTAAGTCTCTGGATGGAGATTGCATAGTTTTTATTTGTTGCCAAATAAGATTAGATTACTGCATTGTTGGTACAAGTTATGCTTGAAACTTAACTCATTTAGGGTTCAAACTGTACAAAGTTATAGTTCTAGCCCAGAACATTCCCTCTCTTTTTTCTTCCCTAAATCATACGTACTCTGCTCCACGGTGCCCCCTGCCAATCTGATAGGAAAGTCAGCCTCAGCCATTTGGGGGCTTCCCTCCCAAGCTCTTCAAGATTTTGTCTTCTGCTTGTGGTCGCCAAGGGGGAGTGGGGAGAGGGAGGGATGGATTGGGAGTTGGGATTAACAGATGCAAACTATTACATTTAGAATGGATAAACAACAAGGTCCTACTGTATAGCACAGGGAACTGTATCCAATCTCCTGGGATAAACCATAATGGAGAAGAATAAAAAAGAATGTATCTATGTATAAATTTGCTGTTATAGAAATTGGCATAACATTGCAAATCAGCTATACTTCAATTAAAAAAAAAGCTTCTGGTCTCCTGGGTGCTGGAAAAGTTGGGGAGGGACTAGGTCTTTAGTCAGATTTGTCCCAGAAGTCTTGTGCCTTGGAGTTTGACAGTTCCTGTCACCTGTCTCCTTAGTCCTGCAGCTCCAGGGACCCCAGAGACCCCTCTCACTCTCCAAGTCTGCAGCTTGGGGTCCAGTGCCACACCCTCCATCTCTGTCTTGAGTGCGAGGAGACACGTGGCCCACTCCCCCCACCACCCAAAGCCCTGATGCCCTATGGAGCTGCTCCTACCTCCCCCTCCCCCCTCCTCTGCCAGCACAATCTCACCCAGTGGGCCTTGGTGGGTCTCTCTCTTTTGGAGTCAAAGTGAAGAGAGGAAATTCCAGAAACTTTTTTTTTCTTAATACAATTACAAAAATAATTTTCCAAACCAAAGTTTAGGAGAGTGAAGGAAGTATACTGCCACGGTAGCTGTCTGAAACCTTCCACAGCACTAGTAGAACTCGTTACAGTTATTTTTTTTTTCCTTTTCAATTAAAAAAAATTTTCTTTAATTGAGGTTATGTAGTCTTCCACACATTTGTGTTGTATGAAAGATTCTTTTATTGTTTGCGCAAAAATGTTTATTTTTTATTTTATTTTTTAATTGAAGTATAGTTGATTTAGAATGTTATGTTAGTTTCAAGTGTACAGCAAAGTGATTCAGTATTATATATGTACATATATATATATTACATACATATATATATGTACATATATATGTATTCTTTTTCAGATTCTTTTTCATTACAGGTTGTTATAAGATATTGAGTATAGTTCCCTGTGCTATGCAGCAGGTCCTTGTTGATTATCTATTTTATATATAGTAGTGTGTATCTGTTAATCCAAAACTGCTAATTTATCTCTCCCCCCAACTGGTTACAGTTCTATTAAAAAGAAAACAACCAGTTTTGCAGTGATCCTTGGACGAACAAATCACAAACTTATACATGAAGCCTGAAATGAAAGATTATTTGAGGGCAGTTGACTGGATTGATTGTTAACCTTATGGTTTTAAAAAAGGTGAAAACAAATCTTTTTCTCTGAATGTGTAGGAGGAAAGACAGGCTAGAAGAAAGCCATCCTCATTAATAAAGGAGTGAGGGATTAAGTTAATTTTAATTCTGAAGTGGATAGATGAGAGCACTTTATAAGAAAAATGAGGATGTTTGGTATTGACACGTGGAAGGTGATAAAGAGAAAGCTGAAAGAACAGAGAGAAGAGGAAGATGTAGGCATGAGATCACCACTCTGATTTTCAACTTGACCTGGGGTGAAATAAATCCATCGTCATAAGACTTTCTTGAATATTGATACTCCTGTTTGCAATGAGAGTACAGACATGACTGTCAAAGGCAAGCATGTTTATAAGAAGGATTCTTTTGAGTGGAATTGCAAGCCTTTAATAAAGTTGTACTTTTGCCTTGGTAGAAACTTACTCCATTTTCCAGAAGGCAGCTAAGACAAGCTGTAGCCAATAGAGGCGTCACTTCACGGTGATCAGTTTCATCAAAACTAATCTTTTGCAGGTGTATATATGGTCAAGCAAAAACAAATATTTAAACAAAACCATTTGGTGATTGGGCTTGTCTACAAAGACAAAAAAAAGAAAAAAGAAAATCAGTTCAGTGCATCTGCCATTGTCTATAGCAGAGGTTGGCAAACTTTTTCTGCAAATGGCCAGATAGTATATATTGTGGGCTTTGCAGACCACAAGGTCTATGTCACAACTACTAACTCTGCTGTTGTAGCATAAAGGCAGCCATAGAAAATCCATAAAGAGATAGGTGTGGCTGCTTTCCAGTCTAAGTTTATTGACAAAAAAGAACAGCTGCCGGATTTGGCCCACAGATCATAGTTTGCTGACATCTGGCCTAGAATATCTCGGAGGCTGGGATGTTGGCCCAAGATGATTGTTCTAGAAACAATTTACCAGGGATGCTACAAAAAAGACAGATTTAGAAGCTGGGGAAGTATAAGCTGTTAGTTGAATTAATGTTTATAAAAAACAATATTAACTGATCTATTTACCAGCATGCTTCTACACAAATACAGTTCTGCAAATGCTTTATCCAGCCCTGTACTTTTGAAAACTAATGTATTTAATGGTATACAAATTTCCCACTATGCACAGATATGTAATTTTGAGAAATAGTGCATTAAAAATAACACCTCCCTTACTTATGTCTTGTTCTATTCTGCTCTCAAATTCTAAAATGTGTTTTACTTATTTTTCCTCTTCATAAAAAAAAAACATAGTGAAAATTGAATTGGGAAAGAAAGGAAATAAATTGTCTCAAAAGTAGAACTAATTAAGTGATTCAATGCAGAAGAGTTAGAATGTGGGAACGTCAAAATTTTAAATGATGGAAAACTTACTCATGCACATATACATTCATTTAAATGATTTATTAAAGCCCTACTGTGTGCTAAGCTTCGAGATAGGCACTGTAAAGGGCATACAAAGAATAAAAATACGTCAGGATTCTCTTCTTTGACAGGGAACACAGACAAAATTGCATCCCTTATAGATGAAACTGATAGATATAACACAATATTTGGAAGAGTTAGTTTCTATTTATATAAATATTGGTCATTTGGCTGTTGGCCTAGGGGAGTTTAGCCTAAAATAATTTGACCAAGCTTCATTTTTCAGAAGTAGCTCAGAGGTGAGCTACTTTTTTAATCCTAGTGAAACCTGTTGGTGAATATTGTACCAAGACCCTCAGTCTTCTTAATTCTTTATTTTTCCATTTTTCCCCAATGGAACAACAGCAGTGGAAATCAAGACTAAAAGAAATTTGTTGATCTTCTATAGCATTTTATATGTCTTTGATGGGGGAAGGTGGAGTAGTCTATTGATTCTATTCAACTTACATAGAAAATTGGCAACCTTAACTATATGAAGACTCCAAATCTACCTATTTTCACTTTAAAATAATTGTCAGGAGACAGAAAATTGTATCATGTGCAAACTGGTATATATAGGATGGATAAACAACAAGGTCCTGCTGTATAGCTCAGAGAACTATATTCAATATCCTGTGATGAACCAGAATGGGAAAGAATACAAAAAATAATATATATATGTACAGCAACTGAGTCACTTTGCAGTACAGCAGAAATTAACACATTGTACATCAACTATAGTTTAATAAAATTAAAAATAAAATAAAATAGATAACCAACAAAGACCTACTGTATAGCACAGAGAGCTATACTCAAAATTTTGTAATAACCTATAAGGGAAAAAAATCTGAAAAAGAATAGGTGTATACCTTGCTGTACACCTGAAACTAACAGAACATTGTAAATTGGCTATACTTCAATTTTAAAAAATAAAAAAAAGAAAATGGTATCATGGAAGGATTACAGTCCTTTGTCTTGATTCCATCACACAGGACTTTAAAAGAAATTTAAAAACTTCAAATATAAAATTTCAGCTTTTTCTGTTATCACAGAACATGCTGAATTGATGCCTTCACCCCACTTCTGGTGTGGAGACCAGCAATGAGGTGGTAGTGGGGTGGGGGTGACAGTGAGGCCTGGTATGTGTTATGGGTTGAGTTTTGTACCCTAAAAATGACACGTTGAAGTCCTAACTCCCCAGGACCTCAGAATGCAGCCTTATCTGGGAAAGGGCCTTTACTGAGGTAATCAAGTTAAAATGAGGGCATCAGGGTGGGCTCTAATCCAATATAAAAAGGGGAAATATGGACCCAGAGACAGAAAGACAGACATGCACACAGGGTGAAAACCATATGAAGATGAAGGCAGAGGTCAGATCAGGATGATGAATCTACAGGCCAGGGAATGCCAAACATTGCCAGCAAAGCAACAGAAGCTAGGTGACCCCCTCACAGCCCTCAGAAAGAACACCAACATCTGACCCCATCTGGATGGCGAGCTCCTATCCTACAGACCTGGGTGACAATACATGTCTGTTGTTTAAGCCACTCCGTTTGTGGTTCTTTGTCACAGCAGCCATAGGAAACTAATACAGCCCAGGAGTGTGGGACGAGAGAGGTCAAAGATAACGTATAGGAGCCAAGGATGTATGTTGACATGCACAGTTCTCTACAATTTTAAAGGATCATCATTTTACATTTTGACAAGACCACTGAGTTTCCGATTTTCAAGGGATGTCTTAGTATGTTGGAGACATGGAGGAAGGAGTGAATCTTATTTTAGGTTAACATCTGTCCATTTTGGCCATGGCTGAAGTGAACATGATTTCCTCTGGTTCTTGGTCATCAATCCCTACAGACCACTGCATTATTGTTTCTTATTCTATCAAGGTCTCTGCAAGTCCAGATCTCTGCCAGCAACTTTCTTCACTCTCTGGGTTGCCGGGACTAAATCATATTTTTTTCAGTTCACTTCAGGTTACAGGCAACTGATTAGGGCTGTCCAAAGTGTTTTACCACTCCTTTAGAATATGAGGATATATGGACCTCATCTAACTGCCAAGGTCACAAAACTTGGTCACTTGGGAACTCCGGGAGGCTGTTTCAGGCTATTGCTTACACTCATTACCAGCACATTTCTACTCTACCTCTTTGTCAGTGCAACTTGCCTTTGTGTTTAAGGTGGGACTTACTGCTTTCTTGGGCTATACTTGGTTGTAAACCAATATGAGGTTTCTGGATTCTTTATACCACCTTCTTGTTCTTGGAATTTGGGTATTTGATTAAAGCCAGTGGGGAGATTTCCCATGTTCCAAGTGCAGAGTAATCATTCTTTTTAAGCACACATGGGACTTTTATGAAAATTGACCATAAATTGATCCAAACACAAGTCTTATCAGATATCAAATGACTACAGTCATTCAGAGTATTTTCTCTGATGACAATGACATTTTGCCAGAAGTCAAGAAGTACAAAAATTACAAGGAAATCCACGTGTTTGAAAATTTTTATAAGTCACCTCGTATTTGTGTTATAACTTTCGTATCTTTTTCTTTTCTTTTTTCCAGAATTTCTAATTGCCTTTGGTTTTTGTTGGTATTGACGAAAAAGAATGATGTGTCTTTTGCATACTCTCAAGTTAACCTGGAACTTTAATAATATTTTTATTGTTTTCCTTTTTTTAACCCAGAGACATTGCTTCTAAAACATTTTAGCCCCTGCTTCATTCAGGATGGAGCATTCTCTAAGCCTCTTCCTTGACTTTCCCCCTGGGTTAGACCTTTATTTCCTGAAACTTTATTTTTTTCTCTTTTTTATATTCTTACCTGTTTTGCTAGCAATATCTTCACGTAATTCCCCCAAAAGCATGACATAAATTTTCTGAGTTTCTATACGTTTAGATGAAACTTTGTTCCACTGTCACATTTGATTGATGTTTTGGTAAGTTATAGAATTCTAGGATTAAAATAAAATTTTTTGTAACTTTGACAGCATTGATCCATTTTCCTCTAGCATGAAGAAAGATAGGTAAAAAACTTCTGCTGTGTCTGATTCTTTTATAGGTAACCTGTTTATTTACCTGGAATGTTTCTTTCTTTATAGACATTTTAAGGATTTCCTTGTTATCCTTGAAGTTTCAAGTTAATGAGAATTTTTCCTAGTCTAGGACATTTTTAATCATCCTTTTAGCAGTTCTTAGGCCCTTTAAACCCAAAAACACATTTTCTTCTACACTTCAAGGACATTTTCTTTATTTCTGTGATAATTTCCTCTCCTTCAAAATTTTGTTTTTCTGTTCTTATTGCATAAGTTCCTGGTGGTTTAATATTGGGCTCCTGATTATTTCTCCACATCTCATATATTTTCTCTACTGTGTTTCACCTTTAGTATAGCAGTTAAGAGCAAGGTTTGGGGAACCAGACTCACTCAGTTTGACTCTGAGTTAAGCCTTGTCCTATCAGTTTTGGTTTAAAGCAGGTCCCTGGTTTACTGCTTCACCTATTTTACAACTTTCTGAAATTTGTTAACATCTCTTATTTGATGATTCCCATTCTCTTTATATTATGTGTGCTTTTTCTTACATATTTATACTTTTATCTCAGTGTATGTAATGAGGGGTATGAAGTATATGTAGGTTTTCAGTCAGCCATCTTGAACTAGAAGGCTATTTCCTTTCATTTTAAGTTCAGTGAGTTCACATTGAGTATATCATTTTTAATCATTTCTGCCTTCTAATTCTATAAACTTGACTTAAATCATATCTTGTTTATGCTCCAGAGTTTTTGTTCTTATTTTTTCTCTCTCTCTATGCTTTTACTAATACCTCACTTTTGATGTTTTTGTTTTTGTTTTTGTTTTTCCTCATTCTCTCCTGTAGAGCCATGACTTTACTTAAAGATTAGTTTCTAGATTGTACATCCATTGTTTTCACATACTGGCCATTTGAAATATTCTAGCAACTTTTACTGTAAATTAAGAGAAAAGGAAAAGGTATAAAGCTTATACTTTTCTATCTGCCTTTACCTTCTGGAGGACATGGAGGTTTCATCAAGTAACTTACTCTTTTTAAGATAAATCATGTAATCCTACTAAGCAATCATAGCTAGCTGTTTAGGAAATAACTTACTATTGGAATAATGTCAAATTAGTAAAGTTTCTTTTTCTAACCAACTAGTTATGTATGTATGAGATTCATACATCAGCCAACTTTGTTCTCTGTTATCTGTTATGAATAAAAATCTCTCGTGGGGCAGTTATTGAATGCATTGGCCTAATAAGGTTTCGGGATCATTGGTAGATTTCAGCGTTCCCTCTTTGTCTCTCAATACTACCGCTGGGTAATTAGGAGCCTTTGTACTCACTACCTTCACATCATAGGGACAGGGTAAAGATGAATGAGACAGGAGTTCAGGATGTCAAAAGGATGTCCTTCGTTAATGCAGACGTGTCTTAAGAGGCATTCTAACTTTGTTTCCTGCTTCATTCAACTTGCTTATATAAATGGGAGTAGGGATCCTTTTCTCATGGCCATTCTTCAGGTCTGCTTGGAACTTACAACAAGCCCACATTTTGTGGCAACTCAAAACTCCTGAATTCACTGACACTTTTACTTGTGAGAGTAGAGCTGTTGCAACTCAGGTGACAAGCTGTGACGAATCCCTGGTTGACTTGGGATGCAAAAAAAAAAAAGAAAAAAAGAAAAAAGGTTGACATTGTGACAGTAATAACCAAACTTAATCTAAAATTTATATAAATTGATCAGTTCTTATAAAAAAAAAAACCCATACATACATCAGGGGCCATTCCTTAGGGAATGAAATGAGAATGAATGAGAAGTGGGAACCCTGGCTTACCAGCTCCATCCATCCTTATTATAATTTAGGGTTGAAGCTCTTGCAGTAATTGAAGTCCTACCCCATCCCACTGCACCTCTTGTGAGATGTACTCAGTGATGGTTCTTTCAATCTTAATTTGCAGAACTATAACTCTCTTTTCACTTGGAAAGATTTCTGTGTGAGTCTGTTCACATACTGTATATGTGGGCAGATATAATTAACTTGAATGCTGAGAAAACTAGAGGCACAAAAAAGTTTTAATCATTTGGTCACCATGTAGATATTCCATAATTTAATCACACAAACTAATTAAATGTCAGGCCACTTGTAATACAGAAATCAAGCTATGACCATAGGTCATCAGTTGTAGTAATTAGATATGCATGTATAATCGCGTTAGAAGCATATTAAGAAAAAAGCAACATCAAGACAGGCCATTTCTTTGTCCCTAATTACTATTTTATAGTTTTGAGTTGATTTATTGGCACCATTAGGAGCTGCACAAATGTGTAAGTGTATGTGTATGAATCTGTATGTGTATGTGTGTTTTAATTGGGTTTATTATATGTCAAGTCACAGTTTTCAAATGGATCTTTTTGATGTTTGTGGGAGAGTTAGTTAAGAAATTAATGAGAAGGATAAACAAATAGCATAGTTTAACCCTGTGCTGGGCATACTGCTTTTTTTATATTGAGGTATAGTTGATTTACAATGTTGTATATTTTCTGATGTAAATATATATATATGTGTGTGTGTATATATATATATATGTGTGTGTGTATATATATATGTGTGTGTGTGTGTATATATATATATGTGTGTGTGTGTGTGTGTGTGTGTGTGTATATATATATATATATATATATGCATACTGCTTTTTGATTCTGCTATAGCTCAACAGAGCTAGGAAATTTTATTTTCGTATATTGCCCAGATTTGAACAAAAAATAAGAAGAAAGCTTCTCAGCAAATAATACAAAACTTTTCCTTTGTTTCATTAATTTTACTTTTTAAAGTAACCTTAAGTCAAAATACATTTGCATCAAATCCTGTTTTGGGTCAAGAATAGAGATAAAAATAATTAATATTAATAGCTAAGCTAAAATGTTTGTTTTGTAAGATCAGGCAAAAACATCACAATACCTTATTAATATTAATCATTTTTTTCCTGAGCAAATGTAAGACATAACTAGTGGCAATTTAGTTCTTATATCTCATAAAAAAATAAATATATGCAGTCCTAAAATTTATTTGTAAAACATAACACTTCTTTTAGATTTATGTAAAGGTTTGCTTTTGTTGAATTCAGAGAATTTTGTGTTTGCTTGTTGTTTAATAATGTGTGTGAAGGAAAACAGCCAAAGGTAATGAAACTCTCAAGGAGACAGCTTACTTTACTCCAAAGCTGGTGGTGGTCTGTGACAGTAGGAGAACGTTGTTAAACTGCCTTTGAGGGGCAAGGATGACACCTTCATTTTAAGCTTTCTGCATTCCAAAAGGGAGAGCCTCTCTTCATCATGGGAGATGGAGTCAATGAGCAGGTACTTTATAACCAAACCTACATTATAGCAACATGTATCATAAAGCTTTTCTAAGCAATTTAGATAGATGATTTTTTTTTTAAGCCTGAAAGGAAAGTCGGAGATGGGTAATAGGTTTTGAAAGCAAGTATATTTTTTAAATTAATGATTAAAAAACAGAGAAATATGTATCTGTAAATTTAGTTCTATGAAAATTAAGCATGCATCATGTATCAGAACTTCAAATAAAATAGAAGCATAAAAGAATAGTCAAGAAGATTTATGAAAGAATTATGAAAAGTAGCATAGTGAGTGAAGAACCCTACCAAATATTCAGACATATTTTAAAACTACAATATTTAAAATAATTTATACCCAGGCACGGATAGATGATCCAATGTAGATGGATGGAATAAAACAGATTTTCTAGGAATAGATCCAAATATTTATGAAAATTTAGTATATATTAAGGTTGCATTTTAGCTCAATGGGAAACAAATTTTTAAATAAACTATTTTGGGAAAATCTACCGGACATCTAGAGAAGGAATAAAGCTGAACATGGACTTAAAACTCTGTGCTAAAATCATTTTGAGATCACCATGTTATGTATAAATTAAATTAAAATTTTAGAATCAAAAAATTAGGTTACTGGACTTCCCTGGTGGTGCAGTGGTTAAAAATCCATCTGCCAATGCAGGCGACACGGGTTCGAGCCCTGGTCTGGGAAGATACCGTATGCCGCGGAGCAACTAAGCCCATGCACCACAACTACTGAGCCTGCGCTCTAGAGCCCATGAGCCACAACTACTGAGTCTGCGTGCCACAACTACTGAAGCCCGCGTGCCTAGAGCCCGTCCTCCGCGACAAGAGAAGCCACCACAATGAGAAGCCCGCGCACTGCAGGGAAGAGTAGCCCCGGTTTGCCGCAACTAGAGAAAGCCCAAGTGCAACAATGAAGACCCAACGCAGCCAATAATAAAATATGAATAAATTAATTTTTTTAAAAAAGAAGAAATTAAAAAAAAAAATTAGGTTACCATAGTGTAGGTGAAATCTTTCTAAGAAAGATACAAAGTCAAGAAGCCATAAAGCAAAAGAATAAATTCACTAGAATTATTTAAATATACACATATATTTATTTATATTTACATGTGAAATTTACATTAACAACTTATAAATGATCTGTTAGGTTCTTTGTCCCTATATCCCTGTCACCTTTGAAATAGGGACCATGGAATGCCATCTGTCTGCTTCAGTCCTACCATCAGCTCTGGGACTACTCCTGACTCATTTGAGGGCATTTAATAGAATTGTAGAGGTACAACTCTACACCGTATGTCCAAGCAAGATTTGCTGTTGGTTCATGACCAACAAGACTTGCTGGTTCCAGGAGGAGTTGGGCTCTGGATTTTGTTATCAACATCTGTTCTTTCGTAAGTACTTTTTATTTTTTCTGCAACAGCTGTGCCTTGGGGTCACACTTAATGTTCAGAGATGAAGGACAGCCCTATGTTTCTTCTGCAAAAAAATTAGAGGTGTGTGTGTGTGTGTGTGTGTGTGTTTATCAAAGTAGTTCTTTAAATATTGTAAAGACTAGAAACTGGGTAGAGAATGAAGAGAACCACTAGCCATAGCCAAAATAGGAAATGCAGAGTTGGAAAGAAATATCCACAAAAGTTGGAAAGATCCCAACTTTGTCTGGGAATAGATCTTGAGAAAATTCTTGCTCTGCATTTCTGAATCCCTATTCATAGGTAGGTTAAGATTTTGTGGGGACTGGAGCTTACACCATTTGAGGGGCCCTTTTACAGAAAAAAATATTTTAAAATTACATATACAAAATTAGTTAAAGGAGTGGATATTTATTTAGAGGGTCCTGTACAAGTGAGGGGCCCTGAAGTCTAAGTTTTTTTTTAAATGGTAAGTTAACCTCTGCTTCTGTGGTAATTATTATCTGATTCACTGTATGCAATTCATCTGACACTTAATCATACACTGCCTAATTTTGTTATTTTACTCTCCATGCTTAGAATTTTAATTCCTGGAGAGTATTTTTTTAAAATTCACTCTCTTCTACTATACCTTCCCCTTTTCTGTCTTCCACCCATCGGGGCTTATCCTGAACCAAATATCTGGTGTGCAGAGTGGGTACTTAATAGGTATTTATGGAATAACTTTTTGAATAAGCAGTGTATGAGTAACTACTTCTCAAATGGATATTTCTCCTTTCAAATAGGTAAATAAGAAATGAGTAGGCTAAATGTTTCTTTAGAAGATGTTTTAAACCCAATCAATAAATTGGGAATGATTAAATTATTAGAACTGGTTGACATCAATACGAAAGTTTATTAATGTAAGGAATCATTGTTTTCAAAGTGGGTTACTTCTTAATACAATCACCTTATGCTAAAGATCTCTTAGAGGATAATTGAATTAATTCTACAGGGTAACCCTCCACAAAAAACACTGTCTTACTCCCCAGTCCAAGTAAATGCCAAGTTTATATCATCACCTTTGTCTGCCTTTGGCTTGATATCCATAGTGGTTGTGTCATTACTGACACATTTTCACACCATGCTTACATCTCAGATGTAAATGAAGATGTGGGTACACACTGTGGCTTTCTTCATCCATCCTGCCTCTTGCTTATTAAAAAATTACCCATGTGGAAAATTAAAAAGAAAGCAGAACTAACTATAGAATCACAACTTGCAAACACTCCAATGAATCGTAATTTTCATAACTATTAACATTGTGCTCCCTGTGGACTGTAGCATAGATGGGATAGAATGTCGGTTATGTAGGAGGTCCAACTTAATCCTTCCTTCCCACTCCGGAAGGCATAATAACAGCATGTGAGGGAAAATGACATTGGGACAACCATGAATTAATCCTAATTTGTTATTTTTTTCAAGAAAATGGTTAATAAATGCTGGTCTTATTTTTTCTTCTGGTAGTGAAACAAATTACTCCCAACACCAGGACATATTCTTTATCAGATCAGGAAAATACAAACCAGGAATTGTTACTTCTTTGCTATAAACATGTTGACAATTAGTGTCTTTTTATTATCATTGCCTAACTAAATTCCGTTAACATTTAAGACACCACAAATGAAGGGAACCATAATGAGTATGAAGATACTGCAAAGAGAGGCAGTGGCCTTATGTTGACATGCATTCAGTTGTACAGTTGGAACACAAGAAACATTATTAGAAACTTTCAAGGGATACAATTCAGGGCCCAACTACTGCTGCCAACTTAGAGATAGTGGCCAAGTTGATATTCTAGAACTTTTTCATCTAAATAAATCCAATCCCAGTCCTGAGACCTCACTTGCCATATTTCTAATTAGAGATAGAGTGACTAAATGTTAATTAATGACCAAGTGAGGAATAAAAATTAGCTGATATATTCCATATCACTTTATGTTTTGTGATTATAATGGTTATATATGGCTTGAGATCAAAAAAGTAAAATCGAAGCGAAGGAAAATTAGTTATTAGAGGCAGATCTAAAATGGAGCCAGAAGGAGGTTCAGGCACGGATGAGATCATGGACTATGGAACCTGATGGCCTGAGTGTGAGTCCTGGCTCCACCAACCACTTGTTTGGTTTCCTTTCTCTTTAAATTTTATCTATTGCAGGTTTTTTGATTTGTGGTTACAGTGTCAACCTAAACTCTATCTACTTGTTTTAAAGTGATAGTAGGTTAAGTTCAGACACATTCTGAAAGATCTACATTTTTTACTCCCCCTACCAGATTTTGTGTTTCTGATGTCATATTTTACATCTTCATGTTCATGCCTATCTCTTAACTATTTATTGTAGTTATAGTTGATTTTACAATTTTTGTCTTTTAATCTTTGTACTACCTTATTTAAGTGGTTGATCCATTGCCTTTACTATATATTTTCCTTAACTAGTGAGATTTTCCCATCCTATATTTTCTTGTTTCTTGTTATAGCCTTTTCTTTTTCACATTAAGAAGACCTTTTGGGAATTCCCTGGCAGCCCAGTGGTTAGGACTCCGTACTTCCACTGCAGGGGGCATGGGTTTGATCCCTGATCGGGGAACTAAGATCCCACAAGCTGTGCAGTGTGGCCAAAAAACAAACAAACAAACAAACTCTTTAACCCTTCTTGTAAGGTGGATTTAGTGGTGATGAACTCTTTTTGTTTTTGCTTGTCTGGGAAATGCTTTATCTTTCCTTCAATTCTGAATGATAGTCTTGCTGGATAGAATATCCTAGGTTGTAGGGATTTTTTTTTTCCTTTCAGCACTTTAAATATTTCATGCCACTCTCTTCCGGCCTGCAAAATTTCTGCTGAAAAATCATCTGATAGCCTTATGGGGTTCCTTTGTATGTGACTCTTTGTTTTTCTCTTGTTACCTTTAAAATTCTCTCTTTATCTAACTTTTGCCATTTTAGCCATGATATGTCCTGGTGTGGGTCTGTTTGGGTTCATGTTGTTTGGGATTCTCTGTGCTTCCTGTACCTGGATATCTTTCTTTCTTCAGCCTTGGGAAGTTTTCAGCCATATTTCATTAAGTTCAATTTTAACCCCCCTTCCCTCTCTCTCTTCTCCTTCTGGGACCCATATAATGTGAATGTTAGTATGCATGATGTCCTAGAGGTCCCTTAAACTAGTCTCATTTTTTTTTTCTTTTTGCTGTCTGATTGGCTGATTTCCACTATTCTGTGTTCTAGTTTGCTTATGTGTTCTTCTGTATCACCTAATCTGCTGTTAATTCCTTCTAGTGTATTATTCATTGCAGTCATTATATTCCTCACTCTGACTGGTTCATTTTTAATATTTCCTAATTGTTTGTGAAGTTCTTGCTGAGTTCATCTATTCTTTCCCCTGAGTTCAGTTAACATTTTTGTTACTATTGCTTTGAATTTTTTATCAGGTGAATTATTTATCTTTGTTTCATTATGGTTTTCTTTTCTGGGGTTTTGTCCTGTTCTTTTGTTTGAAACATATTCCTCTGTCTTTTCATTTTGTTCAACTTTCTTCATTTATGAAATTAGGTAAAAAAGTTGCCTAATCCAGTCTTGAAGGGGTATCTTGGGTGGGAGCCTCCCTTTACGGTCTGCGTGTGGTGGGAGAGCTGGATCTGAAGTGAGCATGGACCATGGCTTCCCCGAGTGTGGGGTGGCAGCCACTGCCTTGGTGAGAGGTAGGGCTGAAGTTAGAGGGGCTAGAGCCAGAGCAGGTGCAAGCCAGGGCTTCTCTTAAGTTCACTGGTGGTCAGCACCCCATTGGGACCGCACCAGGGCCCAAAGGTCTGGAGCAGGAACCCTGAGAGAGCTGGGCTTCTAGGAGTGATGAGAGTCTCTGTCTTGGTTGGGGGTGAGGCCAGAGCTTGAGGGCTTGGGGCTGCACTTCTGAACTGGCTCTGCTACTTCCCTGGCAGTGGTCTCCGCCCTGGGTAGAGGCTGGGCTGGGGCCCCAGGTGCTTCTATGCTGGGGCACATGTGTGCACCTTGTCAAAGGCAGTCTCTGCCTTAGGGAGCAGTGCTGGAGCAGGAGGGCTGGAGCAGGAGATCAGTGTGGCCAGAGCCCCTGGCAGTTTTCAATGTGTTGCCTCCACACTTTGACAGGGAGCAAGCAAGTCTGTGTGCTCTTCAAGAGCAGAGGCCCAGTTTCTTACAGCCCTTTTGTAAGCCCCACTGGGTTTCAAACCAGCTAAGGGGCTTGTCTTCCTGTTGTCAGATCCCAGGGCTGGGTTGTCCAATGTGGGGCCGGAGTCCCTCACTCCCCAGGGAGGATCCCTGAGCCTGTGATGTCCCCTCCTCTCCTATGTCCCTGCTAGGGATTTGGGACCCAACTAGATTGTTTCTCTTCCCCTCCTACCTGATTCCTTGTGGTTCTTTCTTTACAACCTTGGTTGTAGAAGAGCTGTTTTGCTTGTCTTTCGGTCATTCTCAGTGAGAGTTGCTCTATATGTTATGACAGTTTGTTTTTTCTTTTCATTTCCAACACATAAAATAGGATTATTTCGCAAAACAAGAGCCTTATAAGTCATTGTGAGGCTACTGAGAAAGGGTAGTCTGCATCCCTTTGTCTCCCCTTTTAGGAGATCAAAGTCTAGACTTGACTAACTGGACCACAGAGTAAAGTTTCCTGTAGGAAGAGGGAGGGAGACGCCCACCTCTCACATTGTGGGAAGGAGAAGAAAGAGAAAGTGCAAATTGCGAGATGTGTTCTAACTTTGCCTCTGTAGTGGCAGTTTTGATGTGTTCATTGGGGAGGTGAGCTCAGGGTCTTCCTACTCTGACCGATCCTGCCTCTGCCATTTTTGTTTTCTGCTTGTTCGCACTGTTTTTTCTTTCTCAGTTTTATTTTTCCTCTTTTCCTGTGTGTCTGAGTTTCTGACTTCTTCAGTCCTAATTCTGGGATATATAAGCAGAAAGTAAACTTAGAGAACTCACTGCTGTGTCATTCCTTAGGTCCCAAGGTCCCTGGTTGGTTTGCAATCTTATGATGTTTGTTTTTTATATGATGTTAAGGTTTTTGGTTATACCTAGTGGGAAGAATAGGGAAACATGCTGACTGTATCCTCCCAGAAAGAGAAAAATGTCTCTATTTTTATCAACATTTAAAAGTTCTCTCATGAGGGAACTGAACAGATTGGTTTTCTACTAGGTTCACTGTCATTCCTTTTTTCCTCTTTCCACTGACACTAAAGATGGTTCTGATTTGTGTCAAATTTTTTATCATGTTGGATTCTGATTGTTGTAATAAAACATTAAAAGAGGCTGTTCAATATGTTTCCAAGTGGATTGTCTCCTGTAATTTAAATTAGGAAACACTTTACAGCATTGACAAGTTTCAATTAGTATGCTGAGCTATAAGTTGTTACTCAATACAGAAAAGATATAGACAAGAAATACTGGGACAATTTAGAAAATAAATATACAAACACAGCTTGAGTCCTAAATATTGGTGTAGGTTCATCTGGTTCTATCACCATGCTTAATGAACAAGCTTATGCTTTTGGTCTAAATCTATAATATTCATATCAATGCTTTGGAATGTTGCCTTGAAATTAAGTTCACATTAAACATTTTGAAAATGAGAGATCATTTTTTCATATTATAATTTTACCTCCTTTTAGCCAGCAATTGAAATATTATAACATAGGGTGATGCTACTGAAAGTGTGATCCATAGGCCACAGCATCAGCATCACCAGGGAACGTGTTAGACATGCAAATTCTTGGGCCCCTGCCCTCAACTTAATGAATCAAAATTTCTGGAGGCGGGGCTCAGGAGTCTGTGTTTTAAATAATTCCTGGGATACACAGATGGTTATTATGTGCCTTTGGCAAAGTGGGTGAGAATTCTTTGGTCTCTAGAGCGTCATTGCCCATTCTAGCTCTACCGCTTCCTGGCTGTGTCACTGTTATTCACTGGTTGCCTCAACTTCCTTACCTATAAAATAGGATAATAAGATAAATGTCTGAAGATCATTTTGAAAATTAAATAAGTGAATAGATAAAAGTACCTTTTATCTATTCATAAAAGGTGACTAATACCTACTTAACACTTGATAAATATTAGTTATTTTTATTTAAAATGTATAGTATGATCATAATACCTAAAATAAGAGAACTTTTACTGATTTTTTTTTCCTCTTTGATATTTTCACTTTCATGAGAATTCATGTGGTATGGAAATGTGACTTGTGTACATGAAGTCAGTTACCAGGATAATATCTCTTTCCAACCATGCAGATATAGGCTACTGTGTATTAACTCTGTATTCTTTGGTGGAAGGGATTTTAGTGCACAGCACAAGCATACGTGACGACATGAGTGTGTGTACACACACATATACTCACACACACACATCAGTTGGCTTAGATCATATTTGCAGGGGACAAGGCATGGAACCCAAGCAAGTTGGAGCACTCGGGTTGTTTCATAATTGTTCCCCTGCCCTGGGACCTGTCTATCCTCTATACAGCCCTGCCCAGTTAAAGTTTCTAGCACACCACACTGAATCCTTTCTTCTTCCTCCTTTCTGCCCTCCTGAGCCTCTGAACTTAAAATCTGCTCCCTTATAACTTCCTGAAACCCACTTTCTACTGTTGCACTGTAATAATGTTTCCTTTCATCCATCCAGTCTACAAGCCTCAGAACTTGCCATGTTTATTCCCACCTCACCCTCATCTTACCTTCTGCAACATGGATTTGTTAGAGGGACAGGTTTGACCTGTGGTCTGTACTTGGGTCTTGATATTTACTTTACTATATCCTGTCTCATCATCAGTTTAAGCATTATTTTTAGGGCAGGGACAAGACTATGTCTTTTATCTCTTTATATGTCCAGCCTTTGGTTGTTTCACATCTCCCATAAAATCTAAAAAAAACCTAAAACTGTGATAATGCTTTTATTTTATGAATTATTTTATGAGCTCTCTACTACTAATAATACCATTGATTGAGCTCTTCCTTGACATGAGGTGCTGTGCTTTGTATAATCTGACTCATTTAATGTTTGTAACTGCATGAGGTTGGACTGTCATCATCCCTATTTTCCAGAGGATGAAATTAACACCAGTAACTTCTCAAGGTCACATTGATAGTACATAGTGGTAAAGGGCTTGTAACTCAGGCAATCTGAGTTCAAGAGCTCTCTTTCTCAGCCACCTTGTTCCATGACCTCTTATCTAATATTATCAAAGAGGGTACAGCAATTCACAGAGGCTAAGTAAACTTGGCCTGGGGTAAATACGTAGGTTCTCTGGCTTCAAATTCTGTGTCTTTTCTATCATACCACAGGACCACTGTGCAAGTAAGTGCTAATGAAAATAAGACTTGGGAGGACATCTGTGGATTATATTTTTTCTATCAGTACCTCTAATTTCTAGAGTGATGCAAGTTGCTTGTTCAGTATATCAGAGGAAGAGACAGAAAGAAAGAGAGAAAGGAAGGGAGGGAGAAAGAGATAGATGTGTGGAGGCAGGAAGAAGTCACATTTCATTAAGAGATTGGCTGTTCCTGATTTCCTGTGTCATTGATATTTTGTTTCTATTTTACTAATTGACATATAAATGTCCTTATGTTTGTCAACATTCAATCATAAATGAACATCTACCTGAAAAAGCTTTATAACAGTTTGTCCCCCCTCCTTGTTTACACAGAGAAATAAGAAGAAAACAAACACCAATAAAAACAAAAAGCCACACCTGTGGTCTTGTCAATTACCAACCACTAAATCTAGTTTCAAATTCTATTAAAGTAATGGGACCAAAATAGGGAGGAAAAAACTGTACATATCCAATGGAGTAACAGAACATTAGCAATAATCAACTTGGTTTTATAAAGTACAAATTGGGCTAGACAAGCTTGGTCACACTTTTCCAATTGAATCAGTGAGTTAGTAAGTGAAGAGAAAGAAGTAGATATAACATATATGGCCCATGAGCTGGAAACACACAGCTATGCCTTTCTGTACTTAGAGTTCAACCCGAGGAGAACAAGTAGTGGAAAATCAGTGAAATCAACTATGGAAATTATTGATTCATTACTTGAACAATGAGTGAAACCAGAAAGCAAGGAATCAGAACTGTGTGTCACTGGAATGTTGCAAGGCAAGGAATTGTTACTCTGTAGGTGAATCTTATAATCTACTACCACCTTTGACACACCATGCAGTCTTACGGTCTAGCTGTCCTCACCAAAGCCAGGTGCCTGTGAAGCTGCACCTGGACTGCTGGATCCTGGTGGCTATCATCATGGTCACTTTCATTTGTGTCCCTCTGGATTCCAGGGCCGCTTTCTCACATGCAGGGACCTTGTTTGCCAGGCACTAGATTTTGAACCCTGGATTACCTCACCTTTCTTCTAATTTCAGAGGAGCTAAGAATTGTTTGTTATTCCATAGAAGTACTGTCTCTCAGAGTGTTGAACTGTGGGGCTGTATGGGAGCGTACTGGCAGTTTCGTGGTTTTGTTTTATTCCTTTTCAGTCTTTCTGGGTAGAGGAGACTTGGCAACCCACTGGTTCCCCTGATATGCAGGGTGTCCTCTCACTCTCCTTCCAAGGAGCTGACTTTCCGTTCGTTCCATTTCTAATTAGCCACCTTCCTGCAAGTCAGACCACTATATATCAACATTTTCTTTCTATCAAAAACTTTTGCTGTATGTTAAAACAAAGAATTGTGAACAGAACAATGGTGATCTCCCACCATGTTTTAGAGCAGCCTATTTCAAAATAAGATCCATCTTGGAAGCTATAAATTATTTTGTTTGATCAATGATATGCTTTTCCAAAATGACTTTAGCATTATAAACTTTTCTTTTTAATTTTTTTCTTTTCAAAATGAACCATTGATCTGTTATCCATGTCGGCAAACAGATCTTCTCCCTGTTATAGTTAAGAAGATTGTGATAGGGAAAAAACTAATTATTGCCTGTTCTTCATTGCTGTAACCTGTCATTCTGAATCCAATCCTACCTTCCCAACACTAAGATACGTTTTTTCTAGTTTTATTGAGATATAATTGATACATAACATTGTATAATTTTAACGTATACAACATGTTGATTTGATACATTTATAAATTGCAGAGCGATTTCCACCATAGTTTTACCTACCACTTCCATCTGTTACCCACCAGGGTTTTTGGCCTCCTTAATCAATAGAAATTGATAAGAGAAATTCAGACAAGACAAGAAATTCAGGCAAGACTTTATTGCGGCCCCTGCTGCAGTGGGGGATGGGGGGGAGTGAAAATAAGCAACAACAGGTTCCCTTGCTCACTCCCTGAGGCGGGGGGTGGGGTGGGGGGGTGGGGGGGCGAGCTAGTTCCTTATATGGGGTGAGGGTAGGGGTGGGTCCAGGGGTCACAGAGGGGTGGCTTAGGTGTTTTGCCTCCCCCCTCTTTGGTGGTATTGAGTGCAGGGGACATGCGCAGTACCTGCTTTTGCTCCCAGCTCTTCAGAAATGCAGTTGGGCTTTTAGTCTTTTTGTATCTTATTGTCTATAATTTGCCCCAACTGCTCATGCACACAGTTATTTTTATTCCCTTATAGTTTCTTTGTATTTTGTTCCTCCAGGAGATGTTTGTCCAGGTGCAAGCACTGCAGCAAAGGGTCCCAGGTCCCAGCCTGTCTAACATCCTGTCCCATAGCTACCATTTTTATTGTGTGGTGAGAACATTTAAGATCTACTCTCTTAGCAACATTCAAGTATATGACTATATTATTAGCTATAATCACTATGCTGTACATTAGATCCCCAAATTTGTTAATTCTATAACTGGAAGTTGATACTTTTTGACCAATACCTGAGATACAATTCCTTATTTTCACATCTGTCTTTGGACATTGTGTTTGGAAGTTTGGTCATTTCTCTTTATAGTCAAGTTAATTTAAGAAATGAGGCCAACTACATTGTACAACTGTAACTTATATAATATTGCACATCAACTATACTTGAATAGAAAAAAGAAAGAAAGAAAAAAAAAGAAATGAGGCCAAGCCCACACCATGTTTCTTCCTCTCTTGTAGTAACTGAGGTCTCCTTGTGCATAGACATGGATGTGAAAAATAATTTTGTTTGATGTTAATAAACAAAGAAAATTAGGTTTTTATTCTTTCTGTTCTCAGATGGTTTCTCATGTGAGCTAACTGAATAAGGGAGGAAAGTCACAGAGGGATCTGTATTTGTCATTTATCAACTATGTACCAAGAATTGCTCTAGGTACTTTACCAGACATTTTTCCTCTTTCATTTTCTCTTTCTAAATAAAGCTACAAGATATTTCCAAGTTACAGATGAGATAATCAGGTATTAGAGAGTCCAAGAACACAGATAGTGAGAAATACGGAAAAGCTGAGCACACAAGGCTACCCATTTTCTGGTGGGATTTCCAGAACTGGTGCAGACAGCACTTCTGCTTGCCTATTCAGGTCCCTTCTTTTATAGGAATCTCCCTGCTACTGTCTCTCATTTTTACTGTCCACTCTCCTCCATCTGCTTATGACATTTATTGATAGCTTTTTTGCAAAAATTTTTTATTTAGTGAAGGATAACTTAAATACAGAAAAGTGCACAAATGACAATTGTATAGCTGATACATTTTCACAAAATAGACATACCCATATCAGGTCACACCCAAGATCAAGAACTAGGACATCATTAGCACCTGAAGTCTTCCTCAGGCCCATTTCCAGTAAGTAACCCCAAAGGAAATCCCTGTCTTGACTTCTAACAACATAGTTTTGCTAATGTTTGCTCTTTAGATAAGTAGAAACATAAGGGAGGTACTCCTTTGTGCCTGGCTTTTGTTCTACATTTTGTTCATGAAAGTCACACAGGTTTTTCCCTTAAGCATCAATCCATTCATTTTCGTTACTGTATAATATTTCATTGTATACTATATATATATTTTACTTTTGATGGACATTTGTTCTTTTTCCAGTTTTTGGCTATTACAAATAATGCTGCTCTTTGCATTTTTGAACAAGTTTCTTGATACAAATACGAATGCAATTCAGTTGGTTATAAATCTAGGAGTGGATTGTTGGGTTTATTGGGATGCATACATTCAGCTATGATGAGTGTTGCCAAGCACTGTTTACAATTGGTTTTCAGTAGCAGCGTATGAGAGTTCCATTTCTTCAAGATCCTTGACAGCGCTTGGTATTGTCAGTCTCTTTAATTTTAGCAACTTAGTTGATGTGTTTAGGTATATTATTGTGATTTGAATTTGCCTTTTCCCGATGACTCAGGAGATTAATCCCTTTTTCAAATGTTCATGAAATTGACTGTCCTTTGATTTCACGTCTCACATCTCTAGGAGCTCTGGATGGTCCTGCAGAATACTAGCTTTGCTATTAGCCTTGTGGCTCAAAGCAGCTCAGATGTGTGAAGGAAGTGCCTGCATTCAGGGCTTCCTCTTGGCTGTTGGTCCTGTGCGGCCCCCACCCCAGCAGAGGCAATGTCCTGGGCACTGTGGCAATTACTTTCTGACCACCTGCCTTTTCCCCGTTCCCTTATCCCATAATGTCATTCCTTCTGCTCTGGTTACCCTCTATTTTGTAAATAAAGCTGTTGAATGTACAGTTTTCCTTGAGTTGAAATAAGTCAAGCTTACCCTGCTCTGGCCCCAAGTAAAGGCCCCAGTGCCTTTCTCCTGCTCTTGTACTTGCTTTGATTTCTGGCTCTTGTGCCTATGATTCTCTTGTTTGCCTGGGATTGTTCTGCCTTTGGGCTACCTCTGAATACACAATGCATTCCAGACCTATCCACATTGAAGTGAAGGAGAATTAGCATCAGGGTCTGCTTCTAGAATCAATGTGTTTTGAGAGTGGTCTACAGTAGTTTTTAAAATGATCCCTATTCAATAGAAACTTCACTATAATCTCCACTTCTTTGCAGCTATGAACTTTTAACCCCTCCCATCTTGGCCAAAGAAAAAAGCAAAAAGGCAGCTTTCCTGCCCAAATATATTAATTCAGGGGAAAAAAAAAGTCTTGGTTTATGCTCAGTAATTTAACGTCAAGCAAAATCATTACTTTCATAATCTAAATTATAGCCTTGCTACCTTGGAAAACTGATTTAAAAAATTCCACCCTTCTGCATAAAAATATTTCTATAGTATATGATAACAGATCTGATGTGGAGGTCATTGTGTTTTACTCTGATGAATAAAAAAATATAGTGTGGTATTAAGGATGTCAAACAAAATCAAGGTTTGCCTTCAGCATTTACTAGAGTGGTCTTTAATCCGTCTAAATCTTTGAATCTTTGCTACTATCCAGTGAGAAACACTTTTCCCCCCATACTGTTCACTGAGCTGTCTTGCCTTAAAATGTTTTTAGATTTCACTACAAAAACTAAACCAACCAGTTAACTAAGCGAACATACGTAGAAGACCCTCAGAAATGTAAGTACAGTAACTAGGAGCCTGTGGCTTTGCTCTGTCTGGCATAGCACACGGCAGTTCTCTTCACTCTGTGCCTGATGCAGTGAGACTCTGCCAGTGTCTGGAAACTGACAGACAAGAAGCTTACACTAGGTTATGTTAACAGAGAAATTTTAAACATTAAAATTCTTAATTGATTATTTTTTAAATGGTTGGTTACTTACCTTTAAAAATAAACACAACTTTAAAAATGTCTTTAAACTGAAACCCATTCATTTAGTTGACATATCCTTATTGTTACCAAAAATGCCAAGAAAAATTAAGTTAATAATAAATGCTATTTTAGTCCCAAATAATGATATTTATTTGACTAACCAATTCATTACTAACTGCTCTGTGTTATCAACAAATATAGACCTAAATCCAGGAGCTCAGGGAAGGGCCAATTCTAGAAAACACGCATGCCAAAGTGATGACTTCGGGGATGTAACACTCTTGATCTTTGTACCTTTAATTTCCTATTCATGTAAACATAGGTTTCCCGATAACTTTCTTATATGAGGTCCCATCCTTTGATGACAGGTCGTCACTGGTGGCAAACACTGAGTGTTGACCACATTGTCACAGCTCCAAGAAGCTACATTGCAAAGAGGGAACATATGCCCTTGTCTCAGAATTCATAACACCTGATGCTCCGTTGACTGTTTTCAATGACATCTTTCAGTTTGGGACCAGAAAACTAGTGGGATATGTATTTTCTGGAATGCCCGTTTTTGTTTTTGTTTTTTATGTGATTCCCTGATTTCACTCACCATTTCCACTGTAAGAAATATCCTGTGTAGCAGAATGATTAAAAGAACTTTAAAATCCCTGGTCCACCATTTACTTTCTTTGTAAATTTGAGCTCCTCTTACACATAGAAAAGCAGAGAAAATAGACAAATAATAAACCCTGGAGGCATTCATGTCCCGATTTCGATGGTTCTCAAAGTCATTTACATGGGGTTTGGTTATTGTGCCCCCCTTGGAGTCCATGAGCCGATAATTCTCCTGTCCTTTCTGTAGTACAAGTTGGGTTTCTGCTGCTTACAATGACTCATATGAGATATGCTTATGGATGAAATTATACATTCATATTTGACCATGTCCCCAGTTTCCCTTTTGCCTTTTAATTATTATTTTTCTTTGTATTTCAGGACTGTGTATGGTTTGTCACATAAGAGGAAAGATTGACAAGCTGAATTTCTAAGTTCCTTTAGCATTTTTACATAACACAGTTTACAAAAATCTTTAAACATGAGATCATTCTCATGCAGACTCATTACTCTCCATCCAAAAATAGTACTAAAATATTATAATAATCCTAGAGTTTACAAGGGTAAGTTCAGGAAACTGATCATAAGGGTGCAAGAGCTACACCACTCACTATCTGGAGAGATATTTTAAAAGGATACATTTTCTCATTATACATGAAATAAAGCTTATGAAAATACCTCATACTACAAATGTGACGACTCATATCATCATTGTCATCACGAATAAGGGTCCTATCTTAGACCTACAATCATCCCTCAGTTTCTATGAGGATTAAATTTTTTAGTTTGATTATTCTCAGATTGTTATTAGAAAGCAGCTCATAGATCTTTGCTTCATGTTTTTTTTTTTTAGCATCTTTATTGGAGTATAATTGCTTTACAATGGTGTGTTAGTTTCTGCTTTATAACAAAGTGAATCAGTTATACATATACATATGTTCCCATATCTCTTCCCTCTTGCATCTCCCTCCCTCCCACCCTCCCTATCCCACCTCTCTAGGTGGTCACAAAGCACAGAGCTGATCTCCCTGTGCTATGCGGTTGCTTCCCACTAGCTATCTATTTTATGTTTGGTAGTGTATATATGTCCATGCCACTCTCTCACTTTGTCACAGCTTACCCTTCCCCCTCCCCATATCCTCAAGTCCATTCTCTAGTAGGTCTGTGTCTTTATTCCCGTCTTACCCCTAGGTTCTTTATGCCCTTTTTTTTTTTTTCCCTTAGATTCCATATATATGTGTTAGCATACTGTATTTGTTTTTCTCTTTCTGACTTACTTCACTCTGTATGACAGACTCTAACTCCATCACATAAAAGTTATCCAAAAAGAATTAGAAATGGGTAGCAGAAAATAGAAGAATTAATAAATGGGAATTGCTAATCCACCCAGAGCATAAGTCACTGGACAGCAACATTTCCACATTAGGACTTTCATGACCCTTTCCTCTATAAAAACATATTTTAAATTATATTTTAGGACTCTGTTGGCAAAAAGACAAATATACTAATATTATATAATAAAACATTTTTGTGACTTCAAAGTTCATACTTTTTTCTTCTAATTAAAAAAAAAAAAAACATTTTCACAGATCTCTGAAAGTACTGTGGGCCCTGGGCACTGTATCTACTGTGCCTGGTGAGGATATGGGCCCCTAGTAGCAAGTCACCCATCACTAAATGCATCAATTAGGATGCATTTAGATCAGGCTGTCACACAAGGAGACACCCATCTAATGGAGGAATGGAACACAGGACAGTCAAGTTTTCATAGACAAAGAAAGATGGTAGGATACTGTGCCTGGTGAGAGAAGACTTCCGTCTGGTTTCAAGAGATGGGATGGAAACGGCAGGAGGAGGGAGGTCCCAAGAATCTGGAGAAATGTTTAAAAATGGGACAGATGGGAGGGTGAGTAGAATGAATAAACACAAAACCAGAATCCTGATCTCAGTCACCTCCAAGGTTAGCAACAGAATCATACGTGTTGGAAATGACTCCAGGCTTAATAGCGCTTAGGGAAGAAATTGCTTTTATTTATATAAATAAAATAATTTGTGATAAAGTGTCTACCTGTTTGCTTTTTGCCTTCTCTCAATGGAGGAAAGTTATCCTCTATGCAATTGCAACTCTGAAAGAAAATCACTATTTTTACCTTTTTGTATTTTCCCCAGCATACCTTTTAACTAACGTTGTAAGCTTTTTTTTTTTTTAATTTTTATTGGAGTATAGTTACTTTACCATGTAGTGTTAGTTTCTACCGTACAGCAAAGTGAATCAGTTATACGTATACATATATCTCCTCTTTTTTGGATTTCCTTCCCATTTAGGTCACCACAGAGCACTGAGTACAGTTCCCTGTGCTGTATTTGCAAATACTTGCAAATCTTTTAACTGAAGGAATGTGGAAGCCTGATGTGTCAGTGGAGACTCGCAAGCACACTGCTCCTTTCATTTGTGAAAAGTTAAAAGTCATAGCTCTTGTAACTTCCCTGGTGGTCCAGTGGCTAAGATTCCGCGGTTCCAGTGCAGGGGGCCTGGGTTCGATCCCTGGTCAGGGAACTAGATCCCACATGCCACAACTAAAGATCCCACATGGCAATGAAGATCCTGCGTGCCGCAACTAAGACCCGGCACGGCTAAATAAATAAATAAGTAAATAAATAAATATTTTTTAAAAGTCATAGATCTCAACAAACATTCTTACCTTCATTTCTGCTGAAAATAATACCAAAACGTTGCAGGAGTGTGTGTAGGGGTTGGGAGAGGGTGGGGGAAGTTTTGATTTAACTTTTAAACAAGTTTACCAAGATGTGCTTGAAAATTTCTTTGTAAAAATTACACTAAGATTGATGTACTGTAAATATGTTATAATTGAATACAATCAGAATTGCATCACAGAATGAGGACTCCCTTTTTATTCTCTAATAAAAACCCAACTCTCCCTTATTGCAAGGCATGCCCTTTGCCTTAAAATAAAAATGATTTTAATTGATTTTCTTTCAGTCGTTTGGGTCGCCATTAATGTGATGGTGAAATTTCATGTTAATTACTGTCAGTTTCCATGGTCAGGGGAATTGGAAGTATCTCTTTCTGTGGGTTACAGAAGGAGACAGTTTGGATAAATTACTTCTGTCTAGACAGACTTCTGCCTTTTGCTGTGTTGCTCACTGAGCAAGGAGAGCAGGGAATCGAGCGGGTGAGGGATTCTGATGTTGCTGACCTGTGGACCACAAACTGATTTAAATAGTATCAGCCTGGTGGCAGCTTGGTGCCTATCCAACTCTAATAATTGTATAGTTCCTTTGCAATTTCAGCAGGTCTTGTTTATCTAGTGACAAAAGGACCATGTAAAATCCAGACATACTTGATCATCGGGAGGACTACAAAACACTAAGTTTTGATACGTATGCAGTGATTCTGGAGTGAGACTGTGCAGTGTTCCCCAAACTTGGAAAACAAAGCTTCAACTTAAACCTTAGGTGAAGTGCTTTGGGTCAGCTTATTGGGGTCACACAGAAGCCCACATAGGAATATGTCCAAGAGAATATGTCCTTAGGGAATAGAGGAAAAGACTTCACAGTTGTTGTTATCTGATTGAGTTAGTTGGTCATGCATAGAAGTCACCAGTCTTTGGAGAGTCCAAATCACTTTCATAAGAAGCAGAAAGGAAAGTTTCATCTTGCGGAATTTTTCTCTCATTTTTCTTTATATGATTTTTTAAATTTATCTATTTTTATTTATTATTTTTATTTTTGGTTGCATTGGGTCTTTGTTGCTGTGTGCGGGCTTTCTCTAGTTGTGGCGAGCAGGGTCTACTCTTCGTTGTGGTGTGCGGGCTTCTTATTGCGATGGCTTCTCTTGTGGAGCACGGGCTCTAGGTGTGTGGGCTTCAGTAGTTGTGGCACGTAGGCTCAGTAGTTGTGGCTCACGGGCTTAGTTGCTCTGCGGCATGTGGGATCTTCCCGGATGAGGGCTCGAACCCATGTCCCCTGCATTGGCAGGCGGGTTCTTAACCACTGCGCCACCAGGGAAGCCGTCTCATTTTTTTTTCTTCCTGTTTGACGGCTTGTTCGCACCTTCCTCACCCCAATAATCTGAATTACAGAGATGCTTTCCTGCATATTGTTTATATGCATATCCCAATGCTGGGAATAAAAGCATATAGAAACTCTGATTTTATTATGTGCATGCTGCATAAAGAGATTTACTTTCCAAATAAACACTAAGTGATTTATGCAACCACAGCATACAAGTTTCTAATGCTGTTTTAGAGTATTCTGAAGGATTTATGACTTTCCTGCATGCACTACTCACTAACTCAGATGTCCTTCAGGATTTTCTCATCACTTTTGACAAAATACTTTGAAAATGAAGGTTGTAGTGCAAAGTGCTCCAGACACCAAATACTGGATAAAATCTGAGGCCGTGCAGAATGCTAATGATAATCCCCATTCATCTGTGCTTCCAAAATTAAAAACTAAATCTGCAAAGCCTTATGTTCTTTTTACTTTTTGTGTGTGCAACTAAACTAAAATGTTGGACTGTTTTTCATAATATTTAATTTGGCCAAATCACATTTGTTTTCACCAAACAAAGAATACAGTTTTCATTTACTGTATCATTTCACTTTTCTTTCTTATGACTGTTTTTCCCAAGCAAACAGATTTTGCCATCAGATGCCCACTAGCTGGGTGTTCACGAGCTGTGATGGATTACTTTTAATAGGTGCTGTTTTCCTACTTCATTAACTGCTCTTTAGCTGGTGTTGTTTCTTTGGGCAAGTTAGAAAAGAAACAATGGTTTAACCGTTTACCCAAATACACGATGACTCTAAGTGTATTCTTTTTAAGTTGATTATGTACACACAAGGTTGTATTTTGAGAGCATGAGTGTGTGTGCTTCTTTCAACCTAAAACTCTCTCTCTCTGCTCCTGGCTGACCGCCATCTCCGTGCCAGTCTCCATGGCAACTTTCTTAAGAATAAAGTAACAGAATTGTGAGGGGGTCACCTGCCCACAAACAAAGCTGCCAGGGTCCTGCCAAAGGCCTGACTAGACAGAATCCTCCGCATCCCATGAGGGCAATGCAGGTTACTCCAGCTGGCTGCTCCAGTCCTGGGAGGAAAGTGCACGAATGTCTTCTGAATGGTCTTCCCACATACTGGACTGAGATGCAGAACCCACGTCTCGACATTACTTTTTCATTCCCATCCACTTGAAATAATTGAAGTATTTTATGTCTAACATTTACTCTGAGATGATATTTGGACCTTTCGCTTCACAGAGACCAGTGCCTGATACAGTGTGTTGAAAACACAATCAGGACGCGATTTAAGTACCTTTAAATCACTTGCATAAAAAGTTGACCAAGTGATGCTTTTAATATTTTGTCCCATACTGCTTTTTTGAAAAGCAATACATTTGTTTGCTTTTTAATGAGTTACGAGGGATTCATGCGAGTTTTCCCAAGAAATTAAGAAAAATATTTGTTTTTTTGTTTTTTTCTTAGATTCCATATATATGTGTTAGCATACGGTATTTGTTTTTCTCTTTCTGACTTACTTCACTCTGTATGACAGACTCTAGGTCTATCCACCTCACTACAAATAACTTAATTTTGTTTCTTTTTATGGCTGGGTAATATTCCATTATATATATGCGCCACATCTTCTTTATCCATTCATCTGTTGATGGACACTTAGGTTGCTTCCACGTCCTGGCTATTGTAAATAGAGCTGCAATGAACATTTTGGTACATGACTCTTTTTGAATTATGGTTTTCTCAGGGTATATGCCCAGTAGTGGGATTGCTGGGTCGTATGGTAGTTCTATTTTTAGTTTTTAAAGGAACCTCCATACTGTTCTCCATAGTGGCTGTATCAAGAACCTAGGGGTAAGACGGGAATAAAGACACAGACCTACTAGAGAATGGACTTGAGGATATGGGGAGGGGGAAGGGTAAACTGTGACAAAGTGAGAGAGTGGCATGGACATATATACACTACCAAACGTAAAATAGATAGCTAGTGGGAAGCAGCCGCATAGCACAGGGAGATCAGCTCGGTGGTTTGTGACCACCTAGAGGGGTGGGATAGGGAGGGTGGGAGGGAGGGAGACACAAGAGGGAAGAGATATGGGAACATATGTATATGTATAACTGATTCACTTTGTTATAAAGCAGAAACTAACACAGCATTGTAAAGCAATTATACTCCAATAAAGATGTTAGAAAAAAAAAAAAAGAAAAATATTTGTTGAAAGATATTGCTATGAACTGAATGTTTGTGCCCACCCCCCATCCCCAATTTGTGTATTGAGATCCTAACCCCCAAAGGTGATGGTGTTAGGAGGTGGGCCTTTGGGAGGTGAATAGCTCATGAGGGTGGAGTCCTGAGTGAGATTTGTGCCCTTATAAAGGATGCTGCAGAGCGATTCCCTCTGCCCCTCCCCGATGTGAGGACACAGTGAGAAGGTCCTAGCCATGAACCAGGGCCCTCAAGGAAAATGTGACCTTGCTGGCACCTTGATCTTGGATTTCTGGCCTCCAGAACTATGACAAATAAATTTCTGTTGTTTATAAGCTAGTCCATCAGTGATATTTTGTTATGGCAGCCTGAATGGCCTAGGATAGATATATATTGTACACAGTACATATCACGAGTTCTCAACCAGGGACAATTTCCCCCCAAGAGGCACTTGGCAATATCTGAAGATATTTTTGATTGTCATGACTGGGGCCGTGTTACTAGCATCCAGTGGGTAGAGTCCAGGAATGCTTGTAGACATCCTATAGGGCACAGAACAGCTCCCACAACAAGGATTACTGGCCCAAAGCATTAGGTAATGAAATACCAAGGTTGAGAAACCATGTTGTATATACAGAGGTGTAATATGTGTGTGCTGTGTGTTGTATATGTGTATACATACACACCAATTTTTAACAAAAATCCTAATGCGTAGCATTCTCAGAGAGGAATAAACTATGCGAAGGCACCTTTTCATCTAAGCTGGTTTTGCTCCATCTACTCAGACTGGGAACTAGAATTCTCATAATAGTTGTCAATCTTGGGTCAGATTTATCTATACAAGTTGTTTAAGCCCTCCTATAAACAACAAACTGCGATTGTTTTTTTTTTTTAACTACAAAAGATTACCTGAGAACACCAGACCTACCCTAAGGAGTGGAAACTATGTATAGTTTACTCTGTCTCTAAGAATGATTTCCGTGCGATGAACTATAAATAATATACAAAATGTTTTGATATTAACAATTCTTTTCTGTTAGGAATTGGTAAAATGCTTAGTAAGTATGGCTACAGGAATATTTCTGATCTGCAGAATCCAGATTGCTCATTTCATCAACAGAGTTCCGCTAATGCTCTCCACACTGTCCATCTTGTTTCTATCCAGTACTCTTCAGCCCAGTTTCCTTATGTTGAGTTTTTTAACCAATTATGGAAAATTATGAGTTTCTGGTTGTGCAAATGCAAAGCTCACTTTAAAGACAAATCAAGGAAACTTTGTTATGTTAAGCAGTGCTACTCATAGTGTGGTTACCTGAACTGCCGAAGGACCACAGACATTTGATTACTGGTCTGCAATGACTTAGAGAAATTGAAAGTAAGCTTTTAGAAACTTTTAGAGCAATTTAATAATGCACATCTCAACAAACAATTTGCGAATTCGCTTGGCAAGTCAAAGGGGGTCACTAGCTATAAAATAGTTAGTGGATCACATGAACTCACATGGTGAGATCACATGTTGGTCTGTGACAAATTAGAGACTTTAAAAAATAATAACTGAAACTTCACCATTGATAATATGAGAAACAACATCATGTTTACTTTTTTATTATTACCTGGAAATGCCTTCTTATTTCATTCATATGTAGGTCAGTTCTGCTCATATCTGCCATATCTGGTTGAGCCGCCCTGTGTTTTGTTGTGATGTTGAGGTTAGTTGGTTACTCTTCCCAGGTGGATTAGTGTATGGATTTGGTGCAACCCACAAAGCATTTTCTCTTGGGAAGGGAAGAACCTCATGTGTATCAGTGAGGATGTGCTAGGTTATACTGCTGTAACCAACAACTCCCACATGTCAGAGGCTTAGATCAGCAAAGGCTGACTCCTGGCTCCCAGGGCCCACCTGTTACGGGCAATGGGGCTCTCTCACTGCTCTTCTGGCGTCACTTGGGACCCCAGGCTGATGGGGTGCCCAGACGTTCAACATTACTGACCGTGGTCCAGAGACAAAGGAAGTCTTGGTTGCTCTTTGACCAGGTGTGCGTCAGACATGATTCACCTTTAACTTCTCTTGCATCCGCAGCCAGATCTAGGCACTTGACCCCATCCAATCATAAGAAAAAAAAGGGGTGCAAATCTCCTATGTGCCCAGGAGGCGGGGAGACAGAGAGATCTGGTGAACCCTATTAATGACTGTGACCTGGAACCCTTCTAGGTACTACTATTAAGCACACACCTTTGCTTTTAACATCCCAGGTTTACTCTTCAGCCTGTCACTTTCACTTTTACATAGGAAGGCATAGGAGGCAGAAAGGGAAGCAAAGAGATTACTTCCTTTGATTTCAGATAGAATCCCAACCCTATAACTTGGTTGTGGTATAACCATACATAAATTACTTAATCACTTTGGAATGGGACAATAGTGCCCACCTCATGGGTTTTAATGAAGATTAAATTAGATAACTTCTATGAAAATGCTTTGCATATACAACCTTCTTGTCCAATGCAGTCAAATGAATATGTTTATTATTTGGCTAAAATAGCTTAGATTTAGCTTCCAAAAAAAATCTTTTTTTCAACTAGACAATTCTAAAAAATATTGGAATCAATTTAAGTAGAACTCAGCTATCAAACTATGATAGACCTACGCATCTTTACAATATTGTCTATTTCTGTTGATCTAGCCAACACATCTTGAATTATTCTTTATAAATCATGGTGGGAGTGGGTGGATATGAATTATCAAATTTTTCCTTTGGGTAAAAATATTTCTAGTCTTTCATACATTTCCCTGTTAAGCATTTTGTGGTACCACTTGGGTGTTTATTGTTCTAGATTACTGGGCAATATTGTTTCTAGGGAATTAAAAGTGTGATGTGATGGGCCTTATTTAAAATCTGTGTCCAATTTCAGCTGACTTTCAGGCTAATTGCATATTTTTTTCTGTTTAAGAGTTGATTATGTAGGTTATTTTTTTAAAAGAAAGATTGTTTAATAGATTCAAAGTAAACCTAAGAATGATAATCAATGTTAGAAAGATGTTTTCTGCAAATCTCAGGTCTATTGATGATCAGGGCAATTCTGCATTTGTGACATCACAGGAAAAGCCATCCCAGCAGTAAACTATGTATTATTGTTTCATTCCCACTGGAGCGGGGATAGCCAAACTTTGTAGTTTCTTTTCTGGCTCTGCTATCAAAGAATATACCATTGAATCAATCTTTGGTTCTTTTCTCTTTCTGCCTCCTTCACTCCCTCTCCAGGCTCTGGACCATGCTGTTAGTTGAATGATTTCAAAAACAGATATTTTGCAGGTACATCTAGGTTCCTGGGCCTAAACTTCCATTTGAAGAGTCATTATCAGTGTTTCTATCATAAACATAGTGGTGCACTGATGCACAAATATTGCCATTTTTTCACCCATCCCTGCCTCCATTTAAGAGGTAGAGTCAGTCTATTTCTGCACCTTTTACTCTGGGCTGGCTGTGAGGCTTGCTTTGGGCAGCAGAAACTGATGGTATGTTGGTTCAGAGCCATGGCCTCAAGAGGCCTTGTGTGCTTCTGTGTTCTCTTCTGGAGCCCTGCCGCCACTGTGAGAACAAGCCAGGCCAGCCTGCTGGAGGGGAGACATGGTGTGGAGATGAGCCACGTCATCCCAGCTGAGGCCATGCAAGACCAGCCAGAACCCAACAGACTTCCTAAGCTGATTGCACACCAGGAGTGAGCCCGCCAGAGATGCCAGGTGACCCTTAGACTCATGACAGATAACACATTGCGGTGTGTAGGTCACCAAGTTTTGGGGTGGTTAGTTGATGCTGCAGTTGTTATGGGCCCCACAGAAGTGAGGGAAATGGGGCAACAGTGAGCGTCAGTGTCAAGGAGAGTCACCAGCTGAGTTCCACATCTCAGAAGCTCTCCCCACAAATGAACATGTTCTTTATTTACCCGGGGCTTCTCATTTTGGCCACCGTATTAGTTTCTTTTTGCTGATGTAACAAAATGATGCAGACTTAGTGGCTTAACACAATGTATATTTATTATCTTACAGTTCTAGAGTTGAGAATCCTAAAATCACAGGTTTTAAAAAATCTGGATTGGCTGAGGATTTCTAAAATCATCAAGTGCTGGGTTTTTGTTTTGTTCTGTTGCTTAAGACTTCTTTCCTCAATTTTTCTCTTTCCTATTACATTTTATTATAAACAGCAAAAGGAAACCAGGATGTACCTTCAACACTTTGCTTGGAAATCTCCACAGCTCAATACCCTAAGTTATGGCTCAAAAGGGCTGCTTTCCACAAATCTGTGGGACACGTGTCAGCCAAGCTTTATGCCATTATATACAAAACAAGAGACCCCTTTCCTCCAGTTTCCACATATTCCTCGTGTCCTGAGCCCTTGCTAACAATGCCTTTAAAGTCCACTTTTCCACCAGCAGTCTTCTTAAATAAGAAAATGTAAGTTTTCTCCACTGTGCTCCTCATTTTTATCTAAGTCCTCCCTACCAGAGTCATCAATATCCACATTTTTACCTACAGTCTTCTTAAGACAATGTAGGCTTTTCCTGTCCTGGTCATCAACAGTTTTCCAGCTTCTGCCCATGCCCAATTCCAAAGCCACTTCCACATTTTTCAGTTGTTTTTAATAGCAGCAGCCCACTTCCATTGCCCAAGTCTGTGTGTGTTTCCTATCGCCACTGTAACAACTTACTTACCACAAATTTAGGGGTTTAAAACAACAAATTATCTTACATTTCTGGAGGACAGAAAATCAACAATGTTGGCAGGACTGTATTCCTCCTGGAGCCCCTAGGGGAGAATTCATTCCCTTGCCTTTGCCTAGAGAGGCTTTGTAACTTCCCGGACTCATGGCCCCTTTCTCTATCTTCAAAGCCAGCAACTCAGCATCGCCAAATCTCATCCTCTCTCTCCCTCTTGCCTCTGCTTCTGTCACATTGCCTTCTCTGACTCTGACACTCCTGCCTCCCTCTTATAAGGACCCCTGTAGTTACACAGGCTCACCCAGATCATCTAGGATAATCTTCCCATCTCAATGCCCTTAATCCTATCTGCAAAGTCCCCTTTGCTATTTGAGATAATAATATACTCACAAATTTTGAGAATTAGGACATGGGCACCTTTTGGGGGGATGGGGCATGATTCTACCCACCCTTCTAGATGTTTTCTTGTAATATTAAAACCCAAACATGCAGCAAATAGTACTCTTTCATGGGTACTAAAAATAGGATGTGTATATCAAAATTATGTTTCTAAAAGAGGAAAGATAAACTTTATCTGATCATATACAGTGAAAAGTAGATAAATGATAGATGGATAGATAGATAGATAGATAGATAGATAGATAGATAGATAGATAGATAGATAGATAGACGGTGAAAAGCCCCATATATTTCCTTAGAGAAGTTCCTTTGAATTCTAAGTTACTCTTGAACAATTCATGTTTTTAATGGTGTTAACTAGTATTAAATTTTTACTACTAAGAAAGACCACTGTTTGTAGAAGTCTGTCAACAATAAGCAAAGAACATCTTTGGATCAGTAGGAAGGTGGGAATGTCCCTGCTCTGTCATTTCTCTGATGCTGAAGGTGATGCTCTCTGCCTCCAAACTGCTTCTAAAGGCAGGGGAAGCAGAGCTTGGCCTCTGATGCCCACAGCCCAGTCGGGTTTTGGGTTCAAGGTTGGTGCAAGGCTAATCCAAACCTTTTAGTACCTTTAAGGTTATTTGTTCATATCTGGGCCTGGGGTTTGATCACGCCTCTTTCAGCTACCCCATTGTCATTATTACTGTGGATCTTAAAATTTCCAGCTTCTTTTAACTCCACCCACAGCATCTGACACTCTGAGCTTCAGCGACCTTGAATGCCACAGCTAGTTATGTCCTGTACAGAAGAAAGATCTCCTTTCATATATTTTGTTTACTTGCCATCACCTCCCTGTGACCCTAGTTCTTGCTTTGTAAAATTGCATAAGGAAGCAGAAGACAATTGCACAGATAACAGACCTTCCTCTCCCCAACTCATCGTAGTATTAAAACAGTACTTCTCAGGGTCTTCCATCAGCAAAAATGAAATTATTAATTATATGTGTTACTTCATAAAATCTAAATGTGTGGCTGCATCTCTCATTGCACTGCTTTGAAGGCCCTTTGGTTCTGGTCCAAATATTGTGCTTTATATTTGAACGAGATGATTTCTTTGCTGTCTGGGGCAGTTTTACCTCCGGTTCTAAGGCCCAGGTGGTGTGTCAGGGACTCTTCCTTTAACATTCTGCCAAGCGTCGTGTTTGCTTTCTGAAAATTTGTTTTTCACGGTGAAGAACATCATCAAAGTAACTCCAAAATAACTCCAAACTATCTTCACTGTAGAATCTTTGGTCACTTTAGAGCCCAGCTGTTGACCGATGAAAGTTACAAGGGAAAAGTTATCATCCTGTGATACTTACTCTCTTCCATTTACAAGCTATGCTCCTGTGACAGGAAAATCTATGAGCTGACTTTTTATACTAAGGTTAAAAGAAATCCAGGATGTGGCACTGAAAGTTGATCTGATGCTTTACTGATGTGTATTATTTCTCCCTTTCTGGAGTTGATTTTCACTTGCCATCAATCTGCCTCCTCACCCAAAATATTGGAGTCCACCTGGCATTCCTTTACATCATCTGTGTATGGGTTTCCCCCTCCCATCATACCAAGGCAAGTTAGCATGATGAGAAACCTTCCCAGGTTCTGCCACCTGACTTCAGATTTTGTGATGCCTGCAGAATTCACAAGTCCTGAAACTAGTCACTTTTGCCTCTTTATGCTGGAATTGGTAGTATTATCATTATGTATTGATTTATTTTCTAGCATTTTATTTGCCTACGTGTGCTTGTGCGTGTGTACTTTAATGCACACTATGGTTGACCTTAAACAGGATATTAATTGCAAACTGGGAAATATTATAGAAGGCAGCATGACTTAGTGGTTAAATGTAGGATTTGGGTGTCATAACACATACATGTAAATTATGACTTTCCCACTTACTAATTTTGCCTCCTTAGGCAAGTTACTTTTCTCTCCAAGGCCCAATTTCTCCTTCTTTAAAATAGTGGTAGTGATAGAACCTTTTCTATAGGGTTTTTGAGAGGATTTAATGAGATTCTACAAATAAATTCCTTAGCATAGTGCTTGGCAGGTATTAAATGCTCAGTAGATTTCACCTTTTATTCTTTATTTTGATAAAGATGTTAAGCAAGTGTTCAGGAAAGTTTCACCTTAAATAGAAATATGGTTATATTGTTTAAAACAGAATTGACACTCGGTATACATTTATTAAACATGTCTGGTACTTTGGATATAAATTAAAGGTCCCTGCCTTTAAGGAACCCAGAATATAGGGAGAAACAATAAAACAAAGGATGATAACACAACTGTGATGGGTATTGTGATAGCAGTATGGCCAAGATGCTATGAGAAAAAAGTGATACCTGTCCTGAGTGATGGGAAGAGGATGGCAAGGAGAAGTCTTCCTGGAAGAAGTAAGGTCTAGGCTGAGTCCTGAATGGCGGACAAGTAGAAGTTCACCAAGTGAAAGAACAGTTATTCTAGGCACAGAGGTAAGAAGAAGAATGATACCATCTTAAAAAAAATTAAACCACAACATTAGATTATGACAAAGGAACTGGACTTAATTTCTGCATGAATTTGTATGAATCAAAATCTGGTTAAAGACATAGATGCTCATTGGGCCAGTCTCAGGCAGCTCTCAGGCAGCTCTATAAAGACTCGCTTAACTTCTGCCCTTGCACAACAGTTCATAAAATGAGAGTGACTACTATTTACTTAATACCTACTCTAGGCCAAATGCTGAAGTTGGTTGCTTTATAACCAATGTCCTCTCAAAACATATGATATTTTATTGGTTTTAAATCTTATTACAGTGAATCATGCCACCACTGCAGAAACCATCCTGCAGAAAATGTAAGGAATGACAGAGTTCAAGCACCAAATTCCCTTTACTCTGTCCAAGTGATCTTTATTATGAGGATTGGAGTTGCATACCTGAAGAATTCCCTCCCTGCTCTTATCAAATACTTAGTTTTTTGATGTGGTAATAGTCAATAGTTTTAGGATTCAAAATAAAATTATTACGTGTCTGTGATTTTCCTGAATGTTAATAATCAAATTTGCAACTTGTTAAGAGCTGATGATTTTAAAGTATGGTGTTATCAAGCTACAAAATTTGAAATTTTTTGTACCTTCCCCCTCAGCTGTCATTCATTCCCTCCCAGGGGACAGAGTAGGGTTAGGAAACAGCATAGGGTTAGGGTTAGTGTAAACAGCTAAACTTCTTTAAGAGTTTCTGGACATGGGTGGCCTCCAGAGGAAGCCATAAAGGGTTAGCACCCTTCTACATGGTGGACCCTATGGAGCATTAGAGGAAAGAGACAAGGCAGCTAAGGGGTCCTTTCCTTCCTTTCTGTGGGACACAATCATCCAGATAGTGAAAGGCTGCCACCTTGAAGTCGTGCTCTTTAATGAGAGTGTAGGCTCCTTAGGAAATGTAAATAGTCCTGCTAACCATGCCTGACCCCTCATCAGACTTGCTCCTTTTGGATGTTAAAAGGCCTGTCAGGCTCAGAGATTGTTCCTGTATTCATCATCTGTGGAAAAAGGAAGTGTAGCTTGTTCCCAAGTATTCACCCTCTAATGTGTACTTGCTTCCCGTGATCACAATGAATTTGCCAGTGCTAAGTCCTTGTGCCCTGTCCAAAGGGTTTACTTGTGATGAATTGAGCTAATAAACATGTAACTGAATGATGCAGCTGCAGATTGACTGTCTCAGCAGGATGTACCTGCTTCTCCATATCCCTCTACTTTCTACCCTTGTACACTCAGCATACCCACAGACCCAACACCTGTCGGTTTGGTAGCTGCTGGTTTGTCTTCTGAGGTCTGTATTGCCATGCCTCTTAAAGCAAAGAACGCTTAGAGAGAGATCTAAAATGAAGAGCAAATATGTAGCTCTTGCCCCTTCCCAGAGATGCCATCTGGGAAGTTGATTATAATATCCTTTTTGGCTGAACTTAGATTTGGCCTCAGAATCCTTCTCAACTCCTTGCTCCAGACAGACACTAGCAATGGACGAGAGTTGGCAGGCAAGATGAAACCTGTTGGTCTTTTGTGCCAACCACGTATTTTGCATTCTTATAAGAGGGGAATCAAGTGAAATCGGGCAAGAAGGCTTACATTCTTCCAAGGTTCTAAGAAGAAAAAAGTCTCTTTTATGTTTGTATGTGTATATATATTTGTTCATGTGTGTATTTATCTATTAATATGCATTTGAGGGAGAGAGAAATATTCATTGGTTATAGACAGGCAAACAAAAATAACTGGGTATAGAATTTTCATAACCTACAATACATTCAACGAGTAAATTGTAGAAAGTAATGACTGTGTATTATTTTCCCCATTATCCACATTTATCATTTGTAGCTATGAAGTGCTCTTTAAAATGGTCTTTCTTGCAAAGGTAAAGGAACATTTTCTGTCTCCATGAAAAAAATGACCCTGCCAGTACCTGCCCAGGTTTATGGTCAGGAGCTATGACCTTTTTTTATGGGATTTAAACACAGGGAATATTTCACAGTGATTTCACTGTCACATGAAACCTAGGCAACATTTTGCTCTTTTCATCACTCTATGAGAAATTCAAAGATAGGTTAAGAGGAAAGTCCTTATATTCCCAGAGTCTGAAACTGCATGGAAGTGGATGGTTCTTCCTCCTTTGCTTTTGTGTTTCCTCTAAAGAGTAGGAGTAGAAAGCTGTCCCATCTCTTCAGGTCATTTCAGTTTGCTGAGCATTTACAGAATGTATTTCTGCACAGTCCTAGGTGAACTGAGCATCTTATTTCAGGCACAGCATCTCTGTCTTCTTCATTAGATTTATTTACCAACTACTCAGTTTTCAAGCAGGAGCATTTAAACTCTCAGTCTGAAGTTTTGAGTTAATTCAACCAAGGTCTATCAGGTAAAATAAGAAGGAAAATACTAGTTTCTCTTTCCTCATTGAAGGATCATTTTCTTGCCTTGAGAACAGCCATATTACATTATTTTAATATTTTTCTTAAAAAAAATGGCAGTAGTTCCAGCAATTTCCTCTTTCCCCCTAAAATACTTTGTAAAATGAATTGAGAATGGTGAAATAGGTCATCCCTGTGATAGAGATATTTTGAGACTTTTGCTTTATCTCTTATTGTTCAAACTGTATCATGTTTACAAATAATATTAAACAAAAGATGGTTTTTCCGTAATGTTTAGTAAGCAGCTGTCTGAATTTCAATAGCTTTTTGGTATACTATTCTGGAAGAACAGATTGTTTTGAAAAAATAATATTTGCCAATATCTTGTATTGGGAAGTGAGTTTTCATCTGACCCCATTGTCACATCCTATTGATGAAAATTACAGCCAGTTTGAAAAACATTTTCTGTTGTTTGGCTTCTTAGACATTTTTGGTTGAGTTTATTATGATTCCATACAAATTCCTACACATCAAAAGTATTAGCTTGGAAGCTTAAGGCTGAGAGGCAACCATTAGTATCTCTTTGTCAAATTATGAAAGAAAGTTCTTTAGAAAGTCAATCTGAAAGCTGCCACACATTCAAACATGTCCTTCCAGCCAATTTAAATAATCTCACAACAAATTTAATGTCCCTCCTTGCCCTACAATGTCTGGAAAGCTGACAGTGACATTGATTTCAGAGAGAAAAAGAAGGAACGAGCATTTGGGAAACCTTTTATTCTTGCTCCTTGGCTACATCAGAGAATTCAGAAGATGCAAAGCTAGCGACTGGGAGGAAGATGAACTGGATGGAAGGCATGAAACTATAAGAATCTTGCTCCGTCTCTGATTGTGGAAACTTATAGAGCCGATCACAGACTTGCCTCAGGGACTAAAAATTAGCATTTGTGTCAGACAAATACTGGATGATACTTTTTTATATGATGAAAGATTTTCATGTTGTCCTTCCCGGCATGTTCAGTGTTTTAGTCTAACTCTGAGAAGAAACTTGGCAGCAACATACTTTCTCTATGTTCATCTTTACATCTCCATTTCTACTCCTCCCCCCAAATAAAATATTTTGGTTTGCACAGTGAAATTAGTGGAAGCAGTAGCACTAACAATATCTGGGCTGCTAGCCCCTCCCCTCAGAGCACATCAGGTGGAATATTTAGGAAAAATAAAGTATTTATTCTGAGTGAAGTCAAGTGGAGTTTTAGTACACTTGATGGTAACTACCTTTCAGAGCTTGTTTTCACGTTGGAATTACATCTTATACAGGCATCCTAATCCTAAAGTTAGTGAATAAGCCAAAAAAAAAAATCACATATCAACAAATTTACTTTTTGAAAAACCCTCTAAATTCCAAGACTCTTCTGTTCTGATTGGCACTTGCACCCTCACATGAGCTGAGCCACCTCCAGACGAGTAGGTAAGATCACTTCATATCACCTAGCCCCAGTTAATCTGCCAGCTGAGGACAGTCACATGAACCAAGGCAAGACCAGCAGAACGACCACCAGCTGAGCCCAGCCCAAACTGCTGGTCCTGCATCAATAGATGGTACCTCTCTGAAACCACTAGTTTGGGGGATGATTTGTTGCACAAAAATAGATTACTGATATAGTGAATTCTCATGGATTTTTAAGAAGCTAACTCCCTCCCTCCCTTCCTTCTTCCTTCCTTCCTTTCTTTTTTTCTTTCCTGTTTTACATCTCATATGACAGTATATTTGGGGGCAGACAGTCAAGGGCTGGACTGATGATGTCATCAAGCATATTTGTATCTTTAGCATCTTGGCTTCTTTCCATGGCAAGAGGGCCGCCCTACCCTCAGGCCTCACGTCTGTGCTCAGGGCAGGAAAAAGAGAAGATGGCTTCACCAGTTGCTCCAGTTCTACTCCTTAGGAAAGCAGAACTTCTCCAACATCCCTACCAGACTTCTGCTACAGGAAAGGGACATGCGGCTACTGAGAACTGCCAGGGCAGCTGGGAAGTGGGTACTTGGCTCTTCAGCTCCTTCAGTGGATGCAGAGAAATGGGCTTGGGAATGGCTGCTGTATTAGCTAGCAAACAGTGTCAGATATATTTCCTTTCTCCTTACACTGTTTTAACTTCTCAGTATTACGTGAAACCCTAGAAAAGGAACAAGATAAACCTGGATTCATATCTATTCACCAGTTAGGTAATACTAACCAAGCCTCAGTTTCCTTATCTGTAAAATATGAAACAGTACTTCATACCTCAAAAATGTATTTTGAATATAGAATTATAATATGAATAATTGTATAGAGAAATGATATTCTTTTTTTTTTTACATTTTTTAAAAAACATCTTTATTGAAGTATAATTGAGAAATGATATTCTTTATAATGTCTGAGATTTAGGTAAAATTTCTACTTGCCAATATTTTGATACATAAGGAAATATGGCTTTGGATGATCAAACAGGTACAGACTGGCTTTCATTTCATCGTGTCTTTCTAGTTAATTAGAGTCGAAATATCCCTGATAAACAAATTTGACGTTAGATCCTGAACTTATTTTAACTTTCTGTAAAAATAGTTTAGAGATGGAAATAGTGAAGAATGGTTGTTTTACCCCATTTGGTATGTAAATTTAGGAGTCTGACATGCAGCATGAAGAGACAAGAGTTATGTTATGGACAATTTGGAATGCTAAATTATGAGATAAAATTATGGGACACGATAGAATCAGAAACCCCTCGGATAAGCAGCTATTTCTCCTGACAAATTTTCTTTCAACCCTGCCCAGACGTTGGGCAGTTGATATTACTGGACTTATTTGACATTAGAGATGACAGATCACTAGTGTTGACTGAAAAAAAATGCACAACGTGAGAGTTGGGAGTTAAGTTTTATTGGGAGCAAAATGAGGTATATAGCCCGGGAGACAGCATTTCACATAGCTCTCAGAAACTGCTCCAAAGAGGCAGGGGGGAAGGTCAGTATATATGTGATTTTGGTGAAGGGGGAGCACATGCAGTGAAGCACACATTTGTGCACAGGGTTATTGCTAGCCTCATGAAGGTTACTGCTAGTCACAAGGAGCAGTTGTGACCGTGAAAGTTTTTAGTGCTTTTCTAAATATGAGGAGATGCAAGAATTGGGCTCATAAAATCTCCTCCTGAAAATATATAACTATCTGAATTCCTGTTCTGCCAGTTTTTTTCCAGAGCACAGAGAGCCTCATTCCTGATCTCCACACTGAACTCCTTTCAGGGGGTGTTGAAGGTCAGTGGTTGCAGCAGCTTGTGATTTAATTCTTGTAGAGCCAGATGGCAAGTGCCAACCTTAAGTTGGCACCAGTGATCCTAGAGGATTCATGAACCAAAGAGCCTCTGTCTTAATTTACAATGACTCAGAATCTTAGGAATCATGATTAAGAAGGGGGAAGGTGTATTATTCAGGCTTTCCTGTGGTAACAAACATAAATCTCAGCAACTTAACATAATGCTTGTTTTTTCTTGCTCATACAAATTTCTATGCAGTTCCATTGATTTCCCCAAGGATGCTCTCTTCCTTTCAGTGACTCAGGGCTCCAGGTGGCTTCCATCTTGTGGCAGAACTATCTGAGCACGTGGCCCTCATGGGCACAGGTAAATAAGTGATCAGAGATGGAGGAGGCACACCAGCTTTAATTGTTTTGGTCTGGAAGAGACACTTGTTACTTCTTATCTCCATCTATTATTTAAAATTTTCACACAGCCCAACACACCTACAAGGGGGGCTGGAAAATGTAGGAAAATGTGGATATTTGTTGAGCAGCACATTTTCTTTGCCACAGAGGAAACTGGTTTCTTAGTAATCGTAACTTTGAGGTTTAAATTAAGGGAGGTAATATTTGTAAAATACCTAGTAGAATATCTGGCTCCATGAAGGCTGAAGCCATATCTATTTTGTTCACTTCTAGATGCCAAACGCTGGGCACAGTGTTTGGCAAATAATAGGGACTATGGAATGAATGAATGAACAAATAAATAGACAAGTACTGACTTGCTTTCTTTCAACCATATTTTATCATCTTTGAGTGTAGATAAGAAAACTTGTCTTCTTAGATTAGTACAATGTCCAGCACATAGTATATACTCAATATATATTTATTGATGATGAGGTTGATGACAGACAGACAAGGCTCACAGTTCATGATCTAACTATGATGGCACTGAGTGATTTTTCTTTTCCTTTCAACAAGGGTTAACATTTTCAATAGGATGGATTGTATCTCCCTCTGGCAGTATATTTTAGAAGTATAATCTTGAAAAAAACCCTCTGTTCAACTTCAAAATACCAGGACAAATGTTCCGTATGTGCTGCATGGAACTGAAGGCATTTAACGTAACTGTACCGTCCAGAGCACATTGCTTTTCTTTCTTAAACAACATAAATTTGCTGAGCCAGTCCTTCGAGAACTATGATTTGTTGACATGAATTCAACATGATCCCAACCTGCATCGTAAGAATGTTTTGGTTCCTTTGCCAACTTTTACTCCTCTGCCAAGTTTTGTGGAATATGCTTTTGGTCTTGGCAATCTCCTGTATATTAGCTATTCTATTTCTTATCATTTCTAGAGAGAGGCATTAATTATTTTCCTCTGCACTTCTGGGAGTCATACACATGATATTATTACTGGACAACATCAGTAGATTGTCTCCCTGAGACATTTTAAGTTGGGGTAGTACCAAGCGCTTCTGCAAGCTGAAGACTGGGTCTAAGTGGACCACTGTCAGCTGGAGTTTTTTAAAAGTTTGTCATTTTACCCAATCGCAGCAAACAAGTAGAGTGAAGTGCTTATTTGTCCATGAAGACGTAAGAATGTCTTTCCATTTTTATTCACAAGAAGTGCTTTCTTGATGAAAATTCTAGATGGATGAGAAACTTGCATCTTTCCCCAGAGGAAGAAACAGACTTGAAATACCAAGAAACATGAATTGGAGAAAATCTTAGTGTATAAGCATTTGGTACTAATGCTATGATCTGCTATGATGTGCTGTTCATTTGGCAAATGAAGAAATGATGTGGGTTTTATAAACAGAGAACTCTCAATCTGGCCACAAAATTGTGTTGTAAAGTTTAAGGCTTGTTTGTTGGCTTTTTAAAAAGTGTATTCATTTATTCAGTAGTTATTTATTGAGTCCATACTACATGCCAGGCATTGTTCTAGGGGCTGTGGATACAGCAGTGACCAAAACATTAAAACAAAACAAAATAAAGCAAACAAAAACCATCTGACCCTTGGGGAGAGTTTAGGAAAATTGCCTGAAGTCACACAGCTCTTAAATAAGAGAATTGGGACTCAAACTAGGCAGTCTGACTTGTAGCCCATGCTTTTCACTACCAAGCTGTGGTCCTTCCTATTTTTTTCTTAATTAATAAACCTTATTTTTAGAGCAGTTTTAAGTTTCAGGAAAAATTGAGGAGAAAGTACAGAGAGCTACAATATAATATACAACTGTCCCACCCATTTGTTGATCTTTGATGCAGAAAATAGAAAATGGATCAAATATGAGTATACCTAATGCATGCCCCCTCTTTCTCTGTGGTCATGTTACAACAGCGTTAACTGAAAATTGTCCTAGTCCTAGGTTAGTCATTCATTTATCCAACAATTAATTATAGAGCCTCTTTCATGTGTTAGGATGCTCAAATGGCAATGAATAGACAGACATGGTCCCTGCCCTTACAGAGATTATGGTAGAGTGTAAGCCCTGACGCAAATAATATCAAAAATGAGTATAAAATTACAAAATTACAAAAGACAGAGACTTTAAAAGACAATGTAGCATATGGCACAGGGAACACTACTCAATAATCTGTAATAACATATATGGGAAAAGAATCTGAAAAAGAATAGATATATGTATTGATGCTTGTATAACTGAATCACTTTGCTGTACACCTGAAACTAATACAACATTGTAAAACAGCTATACTCTAATATAAAATAAAAAATAAATTAAAAAAGACAATGTGGCACACAATTTTAGATTGGGGATTTATACAAGTCCTGTCTGAGATAATATTTAAATGGCACCTGAAGGATAAGTAAGAGTTTGCCTTGCTAAGAGGAGAGGAGAGGGTATTTCGGGGAAGGGGATCAACAAAACAAAGTTACTGACAAGGCTAAGAATGTGGATCTTTCTAATATAAAGGAGCTGAATTGGTAATGGAAATGGAACATGACTGGCCTGAGAGATAGGAGGAAAGCCAGGAGACTTTGTTGTCCTAAAGTCAAAAGAAAGTATGATCACATAAGGTCAAGTAAGTTTAAGATTAAAAAAAGTCCACTGATTGGAGGCTGTTGGTGACCTTTCAGTTTTTGATATCAGCATTAGCACAAGGGTTGTTTTAAATGGTTTTTTTAAAAAAAATTTCAAGTGCATGTTTCCTTATCAAGAGCAATGTCCTCAGGTTTAGGGTAAAGAAGTGTCTTTGAAGTGGGCTAATTTATGAAGGTGAGAAAGTGGTCAGAGTGCAAAGATAACACTTATGAGCAGCTTGCAAAGACAGGACAGTAGCCAGAGAGGAGGTGGCATGGAGGGAACTCTTTTTTTTTTTTTTTTTTTTTTAAGTTGACACCAATTGGAGCAAGTTAAAATGCTGATTTTAGAGAACTGAGAATGAGAGAGAGCACAGGAGAGCAAGAGGGCTAAAAATGCAAGTTGGGGGATAACCGAGGCAGCAGGAAGGTAAGACTCTGGGCACCCGTAGAGGGACCGGCTTTTGCTAGTGAGAGCCTCCCTTCCTCCAATGTTACTGGAGGAAAAAGGGAAAAGTAAAGATTTAATTTAGTTAATAGATTTGAAAGCAGTATTAATTATATTCTTTAAGAATTATGAAGCAAGAAATTGGTGTGGAGCTGAGAGAGATAGGGTGGGGAGTGAGGAGGAGAAAGTCCAGGTATCTGAAGGTAGTGAGGGTGGGGGACAGAGACCTCATTAGAGAAATACTGTGAAGAATGCCAAGCAGTGCTGAGTGGCTGTTTGAACAGGTAACCAAGAAATTATAGTGATGTCAGCAAATTAGAATCAGATTTCAGTGGACCTAGACACAAAACATTAGTAGCTTACATAAAGTTTATCTCTCAGATTACTTGGTATTAAGTCCAGTCTGGTACAGAGGGGCCTGGACCCCTCTGTTTGGTACTCTGTTTTTCTCCATCATGTGACTTCCATTTCATGGTCCAAAAGTGTGTTCCATTCCAAGCAGGAAGGGAAAAGGAACATAAAGAGTGTATCCATTCCCCACTTATGTTTGTTGTCAGAGAGTGGATGATTGAACAGATGCCTTCAGAGACAGCAGTTTCCAGTGCTGAAAGTCTAGAATCTGACTATGGAAGCGGGGTAGCTGAAGTGAAACGAGGAGAAGTCACTGGAGACAAGGGAACCAAGGATCAAGGAAACCACATGAGGTGGGTCATTCACATGGACCATGAGGTTTCCATCAATGGCACATTTCGAGGAATAAAGAAAGAAAGAGAACTCAGAACCCAAATCTTTGACGAATGAAGGGGAGAAACCATGCAGATGGTAGAAAGGCAGAGGGGGACCAGGAGTATTTACAAGACAGTGAATATAAAAATGATGAATGTACTCTAAGCTTAGTAAGGAGGTAAACACAGTGGGGAGCAGCCTGATAGTTAAGAAGAAGGTTGTGGTACCAATGGATCAAGGATATCGATGAGGTAGAGTTGCTAGAGCAGATGATCTAGAAAATAGGAAGCTACCATCTTTTCTGAAAGAAACTTAGCTTTTATTGTGAAGGAAATGGACATAGTTGTTATCCAGAAAAACACTCCAGTGCATGTTAGTACAGCTTGAGCCTGGAGGATAAAACATTATTTTGAAATTTGTTATCATATACATTAATAAGTATTTGTGTATGGCCCAAACATAAGAAAAATAAAATTTTTTTGATTTGTAACATACATTCTAATCATATTATTTTTGATAATTCTTAAAATTTGAAGCATCTAAGTCTTGTTCTGGTTATCCTCACAAATTTGTCCTTTATCTTACTTCAATGCTTTATTTAAATTATAAAATAAAGTATGCATATAGTATAAAAATGTTCCAACAAAACAGAAAGTTATAAAAATAAAAACCAAAAAGTCTTCCTGTCTTGACTTTTCCACTTTTAATGCCACTCCTTAGAGACAATTGGCTTTAAATCTTTCCAGGGACTCCTTGGTGGTTAAGTCAATCACTTAAAAGAATGTACTAATTTGTAATTTTTAAAAAACGTATCTTTCTGTAGTGTTATGGACTGAATGTCTGTTTCCTCCCAAAATTTATATGTTGAGGCTCTAACCTGTAATGTGATGGTATTTGGAGGTGGGGCCTTTGGAAGGTAATCAGGTTTAGATGAGGTCATGAGGATGGAGTCCCCATCATGGGATTACTGCCCTTATAATAAGAGAAAGAGACACAGCTTCTTCCCTCTCTCTGTCAAGTGAGGGTACAGTGAGAAGGTGGCCATCTGCAAGTCAGGAAGAAGGCCCTCACCAAGAATTGAGTCTGATGTTACCTTGATATTTAACTCAGCCTCTAGAACTGTGAGAAAGAATTATGTGGTATTTAAACCACCCAGTGTATGATATTTTGTTATAGCAGCTTGAGCTAAACTATAAAGTTTCTGCTGATTTCCTGATATGAAATATTAGAAACTTTACAGTTACAATTCTGATATATTCTCTCTGCTTCTTGAGTTTGATTTTGTTAATGATATTATTGTTTAACAATTTAAATTAACATACTTAGCCCTCTATTTCTTGATCCTAAACTTTGGACGGTCCTGCTAGGTAATATAAGAACGTTGTTTTATAATCTTATAGCCCTATTTTATGCCTCCCTGACCTTGTTTCTCTCCTCTTCTTCCTTCTCCTACCTCCAGGCTTAACATGTCAAGACTTGTGTCTTTTACCTTTTGTTCTATGATTATAATTAAATTCTTCAATGCTTTGCCCATAAGTTGATATTATACTTTGAAAATTTTATCAATATAGTTTATAACATTTTGATTAATATTATTTACTTCAGAATCAAAGTGGAAAATAGAATGTCTGATTCTAAGAGAATGTGTCAAATGTGTATTCTTTATTCTTATATTCTATCAGTTACTCAAAATAAAACTTAATTTTTGTTTAAAATTTGACTTGTCTTTCAAGCTTTTTGTCTAGTTTCTAATAGTCGTGGAATTGTAGTTGATAGAGAACATATGCCTTCATCTTATTACCACGTACATGGAATGGAGTCTGTGTTCTTCTTGAAGGCATTTTTTGCACATACTGACTGCTATTCTTTGATTATTTACTGTTGTTTTTTATTTCACTCCCAAAGTCATCTATTGTTTCTAAGAGACCATGATTTTTTTTCTTGGATTCCTCTCTCAGTTTGCTGGAATAGATTTTCAAGCTTTTTAGTTTTGTTTTCTGTTTTGTTTTGTTTAAAGAAGAGGTGGAAAGTAATTTCCAGAATTCTTCCATGTCATCCTTAATCGATACTTTTTAATCCTCTACTTGAAATGTTGATGATGAGAAAGGATTTTGATGCCATTTTGATCCTTATTCCTTTGTAGACGACATGCTTTTCTTTTGGAGAAGATTTAAGATATACTCCCAGTGGAATGTGGAAATTTCATCAAAATGTGTATACTTGAAACTTTTCATTGGTTCCGAAGACTGGAGATAAATTTTCTTCAATTTTTTTTTTTAAATTTCTCCTTCCATTGTCTTTATTCTCTTATCTTTGTACAGTTTTTAGATTAGGTTTGGACATTGTTGAATCTATCTTCCATATCACTTAATGTTCTTTTAATATTTCCTATCTCTGTCTTTTTGGACTATGTTCTTGGGGTTTTCTTTGAATTTATTTTATGTATTATTAACATGTCCTGTATGTGTGTCCATTCTGTTATTTAGTCTCTCTAGTCAACATTCTATTTTGTAAGCATTTTATTGATTTCCAAGATCCCCTTCTTGCTATTTAATTGATCCTTTTTTTAATAGTTGCTTTTCTTGTTATGGAGGACTTTTTCCTCAAATTTCTCAGAGGAAAATAAACAACGTTTTTTTAAAAATTAGAAGGTACATTATTTCTGTGTCTTCTGGGTCTGTGTTTTTATTCTCTATTTTGATCTTTCTCTTTGAAGTTGTGAATTTTCTTCAAACACCAAGTGAACCTTGATTAGCTATTCATCTTTACCAATGAAGAACCACGTTGGTTTGTGTAGATAGGTGGCCTGCATTTCTTTTACAGTTGTGGAGCTGTTGTCCCAAAAGTCTTATGCTTTGAAAGGGAAGGCTGATTCTATACAAGGATAAAGGCCCTGTCCTTGTACACATTTCCCTTTAGGATATGTGGACAGGACATATATAGGCAGGCCTAGGGCCACCACTGTTACTAAGCTAGAGAACATTTTATTTTGAGATTTTATTGGTTAGAATCCTTAGGTACAGAACAAAGAATCTACTCCAGTTAGTTTAATCAAGGAGGGATTTATTGAAACATTAAATAATTCATGCAGTTGTTGAGAGAGTTGGAGAATCAGTTTCTAGAAGAAACTGCTGTTGGAAAAAAAAATAAATGAACAAAAAAAAGTTTTCCAGAAACTCATTGAAGAACTGGCCTAATTAGGGAGCTACTGGGCCATAGAGCACTGTCCCTGGGCTGCCACTTCAGCAGCTGGACAGATGCCCTGTCTGCTGGCTACTTCATGTAGCCAAATCAAACTCTTGTATAGATACAGCTGACTGGGGGAGCTAGTCATATGTCTACATTCTGGTTGCAACAGAGGGTAGGAAATAAGGGCTTTAAACAGTATACCTCAGGAAACAGTATTCACACTGTGGAGGATCATCAAAAGCAGAGCGAGTACTCAGAAAGCAGTCTTAAATATCCCAGATCCTCCATGTGGGGAAACTTACTTGAGTTTATTTCTATCTCCTGGTCCAATAGCCTTTCCTTTTTCACCCCACTGATCCCATGGCATTGTACTTGTTTAATATCTTTCTCTTGTCCTAAAATACACACTAACAGACTCTTTACAAATAAATCTTTCTTATTAGAGATCCCTACCTGAGGCTCAAGATGGGATTTATTGCTGCAGCCAACTGAACAGAATATGAAATTGAAGGGGCTGCGCAGCCCCACCTGTGCACAGCACGCCCTTTAACTAATTATCCTAATTCCCACCCCCAGTTTACTTGTACTCCTGTACCTGCTGGGCCTTTGGGGAGCTCCACCAGGAAGCACTACGCCCACCTCCATTGCAACCTCTTTTATTTCCTCTGACCTGCCCTATGCATCAATAAGACCTATCTAACTATTATCTTACAGAGATTTGTCAAAATTTCTTGTTTGCTGATTGCATTCTTCCTTTTTTATGTTATTGTGGATATATTTTGCATATCTTTATTATTTTATTGGAACTTTGGAAGGAATTGGAGATAAATGGGAGTGTTGAGTTATCTATTTTGTTACAAAGTTTAGTCCGTATTTTAGAAAAAGGAAAAACAAACAAACAAAACCTCATAACCAGTTACCCTCTCTGCCCTCTACCCCATGTTTCCCTCTACATTGCCTATCAGGGATTGGTAAACACTCTCTATAAAGGGTCATAAGCAAGTGTTTCAGGCTCTGTTGGCACTATGGGCTCTGTTGCAACTGCTCAAATTTGCTGTTATAGGGCAAAAGCCACCACAGCAATACATGAAGAAATAGGCATGGCTATATTCCAATGAAACTTGACCTACAAGGATAAATGACAGGCTGGGTTTGGCCAGCAGACCATAGTTTGTTCACCCTGGTTCACATGGAGGATCCTGTGGGTTGCATTTGTCTTTCATGATCATTCATGTGATTAACTCAATGCTTGAACTTTCAGTTTGTCATCATCCATAGATGGTAAAGATACATTAATTGGGAAAATGTAGGCTTGATAACACATCATCCTATCCATTAACAACTTTGTTTTACTATTTCCTTGCACCAATGAATGAATTTCCAGCAGGGCTTTTTGTGACTTTGCTCTTCATAACATGAAAGCAGAATTTAAAGAGGAATTTTCTGGTGTATATCGCCCTGATAACAGAAATAATTTTCAGAATTAGCAAGTTTACATGTAAAGAAGAAGAAAGGTAAAATCTCCAAAATTAACTTAGAGAACCAGAGTAGTGATGTTGCATCCATACCTGGTAAATCAGCCAATGAGGAGAGCACAACATTTTCATCTGAGTTTTCGCTTAAATGGAAACCATGTTAAAATTTGGAGGCAGGAAAAAGGCATAAATGTGGAGAGTAGGTATAATCTAAAGTATTTCGAAGTTTAAATGGATCAGAAAATTGCTGAAAACATATTTCCCCACACATTTACTAAGGTGGATTTGTGATGGAAGCAGATTCTATTTCCCTCTTTCACTTAATCCATGCAATGCTTCAACACCAATCAAAATCCCTTTAACTCAGATGTCTGGCTTGACATTTGTCTATGCAAACTAGGGAGAGAAAATTCAGCTCTGAAGTTGTCTTGGAGAGAACAGTGAACTGGACGGGGAGAGTGTTAATCCTCCAAGTGCAGGAAATGTCCACCTTCCATGGGTCTGATTCTGCATGCTTCCCCTGTCGCTTCTACTGCAATTGACATCTGCTCTCTTTGGTGCTGCTTTTGAATGAGGGGGTCTGTTCTCATCCCTTCCACTGGGGCACCACCCCTGTTTTGCAGCCAGCACCCCTCTTTCAAACATCCCTAATAACTTCCCAACTGGTAACTCCAATGGTCTGGATTCATCTTTTTTTGATGACCATGTGGCATGTGACATTTTCCTTTACAAACTCAAATCTTTGATTCCTAAGTGCTTCTGTTTCTTGTTTTCTTCCTAAATCTTTCTTTCTTCACTCTGTCATTCAGAAGACTTTCCCTACTGTTCCCATTCTTTTAATAAAAGAGTTTTTGCCACAATGCAATGCCATTGAGAGACTACTGTCTCTCAATAGGGTTAGGGTTAGGGTTGCATAGTGATTCCAAGCATAGGTACTTGAGCTGGATGGCATGGATTCAAACCCCAGCTCAGCCACTTACTAGCTCTGTGACCTTGGGCAGGTCCCTTAACCCCTCTATGCCTCAGTTTCTTCATCTTTCAAATGGGACTAATAATAGTATTGACCTCGTTGGGTATATGAAGATTTACTGAGTACAAGTGTGTAAAACAGAGATGCTCAAACTATAACCTGCATACAGCTCAAATAAGGATCTTGATAAAAGGCAGATTCTGATTCAGTAGTTCAGGGGTGGGGCCTGAGAGTCTGTATTTCTGACATGTTCCCAGGTGACATGGATGCAGCTGGTCTTACTACATATGTGAGGAATAAGGAGGAAAAGGGCTTAAAACCAAGTCAGGCACATGGAAGTGCTGGCACCCTTGTCATCGAAATCACATTCCTCTTTACTTGACACAGTCTCTTCTTGATCTCATGCATTTCATTAGCAACCTCCTGGAAGAATGAAAGCTTGACAAGTGCAGAGATCTTATTTGTCTTATTCTATCTAGGTGAAAAAGGAAAAAAAGGAAGAGAAGGAGGGAGGAAGGGAAGGAAGTAGGGTGGAGTAATATCCTACGTGAATAACTCTCAGTTTTTGTCACCAGATCTGACTTCTCTTCACAGTTCCACTGACTCTGCTGAATATCTCCATCTGGAAGTCCTCTGGGCATCCCATATTCAACCCCTACAAAACAGACCCAATGTCTGCTCCAGTCTTCCCTTTCCTTCCCTCTTTTCTCCATATCTGTGACTCTCTTCTATTTTCTCTCCCTTCCCACATATTTTTCTTTTTTTGTTTTGTGATTGCCATTTTCTCTAAAAGGAAAGGCCTAAACCCATCTCCACCTGTCATGATGGCATATACCCTTCGTCTCACACCCCACCTCCCCTATGGAGCCGTGTAGTAGGCGCCAACAACACTGCAGATGGCTCCTCTCTTATGGCCCGAGTCTAACTGATTCTTTTGTAGGCTATTCGTGCTTCCCCATTTCAGTCCTGCAGGTTCTGCATTTATGAGTCTTGACATATCCCAGTACCATCTCTATGATTATCACTTTTGTCAAAAATATATATGCACATAAGTTTAAAGAGAAAAAAGGGCTAAAAGTCTGTAGATAATCCCTAATATTGAAAACGAGAAGTGGCAGTAGGAACAGAAGAATCCTTTCTTGAACAGACATGCATACTTCCTATTCCTTGGAGGCAACAACTCTCAACTCCTTCAGTGGGTTCTTTGTTTTTACCTGAACTTCACTCAGTGACACACTTATGTTGCTGTTCCTTTTTTTAATTTTTAGCATTCTGTATAAACTCTTCAGTTTGGAAAGTGAAGATTAATTCTCTTACCCATCCTACCTCTGTCAGACAGGGCCACTTCCCATCTCTCCAGTGTAGACAGCTCATGATTTGGATTAGATGTTGATTTAGTATTTGTATTGTTTTGACAGCTGAGCCTATACTTCTTTCCTTTTGTGTACAATCATTTACTTTTCCCAGAGTTAATAATTGTGGTTTTTTCCTCCTACTTGCTTAGTAATTTATGTACCACTAACTCAGCTCCCCAAAGCCACCCAGTTAGGAACTATCTTCTCAGTGTATTGGGCTCTATATTAATTTCATCTTGATTAAGACATCTCTCCCAGAGTCTTTCTACTGTTTCATTCTATACGGCTTGCTCTTTACTGAAAGCTGTTATGGGCTCCCCATTACCATCATTTTGAGAATTTCCTTTATGTTCCTCTAGTGATGAATCTCCTGTTTCTAGGATCCTGGGTCTTTCCCATTTTTAATTTACTTCCTTGTTTTTAAGAAATACAACTTTCATTATCTTTGAGGCAAAGAGCACATGTGAGGTAAATTTTTTGCAGTAATGCATATCTGAAATTATTTTTTTCTATACAATACTTAATTGATAATTTGGTTGAATATAAAATTCTAGGTTGCAAATAATCTATCTGTGGAATTTTGAAGGCATTACTCCATTGTATTCTGGCTTCTGTGCTTCTATTTAAAAATCTGATGCTGTTTTAATTCTTGATCACTTATATGCTAACTTTTTTTTTTCTTGATTTTAGGATTTTGATTTTTTTCACATTGTCACAGGTGTGCTCTGAAAAATTGGTGCCCCTTTAAATCTGGAATTCGAAGTTACTCATTTCTGAAAATATTTTTGTATTTTTTGGTTGATATTTTCTTCCCATTCTGCTTAAATTCAGTTTTTCTTTTTGGAACTACTGTTATTCAGATGTTCAATCTTCTGGATTCATTCTCTAAACGTTTTATATTTTTCTTTCATATTTTCCTTTTTCCATCTTCTATATTCTGGGAGATATCTTATCTTTTTCTTTCACCTTTTCTTTGAGGTTTTAATTTCTGTTAGCAAATCTTTTAATTTTTAAAAGTTCATTTTGTACTTTGTTCTTTTTATATCATTCAGTTCTTGATTCATGAAAAACTATTCACTATTCACTCTCTAAAAAAATATTAACAATATTTGTGAAATTTTCTTCTCATGCATCATTTCTGCTTCCCCCAAATTCCTTGTTTTCCTGTGTGTTTTAGTTTCTGTTTTGCACATTAGTGTTGTTTTTTGTCCCCTCCCCCCAACCCCAAATATCTGGCTATCCTTCCTTATCTGCTCAAACTAAGGAGTGTGGTACCAGGGATGGTTGAAAATTCTTATGTGCAAATTATAATGTTCAAACATGGGTTGGCCGGGCTATTTTATTAGAGCATCCCCAAGATCATTACCAGTTTGGTTAGAATCACTAAAGAAGAATCTTGCAGTCTTTTGTAATCTCAGCATTCAAATGTAAACTTTTATTTGTTTCCAGAGTATCTCTGCTGTTAGCTCTGCCTCACTGCTCATAGACATATTTATTTACTCTTTTGGGACCCAGATACTCCAATCTTTTGCAGGGTGGGGCAGTTGCCTGGCTATGCAAAGTGTAAGAAAGAATCTGGGCATCAAAATTCTTCTTGAGCAAAATTACAATACATTCTTCAGTTTTTTTTCCTACTGTCACTCCCTCTTATAGAAGTTTCCATACAGCCCACTCCTAACTTGTGGGAGTTCTGTAGTGAAAAGGGGGGTGTTTCCTAGCTTCCTTCAGCTTTCCCAGGACCAGGTAAGCAAGCTTCCCCTACCTAGTTCTTCTGATTTCAAACTATCAAATTACATTGCTGTTGTCCCCTCTTCACTTCCTTTTGTCCTTGTTGGTTTGTTCTTTTAAAACATTTATTTACCATCATTTTATTGGAGTTTTGGGAAAGAGTGCATCTAAATGAACTTGTCTAATCCTTCCCCAAGCCATTTAAAAAAAAACTTACATATCCGCTTTCATTTTATCTTAAGCAATATTTGTGAAATAATGTTTTTTTCTGTGTATCTATGTTTTCCTTATGCACAGAAAATAAGCACACAACATATTTTTAATGTGCATATAAAGCCCAAGATTATTTTGTGAATTTCTAATTTTAAACATAACATATTTGGAGAAGTACTATGCAATATTGCACAGTGTGGAGTTGACATTCCTTAGACATTTGTTTATTTGAAGAATTAATGGTCCCTGAGCATTCTTTAGAATAATTGTTTTTAATAGCATATTTTACACAATATGTTCTAATGTGACTTGTATGTGTGTGTGTGTGTTTAGCAGCTGATCATTCAGCCACTTAATGGAAGCAGACCTACAGACTGTGTACCCCCAGGAACAATTCCCCACTGCTGAGTTACCATATCACTCAGCAGGGTCGAGTCCCTGGCAGTGGCATAAGTATCATCATTATTTTCCAGAATATTACCATCTGCTCGTTTGATCCATTAACCTCCTATTGTACCTCATAAAAGAAACGTCCGGTTATAGAGACAGAAACACTGTGGAGCTAAGCAGAGGAAAATATGTTCGATACACACTTTGATTTGGGAACAGGGGTCAATGCTTCTCTTATTTTCTTTCTCTTTCCTAAATAGTCCATTAACTTTCCTGAAGGGAGATTGTAGCTTATCCAGATAAATGAAATGATCCTGGTCCTGTTTATTTATTTATTGATGGTAACAGGTTAAGATAAATCAATTATCATTCAAATTAGTTACTTCTTTGTGTCCACCAAGAGAAGAAAAAATAAACAAGCTCATAGCTGGTTAAATTCATGTAATTTCTCTTCCCACACACGTAAGTTGGCTCTTTAGCCCATCGTTGTAACACCTTGAAATGATGTAATTTTTTAAATTGCTCATATTGACATTTACATGAGGTTGTAGAGTCTGAAAAATTATGTGACTTGGTGATTTACCTGAATTATATATGCAGGTACTTTTCTGTATTTCTCATCACTTTATGATAATAGTAATACTCAGAGTATATGATATTTTGCAGACTTTGTCTTGAGAACTATGTGTGTCAACTCATTTAATCTTCACAATGACCTTTTGAAATTGATATTATTCCACTTAACTAATACTAGACGAAGCACTCAGAGAATTAAATAACTTTCCTAGAGTTGCACAACTAGTAAGTGGTAGGTTGAGGTCTGAAACCACACCCACTGGCTTTAGAGTCAGCATCACAGGGCAGACCTCCTTAATTTCAAGATAACATAGGTCTATCTTGACTGTAGTAGGTGAACATCCTTGATTGAAGAGTGAACAAAAATCTTTTTTTTCCTGACTTGAGGTTATGCTTATGATACAGGTTGGACAGGGGTCAAGGGTCCACAAAAGATATTTGGTATAAGCCCATTGCTTTCCCTAGATTAAATAATGACTTCTCTTAGATTATTTAATTTTAATCTTGTTTAAGGCTGCCCTAAAATTAAAATAATGTGAATTCAGTAGACTTCTAAACTAAAGAAATCATATTAAATTAACAAATAAAAATTCAAATGATGTGAATTCTGGTCTCTTAAATTTTTGAAATCTTTTAGATGCCAAACAAAATAAAAGCAAAACCTGTTACATGTAAAGTAGCCATTATTTTAGTTTTAAGAAGGTTAAAAATGGAGCTCTGAAACTGATAAAGAGTAGTTACAAAAAACCTACTGCTGACATCATACTTAATGGTGAGAAACTAGAAGCTTTCCCACTAAGATCAGATACAAGGCAAGGACGTTTCCTCTCACCACTCCTTTTCAATATTATCCTGGAAGTCCTGGCTAATTAAATAAGACAAGTAAAGGAAATAAAAGGTATACAGATTGGGAAGGATAAAAAATAAAACTGCCTTTGTTCACAGATGACATTATCATCTATGTAGAAAATCTGGAAGAATCAACAATAACAATAAAAACTCCTGGAACCAATAAGCAGTGATAGCAAGGTTGCAGGGTACAAGGTTAATGTACAAAAGTCAATCACTTTCCTGTATACCACCAATGAACAAATGCAACTTGAAATTAAAAACACATTACCATTTACATTAGCACCCCTCAAATGAGTATAAATCTAACAAAATATGTACAAGACCTACATAAAGAAAATTACAAAACTCTAATGAAAGAAATCAAACAACCAAATAAATGGAGAGATATTCCAACTTCATGGATCGAAATACTCACTATTGGGGCTTCCCTGGTGGCATAGTGGTTAAGAATCTGCCTGCCAATGCAGGGGACACGGGTTCGAGCCCTGGTCTGGGAGGATTCCACCTGCCGCGGAGCAACTAAGCCTGTGCACCACAACTACTGAGCCTGTGCTCTGGAGCCCATGAGCCACAACTACTGAGCCTGTGTGTGACAACTAGTGAAGCCCGAGCACCTAGAGCCCATGCTTCGCAACAAGAGAAGCCACCACAATGAGAAGCCTGCGCACCACAACGAAGAGTAGCCCCTGCTCGCCGCAACTAGAGAAAGCCCGTGCACATTAGCAAACACCCAACGCAGCCAAAAATAAATAAATAAATAAATAAAATAAATTTATATATATAAAAAAAATACTATTGTCAAGATGTCAGTTCTTCCGAACTTGTCTGTAGAGTCAATGCAATCCCAATAAAAAATACAGCAAGTTCATTTGTGGATATCAGCAAACTGATTATAAAGTTTATATGGAGGCAAAAGGCCCAGAGCAGCCAACCCAATATTGAATACGAACAAAGTTGGAGGGCTGATGCTACCCGACTTCAAGACTTACTATAAGGCTACAGTAACCCAGACAGTGTAGTTTTGGTGAAAGAATAGACAAATAGATCAGTGGAAAAGAGTAGAGAGCCCAGAAATAAGCCTGCATAAATATAGTCAGCTGATCTTTAGCAAAGGTAATATAGTGGAAGAAAGATAGACTTTTCAACAAATGGTGCTGGAAAAACTGGACATCCTCATTCAAAACAATGGATTTAGACACGGACATTATACCCTTCACAAAAACTAACTCAAAGTGGATCATTGACCTAAATATAAAATGCAAAACCATAAAACTCCTAGAAGATAACAGAGGAGAAAACCTGGATGACCTTGCTTATGGCAATGACTTTTGAGATACAACACCAAAGGCAAAAATCTATGAAAGAAAGAATTGATAAGCTGGATTTTATTAAAATTAAAAACTTCTGCTCTGTGAAAGACACTGTCAAGAGAATGAGAAGACAAGCCAGGGGCTGGGAGAAAATATTTGCAAAAGACACATCTGATAAAGGACTATTATCAAAAATATACACAGAACTCTTAAAACTCAACAATAAGAAAACAACCAAAGCAATTAGACCAAAGACCTTAATAGACACCTCACCAAAGAAGATACACAACTGACAATATACATATGAAAAGATGTTCCACATCATATGTCATCAGGCAAATGAAAATTGAAATAACAGTGAGATATCACTGTGTACCACTAGATGAGCAAAATCCAGAACACTGGATAGAAATGCTGGTGTGAACTCTCATTCTTTGTTGGTGGAATGCAAAATAGTACAGGCACTTGAAAGACAGTTTGGAAGTTCCTTACAAAACAAAACATATTCTTACCATAAGATCTAGCAATTGTAGTCCGTGGTGTTTACCCAAATGAGTTGAAAAATTATATCCAAATGAAAACCTGCACATGGACATTTATAGCAGCTTTGTTCAAATTGTCAAAACTTGGAAGCAACCATGACGCCCTTCAGTAAGTGAATGGATAAATAAACTTTGGTACATACAAACAATGGAATATTATTCAGTGATAAAAAGCAATGAGCTATCAAGGCATGAAAAGACAAGGAAGAACCTTAAATGCATATTACTATGTGAAAGAAGTCAATCTGAAAAGACAGCTTACTATATGATTATAACTACTCGACATTCTGGAAAAGGCAAAACTATGGAGATAATAAAAAGTTTGATGGTTGCTGGAGGTTGGGGGTAGGAGAGGGATGAAAAGGTAGAGCACAGAAGAGTCTTAGGACAGTGAAAATACTCTTTCTGATACCATAATGATGGATACATGTCATTATACATTTGTCCAAACCCATAGAATGTACAACACCAAGAGTGAGCCATAGTGTAAAATATGGATTTGGAGTTATTATGATTTGTTGAGGTGGGTTCATCAATTGTAACAAATATACCACTCTGGTGGGGGTGTGGATAATGGGGGGGGGGCTATATATGTGTGGAGGTGGGGGGTGTAGGGGAAATCTCTCTACTTTCCCCTCAGTTTTGATGTGAACCTAATACTGGTCTAAAAAAAATGTCTTATAAAAAAATGAAGCTTTATGTTCAATTCTCATATTTTAATTTCACATTGTTAAATTTATTGTCTAAGTGGTTTAAACCCTTGGTTGTTTCCAAATGTATCAGCCTAGTTGAAAATATTACTGCATCAATAAAAATTGAGAAAGTCATTGACCCTCGCTGATTCCCCTTTGAAGGGTAAAGTCTTCAGCAGAAAAAAAAAAGCAATTAAAAAATAAAATTGATGCATTCCTTTCCATCCACCTCCACTTCTGTGAGAATTTTTTAAAAAACATTTTATTTTCTACACTTTTGTAAGTTCATTACCACCTTGTTCCAAAAACTGTCCCCGTTGTCTGGGTTAAATTAGTTCTATTATTTGATAGTTAGTTGATGAGGTAATCTTCTTTTATTCTTGACAAAGGACTTTTTCCACATCTTTATTTGGCCTCAGAGACGAAACGATTCTCATAGAAAATTAAAAATTTGGGGTTTGAGTAGGAAGCTCAAATGGCCTGATGTGAATATTTGGATGACTCAACATAGAAATGCTGAAATCACCTAGTCTTCCAATTTTCTAGAAAAATGCATGAGTTTTAGGTTCATTCCACAAAAAATGAAAGAAGGAAAAATCATATAAGCTTTTCCCTTAGAGTTAAATATTACCTTTTTAAGGAGAGTTCATACAAAAATTTACAAGAAAATAACAAAATATTTAAAGAATATGGTAAATACACACATACAAATAACATGGATAAATGTATGCATATGAAATACAGACATACAGATATGTGTATACATATATTTAAAGGTATACATAATATTTAGGTCCACATTGTAGTAGACTTGACTTTACTAAATATAGACTATATCTAATGAATCTGTTTCTCCAAAATAGTAAGTCACTGCTCTTCAAGTTTTTCTCTTCATCTAAACCTATCTGTTTGATACAGAAAGACCAGATTAATGTTGAACATGAGGGAAATTATGCTTAACACTAAAATAACTTACTCTTACACTATTTCAGACCAAAGTGACCATGAAAGATGTTTACTAAAGTACACTAGAGGTTTTCAAAGGTATAAGGAAGCTCTATCAGTGAGCATCCACAGGACCTCCACAGGTGTTTTCAAACAAAAGAAAATTAATACAGGTAATGGTTGCAAAAGAGGGAGAAGGACAAAAGAGCAAAGACCTGAAGGAGTTCATTACTATATCAACTGCGAATCACCCTTATTTGTGGAAGAGAAAAAGGAAAATGTTGTCCCCCAGAATCCATGTACTGCTGTGGCTGCTGTTGCTAACACAAAGGCCATTGCTCCTAACATTTTGCAAGAAGGCTGCACTCCCACTGCATTGCCAGTGTTTGCATATATTGATTCAAATTTTGTTTCCTAACTGTTTATTGCTGGTGTAGAGAAATGCAAGAAGAGTTTCTGGTTTTTCAGTCTGTTCAGTTTTTTACTTGTTAGAATGGAGAGGTGACTTCTAAGTTCCTTACGTGTGGAACTGGAAACTGGACATCTAAGATGCTCATTTTCCTTTAAATTTTTATTGTGGATTTTTTAATATTTCAAGATGAAAATGTGTTTTTCCAGAAAGGAATTTTGTTTGTTTCTGTCATTTGCCTGGGAGCACTGAAAGTGTCTGGCCAATTAATTTTTATGAATAAGGGTATGCCCATTAGGTTCCTAAGTTTACTGACTATCTCCAATTAGACCTCTCACCTAGAGAAAGCCCTAGATTTTGTCTTCTGAAGATGCTCAAATTGTTTCTTAAGATACAAGCAGGCTGTCTTAGCTCAGGCTGCTATAACAAAAATACCATAAACCAGGTGACTTAAAAAACAGAAATTTATTCCTCACGGTTCTGGAGGCTGGGAAGACAAGATCAAGGTCCTAACTGATTAAGTTCCTAGTCAGAGCCCTCTGCATGGTCTGCAGATGGACACCTTCTCACCACCTCCTCACAGGACAGAGAGATCACCTCTCTCCTGTCATTTCTTACAAGGGCACTAATCCCATTCATGAGGGCTCCACCCTTATGACCTAATTACCTCCCAGAGGCTGACCTCCATTAAGGATTAGGGATTAGGGTTTCAGTATATGAATTCGGGGGGTGGGGGGCGGCACAAATATTCAGTCCATGGTGCCAGGTTAAGCTCTGCTTCTGGCCTCAGTAATATTACTTACTTTATTAGCAGAAGATTGATGCCTTCAAAGGCATTAACAACATATGATCAAATATCTTTAATTGTTTTCACTGGAATATTCTTTGTACCCTCATGTTGGGAGATGGAGTGCATAGCAATAAAGTAAAATAATTGTTCATAACAATTAAAGTTAGGAAATAAGCTACATTTTAATCAGGAGACAAATAAACAGACAAACAGGGGGACATCCACACTAATGGGGCACAGGACACTCAACACCTTTCAAACAGATCTGTGTGTACTGAAGTGTAAATTCTTTTATATCTTTTGAGACAAAAGCAGTTTACAGAGTAACATGAGAGAGAGAATACATACAGACACAGATATATACACAATGTAAATACTTTAAATACTTCTGCAAGGCTACGTTCAAACTGTCACCAGCAGTTATTTGGGGAGAAGACAGTGTGGTCAGTAGAGGTACAGGGAGGTGAAAAGGAAATTTTACTTTTTAACCTGTAGCTTTTTGAAATGTTTACATTTTTAGGGAGCATATTACACTTTTTTAATGAAATTTTCAAGAATCTTGAGAGAAGACAACCTAATCACTAGTATGTTCTTTGTATGTACAAACTTAGTCCTCTTAATATAATAGAGTTTATTTTGTGGTACTTATTGATATCTTTATTACTTAATAAAATATTTAGCTGAAGCAAAAAGATGTCATAAAAATAAATTTTATAATTTAAAATCTAAACAAAAGGAAACTATTAAATCAAAATAATAATTCTTTGATATAATTTTCTTTTGAGATCTAGTCTGCTCTTCACCTTGATTTGGCATTGTTTGAATCATCAGTACATTTTGCAATTTCCATCTTTTCAGCTGCTGGAGTTTATGTTCTATTAGAGCTAATTCTAGTAAATATTATATCCTAGATTTGTTCTTTAAAATAAGTTGAAATTAATTTTAATTTAGAGCTGGAACTTTCTTCCGTAGACACATGGGTAAGATTTGTTAAAAATAAATAACCAAATAACACATTTCAGAAAAAACGATTATTCTTGTCATATTAGTTTATGATAACTACTTTACAAATCTCAAAGATAGTTTTTTCAATTAAATGTTTTAGTGATTTTACTTAAAGCAGTAATTGCTTCAGTGATGATAGTGAGGAGACTAAAATTTTTCTTTAATACCTTTTTTATTTTTCATGATATATTTTTCACGGTATATTTTTCACCATTTGAATTGCTGGCCTGGAAAGTAAATATGAGGAGCTGTTTACAGGTTTTTGCTTAATCTATTGTCATGAAGATCCCAAACTAAATTAAAATATGTATATCAGAATGATAAAACTGTAGCCCCAGTATTTGGAAAATACATAGACAAAATTTCATTCGTGATTGGTTTTGTTTTCAAATGCAATCACCTCTTTAATGTCTGCACCAAATACCATTGAAAACTTTTGCTTGCATTATAGCCCTCCCATCACAATGGCTCCAATGTAAAGCATTGCCTACGGGAACTTTCTTTCACCAGTCAGTGATGTGTGAAGCATGGTAAGGGGCTTGGCAGCTGTCAAGGAGGCACTCCAAGTAGAGAGAGGAGCATAAGTAAAGGCTTCAAGTTCTGAAACAGCAGCACATTTGTGGAAGGCAAGTAGCTCCAAATGCTACAAGTGAGGCTGCTGTGTGGCTGGAGCCTAGGGTACAAGAAGCCATAAAGAGTCATCACCTGAAGTGGACAGGAGTGTGGTCACATCACGTAGAAGCTTTAACACCACTGTGTGATTTACCAGGTGGGTTGACAGAGACAGGTAGATGAGTAGATGGATATGGGGATACACAGTAACCCTTGAACAACATGGGGTTCGATTCGCAGGTCCACTTATATGTGGATTTTTTTCAATAAATATACATCGGAACCGCGGATACAGAGGGCTGACTATGGGGCTTTAGCATCCATGGATTTTGGTATCCTTGGCAGGTCCTGGAACCAATCCCCTGCAGATACTGAGGGACGACTGTAGATTGAAAGACATGACTATATGTTCTATATTACACAAATAAGATTATATATAATACTACACATATCGGCTTAAGAAAATATAATATACTTCAATATATGATGTCTGCATTTCTACATTTAGCCACATTTATCAACTCCCTTTGCTTGTTAACTGTCTTACATCTCCACATTTGAAAATCTGAAATACTACAGCATTGTTTGCTGGAACAAAATGAAAGTCCCACAAAATGCCTATCAGTTCAGAAAATACTTGAATGAATTACTAATGAGGGTTTGGGTTATTCATTAGACACATTCACTAACATTTATTAAGGAGAGCTGATAACACAGCTCCCAATTTAAATTCATCTTTCTGACCTCATCCTTCATTTACGCTTGCACATCCCCATTATGGTCCTGCAAAATTAATATGATGGACTGTATCATTAAGTGTTAATTATGTGTCACATATTATCAGTGATGTCAGAATTTAAAAGTGGTAGAGCTATTGCCCTTGAGATAGTTTAGAGGTTTTATATATATGAAAACCTCTGTGTTCTATGATCTACTTAGTACATATGTCAGAAGAGTATTGCTAATGGGCAAAGAAACATATTAGAATCCTCTTTGGCCACATACTCTACTATGTGCTTTGGAATCTAAACACAGGATGGGTTCCTAATATAAGTTCATGATGAACAACTCACCAAAATGTGTCTTTTAAATTGCCCTATTGTTCCAAATGGATGTTTTTCCTTCCATAAATTCTGTAAGATGTTGCTCAGGGATGGGTGTTTCTTTGTAGAAAGTTAAAAAGGAAGGAAATATCTCTTTCATAGCAATTTGGCAAAAAATGCAGCAAAACCTCCCCACCCTAAAACCCTTGCTTAATTCATTTTCATTGACTTTCCAATTCCAGGTTTTTCAACATTTTTATAGGTCAAGGATGGGGGGAGAGAGTCTTTTCTTCCTTTCTTGCTTCTATTTTATGTGCCTTTCATAATGTATACTTATATTTTATTCAAGTCAATTATTCTTTATATTATTAATAATTGCTCTTTTGATCACTTAGAAAAGCTACACTTGTTAAGACACCTAATTAAATTTAAAAGCTTTTGCACAGCAAAGGAGACCATAAACGAAATGAAAAGACAGCCTACAGAACGGGCGAAAATATTTGCAAATGAGGCAACCGACAAGAGATTAATCTCTAAAATATAGCTCATACAGCTCAATATCAAAACAAACAAACAAACCAACAATCCAATGAAAAAATGGGCAGAAGATCTAAATAGACATTTTTCCAAAGAAGACATACAGATGGCCAACTGGCACACGAGAAGATGCTCAACATCGCTAATGATTAGAGAATGCAAATCAAGACTACAGTGAAGTATCACCTCACACAGGTCAGAATGGCCATCATCAAAATACATACAAACAATAAATGTTGGAGAGGGTGTGGAGAGAAGGGAACACTCCTACACTGTTGGTGGGAATGTAAGTTGGTACAGCCACTATGGAGAACAGTATGGAGGTTCCTTAAAAATCCTGCAGTCCCACTCCTGGGCATATATCCAGAGAAAACCATACTTTGAAAGGATACATGCACCCCAATGGTCATAGCAGCACTATTTACAATAGCCAAGACATGGAAGCATCGACAGAGGAATGGATAAAGAAGATGTGGTGTGTGTGTAGATAGATAGATAGATAGATAGATAGATAGATAGATAGATAGATAGACAGACAGACAGATAGATATCTAGATATATAGATACAATGGAATAGTACTCAGCCATAAAAAAGAATGAAATAATGCCATTTGCAGGAATATGGATAGACCTAGAAATTATCATACTAAGTGAAGTAAGTCAGAGAAAGACAAATATATATGATATCACATATGTAGAATCTAAAAAAATGATACAAATGAACTTATTTACAAAACAGAAACAGACCCACAGACATAGACAACAAACTTATGGTTACTAAAGGGGAAAGGGGGGTGAGGGATAAATTAGGAGTATGGGATTAACAGATACAATCCTATATATAAAATAGGTAAACAATGAGGTCCTACTGTATAGCACAGGGAACTCTACTCAGTATTCTGTAATAACCTATAAGGGAAAAGAATCTGAAAAAAATATATATGTATAACTGAATCACTGCACACCTCAAACTAAAACAAAAATGTAAATCAACTATATTTCAGTTAAAAAAAAAAAAGACACCATTGTTGCTCTTTTTGTGTATAGTAACAAAGCCTAGAAATCAAGGATTTGCTAACATTATATAAAGTATCTGGCAGTACATTATTGTGTTATGATTGATCTTTAATTTCATACATATATCTTAGTGTATAGTATATATTATACTACATATTAATATATAAGTAATGAGAATGTCAGAGAAGTGTGCTATCCTGAGTCGTTTAATGTGGGGACTGCTGTGTTTTATAGATTTTAGGGTGCATATTTTTACATCCTAACATCTCTGAACCTGCACTGTGCCTCACAGACCATGACATCCCTACGCCTCTCTGGTCAGGCAGTCATCTGGGCACCATGGTCACAGCCTGCTTCTGAGAAGATTTCGTTTGGTCCCTGGTGGCACATCTGGACACCTTCAGCTCTCAAATTTCATGCTACACACCTTCATGGATTTCTAGAGGAGACTGTTGAGGACATGAAGCCTGCTCGTTCCCTAAAACCTTCTAATAACACTGCCTGTTGAGATTTAGAGAGAGTCCACATCAAGAGTGGCAGAATCAGAGTCCGAAGCTTGGAAGAAAAGCTCAGAGACATAGAAGGACATCCTGTTAAGAAAAGCTGCATCACTAACCCTCTTGTTGGCCTGGAGAATATTTGTACAGGAAACATGGATTGTGACATCTCTGAGTCAAAAAGTGATACAGAAAATTCAGACTCGGAATGTGATAGAATATTATGAGTCCTTTTATTTCACTTATATTTTCCTTTTTATGATCTCACAAAAGTGACAGAGTTAAAATTCTATGTCTAAGTAAACCTAACAGAGCTCTTTCAATAAGTAGAATAAAGATGTGATAATCAAACTAGTGCCATTTTTTTAGTTGGCAGCTTTAAAATTATTTCATATAATGTATAAAATAATGGCATGTCATGCAATTAATGGCACTTAGAACTGATGGAAAACTGTAATTGGCTTTTTTTCATGCTAAGTACAGGCGATACTATTAAAATTGGGTTTTTTTTTTTTATTGGGGGTTTTGTGGGATCTTCCCTTAAAATGTCAATTCTGGCTGTGCATACTGCCTGTTCAGGTATAAAGATTAGAGAACATGGAACTGAAGGTAAAGTAACATGAAGTCCAGAATTGTTTCTTTTTACCTCCCTCAGACTGACTTTTAATTTTTGGGCCCTGACATTTAATTGCAGGAGAAAACTCAACCAATGCAAAACCCATCATTTATGTGACTTTTACTTTAATCAGAATTTCATTATTTTATTTTTGCTCAATACTTATGTTTCATAAACTAAGACACTTACCATAGACCATATTTGACTTAATAATCTTGTGATCCTCTTTAACAATTTACACGAAATCCATGGTCCTATGAATGACCCTTTAATGTAGATCAATAGGTGATATCCAATATCTAAGTCTTATTACCTTACTATTTTATTTCCATAAACCTGATTTGTTATTTAAACCAGCACAAACACGTGTAATGTGAAGTAACCCTTTTTGATGACAGTCTTGGTCTGATCACTTATATGCATTTTAAAATGCATTCCATCAGAACAGGGAAGAGAAAATGTAGATATCATGCCCTAATATAATGGTGTCTAATGTTTTCTTTGTTTAAAATGATTGATTTTGGTTTACTAGATTATCTGTTTCACTAGCTCATAAATGCAACAGCTGTCTGGGACCTAAAAAATGCAATTTTTCTTTAAGATATTAAAAATCTGGGAGAGATCATTGCACTGTTTCTATGATCTAGATGATGAGGAAGCACTTTGTACAAATAGCTCTTAGCATTTATCTCACCATGGAGTTATTATTGACATACAAGTCTGTTGACTGAACCTAACCATGCACCTTTTGGCAGCAGGAATCTCTTGTTCCATCTTTAAATCCATAGTACCTAGTGTCCTGTCTAGCTCGTGACCAATGGTAAGTGCTCAATAAAGCATAGTGAGTGGGATGTCAGCTACATGAGGTTAAGGACCCAATTTGCCCTGTTCTTTCTTGCCCCACAGAAATGTAGTAAATATCTATTATTGAACGTTCTCCAAATTACGGGGACTTTTGAAGCAAACGACAACATAGAAGAGGCAAAATTTTAGCTACATTAGTGCACCTGTCCTTTGAGGGGCTGCCAAGTCACCCTTCCCACGGCAGACCTCCCTTCTGAGCCCTCTGTCTTTCTCAGCTGCAGACAGAGCTGGCAAACAGGAAGGAGACGTGTCGCCCGGACCCTGCTCCCATCGACTCCAGGCCAGCTGCAGTCCTGGGACAATCAGGTTTCCAACTGTTCTGCCAAGGAGGTTCGTGTGACTTAAATGAATATTTATATACATGTCATTAAAAAGTCTCTCATTCAGTCTTTAATAATATTTTCTCTCTGACTGACTCCACTGTGAAGTTAGGATTCCAGAACATCATCTATAAATGAAAAGCACTTTTTTGTTGGTTATTCACATCCTTGAGGCTGACTGCACATTTTCAGGTCCTACAATTGCTGTTTAGAACCGTGTTTCTGGCTCCAGATTAATATGTCTGAAATTCTACCTAGAATGATGAGTCCAAGAGCTGAATATAAATTGTGTGTCCGTGATATCAGAGACTCAGAGTTGAACACGGAGACATGACTCTCTCCACTTGGAACAGGATATTATTTTATAGAGGGTAAAGTTTATTTTTAAAACTTCAGCCCTTGACTCTGCACTCTTGTCCTTCTATAATTTGGCCTTGTTTATATCGGGTTCCTTGACCTACCCGCCACCTTTTGCACATGTTTTCTTCTCTCTTCAAGCCCTAAGATCTTTCTTTCATCCCTACAGCTCAACACTGTTAATTTTAAAATGATTTATAGTCCAAAGGTTTGGAGAGCTGATTATTTTAAGGAAGAAGGAGATTGGAAAATTTAGTCATTTCTATGGAGCACAGCTATGTAGGATTTTAAAAGTTTAGGTTTTTTAAGAAAATGCCTTTTTTTGGTAATCTCTGAGTGGCAATCTCCTGTCAATAGCATGATTAGAGTCAGTTATCCTAACAGACGTTTCTGGAGATTATTGTCGGTGAAAAAGCATTCCCTCTTCTCAATGGATACCTCAGAGAGTAACATACATTCTAAGAGCAGAATAAACAGGATTTATCTTAAGCAATAATAAAAGAGACAAGATTGAAACAAAAGGAAAAAATGAGAAAAACTCATTGACAGCTAAATTGCTCATTCTTTATTTTTTTCCCTTTTCCTCTTTAAAGACTCAGAGAACTGTAGAAAAACACTCAAAGGTGAAATTTAGAAAGTCAAATCTAAAGAAGCAGGAGGAGGTTTCCTGAGGCAAGATAAAAGGCAAATGAAGAAAAAAGATGGTGGCTGAAGAATGATGGAGCCATTAAAATTAAACATTCAGGCCAAGGAAGCAAGGAAAAGTCATTTAAGTTTTAAATACCTGTTGTACTAGTCAATGAAGTCGATATTTTACCTAGGTTTAATTCTCACGATGACTTTATGACTGGACATTATTATGTCTATTTTCAAAGATGAGGAAACTTGCGCTCGGATAGTTAAGTAGCTCATCCAAGTTCTTATAGCTTGTAAGTAGCATTAATGAGCTGAGAACTCAAGTGTGTTACTCCAAACACAAGAAGTTAAAGATAGCTGGAGAATTCATAAAGAATTTGAGAGGTTGAACTTCAAACAAGAAACATGAAGATAATGATGGCAATTATGATAGCAACTTCCACAAGTAAGAGCTTGGAACAGAGAACAGAGGGTGAAGGGACATGAGCTAGGGATGTGATTCCAAAAAAGACAAGCCAAATAAATGTGTCCTTTTATATACTTTACATTTCAAATATTTCCTACCATTGTTCTATAGTGGGAAAATTACACATTAAACTGAAGATGTATCTACTTTCCAATATACTGACTTTGCAATCCCATCTGAGTGACGTATTGATTGGAAGGAAGAATTCTAGGACCCATGAGAGGGAGTAGTGAGGTGGGAAGCTCCGTTCATAGGTGTTTGGGTGTTTGGGTGTCTGGATACAGAGCTTAACTCTTTATCACTTCGGCTCTTGGGGACTAAGATTCCTCATCTATAGTAGAGGCAGTGGGACAAAAATGACTTTAAAATTTTCTTTCTCCATTACACTGTGATTCTGTGATCTTTTATCAATGGTATACCATCAAAAGCCTGGGATGACTGTATCTGTCAGTGTAACTTTTTACTCTTTCCATTGTTCTTCCCTAATTTACTAAGAGGCGAGATTTTTGTTGTTGGTTTTCACTTCCTTACAGACTCTTCTTTTGGTCTTTAAACAATAGCTTGCATACAAGCTGTAGACTATTAATATGTGGCCTTAACATATTTAATCTCCATGTGCCTTTGTTTATTCATCTTCAAATGGGATAATACAGTGATATTATTTACCTCTTAGATTTAATAGATAATTGAGATAATTTAATAAGGTTCTCAATATACTACTTGGCACATGGTAAATTCTCAGTAAATGATAGGTCCTCTTTACTTTTCCAAAATAAATATTGATTACTTGCTTTTCAGAGCCTGGAGGCTGTCACCCCAGAAATTAAATGTAGCATCACCTATTTCATTTTCTGGAAAAGTCATACTCCTTTCCATGGCTTCAAAAACTGTGGCTCCAGAAATTGTGTTTCAAAATACCTCATTCCCTTTATACTAACTTGACCAAACATTTTTATTTTATTTGTGTTCTGATTCAGCCATTGATCTAGGCAAATCTAGTGTTAGTTTAAACAAAGATTAATGATTCATTACTGACCAACCATAGGTAGTATTTTGTAATAATTTAGCCAAAAGTATACTACTGTAAAAAAGTTAAACTGACAAAAGCACTAAAGTCACCCTCTTAATATCCTTAACTGCTTCACTTTTGCTGATAACCATGAATCTGCTCCTTTAGTATTTTTTAAACTAAAAAAAAATTTATATATTTCCTGTACAAATCGTGTCTGTCTAACGACAAAAGAATATACTGAATGTAATGGTCATAAGACTCACTCATGGAGCTTGGTAACAGTTTTGATTTCTTGGTCCTACCCCATAAATTCTGATCCCATGGGTGTGTAGTGTAGTTAGTGAGCACCCTGGGGCACCAAGTCATACATTGCTTGCTATAACTTAGAGACCAATTTAGAACATTAATTTGGATTTCACACATAGCATCTACTCAATAAATTCTCGAATGAATGAACAAAACAATCTGTGAACAGTGAATGTCTTTATCATCTTATGTGTGTACATACTCTGTTGTCAGATTGTGACTTACAAATGTCCCTTTATAGTGCTTGCAGATATGGAAAAAAAGATCTATTTGTTTTTAAGGGACCATGATGGATTCATGGCCCCTATAGATCACACTGACTGTTATAGACCTGGATTCCTGATGTATAGCACTTTCTCTTTCTGGTGCAACATTAAATCCATGACACTTAACTATCATCTCTACATTCAACAAAGCAGATATGAAATAATTCTTTTATCATATTATCAATTTCCCCTCCTCCCATTTTTTCCTCTTTCCAGTATTTTTGCGAGCAATTTTTGAGAATACTTGCTGCACCCTGGTCACTATTCCACAAATTTAATCATCACATTGCATTTTACTAGAGGGGATTTGTAACAAGAAAGGGATGAGTGAAACTTACATTTATTTGCATTATGTATCCCAAGCTCATAGAATTGGCTTTGAATGATATAATTATATTGTATTAATTTTCCTGTATCTTGGTGTCAATAGCTAATAATGAGTGGATATGTGTCAGTATTGAATTATTAGGACTATATATTAAAATGTAAGTAACATGTTGAAAGGACAACCTCAAATTATGAAAGGTAGAAATTGGTTGAAAATAAAAAGAAGACCCAATCATTCCTATTACATATAAGCAAAAGCTCTCCTTTGAGTTCTCTTTTAGAAACGAATTCTTTTTCTTCTGATTCTAAGTAATAATTTCTTGTTGGAAAATTTGGGGGAAATTTTAAAATGCATAACAAAGTAACAGTGCAATATCCACAATCTCATTGCTTAACTATAATAACAATGAATTTTTTGGTGTAATATCTGTTATTCTCAGAAACTTAAATGTATTTGAAGCATACGCTTTGTATCTCTTTTTTCACTTACTATTCTATCTTTAACAATTTTTTCATTAAGAATTATTAGCGGCCTGATGGCTTTGAAAATAAATCCCAGGCTGGGTGTAATCACACCTCCTCACCACACAAGATTAGCTAATATGGGTGAAGCACTTGGAGTGCTTCTGAAGAAAGCAAAATACTGTCATTGTTAGTATGATTCTGTTAGATACCTCCCTCTTGAGATTCTCAACAGACTTGCTCTGTGCCCGTTTGCCTGCTTCTTGCATCGCTGCTTCCAGAACCAGGAACAAATTTCTCTGGATCAGATGGGCTTCCCTGCTGCTTCTTTGGAAGACGTGTTAAAGTGAAGGTCCTGGAGCCCCAGGAGCAGGAAGAGACCAAGAGGAGGAGGAGTCAATAAAAGGGGAGAAAGAGAAAATAAAGAACGGTAACAGCATCTCAATTCAGTCTTCTGATTAAGGCGTTTGCCAAAGCATAGCATTTGTTTAGAAGAGCAAATGAGGTGTAATTTGTTACCGAAAGCAGAGCTTGAAGTTCTCACTATAAATAGCATATAATAAGCAAAATGCCTGCTAGCTCAGAGAAAAAAAGAGACCCTAAAAAGAAAAAGAACACTGATGCGCAGAACAGACAGTTATTATAAAAATGGGAAGGGAAGAAGCCTTCAAGATGGCGGAGGAGAAAGACGTGGAGATCACCTTCGTCTCCAAAAATACATCAGAAATACATCTACATGTGGAACAACTCCTACAGGACAGCTAGTGAACGCTGGCAGAAGACCTCAGACTTCCCCAAACGAAAGAAACTCCCCATGTACCTGGGTAGGGCAAAAGAAAAAAGAAAAAACAGAGACAAAAGAATAGGGACGGGACCTGCACCAGTGGGAGGGAGCTGTGAAGGAGGAAAGGTTTCCACACACTAGGAAGCCCCTTCACTGGCAGAGACGGGGGAGGGGTGGCGGGGGGGGAAGCTTCAGAGCCACAGAGGAGAACGCAGCAACAGGGGTGCAGAGGGCAAAGCAGAGAGATTCCTGCACAAAGGATCGGTGCCGAGCAGCACTCACCAGCCCGAGAGGCTTGTCTGCTCACCCACCGGGACAGGTGGGGCCTGGGAGCTGAGGCTCCAGCTTCGGAGGTCAGACCTCAGGGAGAGGACTGGGGTTGGCTGCATGAACACAGCCTAAAGGGGGCTAGTGCACCACAGCTAGCCAGGAGGGAGTCCAGGAAAAAGTCTGGAACTGCCTAAGAGGCAAGAGACCACTGTTTCGGGCCACAAGGAGAGGGGATCCAGAGATGGGCTAAACAAGCTAAACGAGCTCCAGAGATGGGCATGAGCCACAGCTATCAGCGTGGACACGAGAGATGGGCATGAAACGCTAAGGCTGCTGCTGCAGCCGCCAAGAAGCCTGTGTGCAAGCACAGGTCACTATCCACACCTCCCCTCCTGGGAGGCTGTGCAGACCTCCACTGCCAGGGTCCCGTGATCCAGGGACAACTTCCCCCAGGAGAACACACAGTGCACCTCAGGCTATTGTAATGTCACGCTGGCCTCTGCCACCACAGGCTTGCCCTGCATTCCGTACCCCTCCCTTTCCCCTGCCTGAGTGAAGCAGAGCCCCCTAATCAGCTGCTACTTTAACCTCATCCTGTCTGAGAAAAGAACAGAGGCCAGAGGGCGACCTACATGCAGAGGTGGGACCAAATCCAAAGCTGAACACCAGGAGCTGTGCGAACAGAGAAGAGAAAAGGAAATATCTCCCAGCAGCCTCAGGAGCAGCAGATTAAATCTCCACAATCAACTTGATGTACCCTGCATCTGTGGAATACGTGAATAGACAACGAATCATCCCAAAATTGAGGTGGTGGACTTTGGGAGCAATGATATATATTCTTACTTTTTCTCTTTTTGTGAGTGTGTATGTGTATATTTCTTTGTGTGATTTTTTCTATATAGCTTTGCTTTTACCATTTGTCCTAGGGTTCTGTCTGTCGGTTTTCTTTTTTTCTTACTTTTTTTTTTTTTTATTTTTATTCTTTTTTTTTTTTTTATATCTTTTTTTCTTTTTTTCCTCCCTTTTCTTCTGAGCTGTGTGGCTGATAGGGTCATGGTGCTCCAGCTGGGTGTCAGGCCTGTGCCTCTGAGGTGGGAGAGCCGAGTTCAGGACATTGGTCCACCACAGACCTCCCAGGTCCACATAATATCGAATGGCAAAAGCTCTCCCAGAGATCTCCATCTCAATGCTAAGACCCAGCTCCACTCAATGACCAGCAAGCTACAGTGCTGGACACCCTATGCCAAACAACTAGCAAGACAGGAACACAAACCCACCCATTAGCAGAGAGGCTGCTTAAAAGCATAATAAGGTCACAAACACCCCAAAACACACCACCAGATGCAGTCCTGCCCACCAGAAAGACAAGATCCAGCCTCATCCACCAGAACACAGGCATCAGTCCCCTCCACAAGGAAGCCTACACAACCCACTGAACCAACCTTAGCCAATGGGGGCAGACACCAAAAACAACGGGAACTATGAACGTGCAGCCTGTGAAAAGGAGACCCCAAACACAGTAAGTTAAGCAAAATGAGAAGACAGAGAAACACACAGCAGATGAAGGAGGAAGGTAAAAACCCACCTGACCAAACAAATGAAGAGGAAATAGGGAGTCTACCTGAAAAAGAATTCAGAGTAAAGATAGTAAAGATGATCCAAAATCTTGGAAGTAGAATGGAGAAAATACAAGAAATGTTTAACAAGGACCTAGAAGAACTAAAGAGCAAACAAACAATGATGAACATAACAATAAATGAAATTTTTAAATTCTTTGGAAGGAATCAATAGCAAAATAACTGAGGCAGAAGAATAGATAAGTGACCTGGAAGATAAATATTGGAAATAACTACTGCAGAGCAGAATAAAGAGAAAAGAAGGAGAAGAATTGAGGACAGTCTCAGAGAGCTCTGGGACAAAATTAAATAAACCAACATTCGAATTATAGGGGTCCGAGAAGAAGAAGAGAAAAAGAAAGGGACTGAGAAAATATTTGAAGACATTATAGTTGAAAACTTCCCTAATATGGGAAAGGAAATAATCAATCAAGTCCAGGAAACACAGAGAGTCCCATACAGGATAAATCCAAGGAGAAATACGCCAAGACACCTATTAATCAAACTATCAAGAATTAAATACAAAAAAAAAAAAATTAAAAGCAGCAAGAGAAAAACAACAAATAACATACTAGGGAATCCCCATAAGGTTAACAGCTGACCTTTCAGCAGAAACTCTGCAAGCCAGAAGGGAGGGGCGGGACATACTTAAAGTGATGAAAGGGAAAAACCTACAACCAAGATTACTCTACCCAGCAAGGATCTCATTCAGATTTGACAGAGATATTAAAATCTTTACAGACAAGCAAAAGCTAAGAGAATTCAGCATAACCAAACCAGCTTTACAATAAATGCTAAAGGAACTTCTCTAGGCAGGAAAAACAAGAGAAGGAAAGAGTTACAATAACAAACCAAAACAATTAAGAAAATGGTAATAAGAACATACATATCAATAATTCCCTTAAATTTAAATGGATTAAATTCTCCAACCAAAAGACATAGACTAGTTGAATGGATACAAAAACAAGACCAGTATATATGCTGTCTACAAGAGACCCACTGCAGACCTAGGGACACATACAGACTGAAAGTGAGGGGATGAAAAAAGATATTCCATGCAAATGGAAATCAAAAGAAAGCTGGAGTAGCAATACTCATATCAGACAAAATAGACTTTAAAATAAAGACTATTACAACAGACAAAGAAGGACACTACATAATGATCAAGAGATCAATTCAAGAAGAAGATATAACAATTGTAAATATTTCTGCACCCAATATAGGAGCACCACAATACATAAGACAAATGCGAAGAGCCATAAAAAAGGAAATCGACAGTAACACAATCATAGTAGGGGACTTTAACACCCCACTTTCACCAATTGGTACATCATTCAAAATGAAAATCAATAAGGAAACACATGCTTTAAATCATACATTAAACAAGATGGACTTAATTGATACGTATAGGACATTCCATCCAAAAACAACAGAATACAATCTCTTCTCAAGTGCTCATGGAACTTTCTCCAGGATAGATCATATCTTGGGTCATAAATCAAGCCTTGGTAAATTTAAGAAAATTGAAATCATATCAAGTATCTTTTCTGACCACAACACTATGAGACTAGATATCAATTACAAGAAAAAATCTGTAAAAAATACCGACACATGGGGGCTAAACAATACACTACTTAATAACCAAGAGATCACTGAAGAAATCAAAGAGGAAATCAAAAAATACCCAGACACAAATGACAATCAAAACACGATGACCCAAAACCTATAGGATGCAGCAAAAGCAGTTCTAAGAGGGAAGTTTATAGCAATAGAATCCTACCTCAGGAAACAAGAAACATATCAAATAAACAACCTAACCTTACAGCTAAAACAGTTAGAGAAAGAAGAACAAAAAGCCCCCTAAGTTAGCAGAAGGAAAGAAATCATAAAGATCAGATCAGAAATAAATGAAAAAGAAATAAAGGAAATAGCAAAGATCAATAAAACGAAAAGCTGGTTCTTCAAGAAGACAAACAAAATTGATAAACCATTAGCCAGACTCATCAAGAAAAAAAGGGAGAGGACTCAAATCAATAGAATTAGAAATGAAAAAGGAGAAGTAACAACTGACACTGCAGAAATACAAAGGATCATGAGAGATTACTACAAGCAACTATATGGCAGTAAAGTGGACAATCTGGAAGAAATGGACAAATTCTTAGAAAAGCACAACCTTCTGAGGCTGAACCAGGAAGAAACAGAAAATATAAACAGACCAATCACAAGCACTGAAATTGAGACTGTGATTTAAAATCTTCCAACAAACAAAAGCCCAGGACCAGATGGCTTCACAGGCGAATTCTATTAAACATTTAGAGAAGAGTTAGCACCTATCCTTCTCAAACTCTTCCAAAATATAGCAGAGAGAGGAACACTCCCAAACTCATTCTACAAGGCAACCATCACCCTGATATCAAAACCAGACATAGATGTCACAGAGAAAGAAAACTACAGGCCAATATCACTGATGAACATAGATGCAAAAATCCTCAACAAAATACTAGCAAACAGAAACCAACAGCACATTAAAAGGCTCATACACCATGATCAAGTGGGGTTTATCCCAGGAATGCAAGGATTCTTCAGTATGCGCAAATCAATCAAGGTGATGCACCATATTAACAAATTGAAGGATAAAAATCATATGATCATCTCAATAGATGCAGAAAAAGCTTTTGACAAAATTCGCCACCCATTTATGGTAAAAACCCTCCAGAAAGTAGGCATAGAAGAAACTTACCTCAACATAATAAAGGCCATATATGACAAACCCACAGCCAACATGATTCTCAATGGTGAAAAACTGAAAGCATTTCCTCTAAGATCAGGAACAAGACAAGGTTGCCCACTCTCACCACTATTATTCAACATAGTTTTGGAAGTTTTAGCCACAGCAATCAGAGAAGAAAAAGAAATAAAAGGAACCCAAATCAGAAAAGAAGAAGAGAAGCTGTCACTGTTTGCAGGTGACATGATACTATACATAGAGAAACCTAAATATGGTACCAGCAAACTACTAGATCTAATGAATGAATTTGGTAAAGTAGCAGGATACAAAATTAATGCACAGAAATCTCTTGCATTCCTATACACTAATGATGAAAAATCTGAAAGAGAAATCAAGGAAACTCCCATTTACCATTGCAACAAAAAGAATAAAATACCTAGGAATAAACCTACCTAAGGAGACAAAACACCTATATGCAGAAAACTATAAGACACTGATGAAAGAAATTAAAGATGATAACAAACAGATGGAAAAATGTACCATGTTCTTGGATTGGAAGAATCAACATTGTGAAAATGACTCTACTACCCAAAGCAACCTACAGATTTAATGCATTCCCTGTCAAACTACCAATGACATTTTTCACAGAACCAGGACAAAAAATTTCACAATTTTTATGGAAACACAAAAGACCTGGAATAGCTAAAGCAATCTTGAGAAAGAAAAACGGAGCTGGAGTAATCAGGCTCCCTGACTTCAGACTATACTACAAAGCTACAGTAATCAAGACAGTATGGTACTGGCACAAAAACAGAAATATAGATCAATGGAACAGGATAGAAAGCCCACAGATAAACCCACGCATATATGGTCACCTAATTTTTGATAAAGGAGGCAAGAATATACAATGGAGAAAAGACAGCCTCTTCAACAAGTGGTGCTGGGAAAACTGGACAGCTACATGTAAAAGAATGAAATTAGAACACTTCCTAACTCCATACACAAAAATAAACTCAACATGGATTAAAGACCTAAATGTAATGCCAGACACTATAAAACTCTTAGAGGAAAATATAGGCAGAACACTCTGTGACATAAATAATAGCAAGATCCTTTTTGACCCACCTCCTAGAAAAATGGAAATAAAAACAAAAATAAACAAATGGGACCTAATGAAACTTAAAAGCATTTGCACAGCAAAGGCAAACATAAACAAGACGAAAAGACAACCCTCAGATTGGGAGAAAATATTTGCAAATGAAGCAACTGACAAAGGATTAATCTCCAAAATTTACAAGCAGCTCTTGCAGCTCAATATCAAAAAACAAACAACCCAATCCAAAAATGGGAAGAAGACCTAAATAGACATTTCTCCAAAGAAGATATACAGATTGCCAACAAACACATGAAGGAATGCTCAACACCACTAATCATTAGAGAAATGCAAATCAAAAGTACAATGAGGTATCACCTCACACCGGTCAGAATGGCCATCATCAAAAAATCTACCAACAATAAATGCTGGAGAGGGTGTGGAGAAAAGGGAACCCTCTTGCACTGTTGGTGGGAATGTAAATTGATACAGCCACTATGGAGAACAGTATGGATCTTCCTTAAGAAACTAAAAATAGAACTACCATATGACCCAGCAATCCCACTACTGGGCATATACCCTGAGAAAACCATAATTCAAGAACAGTCATGTACCACGATGTTCATTGCAGCTCTATTTACAATAACCAGGACATGGAACCTAAGTGTTCATCAACAGATGAATGGATAAAGAAGATGTGGCACATATATACAATGGAATATTACTCAGCCATAAAAAGAAACGAAATTGAGTTTTTTGTAGTGAGGTGGATGGACCTAGGGTCTGTCATACAGAGTGAAGTAAGTCAGAAAGAGAAAAATAAATACCGTATGCTAACACATATATATGGAATTAAAAAAAAAAAAAACGTTATGAAGAACCTAGGGGCTGGACAGGAATAAAGACGCAGATGTACAGAATGGACTTGAGGACACGGGGAGTGGGAAGCGTAAGCTGGGACAAAGTGAGAGAGTGGCATGGACATATATACACTACCAAATGTAAAATAGATAGCTAGTGGGAAGCAGCCACATAGCACAGGGAGATCAGCTCAGTGCTTTGTGACCACCTAGTGCAGTGGGATAGGGAGGGTGGGAGGGAGACGCAAGAGGGAGGAGATATGGGGATACATGTATATGTATAGCCAATTCACTTTGTTATAAAGCAGAAGCTAACACACCATTGTAAAGCAATTATACTCCAATAAAGATGTTAAAAAAAATTATTTGAAAACTTTCCAGTTACTGTCATACAAATGTACCGAATTTTATTTGCTTGTCCTCCATTATTACATATTTAGGCTATTTTCATCTTTTTTTTCCCCCTACTACGAAGACAGATATTCTCATACATAAACCATTGAGTGCATCTCTGAGTGTTTAATTAAAACAAGTTCTAAGAAGTGGAATTCCTGGGTCATATTGTCTAAGTGCTCTTTAGAAAACTTTTACCAATTTGTACCCTTGCCAGTATTGTTTGAAAGCACTCATTTTCTCATAACTTCATCAACTTACGACATTTTCTCATAACACCAAAATACAAAATAGTATTTTGTTGATGTGTTTTCTTTCTTTTTGATTAGTATGAAGGTTGGAATAAATGTACACTTTTTTTAAAAATTTAATTTAATTTTTTTAAACAGCAGGTTCTTATTAGTCATCCGTTTTCTACACATCAGTGTACACATGTCAATCCCAATCTCCCACTTCATCACACCACCACCCCCCCCACCCCCCACTGCTTTCCCCTCTTGATTTCCATGCGTTTTTTCTCTACTTCTGTGTCTCAATTTCTGCCCTGTAAACCGGTTCATCTGTATCATTTTCTAGGTTCCACATATATGTGTTAATATACGATATTTGTTTTTCTCTTTCTGACTTACTTCACTCTGTATGACAGTCTCTAGATGCAGCCACGTCTCTACAAATGACCCAATTTCGTTCCTTTTTATGGCTGAGTAATATTCCATTGTATGTATTTACCACAACCTCTTTATCCATTCGTCTGTCGATGGGCATTTAGGTTGCTTCCATGACCTGGCTATTGTAAATAGTGCTGCAGTGAACATTGTGGTGCATGTGTCTTTTTGAATTATGGTTTTCTCAGGGTATATGCCCAGTAGTGGGATTGCTGGGTCATATGGTAATTCTATCTTTAGTTTTTAAAGGAACCTCCATACTATTCTCCATAGTGGCTGTATCAATTTACATTCCCATCAACAGTGCAAGAGGGTTCCCTTTCCTCCACACCCTCTCCAGCATTTGTTGTTTGTAGATTTTCTGATGATGCCCATTCTAATTGCTGAGAGATGATACCACATTGTAGTTTTGATTTGCATTTCTCTATAATTAATGTTGTTGAGCAGCTTTTCGTGTGCTTCTTGGCCATCTGTATGTCTTCTTTGGAGAAAAGTCTATTTAGGTCTTCTTCCCATTTTTGGATTGGGTTGTTTGTTTTTTTAATATTGAGCTCATGAGCTGTTTATATATTTTGGAGATTACTCCTTTGACCGATGATTTGTTTGCAAATATTTTCTCCCATTCTGAGGGTTGTCTTTTCGTCTTGTTTATGGTTTCCTTTGCTGTGCAAAAGCTTTGAAGTTTCATTAGGTCCCATTTGTTTATTTTTGTTTTTATTTCCATTACTCTAGGAGGTGGATCAAAAAATATCTTGCTGTGATTTATGTCGAAGAGTGTTCTTCCTATGTTTTCCTCTAAGAGTTTTATAGTGTCCAGTCTTACATTTAGGTCTCTAATCCATTCTGAGTTTATTTTTGTGTATGGTGTTAGGGAGTGTTCTAATTTCATTCTTTTACATGTAGCTGTCTAGTTTTCCCAGCACCACTTATTGAAGAGACTGTCTATTCTCCATTGTATATCCTTGCCTCCTTTGTCATAGATTAGTTGACCATAGGTGCGTGTGTTTACCTCTGGGCTTTCTATCTTGTTCCATTGATCTATATTTCTGTTTTTGTGCCAGTACCAAATTGTCTTGATTACTGTAGCTTTGTAGTACAGTCTGAAGTCAAGGAGGCTGATTCCTCCAGCTCCATTTTTTTCCCTCAAGACTGCTTTGGCTATTGAGGGTCTTTTGTGTCTCCATACAAATTTTAAGATTTTTTGTTCTAGTTCTGTGAAAAATGCCGTTGGTAATTTGACAGGGATTGCATTGAATCTGTAGATTGCTTTGGGTAGTATAGTCATTTTCACAATATTGATTCTTCCAATCCAAGAACATGGTATATCTCTCCATCTGTTGGTATCATCTTTAATTTCTTTCATCAGTGTCTTATAGTTTTCTGCATACAGGTCTTTTGTCTCCCTAGGTAGGTTTATTCCTAGGTATTTTATTCTTTTTGTTGCAATGGTAAATGGAAGTGTTTCCATAATTTCTCTTCCAGATTTTTCATCATTAGTGTATAGGAATGCAAGAGATTTCTGTGCATTAATTTTGTAACCTGCAACTTTACCAAATTCATTGATTAGCTCTAGTCATTTTCTGGTGGCATCTTTAGGATTCTCTGTGTATAGTGTCATGTCATCTGCAAACAGTGACAGCTTTACTTCTTCTTTTCAAATTTGTGTTCCTTTTATTTCTTTTTCTTCTCTGATTGCCTTGGCTAGGACTTTCAGAACTATGTTGAATAATAGTGGTGAGAGTGGACATCCTTGTCTTGTTCCTGATCTTAGAGGAAATGCTTTCAGTTTTTCACCATTGAGAATGACGTTTGCTGTGGGTTTGTCGTATATGGCCTTTATCATGTTGAAGTAGGTTCCCTCTCTGCCTACTTTCTGGAGAGTTTTTATCATAAATGGATGTTGAATTTTGTCAAAAGCTTTTTCTGCATCTATTGAGATGATCATATGGTTTTTATCCTTCAATTTGTTAACATGGTGTATCACATTCATTGATTTGCATATACTGAAGAATCCTTACATCTCTGGGATAAATCCCACTTGATCGTGGTGTATGATCCTTCTGATGTGTTGTTGGATTCTGTTTGCTAGTATTTTGCTGAGGATTTTTGCATCTATATTCATCAGTGATATTGGGCTTTAATTTTCTTTTTTGTCCTATCTTTGTCTGGTTTTGGTATCAGGGTGATGGTGGCCTCATAGAATGAGTTTGGGAGTTTTTCTTCCTCTGCAAATTTTTGGAAGAGTTTGAGAAGGCTGGGTGTTAGCTCTTTAAAAGTTTGATAGAATTCACCTGTGAAGCAATCTGGTCCTGGACTTTTGTTTGTTGGAAGATTTTTAATCCCAGTTTCAATTTCATTACTTGTGATTGGTCTGTTCATATTTTCTATTTCTTCCTGGTTCAGTCTTGCAAGGTTATACCTTTCTAAGAATTTGTTCATTTCTTCCAGGTTGTCCATTTTACTGTCTTAGGTTTGCTTATAGTTTTCTCTTAGGATGCTTTGTATTTCTGCTGTGTCTCTTGTAACTTCTCTGGTTTCATTTGTAATTTTATGGATTTGAGTCCTCTCCCTCTTTTTCTTGATGAGTCTGGCTAATAGTTTATCAATATTGTTTATCTTTTCAAACAACCAGGTTTTAATTTTATTGATGTTTGTCATTGCTTTCTTTGTGTCTATTTCATTTATTTCTGCTCTGATCTTTATGATTTCTTTCCTTCTACTAACTTTGGGTTTTGTTTGTTCTTCTCTCTCTAGTTCCTTTAGGTGTAAGGTTAGGTGGTTTATTTGAGATTTTTTCTTGTTTCTTGAGGTAGGCTTGTATAGCTATAAACTTCCCTCTTAGAACTGCTTCTGCTGCATCCCATAGGTTTTGGATCATCGTGTTTTAGTTGTCATTTGTCTCTAGGTATTTTTTGATTTCCTCTTTGATTTCTTCAGTGATCTCTTGGTTATTTAGTCACGTACTATTTAGCCTCCATGTGTTTGTGTTTTTTACGTTTTTTCCCCTGTAATTGATTTGTTATCTCATAGTGTTGGGGTCAGAAAAGATGCTTGATATGATTTCAATTTCCTTAAATTTACTGAGGCTTGATTTGTGACCCAAGATGTGATCTATTTTGGAGAATGTTCCATGTGCACTTGAGAAGAAAGTGTAATCTGCTGTTTTTGGATGGAATGTCCTATAAATATCAATTAAATCTATCTGGTCTATTGTGTCATTTAAAGCTTGTGTTTCCTTATTAATTTTCTGTTTGTATGATCTGTCCATTGGTGTAAGTGAGGCGTTAAAGTCCCCCACTATTATTGTGTTACTGTCGATTTCCTCTTTTATAGCTGTTAGGACTTGCCTTATGTATTGAGGTGCTCCTATGTTGGGTGCATATATATTTGTAATTGTTATGTCTTCTTCTTGTATTGATCCCTTGATCATTTTGTAGTGTTCTTCCTTGTCTCTTGTAACATTCTTTATTTTAAAGTCTATTTTTTCGGATATGAGTATTGCTACTCCTGGTTTCTTTTGATTTCCATTTTCATGGAATATCTTTTTCCATCCCCTCACTTTCAGTCTGTATGTGTCCCTAGGTCTGAAGTGGGTCTCTTGTAGACAGCATATATATGGGTCTTTTTTTGTGTCCATTCTGTGAGCCTGTGTCTTTTGGTTGCAGCATTTATTCCATTCATGTTTAAGGTAATTATCTATATGTATGTTCCTATTACCATTTTCTTAATTATTTTGGGTTTGTTTTTGTAGGTCCTTTTCTTCTCTTGTGTTTCCCACTTAGAGAAGTTCCTTTAGCATTTGTTGTAGAGCTTGTTTGGTGCTGCTGAATTCTCTTAGCTTTTTTTGTCTGTAAACCTTTTGATTTCTCCAACGAATCTGAATGAGATCCTTGCTGGGTAGAGTAATCTTGCTTGTACGTTCTTCCCTTTCATCACTTTAAGTATATCATGCCACTCCCTTCTGGCTTGTACAGTTTCTGCTGAGAAATCTGCTGTTAACCTTGTGCGAGTTCCCTTGTATGTTGTCATTTTTCCATTGTTTCTTTCAATAATTTTTCTTTGTCTTTATTTTTTGCCAATTTGATTACTGTGTGTCTTGGCATGTTTCTCCTTGGGTTTGTCCTGTATGGGACTCTCTGTGCTTCCTGTACTTGGGTGGGTATTCCTTTCCCATGTTAGGGAAGTTTTCAACTATAATCTCCTCAAATATTTTCTCGGGTCCTTTCTCTCTCTCTTCTCCTTCTGGGACCCCTATAATGTAAATGCACACTTTCATTTCCCCTTTAATATATTTTTTGTGAGTTGGAAGGGCTGGGGGAGGAAAAAACTTTAATGGAAAAATCTAACCTAAGTAAGCTTTCCTTGGAGCATAAAAGTGACTAGATAAACAATGGGGTTAAGGAAAAACTTGAATTTTTCAAATATGATGAATCACCTTATCCTCAAGATATTGAACAGAGGTGAGAAAAACAAACAAGAAATTATGGGACAAGAATAGGTCTATCCAGTGAATATCTTTTTTTAAATCATAATTTTTTTGTAGTATAGTTGATTTGCAATTTTGTGTTAGTTTCTGCAGTACAGCAAAGTGAATCTGTTATACATATACACATATCCACTCTTTTTTTAGATTCTTTTCCCATACAGGCAGTGAATTTCTTAAAAGTTCCATCTGTTTGAGATCACTAGAATACAGACCATAATGGTTAAGACCATGGGTATTAGAATCCCACAGCTTTGAGTTAAAATCCCAGTTCTGCCATTTATTTAGTTGGGTGGTTTTAACCACGTTATATTTTGTCACTGTAAATTGAGAATAACAAGGTGATTCCATAGAATTGTTGTAAACATGAAATAACAATTTTAAAATTCATATCCCAACTCTGAAGAGAAAAGGCACCTAGTAAATGACAGTGTGAGTAGTAACAGTAAACATTGTTACTGATGTGTTATGAGTGCTCTTATTCTTTTTTTTTTAACATCTTAATTGGAGTATAATTGCTTTACAGTGGTGTTATTTTCTGTTTCATAACAAAGTGAATCAGCTACACATATACATATATCCCCATATCTCCTCCCTCTTGCGTCTTCCTGCCACCCTCCCTATCCCTTCCCTCTAGGTGGTCACAAAGCACTGAGCTGATCTCCCTGTGCCATGTGGCTGCTTCCCACTAACTATCTATTTTACATTTGGTAGTGCTCTTATTCTTATGCAGGACTGGCTGACACAGAGGCAAGGTCAGCAGTGACCTTCCTGAGTCTGTGTCCTAGGGCTGAGAAAGCTCCATGAAGTTTTCCCCTAAAAACACCCCCAACAACACACTACCTACCACTATTGTTGAAATCCTATGTCAAGAGATTTTCCCACTTAAACATTTTATATTTTAGAATAGAAACATCTAGAAAGACTGGATCCATTTTTTTTTAAACTAACCATTTACGTTTCAAGGTGAATTAGTTGATCAGATTCTGAGAGCAGATTTTAATAACAAGAGACGTGAAGAGTTTTGCATCTTGAGGGGGGCAGTGAAGAATGATATAGCTCGGTGTATTCCTGATGCTGGTAGCAATGTATAAGAATAGTTAGGGAAACCCTTATTGTACTAGAATAGAGAATCCATTAGTTAAGAGCTGAGTACAGTGAGTGTATTTAGTAAAATGATTTATCAAGAAAAGTGTATGCATTGTGCTGTGTATTCAGTTGGTAGGGATAAACAGGTTCTTTAAATTACTGAATTTGAGAGAACAAATATTGTGTGAAAACAGATGAGATGACTGGGCTGAGGCAGGAGCACCACTGCACCTCCAGACAGTAAATCAGAAGCACTGGTTGCATCTGGACATGCTCAGTTCTTGCCATTCGTCCTGGGGCTTCTTCCTCTTGATAATGTTATTTTAATAATAAAAGCCACGTGGAAGCACGTATGAGGCAGCTGAACAACAGGTGGTCTGGGAAACATCGAAAGGCAATTGTATTAAAGACAAAGGGTGAGACCAGGAGTGTATGAATTCAGATTGTAATAAAATAAAATTGTATGAGACAGTAAGATCCAGAACTTCCTAGGGATGTTGTAGACAAGTCATCCCTCCTTTTCCATTTTGGAAGTCAGTGGAAATAAATTACAGGCTTACCATGTCTTCACTTTGTTTCACCTGCTCTACTAAAGGTACTGCTCAGAACCCCTGAATCGGGAGACACAGAGCTCCTTCTCCTAGTGGCTTATGTGGATTGGCTTTTGATCTCAGGGTTGTGCTATCTTGTGTCAATCTGTTGAAAGTAGCTACACACCCAATAGGGATAAGATATTCAGAAGTGGGGACCATGGCAAGGGCATCTCCAGAAGGTGGTGGAAACTTTCTTTCACTTTAGCCAGCCTCCCCTGCAGGCTCTGAGGGTAGCATTTTACTGTCTCAGGGTACATCATTCATTGCTAAAGCTGAACTTAGAAAATTGCATTTGGTGACTATTCAAACACCTTATTAGATTCACTGCTTCTATTTATAGTAGGAGGTTGGGAAAAATAGAAATAGCAAGTAAAAAATGATGCTTTGGGAATCAGGTCACAATCTGATCTTCTGCAAGGCTGATTCTAGTCTAGCTACTTTCTTTTCCACAGTGAATAATGATGACCCCCATTAATCCAAATACTGTTATTCATATTTCTTCCTCTGGTGATAAATTTTAGAAGTCTGAAACTAAAATCTCAAGGTTTATCATTAGTGAGAAAGCTCAGTCCTAAAACTTAGTCACCTCTCCATAATCCACGAACTCATTATTGCTCTTTCATAGCAGCTTTTTCCAACCTTGTTTCTCTCCCGTCCTTCTGCCAGCTTGCCGTGAGCTATTTCGTTCCTGATTTGCACTTTCACTAGAAGATGGATGTGTTGAGCAATTGAATTCAAATAATTCATTTTTATTGCTTATAGAGGAGAGTTGATAGGAAGGAAGTTGAAATGACAGAAATGAGATTTTAAATCTCTTCTATAGATTTCATTTATTCCATCCATGTTTACTGATTGTCTACTGTGTAATAGGTACAGTAGGGGATAGAGAGAACATAAAGCATGGTCCCTGCCCTCCAAGAGATTTTAATCTCCAAAAAGGAAAGTGCTGTGTACAAATTGTGCTATCTTAAATAGCCCACTGAGTAAGGCTGGTGTAAATATAATACATACACTCACTTCAACACCGGGAAGTTGTAAGTGTCACATAGATGGCACAGAAAATAAATGGTGGAAAACTTCAGTTTAGAGAGTGATAAGTTTAGAGGGTGTATGATCAGGGAAGGATTTACTGAAGAGCTAACATTGGTCATAAGTTAGATTTGTAAAAACATAATACCTGTGGTTATTTCATATTCTGAAAGTATTATATATTGATTGTATAAAATTGGAAAGTACAGAAAAGCAATAAGGAGAAAAAAATCAAAATTGCTCATAATCCCACCACCTAGTGAGAGATGCGTTGTTGGGTTTTGAAGTGTATTGTTGTAAGGTTTTTCCCACCATTTATGAATGAGTGTGTTTGTGTTTGTATTTGTATTGTGCTAGTTGAGGTTTTAGCAGAAAACAGATAGCAGAGTTAAATTCTATGAGTGGGTAAAACATAAGGGAAGCATGGGGCTGGTGCAGGAAATCAAGACTAGTAATAGTAAAGGAGCTGTTACCAAACTTAGGCTGTTAGTGAAGGAAGCAGGGGAGGGTGTGGTTACTAAAACTTGGAAGGAGAGCCAGTAGAGAAAATGACCTTGAGAGAAGCAGTGTCCTTCATGCAATAGACTCAGCCAGCCCAAGCAACTTCGCAGGGAGAGAGTGGAGAAAACACACCCTGTTCTCCTCTCCTTGTGTCTCAGATCTTGTGCTGGGGCTTCCAATTGGCTGAACCCAGCTGGAAAACAGAGATCAAGAGCTCCCAATGGGTAGAGCTTACAATCAGAGAGTAAGATAGAGGAGGATCATGAGTAAACCCGGAACGGCCAATCAGTGTATCTTCCATAATTGGGTCAATCTGTACACACAGTTTTGTAACCTGTATATTGTGACTGTTATATGGGTTATTAGCTATTCTCCTATGATGCTATTTTTAATCATTATATATTACTCTATAAAATGGATGACTATAAATTATTCAGTGAATGCCCCACCATATAATAATTAGGATGTTTCCATCTTTTGCTCTTAAAATTAACATGACAATATATGTGTGTATGTGTGTGTGTTTGTTTATTTAGCTCCATGCAGCCGTCTTTATTTTCTCAAGGTTAATTCTGAGAAGAGGGATTGTTGGGTCAAAGGGTATGCTCATGTTTAAGACTTTTGATGTATGTTGCAAAGTTATCTTCCAGAAGAGTATACCAATTAGTTAAAGTAGACCTTTAATGGGTAAGATTTTGATACATGGAGACATATGGACTAGTGACAGATGGCATTTGGAGGGACTTCCGAGTGAGCACTGTGAAGAAGGGAATGGAAATGAAAAGGCACATGTTATAGTAGGCGATGGAAAATTCATCTAATTTGACTTGAAAGAGTTAGTAAATGGGTCTAGTAGTCTATTCATACTCACAGTGTTGGAAAGCCCCAGTGCTAAAGTGACCAGAACTGTTACACAAGGCAGCCCGGCACAGCACAGCTTCAGGAAAAATGCACTGTACACCTGCAAGTAGGTTCAAGATTGAAACTGGGAAAGTGGGAACATGTTTAAACTCCAAGTACAAAAGAAGATGTACGTAGAAAAAGCCTAGCGGGCCATTTGACAAATTTTGGTCCAAATCATGGCTCCACCATTTACCAACTGTGTGACTTCAGACAAGTGACATAAAGTCTCTTGGTTTGAGGGTTAAAGACTTTGTGCTGAGAGTATGTAGCACAGCATCTGGTGCATGGTAGGGACTTGACAACTGGTCCCCACCGAGGAATGGGTCCAGGACAGTAATGGTGACTGCGTCTCACATGCTGTGTCATTGGACTTTGCCCACTGGCGGGAGGGGGCAGCACCTGGACAGCCAGCCCTGCAGGCCCTGAGCACCCTCCTTCTTGGTGTCTAGCAAAGCGGATAGAGGGTGTAAGCCAGGAACACAAAGAAATAACATTTCTGTAACAAAAATCTACAGAAAAATAGAATTTTATCAATTTCAAACTTTATCTCTTAGTTTTTGTTTTAATGCTTTTGAGTCTGTTACCACCTATTTGCCTTCGAGTACAACTAGAGGAATTATACTCCCTGCAAATCCCTGAAATATCCTACCGTGCATTAGTGTGTGTCTTTTGTTGTACCTGCCCAGATTCTATATACCCTTCTTTGGGTAAAATCAGCACAGTTTCTCTCTGGAAAACCTCAAGTTTTCAGTTCATGAGGTTTGTGTGGTAACTCAAAGAAGGTAACTTGTAATTCATGCCTGCCTGTTCAGAGCCTGGTTTGTCCCTAACCTCAGTGATTAGTTCAGGGGTGATGTGACCCAAGTCAAGTTAATCAGAGCAAAACCTGGGATTTTACGGGGCTTTTGCTAGGAGCTCACTCTGTTTTCCCTCCATTGGACTTAGGCTTGTAAGGGTGGAAGCCGGAAGCTACTACTGGTTGCCATCATGCCATCATGAGGTTGCTTGATAGAGTAACCAATATGGAGATGGGCTGCAGTTAGCTTAGTTAAGAGATGGAGAGATAAACCAGCTCTTGTCACTCCCTTAATGCCCTGGATCAGACTATACCTGAAGCTAGTCTCCTCTTGGACTTTATAGTTACAAGAGGCAATGATTCCTCTTTTGCAGTTTCAGTTAGTTGGATTTGGAGTTTTCTGTCATTTTAAGCTAAAATAGAGCTGGCTCACACATACACTTGGTTCAGTAGTTTATTTTTCATGGGATGTGAGGTCATGATGAGGATCGTAATTCTTACCAATTCCCATGATGGGAGTAAAAATTAAATTTCATGCTACTCAACAGGATTTAAGAACTAATAAGCTAGAACATGGGGAAGGTCAACCTAATACTTCTCTGGACTTGAGAAATAATTTTATATCTTTCATGCAGTAGACACTTCAGCCAAAAGTCCCCTCATCACTGAAATACTGCACTTTAAAAATAAATATATAGAGAGAGCAAACATGTGAGGAATCTGGTGGAATATCTCCATTTCATCAAAACAGAATCTTCTGAGAGAAACATGCACTTATTGGGCTTTTTTTCCCCCGAAGTCAGGATTGTCTGGCTCAGTGTACAATAAGTCCTTTGTATCTTTCTCTGTCATCTTCTCATTCAGGATGAAAGCGACACAGAACTGCCAGCCCCAGTCCCCTCCCTACAGACTGATTTCCTCAGGGCTTTCATCTCTGCAGTTGCTAATGTCACCAACAGGCGGGCTTTGAAGTCAGAGGGAGGGGACCCCTTAACTGGGCAGCAGCCAGGACCCTTCCTGGGAACCACAATTTCAGCATCCAATCCAGGTCAGCAGCTCTGGCTTGAGGCGTAGGGGTAACTAATCCCTGACAGGTGACATGGGAGAATATTATCTTCCTCATCTTCTTAGTCCCAGGTGTGAGGAGAAACCTTGTCCCTGTGTATTCTTGGACTGAAGCTGCTCCCTTTGCACAGAGCCAGGCATTGTCAGTACCTTCCTCTGGTGTGGCTCTGGGGTATGAGGAATGCGAAAGCCAAACAGCACTTGGGACAGAGAAGAAAGCAGGAAGGCTCGGTTCTTGCTTTCTCCCCTGATGTACCTGCTTTTCCATCCATGTCCTGCGTTAGACGTTGGGGCATAGACACATGAATGATTTGTAGGTTGCTTTTGAACTCTGGGTGAAAGTGCGTACCCGCGTTTCTTGCATTTTTGCCTATTTCCCGGGCCCTGGGGAGCTGGGAGTAAACCCTAAACCCGGTGGAGTGGGGGTGGGATAGGGAAACAGAGGCCTTCACCCCTCCTCTCTCCCTCCCATCCTTCCTCCATGCTCTGTAAGACTTTCTGTGTCGGAGAAGGAGGAGGTGTGGAGAATTTCTTCTGAAGAATGCCATTGTCCACACATGCTGAGGACTCCGTGGCATGAAATCTCATTCCATAGTTCAAAATTTTCCTCCTTTGCTTTCCTGTCTCTTAGCTGTCTGTTTACATTTTCCATCTCCCTCTCTTGCTTCTCTGTTTCTCTTATTCTCTATCTTTCTTGTTTTCAAATAGCCCATTCAAGTTTGCCTCCAAACAATTTTCTACAATCACTTTGCTTTCCTTCTCTCTCTTACCGTATACTTACTTCTATTTTCCCTCTTTAGAAACCTTCCTTTTCCAAATTTCTTCTGAGTCCTGAAGCTCTGGGCCAGGCCTGCCCAGGTTGCCTATAAAGCTTCTTAGGGGAAAGGCCTTGGAAACTTTAATGGGACAGTAACATTCCAAGCTCGGCATGAATGGCTCACAATCCACAATTCTCCCTGGCAAGAGGTTTTTCCACAGGCCCGTCCATAATGCTTTCATGCCAGAACTTGGGATTTCCAGATGTGGTATTAGGGCTATGGGCAGTCAGTTTTTCTACAAAAGCAACTCTGAACCTAGTTTCTCATAATTACTGGAAAAAAAAAAAAAAGCCACTTCCATGGCTTTCTCCGCCTCTTTTTTTTTTTTTTCACTTTTATTCTTATGCATGGCTTAGAGTTGCTCACATTTAGACCAAAAATTTCAAGGCAATGATGGTATAACTCACAATAGTTAAGATGCTGGTTTCCACAGACTGTTATCCAGCATCCATTCTGTCTCAGACAGAGGAACACATTTCCTCTTAATGCCTGTTTTAAATATGTAGATGCCATTTAAAGTTTATTTGCATATTCATGAGAAAAACTATTTCCCTTCCTATCCTTTAATTCCCATCATGGTTAGGCGTGATTTAACAATTTCTCACAGTCCTGGTGAAGGGTCTGGTCAATTTTTTAAAGGTAAGAAGTATTCAGGGAAAGCAATTCTTAGGAACAGAAACCCTGATATAGAGGATATTGCCAGGGGGCTTCTGGAACGAGACGCTGTGTAACGTGGCCTGAAGCTGGTGGTAGTGGGATATGGATTCGAGGTAGGGAAGGGTGCGACTCCTTTTCCAGCCCTGCCAGCTCCCAGCCCTGTGATCCTTAGGTAGGATCTGAACCTCAATTTCTCATGTATGAAATGTCATCTGGGACTAATGCTACACTGCAGATTTGCTGATAGGATTTGATAAAACAATGTTTGTTAAGTACCCAGTGCAATTGTATGTAAACTTACATGAAACTTACTACCTGCTAGACAGATTCTGAGCGCTCTGAAAATACTCCTCCACCCCTTCCTGACAGCCCTATGAGATGGCCCCATTTTTATTGTCATCCCCATTCTCCAGAGGAGAAAAATGAGCTACAGAGAGGTTGACTAACTTGGTTATGGTCACACAGCTAGTGACGGAACTGGGATTCCAGCCCCGGCCTCTGGTCATCAAAGCCCTGCAGGAGGCCAGGGTGCCCTCCATGTAATAGTCACTCCATGGATATGCACACTCACCCCTGCTTGCTGCCTGTTCTGTTTTCGTGATGCCCTGTTCTATCTTCTAGCTTTGTGACATGACATTGTTATTTTATCTGTAATGTGACTGCCTTCGCCTAATCTGTTGTTAACTCTTCCCCTGCCCACTGCCCCCTCCACTTGTCGGCACTTACATTCCCCAATCCTCCAACAACTGTTCACCCCACCGGGCCAACACACATTTTATAATGCTGTATGGTTCATCTTTCAAGCTCCTTTTCCTGAATTTAGAGATCTTAAGTCAAACTCAATAAAATTGCTGAGCACAAATTGGAGGCGGCATCAAATATAGGCAGATGTGTTTTAAATTTCATGTTTTCTGTAGCTACACTTTCAGCTGATAAATAAATGACCCAATTTACTGTAAAATTTCCCTTGGCTTGACCTTCCAGCAGGTAACTCCTGTCCACCAGACCTCTTGCTGAACACTGGTCTTCCTAACTCCTTCACTTACCCCGGGCCCATTTTGCAACACAACGTGGTAGGTCAATTCAGCGGCCAGGATGTGATGGCAGATATCTCTTTCTCTAGAGCTGACCAGCCCCCTCCCACCCTGCTCCCTTGTGTCCTATTCTCTGCCACCAGGTTCCCATCTTAGGTTACCAGCCTGATCCTACAGTCATCTGAGTTTGTGATGAGTGCTTGAGCATTGGATTTCTAGATATCCAGAGGTAATCAAGTTTCGATTATGCGTGGTGCCCCTTCCCTTGTTTCTAATTTAGCGTTTTCCTTGCCTTCTGCCTTGTTTTGACTTTAGCATTAATCCCAGCCTCAGGTCCAAACTGGCCCTGGTTTTCCCCACTTCTCATGTGATCCCTGTCTGTCTTGGTTGTTCTCTTACTCAGTGGCTGTCAGACTGTCACATGGGCCCTGTGTTTTTTGCATCCACTGGTTGGTTCAGGGCTAGAACTACATACAGCCACGTGGCTGCTGCTTCTTTAGGCCACCTACTGACTCAGGGCCTTCAAAGCGCCCAACTTCTATACTCCTTGTACCCGAGGGACTGTGTCTCCTTTTCAACTCATCAGCTTTTTGTGACACTTGAGTCATTCTTCAGAAACTACTTAAGCAAAACCATCGCAAGTTCCCTGCTAAATGTCACTCTCTATTTGTACTTTGGAGTAAGTTATATGCTCACTCCCTTTTACCAAGCATTAATTGATTTATGTTATTTCTGGAACACTATTTAGGGTGTTGTAGCAGAAGCATCATTATTTCCTCCTTTTGGCTCAGCTGTAACACATGCAACTGATACAAAAGAAGCTGTTAGTCTAGGACCAGACTCACATCCCAAAATTTCCCAGGGAATAGTTGTAAAATCCAAACAGAAACTGGAGTTTGCACACTAATGCTATACTTTTGACTATTAATCCTGACAAAGAGTGGCCTCTAAGTCTCGTTAACTCTCTAGTATCTGCCCTGACATGTGCTGCACAATTTCAAAACTTCAATCCCTGACAAATACAGGATGTTCTCAGTTGACTGTGCACTGTGGTTAGAAAGATGTTTTACACCAGTGCCCAGATGACAGGTCTTTTGTGTCTGCCTCTTCTGTTTCACGCTGCCGACAGCAGGGGTAGATAGAAGTACACATCTGAGAGGCAGCGAAGGTTCTCCTCCCACACCAGAGGCTTCACTCCTGCAACAGGGTTAGATCAGGCTGTCTGGATTCTTTGTGAGCATGCTCCAAACTAACATTTATTATCAAGAAAGAAACCTTGCCTGATGTTAGATCACTGATATTTGCCTGGTGGTGTTTCCGTGCAGAAAATTGCAAGAAAGTGATTGAAATGAGTTTGTTGAGACAACTACAGAAAAATCCACCTTTTTCAAGGGCAAAATTCTGAAAATATCCTTGCAGACTGGGGAAACTGGCTATTTGCTTGTCACTGTATTTTCATAAAATGAATGATGCATCTGAAAGATAAACAGTGACCGTGTCAGGAACCAATGGTATTTTATTGAAGGTTGGAGCATGCTTACAGTTTCAAATTTTTTTTTTTTTGGTTATGAGGATAGGGATTTATTTATAAATGTTTGGCCCAAAGCTCATAAAATGTCTGAGTTCTGTTGGTACAACACACAAATCTTTTGCGGTGGTTTTGAGAAAACCCCAGACTTTTGAAGTCTGGGAACAGATGGAGCTCTAAACTAACTGCATTTCACAACAGGGACATGTTACTATCTGCCAGTCTGTTTTCACTGTATGTGAGATGTTCTCCATGCTAGTCAGCAGATTTATTAAACTTCTATGAGTATGCAAGCTTTTGAAGCGGCTGTGCCATATACAGTTATAAAAATTAGGGAAACTCAGACCTAGCTCTGCCCTTTAAGAGTTCTTGGTAATTCTTAATTACCCTCAGAAAGCGTAACCATTTAAATATGTTTTATAAGCTGGGCTCTTAAGCATTTTGGTCACAAAGTATTCACATGGATAAGTCTACAAGAACCTGAAGTCAGATGCTTTGAAAACTTCAAGATAAAACAATTCATTTAAATCCTAACATTTTCCCTTCACATGTAGCTGGCTGAAATCCACTGAATGAGAACAAGTTGGTTGTACCTGTATGGCACTGCAGATACTGTGCATGTTTCAGAACCTTAGCTGGGATTCACCAGCTTCTCAGACTTTGATTATGTAGTTACTTATGCTGACCCTTCACAGAACAATCTCAAAGTGTGGAGCTTAAAATCACCTCCCTTTAAAAGAGAAAAAAATACATTCTCTCTCTCTCCCCCCACCCTTTCCTCCCCTTCTCCTCGTCCCCTTTCTTTCTTCTCCTTTCTCCCTTTCTTGTTCTTTTTTTCACTCAAGTTATACAAACGATAAGGGGCCAGATTTCATGAAAGTAAGTGTTGCCTTTACCAAAGAGCATAAAATTGTCATGTCACAGTTTCTCACATGCCAAGTTTACTACATCAAACCTAAAACTTACCAATGCTAACTAAAGAGTTAAATTATTTAACTTAAAATTATGTAACTTGATCAAATGATTCATTATATGTTTACTTTGATTAGCTAATACCCTTACTATATGTAAAATGATTCAACTTACGCATGTACAATTAACTCAAAATATTTTAGAATGTGTCTTTTGTATAAGGGTGTGCTTCTTAGCCAGTTGTTGAATATTGACTGGATAAAGGAATCAGTCTTAGAGATGGTCCTTTGTACAGGTTTAAAAACAACATTGTAAATCAGTATTAGTGTAAGATAAACTTAAGGGTATTTGTCATTGGGTATATATGAACCCTGGGGAAAATAGCATGTGAAAGTCACATGTTGGCATAAATGCTTTGGTTCAAGGTCTTAATGAGTTTCTTGCATTTCACTTTCCTGAGATAGTCCCTGAATCAAGCTTCCCAATTGTTTGTATCATTACATCTCTGCTCTCCTTTGCATTGCCTGTGGAAGGCTCTAAATGCCAGCTGCAATCTGAAAAAGCTTTTTTATTTTATTTTATTCTACTTTTATTGAATTTGTGGCACTAGGGGTTGGGGGACCTAGGTAGAATCTTAGCTTTTAGCCCTCAGCCAAATAAATATTCTTTTTTTGTTGTTATTGACAGGTTTTTTTTTTTTTTTGGAGTATAGTTGATTAACAAGGTGTACAGCAAAGTGAATCACTTATACATATACATATATCCACTCTTTTTAGATTTTTTTCTCATATAGGCCATTACAGATTATTGAGTAGAATTCCCTGTGCTATATAATAGGTCCTTGTTAGTTATCTCTTTTATATATAGTCGTGTGTATATGTCAATCCCAATCTCCCAATTTATCCCTGTACCCCTCCCCAAATAAATATTCTTCTTCCTGTAATTTTGTTTCTCAAGACCTGGACAAATTGGCTGCTTTGTATGTTTTTTGAATAGAATGAGCCATGACCAAACGTGATTGTACAGTCAGTAACTAATTAGATGTAAGTCTTATAGAAGGTGCCAGTTGAGCATGATGTAAAAGTGTTTGTGTTTGGGTGGAAGGCTAGGAGTTAGGGAGAGAGCTGGATCTTTGGTGTCTTCCCTCTAAGTGGTGTTAAATGAAGCACAGTTGGCTTTAGACCCATGCTTCCCATATTGTGGTCCTCAGACCAGAAGCAGAAACATCATGTGGGAACTTGGTAGAAATGCAGATCCTAACAGTAGGGGTCAGGAGCTTGAAGGAGATGTCTTCATGCAGGGGCCTTTCAGTAACCCATGCGTTGTAGAGACAGGCAGCCACCTGTTTCAGCTTTGTTGTCTGGGACTTGTTCCACAGCTTGTCCAGGACTGGCAGAAATCTGTCAAGCTGTAGCTCTGTCTCTTGCCTGGTATGGAAGGACTATGCTCCCATACAGCCTTCCTAGTTGAAAATAATCCTATTTTACTTTATTTTATTTTAAATTTATTTGTATTGAAGTATAGTTGATTTACAATGTTGTGTTAATTTCTGCTGTACAGCAAAGTGATTCAGTTATACATATATATATACATTATTTTTTAAATATTCTTTTCCATTATGGTTTATCACAGGATATTAAATATAATTCCCTGTGCTATACGGTAGGACCTTGTTGTTTATCCATTCTATATATAATAGTTTGCATCTGCTAATCCCAAACTCCCAGTCCTTCCTTCCCCCACCCCCCCTACCCCTTGGCAACCACAAGTCTGTTCTCTATGTCTGTGGTTTTGTTTCTGTTTTGCAGATAGGTTCATTTGTGTCATAGAAAATAATCCTACTTTTGAAAAGTCTACAGCTTTTAAAATAATTTATTCAAAAGTTAGTTCTCTTCATCTGTAAATGTATCCTGTGGCTTATTTAAGGCAAAACATTCTCTTATCCTGTTTTTAGAACATAAAAAATGGAAAATAACAGCTTAATATCCTCTCCCTTTCCTTTGGACATTTGAAAAAAATGTTTAAAGAGGCTATTTGCCTTTTACACTTCATGTTTCTTCATGTAATCCTTTTTATTTCTAAGTTCATCTTTTCAGGACCTATTTCCCAACACATGTAACTCTATAGTAATTAACCTAGTTCTCCAGTTGGAAACCTGTTGAAGCAAAGTCCCCCTTTTGCATGAGGATAGAAAATTACAGTCCTTTGGGTACAAAATTAGTTCCTCTTAATCCTCCCCCAAGGTGTACCATTTTGTGCTCTAACTTGTATGGCCTGTAAACCTTTAGGAATTTTATTGTCTTTGAACATTATCCAGCAAATCTCCTCTAATTAATTTAATCCCTAAAGACATATGCTTGTTGATCAGTATAAATCAAGGCCAAAAATATCAGTACTGCTTGGAAAGCTAGCTCTGCTTTTGGCAAGAAGAATCTTGACCTGAGTTGTTTTGAGCTCACACAACAAAGATATGTAGGGAGGTTTTTACTCTACCCACCCTCATTTTATAGGGACAACTGGCAGACACAATAATCTTCATGTATGTGCTCATCCCTCTGACAGCCTTCTCCCAACTGCTGTGGAACATTATTAACATTTTTAGATTTGTAGAAATAGTCTTAGAATAATCAGAAGGCCAAGCATCCTGAGAGGTCACTCAATGCCGCCTATGTATGTAAATCAATTTTTCTGTAAAGGATAGCATGAATGAATGTCTCTTTTGTTTTGTTCAGGGCTTCGAGGCTGGAAGAACCAATTGTCTTTCTAGATAACACAGTTTCATGATTAACAACACACTTTATCAGAAGTCTCCCTCATGAGAAAGCTCAGTGCCTTCAACTATCGCTCAAGATCATTGCCTCTGCCTTGCCTTCTTCATGCCTGAAAGTCCAGTAGTAAATCACCCCTTGGCTTTCTTCTCTCCCCACTAAACTATTCTGATTTCTTTCATCTTTTTGCATATATTTTAGTTTCTATCTTTCTATCTTTCCCTTATTTCTCTCTTACTTCGTTCTAAACTCTTCATTTAAACCAGACTTAGTATTTTAGTAGGATCAAGGGAGTGCTGACTTGAGTGGGTAGATGGATCATCTAATAATTCTTGGGTATATTTTCATTCTTATATCCCAGAGTCACTACAAAATCGTAGACTACTGTGATTCCTTTATCCCTTTTTCACATACTTGCATGTGGATTTAGATATAACATCTTTTTTTTTTTCCAGCCTATTTTATAGGTTAATAGATAAATAGGAAACTCTTTTATTGATTGTTTTTAACATAACAGAATTTGAAGTTACAGTGTCAACACATAATGCTTTTCTCAGACCAATGATATCTGAAGTTCATAAACCTTTTCTTTAAAGGGCCAGAGAGTAAATATGTTAGGCTTTATGGGCTATCAGGGCTCCATTACAACAACTCAGTTCAGCTGTTATAACACCAGAGTAGCCATAGACGTTATATCAATGAATGGGTGTGGCCGTGTTCCAATGAAACTTTATTTGTGAACACTGCGAAATTTGAATTCATATAATTTTCATATCACAAAATATTATTATTGTTTTGATTTTTTCCCCAACCATATGTAAAAAGAACATTCATAGTTTGTGGGCAGTACAAAAACAGACAGTCAGCTGAATTTGGTCCTTGAGCTACAGTTTGCTGACCCCTGAATTATATGAAAAGGGAAGTTTTAGAGAAGTACTGAAAACATTTATTAAGCTGAAGCATATCTTTTGTCCAAGAGTGGTTTTTTTAGGCTCCTCTCTTTTATATTTACTGTTGCAATCTCTTATGAATCAGACCTACTTCCACCATTTTCTAATGTCTTTTCTGGCACTAATTTAATGCCACTATACTACACTGCTCCGAGTAGAATGCCTGGCAAGGGTTCAAACAATGTTGAGTGAGTGAATGAATGAATGAGTGAAAAGGGGGTTGGGGAGAAAGAAAGAAAGAAAGAAAGAAACAGACTACTTAAAATGAAGACAGTTTTATAATTAATAAAGAGGACAAATAAATACAATTTAGCACTTTGAAAGAATCATCTATTTGCCCCCATCTCAGTACTTTTATATTTTGAACAAAGAAAAAAAAGTTGAATATAATTCTGTTGCTCCTCTACTTTTCCTTTGGCATTGCCTCAGATTTGTGGGCAAATTTTAATTTTTAAATGTGTACCCATATTAGGGTACAAACACCTATACTTTTTAAAAAAAGATGCCATCCAGTATAATGAAGTTATATCCATATATGTGACTGATTCACTCAGTCAATAAGGATCTTGTGCTAAATAAAATGAGGTTATTGGTTCAAATTTACCATGGACCGAGACTGCTTTGACAGTAATAGATCTAACATTGAAATGTGAACAGCAGCCCAGCAAATACTTATTCTTTTTCTTAAATTAATTTAATTTATTTATTTATCTTTGGCTGCGTTGGGTCTTCGTTGCTGCGCACAGGCCCCCTCTAGCTGCGGTGAGCAGGGGCTACATTTCGTTGCGGTGCACGGGCTTCTCATTGCAGTGGCTTCTCTTGTTGTGCAGCACGGGCTCTAAGCGCACGGGCTTCAGTAGTTGTGACACACGGGCTCAGTAGTTGTGGCTCACAGGCTCTAGAGCACAGGCTCAATAGTTGTGGCGCACGGGCTTAGTTGCTCTGTGGCATGTGGGATCTTACCAGACCAGGGCTCAAACCCGTGTCCCCTGCAATGGCAGGCGGATTCTTAACCACTGTGCCACCAGGGAAGCCCCAAATGCTTATTCTTGATAAGAAGATCCAGCAAACAGAATATTGGCAAATCAAAATAAATCCTTCGCTGTAACTGAAAATGTACCTTATAGCATATATCCTTTGGACGTGGATAAATGGTATTGTAGAGTAAGTAAAGGACAACACACTTAGAAAAAATGTTCATGATTTATTCACTCTGATACGGTATACAAAACTCAACCTAGTCAGTGAAAACCCCTTTTTGAACACTGCAAATCTACATCATTATTGCACCTATATTTATGCTTTTCTGTGTATGTAGGTATTTACATAGACTACCCTGGTCATTTCGACTTAGAGAAACAATGTTATTTTGAAAGACATGATAACACGTATCCCTGTTTTTCTGTGGCTTCATTGCTTTAAATATATATTGAGCAATACATTGGCATTGTTTCTTTATATAAGAAAGAAAACAGAAAATCCACCAGTTCAGAGATGCCTAGGGTGCTTTGTATTCTGTAGAATGTGACCAGTTGCTCTGGAAGGGTTTAGGCTCTTAAAGAGAGGGCAATCCAATCCATATCCATTAGAACAGCCTAATGAACTGCATTTCCAAGGCTTGACTTGGTCCAATTAAATGAGAGACAAGCTAGCTAATAGAACCATCAGATAAGCTGGCTAAGACCACTGATTTTATTCCACATGCAGAGAAATTCATTGGGATGGAGCCAGGTTTATCATTCCAATGCTTTCCCAATAAGCTCTGTGGAAAGCCAGTTCCATAAAATGCAACCAAATAAAGGGTTCTATTTAAAAGGTAGTAAGAGTGGTTTAGGAGATCCTGTGAGATACCGTTCTAGCAGATTCACCAGGCACACTCACATACCCGGGCTCTGGACAGTCCTGCAGGAGTCCTGATGTTAGAATACATTCTTGGTCCTTTGCTCTCTTCTCTGCTTTATGAGGCTAAAATTAAGTAGCACTTTGTAAACCTAATAAATTGTTTCAACCCCAGAATTTCTGATGTGGAAAATTCCCCAAGAAGATAGGATCAAAATTCAAAGAATCTTTTACCTTTACAAAATGCTCTTTCCCTGCTTAGAGATGAAAAACTCTATTTTTTCTGATTTTAAGTGATTAGGAGCTTGTATTTTTTTTTTTTTTTAAGGCTTTTGAGGAATTGGCAACGGAATGAGAAATAAAATACTGTCCCTCCCCATTCTTTGAGAGGTGCCAAAATGCCCTGCATTTAACTGGGTCAGCTGTGAGCTAGGATCATGAGTCCAGTCTCAGTTATGCAACACCAGTTGGGGCCTCTGGTCATGTTAAGGGGTGTTGCAGAAACAGTAACAAGAAAATTAATTTTGTTTATTTTCATTTTAGGATGAATAGTTGTCACACAGGAAGAAGTATGTTTTGAAATGATAGGGTGTGGCAGGTCCTAAAAGACTGTGGACCACAGGAGAGCCACAGGGGTGCTCAGCCTGGGCTCTGTTCACCTGTTAGGGCAGACAAGTTCCGGGTCATGGGGCTGCCCTGTGCACAGCAGGACTCCCAGCAGCAACCCTGTCCTCTGTCTATGACTGCCAGCAGCAGCCTTTTCCAGCAGTGCCAATCACAAATGCCTCAGACACTGCCAGATGTCCCCTGGGAGGCAAGGACCCCTGGGCTGGCTGCCCGCTGTGGGGCCTCGTTGTTAGTTGCTACCTGGTGCCTTTTGCATTCTAGACTTTATGTGCCCAACTCATTTATCTGGAAATGAACTCCAAAATATGACTCTTCAGTTATCACCAACCTGCTCGTATTACTACATTCTTTTAAAATAAATTAATATTTCCTAGAGAACTATTTCATTGTTATAAAATCCAAATTGTGTATAAGGCTTCAGTTTCTACTGTTCCTCAGGCAGAGCTTGAAATCAGAACAATTTAAGTGCTATAAATTCTAATACAGTAGTTGAATTATAGGATACTGTCTTTTAGAATTTTCAATGTATAAGACCAATGGGATGAAATATGGAGAATGTTTTTGAGAGGTGTCTGAATAATTGATTTAAACATGTGATTTTTATGAGTGAATATTTATTTGGGTGAGAAAAGTATAATTCACTTTTTTCATAAAGCTAATTCTTGGTCAGATTAAAGAAAGTCAGTCTTTAAGAACACTAAGATCAGTGACAAATAAGATATTTTCGACACTGAACTTTTCACCCTGGAATCTTGGTTCTACATCTTCATTTCTACTGAAAGGGATTCAGATGATTAAAAAAGTTTTTTAAATGTTCACTTGCAACAACAAGTTATAAAATTAATTCTGTGAATCCATGAACTTGGAGAAATCATGTATGTGACCTGAACTGCTTGCAAGGCTTTCCTTTAGTATATTTTTAAAGGTTTATCAAATTCCTGTTATATTAGTAACAAACCTACGTAATGTTTAAATGTTTATATTTATACATTTCATTCTTTTACTCTCCTTGTTCCTTCTACCTTTCAATTTTATCTCTTATTATTCAGATAACAACACTAAGAGAATGGTACTATTCAATGTAAATTCATTTCAGAATGAAATGAAAATGAAATTTCATTTTTCAGAAATGAAAAAATTCATTTCTTTTTAAACAAACATGTGCATGTGCACACACAAGATAAAGAAAGAGAGAGAACAGAAGGGAAGAGAGAGAAAAAAGCTGCTAAAAATATGAACAGGTGGAAGTGTGCCTTATAGTACAATCCTTTGTACCTCTTTTATTAAAACAAAACAATAAAAGAAAAAAGAACTCTGAGCTTTTTTTTTATGGTTACATTTTTTTTCATTGAAGTATAATTGACTTACAGATTATGTTAGCTACAGATGTACAACATAGTGATCCAGTATTTGTATACATTACAAAATCGTCACCACAATAAATCTAGTTACCATCTGTCACCATACAAACTTATTACAGATGACTGGATAAAGAAGATGTGGTATATATATGCAATGGAATATTACTCAGCCATAAAAAAGAATGAAATCTTGCCATTTGTGACAGCATGGATTGGCCTAGAGGGTATTATGCTCAGTGAAATAAGTCAGAGAGAGAAAGACAAATACTGTATGATTTCACTTATGTGTGGAATCTAAACAAAGCAAATGAACAAAGATAACAAAACAGAAATGGAGTCAGAGATTCAGGGAACAAATGGGTGATTGCCAGAGGGGAGGGAATTAGGGGAGAAGAGAAACAGTTGAGGAAAACTGAGAGGTATAAACTTCTAGTTATAAAATAAATTATTGTGGGTATGAAATGTACAGTGTGAGGAATATAGTCAATAATTATGTAATACCTTTGCATGGTGACAGATGGTAACTAGACTTATCCTGGTGATCATTTTCAAATGTATAGAAATATCAAATCATTGTTGTGTACTAGGAACTAACACAGTGTTGTAGGTCAATTGTACTTCAATAACAAAAAAAACTCGTAGGAAAAGAGATCAGATCTGTGGTCACTAAGGCAGGGAGTAGGGGAGGAGACTTAGATGAAGGCTCTCAAAAATTACAAACTTCCAGTTATAAGGTAAATAAGTCCTAGGGATGTAATATACAACATGATAAATATAATTAACCCTGCTGTATATTACATATGAAAGTTGTTGTGATAGTAAATCCTAAGAGATCTCATCACAAGGAAAAAATTTTTTTCTAACTCCTTAGTGTTGTATCTATATGAGATGACAGATGTTCATAAACTTATGTGGTCATCATTTCATGATGCATGTAAGTCCAATCATGCCATACACCTTAAACTTATACAGTGCTGTATGTGAATCATATCTCAATAAAATTGGTAAAAAAGGGAGGGAGGGAGGGAGGGAGGAAGGGAAGGGAAGGGAAGGGAGGGGAAGGGAAGGGAAGGGAAGGGAGAAAGAAAGAGAGAGGGAGGAAGGAAAGAAAGAAAGAAAGAAAGAAAGAAAAAGAAAGAAAGAAAAAGAAAGAAAGAAAGAAAGAAAAGAAAGAAAGAAAGAAAGAGAGAGAGAAGAAAAGAAAAGAAAGAAAGAAAGAAAGAAAGAAAGAAAGAAAGAAAGAAAGAAAGAAGAAAGAAAGAAAGAAAGACAGAACGAACGGAAGCACTTAATTAAGCAACTATAATTACGTATTAATAAAAGACCAAAGGTAAATTTTTTAAAAACCTGTTGCAATGGACAGTACCAGGCACTGGAATGATCTGTGGTGAGAAGCTCTTGGTTCTCTGCAGGCATGTGATGGCACGCGCAGACCATTTCTTTCTTTTATAGGAGAAGCTGAGTGAAACCAAGTGTAGCTGCTCTAGGGGTAGAAGCTGTCAGATGTGTGGGCACCTGGCACCCATGCTGTGCAATTTGAGTTCTGTCCTGAATCATCAGGATTGACCCTGAGTGTGATATAGCTTAAAGTCACAACCTTGAGAAGCAGCCCCACATTTTGTCATTTGTTCACTCCGGGACCATGGGCATCTCCTTGTGTTCACCTGACAGTGTGCAAGATGCTGTGGGAAGTACTAGGGTTCCCAGCACAGAATCCCTGTCCTTTAGGAGCTTTGAATCCACAAAGCCGTCTAGGATACAAAGTCAAGAGGCAACCGTCTTTTCTTGAAAGCTGCGTTCAGGAAGCACTAGTGAATATTTACTCCTCTTTGCATTTAGAGCTTTTGGTCTTGCCAATGTTCAGGCTGAGAACAAAGAATGAGTAAAAGCATTATTTTAATGCATATCTTGAATTCATTTATTTTGTGTATCTGCCTCCTAGTTAGGGAGCAACATCATTAAAGACAGGATTGTAAGTTTTAAGCCTGTTCTTAGGAATAAATTATTTTGAAATGATCTGAGAAATGTATGTTCAGTATATTGAATGATCTGTTGAATATATATGCAATATATTGGAATATCTCTCTCTTCCACTAAACTACTAACATATCAAGGGTAGGGTATATGTCTTATTCATCTTTGGAATCATAGTGTCCTATCGTATAGTAGGAACTCAATAAATGTCAGACTGAGCCAGATTTAGAAATGTGATATGTGATCTTAAGATCAATGGAAAGCATGATATCCGTTTGTGATTAAAGAAAAGTAGGGTCAGGTTAAATAAGTTAACTGTTTATAAAAAGTCACATTCCCACTGCCCAAGAGATGATCGAGGTGGCTCTTATCAGATATTCTAAGAAGGTAGCTCTCCAGAGATACAAAAGAACAAACATTATTTTGTTTCCCTGAACACTTTTTCCTTGCCTGGAGAGAGTGCTGTTGGTTTGCCCATTTGTTCTTTCATCTGCCATGGAAGAGAAGATCCATATATACACTGAACCTCAGTGTTCCTATGTATTTATTTCCACCTCATCTTTTTTCCCCAAGGATTTGAGTTGAAAAACACCCAGTATTATGTACCTAGTCACCACACTGCCCTGAGTCTTCTGGTCTCCTTGCCTGGTGTTTTCCTAAGAATCTGCGCTCTGAACTAGTTTCCAACTCTAGTTGCCAACAACATGTCAGGTAAATAATAAATGAAGCAACATATGTATTTCTTATGTGCCATAGAAGACATACTTTGAATAAATAATAAAACATCCAGAGGACAGCAAGAGGTTATGAAGGATTGCTTCCATCAAGCTTTCCAGCTCATCTGGTATATAACAAACGGATTTCACCCAAGCAAGTTCTTTTGTCTCCATGAATTGTTCTTCCCCACCCTCTTTGGGTGTGAGGACCCATGAGAGAAAAATGTGGTTTCTACCAGTAATGCTGGTAGAAAATGCTGACAAATGGCAGGACATTCAAGGAGACAGGGTAGAAAACACTGTTACTCAGTGATGGTTGCGTTGTAATGCTCAAACACTTTCTGCTGTTTGTGCCTTTTCAGATAGCAGACTGTAAGAAATTTAACTTCCCTGAATTCTGAATTCTCTTAAATCTTGAATTGTCAATTTCACCTTCCTAATACTAGTGTGTGTGTGTGTGTGTTTATGCATGCGTGTTTAATTAATACAGTTAAGTACAGTAAAGCCCCATGCAGTTTAGTTCAAGTACAAATCTGAACTTTGTTTATAACATTGATATCTTTCTAAAGCAGGGGCTGACAATTTTTTTCTATAAAAAATCAAATAGTAAATATTTTTGTCTGGGTGGGCCGTACCAACTCTGTTGTAACTACTCAATAATACACTCAACAATGCGAAAACAAATAGACGTGGTTGTGTACTAATAAACCTTTTTTTACAAAAACAGGTGACAGGGTGAATGTGGCCCACAGGCCTGTAGTTTACTAATTCCTAGTCTAACAAAATGCAAAATGGATAAATATGGGAAAGAAGCCACCTGTCTACACCATAGCCAGCCCTCTCTGTGTAAACACATTTACAAGCAAGTCCAACTTAAAAAAATATTTAAATTCCTTGAGTACTAGATCTTTTTCCCCCAGGCCACAGATGAATCAGTTGCCATTACCAAATAAGAAAATGTCTTCGTCACCGTGAAACATTGCCCTCCATCTTCACGTTATCCCCCTTAGCACACCCCTCTCTTTTACTCAGCTGCTCGGTGATAAACCTCACTGGGGAGAAGGGCCAGAGTGGTGTCACCAGGATGACTTAGCATCCTCAAGCCCCAGCCTGCAGCTCTTGAAAAAGCTCCAGGCTCAGCTGGCCTCCTGGGCTGGCACTCTGTTACTGTGGGTTAGCGCGGGTATCACATTTCTAATGGATTAGCTGACTACTGGGAATGCAGAAGGGTTTTTAAAGTCTCTTAGCTTCTAAATGCAGCACATAAATGGAGTTCTATGAATATTTAATTTGAGTGCAAGACCCGAAGTTCTTTGCAATTAGTTTAACTGTTGCTTTCAGGAGAGAGAGAGAGAGAAAGAAAGAGAGAGGGAGAATTTTCTTTGCGTGTTTTCAGATTCACCATGGACTCTGTTTTTCTCGTTTTGGAACTCTCCATGAGCTGGGTCATGACCACTTTTAGAAAATGGTCAGAATCCATTTCTTTTTGGGTACATCTAGCATATGTCTTCTCTCAATCATTAGGAAAGAGATGGAATTTTCAGGTACAATATCTCTTACGTCTTTTGTTAGCAACCTTCCTGGTGCATCTCGGCAGAGCCCAGGGACCCAGGTTTGCCTAAAGGCCTGATAGCCTCTGCTGCAAAATCCACCTGCGTACCATTCCCATCAAATGAGCAACTTATTAGAAGTACAATCTGGCTTGAAATCCCACATGATTTTTATTTTGTCTTTTGATATAAGAATATGAGAATAATGCCCTGGTACATAGTAGGCTCTCGAAAAATGCTGACTGAATAAATTCCAGGGTTCGAATCCTCATTCTTTCTCTAACAATGTAATCTTCAGTAGGACTCAATATTTCTGAGTGAGAGTTTCTTCATTTACAGCAAGAGAGATTTTATAAGGTGATTTTAGGTCCCTTATGGCTCTTAAATTTGATGCTTCTCTGGGCTCAACACTTTGCTAGGTACTGAAATGCAAATTATTAGAACTCCCCAAAGTCTAGGAAGCCTACCATTAATTAGGAAGGCAACAAGCACACATAAATAGCTAGGAAAACAAAAATTCATCATATGATCAAGGACACCTAGTACTGTTTTCAGTAGAGACAGGTTATTGTGAATGTGGGAAGAGCTGATAGAAAAGGAGAATTTGAAGTGGGTACTAATATAGAAAGCAGGCTACTCAAAAGAAGAAAGGGGACATTTCCAGGACAGTCATTAAGGAAAAGAGCTATTAAAACAACATATGGAAACCAGGAAAGAAAATGGTATGTACTGAGAAAAACTGGGGATTTGTCAATTGCAACACTTAACCCTTTATTGACATAGAACTCCTGTGCTGCATACAGGCTCTTTTCCCCTTTTTAGACTCTTTCCTCCCTCCTCCTCTCTCTTCTTTTCTCCGTTCTTTATTTCAATATGTACAGGGTGGAAACATCCTTCAGATTATTTTTTTTAGTGGGAACTTTATTTTTTTAAATATCTATTTATTTATATTCTTTATTTTGGCTGTGCTGGGTCTTAGTTGCAGCACAGGGGATCTTCATTGTGGCATGCGGGATCTTTAGTTGCAGGATTCAGGCTCTTATTTGTGGTATGTGGACTTCTTAGTTGCAGCATGAGGACTCCTTCGTGTGGCACGCGGACTTCTTAGTTGCAGCATGTGAACTCTTAGTTGCGGCATGCATGCAGGATCTAGTTCCCGGACCCGGGATCAAACCTGGGCCCCCTGCATTGGGAGCATGGAGTCTTACCCACTGGACCACCAGGGAAGTTCCCAGATTATTTTTATTCAGCCCATATTTTTGAGCACCTAATGGATGCATGAACACAAACCCTTATCTTTTCTTGCCTTGATTGTTGAAACAGCTTCTTAACTGGTCCCCCCGTCCATCTGCAGTTTGCCCCTCCAGTCCCTCTACCCCAGCCATGCCAGAGTAAGGTGCATGTCTAAAATTTCCAAAATACAATCTGGCCACGTCATTGCAGTTGCATCCCAACATCTGAGGACACGGGGCAGGCACTTTTCATTAGCATGAGTAGCCCTGCAAGCTTGGCTCAGCCGTTTACAGCCTCTGGCCCCATCATGGCCCCTCCCATGTGTGCATCAGTAAAGCACATTTCACTCAGTTCCCAAAACTTGTCTGATTGCTCGCCATGCTACCCGACCAAGTCCTCCGTCATCACTGCTTCCTCATTTCCTCCTTTCCCCAACAGAGCTAATTATTCCCTATCCTGGCCACTTTCTCTACATTGCTTGATTAGTAATATTCTATATATCACACTCCGAAGTTATTTTGTTGCAACAACTAGATGGTAATTCCATAAGAGGAAAGTGTGTGCCTTTCATGTTTTAATTTCAAGCATCCAGCACAATCTTTACACAAAACAGGCATACAACGAATGTTGAATAAATATCCGGTCCTCCATACTGATGTGCAGAGTTTGAGAAAGGGCTCACATTCTTTCCCCTATAAACTGAAGTTTCCTATGTTTTAACAGTGATTGCCTGGTCTTGCAGATTTATCATTCTAGTTGGCTTTCTATCTCATTTGAATCTTATTTTGAACATATCTTCTTCTCTTGTCTATCGGCTAATGTCTAACTCCATTATTAATCTTGAAAATAAATGTTCTGATGTATTCAACATATGACGTCTTAACAGTCTTCTGTAATTGGTGCCATCACCATCTGCTATCTTGTGGTTGTGGATTCTGGAAAATATTGTGGGTTGCCGTTTATGGGAGAGTCTTTACAGATTAAAGCGACTCCCTACTTCTGTTTCAGAATGCACTCGCCACAACAACAGGACAGCATAAGGCCTTCCATGGCAACATCTGTTGAGAAATGCATCCTTTTGTGTGTGGAGCCTTGTGTTTCCCATATCTCTCTAAAAGGTTAGAACATGTCTTTCCCAGTATCTTTGTTTGTTTAGCAAAATAAATCTATATTCCATAGGATAGTTGAAGATGTATGAATAGATCATTTATATACAACACCCTCCACAGGCTTTAAGTATGAACAGATAATTAAAACACCTTGCATCCATGATTCATTCTAAGTTTATGACAATTTGATACACTTCAGTAGGACTTTGACATCAATAAAATGCATATGTCACCTCTTTATTACTTTTTATTTTAAATTATTTTATTTCACTGAACTTTTTATTCATTTACTTTTAGTTGTACAAGAAATCACAATTACAGTGGATAGATCCCCACTTGTACCTTCATCCCCAACTTGGCACACATCCCCAGACACCATTGTAATTAGTCGTCACTTTGGTGTGTAAGCTTTCAGACCTTTCCCTAAGCATTTATATAGATATATAGGTATCAAAAGATACACACACAGAAGTGTTTTCATAATATATATATATATTTATGTGTGTACGTATATAAACATATTTGTGTATATATGTATATATATAGTGTGTGTGTATGTGTATATATTTTTGTGTATGTATATATTTTATAGTCTGCTTTTAACAACAACATATCTGTAAATACAGATTTATATGATTTCCTTTAAAACGACCACGTAATATTCCACAGTATATATAATGGAGACATCTGGCTGAGAGTAACCAAAACTCCTCTAACTTGGCTTCAACAATATAGACACATGCTATTTCACTTACAAGAAAACTGAAGGTTGGTATTTTCAGGGCTGGTTCAAGGGCTCAGCAGCATCACCCAGGGACCGAGGTTCTCTTCATCTTTTTACTCATCCTCACACGTCGGCTTTTTCCCTCATGCTTTTTTTTTTAACATCTTTATTGGAGCATAATTGCTTTACAGTGGTGTGTTAGTTTCTGCTTTATAACAAAGTGAATCAGTTTTACGTATACATATGTTCCCATATCTCTTCCCTCTTGCATCTCCCTCCCTCCCGACCTCCCCACCCCACACCTCTAGGTGGTCACAAAGCACAGAGCTGATCTCCTTGTGCTATGCGGTTGCTTCCCACTAGCTATCTATTTTGCGTTTGGTAGTGTATATATGTCCATGCCACTCTCTCTCTTTGTCACATCTTACCCTTCCCCCTCCCCATATCCTCAAGTCCATTCTCTAGTAGGTCTGTGTCTTTATTCCCATCTTACCACTAGGTTCTTCATGACCTTTTTATTTCCCCTTAGATTCCATATATATGTGTTAGCATACTGTATTTGTTTTTCTCTTTCTGACTTACTTCACTCTGTATGACAGACTCTAACTCCTTCCACCTCACTACAAATAACTCAATTCCATTTCTTTTTATGGCTGAGTAATATTCCATTGTATATATGTGCCACATCTTCTTTATCCATTCATCCAATGATGGACACTTAGGTTGCTTCCATGTCCTGGCTATTGTAAATAGAGCTGTAATGAATATTTTGGTACATGACTCTTTTTGAATTATGGTTTTCTCAGGGTATATGCCCAGTAGTGGGATTGCTGGGTCGTATGGTAGTTCTATTTGTAGTTTTTTAAGGAACCTCCATACTGTTCTCCATAGTGGCTGTATCAATTTACATTCCCACCAACAGTGCAAGAGGGTTCCCTTTTCTCCACACCCTCTCCAGCATTTATTGTTTCTAGATTTTTTGATGATGGCCATTCTGACTGGTATGAGATGATATCTCATTGTAGTTTTGATTTGCATTCCTCATGTTTTTTGACTACTTTGGTCTTGGCATCTGTTCACCCTGCATTGAAAAGCAAGGGCCAAGGGCCAGGACAAAGTAGCTCTTCTTCTTTAAGGAAGCCAGGACCCTTCAGCATACTTCCCATTACATCTTATGCACCAGAATGGGGTCAGTTCTACACCAGCTGCAAAGGACAGTGGGAACGGGAATGTCCAGCAAAGGGGAACCATATGGTTATCACTGGTTTAGACCTACAGTGATCTATCATTGAGTCTTCACATTATCACTGCAAATACAACTATTCTGGTTGAAAGAAAGAAGAAAGGGATGGCTGATGGGTGGGCAACTCAGACAGTCTGTCATAGAATGTGGTTATCTAATTTTTCATGTTCATTAACAGTTAGATGATATCTAATCTTTGCTATTAAAAATAGTTCTAGAGTGAAAATTATTGTACCTGCTTCCTTGTTCATTTATGGGTTTGTTTCTCTTATGGAAATACAATGAAGATGAATGGATACCATAGGATATAAAATATTTTAATTTAATTTAAACTGCCACACTGCTCTCTGAAATGGTTGTAAGACTTCATATTCCTTCCAGCAGTATATAGCAATATCTGTTTCACATACTGAGGGATCGTCCAAGCCTCCTCCTTTGCTCACAGTGGCTCCCAGTTGTGGAGGGTGTGCCAAGACCCAGTTCAATGTGGGTATTTTCTCATTCATCTGATGTGTAGGACTTGCTCCCTAATTTCTGAATTTCTTTCAGAGGTGATTACTCTGTGTGTAGCTGTAGATTTGATGTGTCCATAGGAGGAGGTGAATTCAAGCCTCCTATGTCACCTTTTTGACCAGAGCTCAACAAGGATTTTCAAGGTCATGGAGGCTGAGCCCTGTCATGTCATACTTGGAGTTTCTTCCCACTTTGGAAGGAGAGAGGCCACTTCTTCAATTGTTTGTTGTAGCTGTTGTTTGGTTGGTTGTTTGTGTGTGTGTGTTTACACACAAAATTTAGTTCTTTAATTCACCAGGGGTTTTTTTTTTAGTGGTGAAATATAGCGACGCTATTTTTATTTTTTTCACAAAAAAGTAGGCAATTGTTTCTTTACTAGTTATTCAATACTAAATTATTTTCATTAGAGTTTGAAATGACATCTTTATCATAATCTTAGCGTTTATATACACATGGGATTCTTCAAACTCACCTCTGATCCTATAACCTAGTTGCCTACGTTTGTGCCTATCTCACAGTTTTTAAAATTAGTCACCCTTTAAACTATCATGTTATATTTGGTAGAAACGATTTCCACTTGTTGTTACCTCTTTTAAGTATTGCTGAAATATTCTTGTATATTTTCCTTCTATCTGACTATTACAGTTTGTCAAGATCTATTAAAAGTAAAGCATTTTAGTTTTCTCTTATAAAAGTATTACATATTTCCTGATGGATTTATTCCCTGGGATTTTTTATTGTTATTATAAAAAGATTCTTTTTCTTATTAAGTTTTCTTATTGAATATGGTGAGTACATATGAAAACTATTAATTTATGTAACTTGATTCTGAATCCATCCACCTTGCTGAAATCTCTTCATTTGTCTATAATTTTAAAGTTAATCCTATGTAGATGGATATGTTATCCTGACATAGAGTTTGACCTTTTTTACTTTTATAACTATTTTTATTCTTATCTTATTGGATTGCCTAGTATATCCAATTCAGTGATGAACAAGTAGCAGAATTCTTATCTAGTTCTGGAGTAAAATGGGATCATTTGTATTATTTACCCACGATGTATAACATTTCTTTATTTTCTAATAGATGTCATTGTTTAAGTAAAGTATGCTTCCTACTTACCAATTTGCTGAGAGTGTCTCACCAGTAAAGATATTACATATTCTTCTTGTTCAGCTATTGATGTATTGCCGTAATACACAACAGCCATAAACAGAGACTAACATGCATTGAGTTCTTTATTCCAGGAACTGTTCTAGGTACTTTACATGTAATCTGTCATTTATTTCTCAAACAGTCATTTCACCCATGGAGAAACTGAGGCACAAAATTGTCACATGACTTGCCCACAGTTACATAGTTGGTTAGTAACAATAGATAGATTATGTTAGGTAGATTTCAGTCATTCTGAAACCCCTAATTTATCTTGAAGTGTTCTTTTTTGGAATACAGTTGATTAAATTTTTAATATTTAATTTAGTAGTTTTGAATTTATGTTCATAAATCAGTTGGATTTCAGTTGCCTACCCAACCAACCTATTTAATGTACAAGGTAGTTTTCTTTCTTCTTCTCTCTTTTATAGGATTATGGATATATAGATATAATGATATGTATGTGAAATAGATATTATGTTCATTAAAGGTTTGATGAAACGCATACCTAAATCTATTTGGTTCTCAGGACTTTTAAAGGTAGAGCTTTACTTCCTTTTATTTTCCTTTGTGAGCCAATCATAGTATATATAGTAATAATACTATTTCTTAGATAATATTGTTTGTTTAATATATTGGCTTCAAATTAAACATAATTTTTCTTTTCTTCCTTTCTTTACTTTTAAAAAGTTTTTATTCAAATAATCCTCTGTAAGTTGTTTGCCTCTTTTTCTTCCCCTTTAAAATTGGCTTCTTTGTGTCTTTTTTCTTTTTTCCTCAAGTTGATGTCTTTCATCCTTATTTCTTCTCCAGGAAATCATAATTTCAAAAGTTTTTTCTCTTCTTTTTTAGTGAACTTTAAGAAAACTGACTTTCAACTTTAATAAACTCTACTTTTTATTGGGTGTGTGTTTCATAATTTTTCTTTCATTAATTCCTTCCTTCTATTTTATTTAGTTTATTTCCTTGACTTTAAGGGGACAGGGGAGAGGTCTTTATGCATTAATTTCCATTTTCTTTCCAGAGTGGCTTTTGAGAATAACTTCTAGGGCCTCTTCTTTTTAGTGATCTAAGACAAAGTCCATTTTAGTCAATGAATTATATGTCTTATGAAAAACTGTATATTCTATTGATATTTTTGGAGCACAAAGTATAGATGTGTATATAATGTAGTGTTAGTTTAGCCTCTTATTATTATATTTAGTCTATAGCACTACCTTTTTTATTTAATCTGTCAATTTCTTAGACAGGCAAGTTAAAATTTTCTGTTCTAGCTGTGCATTTTCCCACTTTCCCTTTCATCCTACTTCTTTTTGCTCTTAAAATATATTTCAGTTATATGCTTAAAGTTTTTAAAGTTCCATCTTTTGGGTAGATTATTTCCCTATCTGTAGGAAATATCTAATTTTCCCCATTTTATTGATTTTAGCCTTGAATTCCCTACCAGCATTAGTTCCCTGCGTATGTGTTTTTTTTTGTTTGTTTGTTTGTTTTTTCTTTTGAGTTTCAAGTATCATTGTAACTGCTGGCTTTAAAAATATATATATACATACATATATATATATATACATACATATATATATAGTGATTTGTGGGGGTCTTTTTTTCAAATTTGTTATTGTGGTAAAGCACATATAACATAAAATTTACCACCTTAATCATCTTTAAATGGTATTAAGTGCATTCATATTTTTGTGATTAGTTTATTTATTTTAGTATAATGTCCTCAAGGTCCATGCATGTTGTAGCATATGTAAGAATTTCCGTCTTTTTAAAGCTGAATAATATTCTATTGTATGTTTAAACAGCATTTTACTTATTCATTCATCTGTCTATAGACACTTGGGCTGCTTCCATGTTTTACTACTGTGAATAATGCTGCTATAAACATGAGTGTGCAAATATTTCTTTGACACACTGCTTTCAACTATTTTGAGTATGCACCCAAAAGTGAAATTGCTGGATCATATGGAAATTCCATTTTTAATTTTTTGAGGAGCTCCCCCACACACACACTGTTTTCCATAGCAGCTGTACCATTTTAGACTTCTACCAACAGTACACAACAATTCCAATTTCTTCACCTCCTCACCAACACTTGTTATTTTCTGTTTTGTTTAGTTTTTGATAGTAACCATCCTAGTGGGTGTGAAGTAGTATCTTCTTACAGTTTTGATTTACATTTCACTTGGGAGTTCATTTTTGTTCTTGAGATTTCCTGTGAGTCCTTCAGTGAATGCTACACTTGCTTCCTAGTACCTGTTCTAGAGACTTATAAGAGAGTCTCATTGCTCAGAAGGGTGTGCTTCAGCTTATTTCCAGGGGAAAGGAGGGGGAGAAGCTGAAAGGTGTAGTGGGACAATCGCCAGTTTCCTTGGAAGGGACCCTTCCTCTTTTTCTTTGTGCCATCAAGCACTAGATTCTGCCTTGCCTTTTTTGAAGCATTCACCCTCTTCAACTGCAAAGTTTCCCTCATTCATTCAATAAATATTCAATAAAAGCCCATTATGTTGGACACTGTTTAGGAGGTGGGGATACCATAGTGAACAAAGCTGATAAAGTCCGTGTCTTCATGGAGCTCACATTCTAGTGAGGGGAGACAGATAACAAAGAAAAAAGTAAGTAGATAATATGTCAGGTGGAGATAAGTGCTTTGGAGAAAACTGGAAAAAGTTGCATTTGTTCACTGTTGCTGTATAAAAAATGATCACTAACCTAGCACCTTGAAATAAGATGAATTTTTTATCTTTCCTTTGGTCAGGAGTCTAGCATGGCACATCTGGTCTCTGCTCAGGATCTCATGTGGCTGAAATCAAGGTGTCTTCCAGGGTTGCTATCGAATCTGAGGGATGGGGTCCTCTTCCAAGCTCATTCAAGTTGTTGGCTGTATTCAGTTCATTTCATTTATAGGACTAAGATCTGTGTTTCTTTGCTGTATGTCTACCAAGGGACTGTCCTCAGCTCCTAGAAGCCACTCATCATTTCTTGCCATGTGGCAGTTGCTTCTTTAAGATCAGCAGGAGAAACTCCCTGCTTCTGTAAACCTCTTCCTTTGTCTGTCTTTGACCTGTAAACCCAGATTTAAAGGACTCATGTGGTGAGGTCAGGTCCACCCAGATAATCTTGCTTTGGTAAAATCAAATGTGTATAGAACATAACCTAATCAAGGAAGTAAAATCCATCATTTTCACAGTCCTGGGATTACGGAAGGTGCATACACCAAGAGGTGGGGATCTTGAAGACCATCTTAGAATCGTGCCTACCACACAGAATAAGGGATGTATCATGCAGGAGTGGATGAGCATTGTGCCATTTTATACAGGCTGGCAAGTGACATTTACACACAGCTGTGAGATTTCTGGAGGAAGAGTTTTTTTCCAGGATGAAGGAAAAACAAGCGCCAAGTCTCTGAAACAAGAGCATGCTGAGGGTACTTTAGAGACAGCAGGGAGGCCAGTATGGCTGGAGCCAAGTGATTAAGGGGGAGAGTGGGGGAGGGTGGAGGAGGTCAGCCTGGGAGGTCAAGATCAAGGAGGGCCTTGAAAGCCATCAAAAGAACTGTGGCTGTTGCTCCAAACTGTTGTTTGTTTCCTTGTGTAATATCACAACTTAAAATTATGATTTTGAAAAAAATTTTTATAAAGTTGAGATGAGTTTAGAAAACATTTGTGAACCCCAAGCCTGAGTACTGGTGGATAGTTTGGAAGGACAGAGGTTCACAGTCGGTGGTGGAAGCAGTTACAGGATGGGGTGCAGAGCGAGGAAGTTTACAAGCTCAGTGTTTTACAAGAATTAACAGAAATTGTACATTTTCCTGTAGTGAAGCTTCTAGAGGGAATAATAATGTCAGGACATTAATATAATGTCAGGACATTATATTATACATATAATATTCACAGTACTTGATGTTTTCAATTACACTAAATATATGCCATTTTTAAATTAAAAGACTTTTAATTTCAACTTATGCAAACAAAATTGCATGCATTGCTTAATTTTAACCATGACTTACTGAAGATATTTTGATTTTTTTTTAAGTTATGGATTTGATCCTACAAAGTTGGGACTTACAATATGACAGGAAATATGAGATTAGCTTCTTTAATGTAGCCACATGTTTCCTTTTATGATGGCAAAACCCAATCTTCTGTATCTGCTTAGCCATCCCAAAGAAGAATAAGAAATTAAAATCTTCAAAACCAACTTAGCAAATCAAGGCTCTGCCTGAAAGGGTTACTGATGTGTAACCTGCAAACCATTTTGCAATACTGACAGTTCTCTGACTATGGAGATACAGATAATTCCCATTTATCTTTCCTACTCACACAGCAACTTTAAGAGTGGTGTGCTGAATTTCCAGGCATTTCTCACACACTTACCTGGATGTTTCAATGCTGCTCCAAGATCCAACAATTTCTCTTTCTCTTAGAGTTTCTTTTCTGCCAAATCCCCTTCTTGCTGACAGTGTCACCATCTGCTACAGGTGCAGCAACCAAGGCTTCACTGGAACTCCTCTGTCAGTTTTATTCCAACATCCCAACTATTGCTAGTTTACTTTTGAAGCAGTTTCCCACTCTAAAGCTCCCCCTGTAAGCTCCAGCCTTCCCTTATGTTAATATCTGCCAACAGTGACCTACTGTATAGCACAGGGAACTATGCTCAATATCTTGTAATAACCTATAAAGGAAGAGAAAGTAAAAAATAATAATAATAATATATATATATATATATATATATAGTTAAGTCCACTACATACAAATGAGTTCTTTTCTGAGAGTGTGTTCATAAGTCCAATTTGTTTGTTAGTCCAACAAAGTTAGCCTAGGCACCCAACTAACACAATCGGCTACATAGTACTGTGCTGTAATAAGTTTATAATACTTTTCACAGAAATAATACATAGAAAACAAACACAGGGCTTCCCTGGTGGTGCGGTGGTTGAGAATCTGCCTGCCAATGCAGGGGACGCGGGTTCGAGCCCTGGTCTGGGAAGATCCCACATGCCGCGGAGCAACTCGGCCTGTGAGCCACAATTACTGAGCCTGCGTGTCTGGAGCCTGTGCTCCACAACAAGAGAGGCCACGATAGTGAGAGGCCCGCGCACCGCGATGAAGAGTGGCCCGCGCTTGCCACAACTAGAGAAAGCCCTCGCACAGAAACGAAGACCCAACACAGCCATACATACATACATACATACATACATAAAAAGAATGTAAGCAGACAAGAATAGCATTAAAAAAAATAAAAAATTTTAAAAAAACCACAAAAAATAAAGAAAACATTTTTAATCTTACAGTCCAGTACCTTGAAAAGTATAGTAGTACAGTACAAGAGCTGGCATACAAGACTGGCATCGAGTGAACAGGCAAGAAGAGTTACTGACTGGAGGAGAGAGAGGAGGTGGGAGATGCTAGAGCTGAAGGATCGTCAGCAATAGGAGACGGAGGGCAAGCTGCAATTTCACTCACACTTGACGTTGATGGAACAAGTTCTGGTTCCTTGCTGGATTCAATTCTATCTACCCTCTTGAAAAAACAATCCAGTGATGTCTGGGTAGTACTGTAGTAGCAGCTACGTCACCGCTGCTTTTATGCCTGCTTCTGGACGTCCTGGGCTTGAAATAAAGACACTGTACTACTGTACTCTATACAGTACTATACAGTAAAGTACACAAAAGCACAACCACTTGTAGAGGATGCACGCACGTGACAATGTACGCCAGACACGTGAACTAATTTACGTGATTGGACATGTGAACGCATGTTTGAATCTTTGAAAATTCGCATATAGGGGACTTTATATATATATATATACATATATATATATATATATATATATATATATATATATACTGAATATATATATATATAACTGAATATATATATATATAATTGAATTACTTTGCTATACACCCAAAACTAACACAACATTGTAAATCAACTGCGTTTCAATAAAAATTTAAAACAAATATATCTGCAACCTCAAGGCAGACGTTCTGGAAGCAGACTTTCACTACTTGCCTTCCATCGGCCATTAATGTGCCTGCATAGGGTGAATGGCCATCTTGTAGGATGCCGTCCCCTTTATGTCAGTATAAACTATGGAGACTGGGGGAGAGGATGGATTGGTGAAAGGTCAGAGAGTTAGAAAACTACGGCTCCTCAACCAGTGAGCACAGAGCGTCCCCAAGAAGCCACTACCACAGGATCAGTAGGATTGATAGGTACTATCCAATCACAGGCAGCAGCTCATTCCCAAACAGGAAATCCTCAGATGGAAACTTGGCTCATGAGGGCCCTCTCCATCAATTTTTCTTCTCTCTCTCTCTCACCTTCTCTCATCTGTTCAACATATTTTTTAATATAAATTTATTTATTTATTTTATTTTTGGCTGCATTGGGTCTTCATTTCTGTGCATGGGCTTTCTCTAGTTGTGGCGAGCGGGGACTACTCTTCACTGTGGTGCGCAGGCTTCTCATTGTGGTGGCTTCTCTTTGTTGCGGAGCACGGGCTCTAGGCACGCAGGCTTCAGTAGTTCTGGTTCGCCGGCTCTAGAGCACAGGCTCAGTAGTTGCGGTGTGCGGGCTTAGTTGCTCCCAGGTATGTAGGATCTTCCCGGACCAGGGCTCGAACCCATATTCCCTGCACTGACAGGCAGATTCTTAACCACTGCACCACCAGGGAAGCCCTGTTCAACATTTTTTGGACCCTTCTGGTTACTTCTCTTACTTCTGGTTTTGAGATTTATCCACTGAGTCAAGGGCAACATAGCAAAGAGGATGAAGAGCATGTGTTCTGGGGTTGGAGATATACACACACTACTATATATAAAATAGATAACCAACAAGGACCTACTGTATAGCACAGGAAACTCTACTTAATATTGTGTAATAACCTATATGGGTAAAGAATCTGAAAAAGAATGATTATATATATACGTTTAACTGAATCACCTTGCTGCACACCTGAAACTAACATAATATTGTAAATCAACTATAATCTAATAAAAAAAATTTTTTTTGATTTGAAAAAAAAAAAAAACACCTAGTCTCACTACTTGGGTAGTGCCAGCCTCAGAGTCCTCAGCAATGACCTCAAACACGGTTGTTGTGGAGATGAATTAAATAATGTACACAAAGTGCTAGGCAATGACAAGCATGTTCACTCTCTCCATCTCTCTCTCTTCATTCTGTGTGTATGTTTGTAAGTGTGTCTAGGTATGTAATATGCATATATGTATAAACACACCTATAAAGTGAATGGTGCTTCTTTGCAAGTTTATTTGATTCTTTTCCTTATATTCTTCTCTTCTAAGAGCCTACTCACTTCCTCTTATTCCCTGGAAACTACATGGACTCCTAAGTAAACTCTCACTATATTATATCTAAAGAAAGAGAAGAGATGAAGAAAAATGTTCTTATGCACAGGTCTGGGTGAATCAGACCTAATTTACAGTGACAAAAAATATAATTGTCTATTTACCCATATATAGTATAATACATATTTAGACATGCATATGAATTTATGTGCACATACCTAAGCCCTTTAAACCCCATTTCTCATATTTGCAAACATTGTCTCAGAAAGTGCTTTTTGTTTAGGATTGTAGAATGAGATATGGTTGTGAAACACTTATAAAAATGATAATTATACTTAAATAATGAGATTCCCTTAAAGGTGAATTTACTAGTTAGTATTATCTAACCAACTTTCTCCTTCATTCCTGTATTAGTCTGCTCAGGCTGCCATAACAAAATATCTTGGACTGGGTGGGTTAAGCAACAGGAATTTATTTCTCACACTCCTGGAGCCTGAGAAGTCCAAGATCAAGGTGCAAGCAAATTCCATTCCCCAGTGAGGGCCCTCTTCCTGGCTTGCAGATAGCTGCCTTTTTGCTGTGTCTCACATGGTAGAGATAAAAAGAGAGAGGAAGTAAGCTCTCTGGCATCTCTTCTTATAAGGACACTAATCTCATCATGGGGCCCCCACCCTCATGACCTCATCTAAACCTAATTATCTCCAAAAGGCCCATCTCTAAATACTATTGCAGTGGGAGTGGAGCTTCAACATATGAATTTTGGGTGGAAACAATTCAATCCGTAGCAGTCCCATACTAGAAAACTGACTTTTCCCTATAAATAACCCCAGATTATCAGCCTTCTGATTCTTTTTATTTTTATTATATTTATTTATTTGTTGACTTGGTTCCTCAGGAATGTGATCTTGTGAAATGATTTCAAATGTTTTGCTTTTGGTGCATTGTCACAGATATGTTCCTCTAACCTACAGTTCTCTAACTTTATGCTTAGACCTATTCACCTTTGCTTCAGTAGGATATTTCCAATTGGTTGTTCTATAGATGTATGGAGCAAAATACTGATAGGTATATTAATTTTTCCACCAAAACACTGTTTTCTTTTCCCTGTCAAGCTCATCAATATCACTGTTTTACAGACCTACCATCTTGGTGATCTTATCCTTCTTCTGAATTTCAAAATCAATTGCTTTGTGTAACTGCATGAAGAAATATATTAATTGATTCAAAATCTTTTCTTTCAGTGACATCTATTTTAATACTGTTATGCTAGTTGTTAGGGAAAGTACAGAGATTAATTAAAAAGTTGACTGTCTAAAACAGAATTCAGCAAACTATAGCAAGCCAAATCCAGCCCACTGTCTGTTTTTGCAAATAAAGTTTTATTGGCACTTAGCCACGCCCATTCTCTTCCAGATTGTCTATGGTTACTTTCACCCTACAATGGCAGAGTCGAATAATTGCTACCAAGACTGTGTGGCCCAGAGACTGTATATTTACTAACTGGCCCTTAACAGAAAAAATTTTGCCCACTCCTGATCTAAAAGGTGATGGAGAGTGTGTGTGTGTCTGTAATAGGGTAAGATATAAATGTGTGCATAAACACATCTTCTAATACTTTTGAACTTAAAAAAAAGATATAAGTTCCAAAATGATGTGATGATAAAGATGAAAGAGCAATTAATATTTGCTTCAGGGCTACAAATTGAATAAGACTTCACAGAACAGCTTGCATTTTGGTAGAACCTTTTAACATTAGTATAATTTTAATAACAAGAGGTTAGCAGAGGCAGGTTTTTTTTCAATAAATATTTACTAAGTATCTACTGATATATTCAAATAGATGGGAAGTTTACCTAGTGTGAGAATCTGTTACTTCCTTGTGCCTTCTGCAGGACCTAGCACAGTGCCTTCCACATAGTAAGTTAACAGTAAATGCCTGTTATTTAATTAGCTGCTGAAATAGTGTGTAACAAATGCATGATAACATTCTACAGCATAAACTAGTAAAATGTTGAGGAGGCATAACTTCTAGCAGGATTTCTTGGAGGCAATGCATTGGAGGGTCATTGCCATTGAATCATCTTGGGTGATGATTACCATTTTTTACTAAGATTTATTTGTTACTGCAGCCTTAATTATCTGACACCCAAGTCCAGCTTTTCAATCTGTGATGACTTTCATGGCTGGTAGAGAGTACATTGTTTTCTTTAGAATGAAAACTAGCCATCATCTGTGTCCTCTGAAGTAGGAATTCAATGAGTAATATTAATATTAGAACGAGCTTGATGCCAAGGGCAAACGACTCTTGGTACTTTGCCATACTTTGCAGCATGGAAACAATAATTTTATAGAATGTTCCATTAATAAGCTACTCCTTATGTCTTTGGCTGATGGGAATTCTTTCTTTTTTTTTTTGGATACTAGGCCTAATTGAATTAGCTCATCACCTTAAGCTTATCATAATAACTTTGGTGATAGCTTTAAGCTTTATGCCTTTTCAAAGCAGTCCATTTGCATGGTGTTAGTTACTCATGACCTCTGAGTCTCCAGCCCAGAATTTTCTACTGAATGCCAAACCCACAGTTCTCCATATGGTAGACACATAGACATCTCAGCTTCAATTTGCTCAAAGTTATATTTTTTTCATTTTTTCATTGAAGTATAGTTGATTTAAAATGTTATATTAGTTGCAGGTATACAGCATAGTGATTCAGTATTTTTACAGAGTATACTCTATTAAAAGTTATTATAAGATAATGGCTATATTTCCCTGTGCTGTACAGTATATACTTGTTATATATTTTATACATGGTCATTTGTGTCTCTTAATCCCATATCCCAAATTTGCTCCTCCCCCCTTTTCTTTCCCCTTTGGTAACCACAAGTTTTTTTTATATCTGTGAGTCTTTTTCTGTATTGCATGTACATTTATTTGTATTATTTTTAAGATTCCACAAATAAGTGATATCATATAGTATATATATTTCTCTGACTTATTTCACTAAGCATAATATTCTCTAGTTCCATCTATGTTGCTGCAAATGCCAGAATTTTATTCTTTTTTATGGCTGAGTAACATTCCATTGTATATATGTACCACATCTTCTTTATCCATTCATCTGTTGATGGACACTTAGGTTGCTTCCATATATTGGCAATTATAAATAATGCTGCTATGAACATTGGGGTGCATGTATCTTTTTGGATTCGTGTTTTTGTTTTTTTCAGGTACACACCCAGGAGTAGAATTGCTGGGTCATATGGTAATTCTATTTTTAGTTTTTTGAGGAAACTCCATACTGTTTCCCCACAGTGGCTACATCAGTTTACATTCCCACAAACAGTGTACAGGGTTTCCCTTTTCTCCACATCTTCACCAACATTTGTTGTTTGTGTTCTTTTTAATGATAGCCATTCTGACAGGTGTAAGGTGATATCTCATTGTGGTTTTAATTTGCATTTCTCTGATGATTAACATTGTTGAGCATCTTTTCATGTGCCCATTGGACATCTGCGTTTCCTCTTTGGAAAAATGTCTATTCAGGTCGTTTGTGCATTTTTTAATCAGGTTTTTTTTTAAAATATTGAGTTGTATGAGCTGTTTATATATTTTTTGGATATATTAACCTCTTATCTGTCATATCATCTGTAAATATTTTCTTCCATTCAGTTGGTTGTCTTTTCATTTTGTCAGTGGTTTCCTTTGCTGTGCAAAAGCTTTTTAAGTTTAATTAGGTCTCATTTGTTTATTTTTGCTTTTATTTCCTTTGCTTTAGGAGATAGATCAAAATATATATATTGCTACAATTTATGTCAAAGAGTGTCCTGCCTATGTTCTCTTCTAGGAGGTTTATGGTTTCTGGTCTTACATTTAGGTCTTTAATCCATTTTGCTTTATTTCTGTATATGGTGTCACACTGAACTTCACACATGAACTGCCCTCTTGCACATAATCAGGGCCATTCTTTCAGTGGCTCCATCCTCTCATCTCGGGCACTCCTCTCTGTCTTCGAGATTCTATTATAACATCAATTCTTCCAGCTTAAAGCCAGCACCTTCCTCTGCTGCCACCACGTCACAGTAGGGCCCCTCTTGTCTATTCTCATTTTACTATGTCTTTCCACATTAAAACAATCAGTATTTATGTGTTTATTCAAATGCCTGTCTCCCTTGCTAATTATTAATCTCTATTAGTTTCTCTCTCATTGTTGTAGTCCCAGCCTCTACACAATACCTGGCTCATTATAGGCCCTCATTAAATAAGTGTTTAATGAATGGATGGATGGATGATTCATGTGGGGCATTTACTCTGAGCTAGATGTGGTTCCAGTTGCAGAGATAAGAAGAGGATTAAGTCCTGCCCCAGCATCACTCATGATCTAGCATGGAAATTCCTCTTCAAACAGATAAACTAGCTTACCTCTTGACGTTAAGCTATTTGAAGAGTTGTAAGTATCGTTTCCATTTATCTTGTTGTCACTTTTATAGGCTAATTTCATTTTGGGGAATCAGCCCATTCCAGGCTCAGTCATTCTGGGGCTGTGGACTGTCCTCCAGGGATGTTCTATGTGACTCCACCTTCCAACCCACTCATGCAGGAGCAGTAGCGGCCGTGGGTTCATTGGATATGTGCTGAGCCAGGAATGAGCTGGAAAGTGACTTTTAGTGTGGAAAAGAAAGATAAGTATGAGACTCAATTACTCAGATATAAAGAAATTAGCATCTGCTAGTTTGATTTTTTTTTTTTTTTTTCATTTAGGAGAAAAGAGAGGAAAGATGAAAGGAAGGAGGGGCGGAGGGAGGGAGGGAAGGAGGGGAAAAGGGAAGGAACCAGGGAAAAAGGGAAGGAAAGAGGGAAGGAAAGAAGGCTTTCATAAATTTCAGTTCCCAAAATTACATGTTTGTATTGTTTTTAAAATTTTTTTAAAGTAGGATTTTAATTCAATAACAATTGCTAATAACATCTAATGAGTATGACACTCTATTAGATGTTTTATTAACTTATTTAATCCCAATGACAGTCTTATGAGGTGGGTTCTATTATGAGTTCAACTTGACTTCAGAGGAAACTGAGGCACAGAGAGGGTGAATAGGAAAACACACTTCCCCTGTGGGTCTTCCCTTGACTACTCACACAGAACACTTTACCTTGGACACTTCTGGTCACCAAATGTGTGGCGGTTTCTCCCACACCAAGCAATTCTGTGACACCAGCTGGGTGTCCTGTATTTAACTCCATTCTACTGTGTACCTGGAAATAGTGTCAGATCCCACAGCTTAAAGGCTCAGTCATACACACCAGTCCCCCACCCCCTGCCACATACTTCAGATGCCAATCACAAGTCCAGATTGTCACCTGTGCTTCTCACCAACTGCTCTAGATCAGAGGTTCTCGTGATCCCTTCCTCAAGTTCAATTAATTTGCTAGAGATGTTCACAGAACTCAGGAAAACAGTTTACTTACTAGATCACCAGTTCATTATAAAAGGATATGATTAAAAAAAAATACAGTTGAACATCCAGATGGAAACTACGTGCAGAGCAAGGTCTGTGGGAACAGGCGTAAAGCTTCCATGCCCTCTCCTGGCATCTGCATGTGTTCACCCACCTAGAAACTTCCCAACCTGGACTTTTGGGATTTTTATGGAGGTTTCATCATGCAGGGTGATTGATCACTAAGTCAATTTCTAGCCCCTCTCCCCTCCCCAGAGGACAAGAGGTGGGGCTGAAAGTTCCAAGCCTCTCAACATGCCTTGGTCTTTTTGGTGACCCACTCCCATCCAGGAGCCCACCTAGAGTCACCTCATTAGAACAAAAGATACTGCTGTCACCCAGGAAATTCCAAGGGATTTGGAGCTCTGTGTCAGGAACTGGGGGCAGAAACCAATATATATATATTTTTTTCTATTATTTCACAACTCACCCCCTGTTCTCTGGCCATGGACCCCTCACAGCAAAATGGTATACAACTCACAAGGTCCTGGAATGTTGTAGATCCCATTCAGTCATTAATAATTAGTGCAATCCATCATCATATTGCATGAAAACTGTCTCCCTGGGCGAGGCCACTTGAGTTGGCAGGCTTCCGTTTAATCTTGTCAGGTTCCAAAAACACTAGTGGTCTCAGCAAACTTCATACTTTCAGACATCTGGTGTCATTGAACTAAGAGAGTGTCATCTCTTGCTCTGAGCCTCTCTTGCGGGATTAATGTAATATTGGATTTCCCTCATTACATACCCACTTATTCATTCTTTTACCCTCAGCTACTTTTCCTTCTACTCTTTATTTATACCAAAGCTTTTCCACTTTTGGAAGGGACATTGGGTTTAGCCACTGTGCTGGCAACTAATCCAGAACAGTCCACTCCTGTTCAGGCAGGGTGAGTTTACGGAGGTGCAGAGCTGGTGGGCGATTTTCACCACCAGGCCATACTGCTGCAGTCACTGTTAACCCCAAATGTGCCAGATGAAGGGAGGGCACATCCCACCCCATCAGGCCCTTAGGGATTCTGACATAAAGGTTAAAAGACATAGTTACAGTTTCTTGCTTAGAAATCATCCCTGTTTCCAGCAGTTGTAGTTGCAGCCCTGGTCCTGTGACCACTCCATCAGGTAGGAGGAATCTAAAAGCTGAGGTGATGTGGGCAAGAAGGAAAAGAAAGTATAGTCTTTGTACCAGCAGTCTCTCCTCTTGGTGAGAACTGCACTGTCATAGGAGCATCCTAAGGGTATGGGACATTCCCAAGGTTAAAAAGATGTGAGAGAGCAGAGCCCAGCTCTGACTTACCTGATCCTTTCCCAGAGAAGTATGTGAAAGCAACTGAGAGAATGTGAAATTTCCTCTCCATTCACACACATGCCAAAAACCCTCTTTCCAATCTTCAAGGTACTGAGTCGCTGTAATTAGTACTTTGTCATGGATAGGGCGTCTTCTTACTCTACCCTAACAGAGGCTCTCTCATCGTGAAGTGGCAGTTGCCAGTGTCTAGGAGAGAGCATCTGATCAGGGTGGGTCCAGGGACACGAGTGAGCTGGGAGTCACTGGTACACCGTTGCTGGTCTTGCCACCAAATGCAAGTTTGTGTGCCTGATGCACAGTGAGGCCAAACAAATCAAAACGTCAGAGTCTGGAGCAGAGAAAGAAAGGTTTATTGCTGGACCAAGCATGAACGGGTAGCTCATGCTCAAAAATCCTGAACTCCCCAAAGGGCTTCAGCAAAGCATTTTTAAAGGCCAGGTGAGGGGGACGTCGCAGGGTATGTGATCATCTCGTGCACAATTCTCGGATTGGTTGATATTGAGGTAACAAGCAGTGTCACAGGGGTTAACATTATCAATCCTTAGGCTCCAATAGGCCTGGGGCTACATGCTCATGGTCATCAAGTAGTTAATTTCTTCCATTTGGTGGTGTCTTTTAGCATCTGAAAAACTCAGGAAGTATGCATGAGATGTTATTATCTGGGTACTTCAGAGAGGAGCTACAGCAGAGGATATGGGAGGAAGGGTCTGTCCCAGGAAGGCCCCCTAGGGTCCTGCTGGGTTACAGTCTAGGAACAGCCCTCAGTTGGAGCTGGGAAAGCACCAGAGTGGCTGGCAAGGTCCCTAAAGTGTGCCTGCAGAGCACAGAGAATGTTCTGTCAGATTCCACCCTTTGAAGGTTTGAAGCTCGACATTAACAGTAGAATAAAGTGCCAGAAAGCACCATGTTTTATGATTATTTTATAGAAAGGGCCTCTGATAAATAAAGCTCACTCAGATACTTGATACTGACAAGTCATGAAAAAAGCAGTTTGGGAAAAATAAAGACAGTCCCCACATCAAGGGAGCAGCAGTAACAGTAATACAACCAAAAAAGCCCGATTTTCGTTGGAGAAGCATATTGGTGGAGTCTGAACAAGAGACTCATCTTTGAGGAATGTTTCAAAAGCCAAATAAATTCATTTGTACCATCTTTTTAGATTCCACATACAAAACAGAAACAGACTCACAGACTTTGAAAACAAATTTATGGTAACCAAAGGGGAAAGGTGGGGGGAGGGATAAATTAGGAGTTTGGGATTGACATGTACACACTAATATATATAGAATAGATAAACAACAAGGACCTACTGTCTAGCACAGGGAACTCTACTCAATATTCTGTAATTCTATATGGGAAAAGAATCTGAAAAAGAATGGATATATGTATATGTATAATGGAACCACTTTGCTGTACACCTGAAACTAACACAACATTGTAAATCAACTATACTATAATATAAAATAAAAATTAAATTAAAAAAATAAATATTTGTACATCTCCATGTCAAAAAACAAACAAACAAAAAACACCGTCACAACAACAACAACAATAAAGCCAAGACATCAGAGAAGAGAAGACGTTTTCTGTTCCTCTGGGACATTGGGGTGTGGGAAGGACTTAAAAGTTTCTCCCCATTTCCTCATGCAGCCTTCTTCCTTTTGAGTGTCGTAATTTAGATCTGCTTAAAAGGGTTGATTTGAAAGAAGCCTCTTATACCACAAGGCAGTTTGTCTCTCTCTCTCAGCCTTTGTAAGTGAACAAAGTCACCACTTGTCCCACACAGGGAGCAGAGAGGGGCTTGGGGTGGGTTTACTGTCCATTCAGGCCCTGTTTTCAGCAGCTTGTAAGTGGGATCTTTAGAACCACACAGCGGGAATCCTTTGCTTGGGGCACGGGTTGGGGAGAGGACTTTGAAAAACCTATTGAAACTCTGAGAGCTGTTGGGTAGAAACTGCTCCTTTTAGACTTCCTCACAGGCTGTACGGGAAATAAACATGCACAGGAAGTCATTTAGCCTCTCTGTGAACTCAATGTTGACATTTGCTCACCAAAAAGTTCATTGTGGTACTTAAGAAATGTATGTATGTGGGTGCATATACATGTGTGTGTATGTGTGTGTATGCACAGATATGTCTATGTGTATAAACATTTTCTAATCCTCCCAGGCCACAATGTTTATGATGTGATGCTAAAAAAATTAACAATGGAAAAAAAAAAAAGAATAACACAAAAAATAGAGGTGTGGATACCTTTGACAACACTGTGTTTTGGGAGTGGAAACTAAATATAGGTGACATATTTCTAAACGAATCTTTAACAGTCTGCTGGGTGGTCTTTCTCACATGTACTTTGTAGGGTTTTACACTAACTGCTTGACCCAGGATGTCATTATTATGTGTAATGTTCAGTTCATGCTTTTTATTTTTATTTATATGATTCTTGCTTTAGAGCTGAAACAACTTTAAAATCTTCAGTGAAGGGTCACTGAATCCCTAATGCCAACTGGAAATACTGGCTTAAAAAGCCAAAGTAGAAGAACAATAAATGCATTTTACAGGAGAAGATTAATGTACATGGATGAAGGGAAAGAATACCCACGTCCCCCATGTGGTCGTTAGGAAGAGAAATACGTCCAGATGAGTGAAGGCAAAGGGGGTGTCACTGGAACGGTTCGTGGGATTCCTATGAAACATGTTACAGGCCTTCTGGGACCAGAAAGCCCTTGGTTTCTCTCTCCATCTGGGCCATGTGGTCACCCAACTCTGCTTCTTTCCGCACATCTGCTCCTTTCACTTTGTGCAGTCGGTGGCCATTTGATTGCAATTTCTTCTCATGATCACCTAAGCAGGAAAGAAGGATTTAATATCTGGACCCAGGAATATAGGATCAGGAGTGCAGCCAGGTGTTCTGAGAGAAAGGAGCCAAAAACTATAGTCACCCAAGAGGGAGGGGATATGAGGATGTACTTGTGCATATAGCTGATTCACTTTGTTATACAGCAGAAGCTAACACAACACTGTGGAGCAATTATACTCCAATAACGACGTTTAAAAAAAAAAAAAATGTCACCCAGAACTGAAACATTCCTTCCACCTCCCTGTAGCTAGAGTGTCGCTTGTCTCATCTCGGTCACTGTTTAAATTTCCTTTCCCCCCAGCCCTCCCCTTACTTTCACTGTTACACCCCCCACTCTTCCCAGATGGGCTTTGTTTTTGTATTTATACAACCAAACTCCTGTTCTTCCTTTGCATCAGTTCTTAGTTCAAGTGCCCAGTAGAGATTTACGAGTCATTATTAGATGGCAATTTCACATTTCAAGGAGAAGTCATCTGATTGGCCCAGATTGCATCAGGTGACTACCTGGTTCAATCAGACTCGGGTTGGGGAGGTCACCTGTAATAACCATGTCTACACGGGTATGCTCTGTGTTCAGCAGGACTTGTGGGAAGGCCAGCTGGGCTGGTAAGCTGGTGAAAGATGTCCACTACAATCATTATTATAGGCCTCTCTGATCCGTTTAGTCCATGCAGTGTATTTATTCCAAGTAATATTTTAATAGTATTCTTTATAAAGGACATATATTCTCCTTAAGACTAACTTGAGCTGTATTTTTAGATTACATTGGAATATACTGAAAATAATCTCAGGGTACATTTATTGATTGTATTTCTAGAATTATCTTGCAATCTCTTCCTGCTGAGAAGCACATTCACTGATGGAGACTGAACAACTTTTAAATGTGGGCAGTTTGAGTTGGCTATTGTATCATCATGGTAATTGAACTTGAGTTAACGGTGGTACATTATCATGTGATAATGATGTCACCAACAGGGAAAGACGGTGTTATTCCATACAGTGAGTGGTGCTCATGCCTGCATCTTACAACAGTTTTGTGCTTTTTTGGATTGTTGATTGTCTATACATATTTATATTAATACATACCTATAATGGTTTCTCTCAATCTCTCTTTCAGATGGAGTATGTGGTTCATTCCTAAGCCTTATTCTTTGGAGATGACAAGTTGCTAATCACATAACCAACCCTAATTCTGCATTCTTTGAACTTTTCATCTGTAGCTCTGTATCCTTTCTAGCAATGTGTCCTTAGGGACGTTGTCTAACCACCTTACATCCCAGTTTCTTCCTCCGTAAAATGGAGATAACAACACCTCTGTCATTGGATTGTTCTGAGGATTCAGAGAGACAATGCGTGAAAGACACAGCAGCAGGTGTCAATAAACATTGCTATAGTGATCATTCCCCTTGTACTTACTAGTCTCAGAGATGTGGGTATAGTAGCTTCCTCTGGTGACCAGTCAAATCCCCACAAACCCATCCCTGGTTCATCTCTGATTTCAGCTGCAACTGTGAAGGTCAGTTTTACTCACTGAGCACTGACAGCACCTTACCTGAGTCTACCTGTGTGTCTCTCCACCTTCGCCCCAGGCCCTTCTCTGATGCCAAGAGAGCTCAGTCTCCCATGTCCAAATGCAGCTTGAAGGTGCTGGGGGTGATCATTCCCTTGAGGGCAACTCTGACCCAGTGAGGGGACAGAGGCCAGTCCACAAGTGCTCCAGCATCTTTCAGTGGATAATTCTCGGGGGCATTTTGAACCCTTCTCAGTGGTCTCAGGAGAATCCAGTGCTTTTTACTTTATAGCATACATCTCAATAATGCACATTCATGTAGATTTTTTATTCTCATTTTCTGACGAAGACTCACATTTTCTTCCCTCTTGATTTTTGTAACCCTCCAAACAATCAAACAATCCTTGCCTTAGAATCTGTTTTAGAGAAAATCCAAACTAAGACAGTGTAATGGTAGAGTAGTTGAGAGCGTGGGTTACGGAGTCATTTGTCTGGATTTGAATCTCAACTCAACAGCTTAGTAGTTATATTACCTTACGTTTTTAAGTTACCTTATTTCTTTCTGCCTCAGTTTCCTCGCCTATAAAATGCAGATAATAATAGGAACTACCTCCTAACATTATGAGTAATACATGAGTTATGGCAGTGTAAATATGAAACACTTAGAATGTGTCTGATGGATGGGACGTTGCATGTAAACATTAAGTCTTACTGTCTCCTCGTAAAACTCATTCAGTTGTGTCTATAAATCTTAGTATTACTTATTCCGTTCTTTCTCATTAACTTAGTGCAGGCTCCTTCTGCCCCTTTCTTTCTCTTCCTTTTGTTTGCTAGTGCTGACTGAGTAGGTAGAACAGCAAAAGTACAGCTTTGTACTTTCTGGAAGCATGTCAGAGGGCCCTTCCTTTGTGCCATGCCCTGCCCCCTGATCTGCTGGCAGACACCAGATGATGCTGCCAGCTCTCGGTTATTCAGAGTCTCTTTATCTAGACTCTTTGCTCTTCTCTCTGGCTGCCTGCCTTTTGGCTGTCACATGTTCCCCGGCATTGCTCTCAGAGGGAGTGCCAAGGAGGGAAAAGATAGCGGAACTCGGATTAGCCAATTATGGGGTCTAGAAAATTAGGATTTGGGGATCATTGGGCTTCAGTTTTCTGGGCCATCTCTATCCTCCATTACCATGGAAAATTCGGAATCAGCCTTCTGCAATGGCAGTGTATTTTTTGTTGATAGAGATCTAATTGAGACGTAATAAAATGCACAGATGACAAGCCTTTCTATCACCCTAGAAAAGTACCTTATTCCCGTTTTTAGTCAATTCCCCTCCATTCCCCAAGGAGCCACTTTCTTATTTCTTCTTTTATTGAAGTATCGTTGATTTACAATGTTGTGTTAATTTCTGCTGTACAGCAAAGTGACTCAGTTATACACATGTATACATTCTTTTTTTAATATTCTTTTCCATTATGGTTTATCACAGGATATTGAATATAGTTCCCTGTGCTATACAGTAGGACCTTGTTTATCCATTCTGTATATATACTAGTTTGTATCTGTTAGTCCCTAACTCCCAATCCATCCCTCCTCCACCCCCCTCCCCCTTGGCCACCACAAGTCTGTTCTCTATGTCTGTGAGTCTGTTTCTGTTTCGTAGATAAGTTCATTTACTCCATATTTTAGATTCCACATATAAGTGATATCATATGGTATTTGTCTTTCTCTTTCTGACTTACTTCACTTAGTATGATAATCTCTAGTTGCATCCATGTTGCTGCAAATGGCATTATTTTGTTCTTTTTTATGGCCGAGTAGTATTCCATTGTACATATGTACCATTGATCTGTTGATGGACATTTAGGTTGTTTCCATGTCTTGGCTATTGTGCATAGTGCTGCTATAAACATAGGGGTGCAGGTACCTTTTTGAAGTATATTAATAGCTTTGTCTGGATATATGCCCAGGAGTGGGATTGCTGGATCATATGGTAATTCTATTAGTTTTCTGTGGAACCTCCATGCTGTTTTCCATAGTGGCTGCACCAACTTACATTCCCACCAACAGTGTAGGAGGGTTCCCTTTTCTCCACACCTTCTCAAGCATTTGTTATTTGTAGACTTTGTTGATGGCCACTCTGACCAGTGTGAGGTGGTATTGAGCCAATTTCTTATTTCTATTACTACATATATTTTCCTTATCTTGGACTTCACATACATAAAATCACAAATAACTTTTCTTCCATTCTTAATCTTCTTTAATTTGGCACAATCTTGAGATCATCCATGTAGTTGTGTGTATTGGAAGTTTATTCTTTTTTTTTTTATCACTGGGTAGTATTCTTCTACATGAATATACCATTTTTTTTTTAATCCATTTACCTGTCAATAGACATTTGAGTAAATTCCATTTGGGGGCTATTTTGAATACAGCTGCCGTGGTCACTTTTTTTTTTTGGCCATGCTGTGTGGCATGCAGGATCTTAGTTCCCTGACCAGGGATTGAACCTGTGCCCCCTGAAGTGGAAGTATGGAGTCTTAACTGCTGGACCGCCAGGGCAGTCCCCATGGTCACTCTTATAAAGGCATTTTTGTGTAAAAATATTTTATTTGGAGTAAATAACTGGGTGTGGAATTGCTGGGCTCTAAAGTAGAAGTGTGTTTAATTTTATAAGAAACTACCAGTCAGTAGCTATACCATTTTACCCTTCCACTGACAACATGTGAAAGTTCTAGGTCATCAGTAACTTCACCAACATTTAGAGTTGTCAGTCTTATTAGTTTCAGCCATTCTAGTGGGTATGAACTGGTATCTTATTGCAGCTTTATTTTTGTATTTTCCTGATGATTAATGATTTTGAGCACCTTTCACCATGCTTACCCACTATCCCAACATATGTTTGTGCATTGTCCTTTCAAGTCCTTAATAGTAGTTTAGTCAAGCCAATTTAACCAATATTTTTGAGGTCCTGCTCTTAGCTGTTCGAAAGGAAAATGTGAGTATCTGGGGTTCTCTGACAGATACAGAGAAGTTCAGGGAGTCCTCCACTCAGCAGCAGATGCTGTCAATGGTCTGCCTCTGCTTTCTTAGCACTTACTTTCCCTGAGCATGTATACAACGTCCTGGAACTCTATACATGAGAGCTTTCTTTTGGCCTATGTGTAGGGCAGGCCTGAAATGCCAGGGGATTAATGTTTCAGGAACAACCCTCAGTCAATGACGAATGGGAATTGGAGGTTAAATACACCATCTTCCTTGCACTTGGGTAAAATAACTCTGAAGTGTGATCTACACTGTCTCCCAGGGTCCCTCAATGGAATTGAGCCTTAGTTCTCTACAGTAATCACTTATTCAACGATGTAAACTTATCAGCTCATCCTCTCTCTGTCACATTTCCCATTCTCTGACTGATTTTCTCTAGGATCGCTTCCAAAGTGAACTACTTGTACTCAAGTTCTTGCATTGCGATCCTCTTCTGGAGAAATACAGATGAGACACATTTCCAGAAAGATGCATGTTGGGACATAAGAATTGTATGTAAGACTAAGAGATTTGATGATATGCTCATGAAGTTATGACATTGATTTCCTGGGTATCCACACAAATGAAAGGACCAGATGAATATGATCGAAAATTAGTAATATCAGTGCCTGGTAGAAGAAAATGTCCCTATGGGCTGGTGACTGAGGGTTGGAATAGGTTTTCCAGAAAAGGTAGAGTCTGGTAGGATCATTGAAATGTGAGCTGAGAGGAGGGGAAGACATTAAAGGAAGGAAGATCGGTTGTAACAATGGCATGGTCGTACAAATCATATTTGGATTTACAATCTACGTGGAGCTTGAGAGTATATGAAAAGGGACACAAAAATAAGACTTGCAGTGCTGGTTAGGATCAAATTAGAATCTCAAATGAAAGACTAGCAAGTTTGGACTTTGTCTAATAGATAGTGGAGAGTCATTGAACACTTTTTCAGCAGGAAGTAACACAATAAAGTAGGTTTCTAGAAAAAACTAATCTAGTGTCATTGTAGACAGTTAATCAAGGCTCAAGGTAGAAGGTTCTTGATGTAGTTTTAGTGACTCAGATATAAACGGTTAAAACCCTAAAAATGAGTAGCGCTAATGAGAATGGAAAGGACAACATCAATTCAAGAACTACTGAAAAGATTCAATAGAATTTGGTGACACTGATGATGGAACTTGGAGGACAGATAAATGAGTCAAAGTTTTTTCTAAGGTTTCAAGCCTGTTGGTTTCAGACTATTGCCAGAATATTAACAGAATCTTAAAAATTATAAAAGATAAAATTTTAGAGTAAAGCAATGAATTCATTTAATTTTATACACTGTAATTTCAACTTGGAGTCCCTTTGTGGTGATTTTTAAGGGTTATACCTCTATATCCAACAGATATTTTAAGATCTGGAACTGGAATTTAGGAGAGAGTTGGTACTGTTAAATGATATCTGAGAATCATCTTTTTAAAGCTTTGACCATGTATGAGATCACAGAGGAAGGAAGTTAAAAGAGTGAAGAACACAGACTGAGGATTAAGCCCTGGCGAAAGACCACATTTAGGGCAAACAAAGAGAAAGAGAAGCACGGGGGTGAGAGAAGAAGGTATAGTCAGAAGGGTTGTGGAGTCCAAGAGAAAGATGATTGCAATGGTAAGGGGATAAACATGGTTAGAGGCTTCACAGGTCAAATGTTTAGAGGCTCCGAGAAGGATAAACACTCCTTGGAGCTGTAGAAAAGGCAACACATGAACTTGACCTCATTAGGCTCTCAGCCTGGTTGGTGAGCTGAAATTTACATAGTAAGGAAACAATACAAAACAACATAATCACATGCTACAGTGTTTGAGCATCAATGTGAGAGCTTTGTGAGAGCAGGAAGGCAAGGGGCCACCAAAGCCACAGGCATCACGGGGGAATGGGACCAAATACAGGTGTAACTTGAGCATGAGCTTTGCAAAAGGAGAGAAAGGAATGTGCAGGAGGAAGACTCCATGCATAAAATCACTGAGTAGAGGCTGATGTTATTTGGGAACATAATTAAACTAAGAGATGAGGATATTTCCAAACTTACTTATGCATATACTGCCTGCTTCTCCATGAATTAAAAAATCCCTGAGCCAATCTAAATGTGAAAAGAGATAAAGTACCTAAACATGTCTAGTCTGAAGAAGCTACCTATGGAATCAACTGACCTAGTGAGAGTGATTAGGTTTAGTGTCCATAGATGCAGAAACGAAGACATTTTCAGTGCCAAAGGCAGTTTTGTGGGTGGGCTCATTTAGTCTTTGAAGTGACTGTATATGTGGTAAAAAAAAATAATAACACGGGCTTTTTATGTAAATATGGAGCTTCTGTACCTAGAACCAAGCACAAATATCCTAATTTTATAGAAGTCCACTATTGCTGCTCCAGCACAGGTTTGTTCTAAGGAGGTGTGCAATAGTCTGTGCTTTTGTGTTGCTGCACCTGCCCATCTCATTGAGCTATTTGTTACCAAATGCAAGTTTGTGTGTCCAATGCACAGTGAGGCCAAACAAACTGAAACACCAGAGTTTGGAGCGGAGAAAGTTTTATTGCAGGGCCATGCAAAGAGAACAGGTGGCTCATGTCCAAAAACCCCCTTACTCCTCAAAGGGTTTCAGCAAAGCACTTCTAAAAGCAAGGTGAAGGAGGGGCGTGGTTAGTCGTTGCAAACTTCTTGGTGTAGGAATCCTTTGTTCTTGCAGCTGTCCACATAGGTCAGGTCATGATGTTCCTGTAAACCTCCAACAAGACAAATGTTATTCTCTGTTCTGCAACTTTTTATCTCTGTATGAATTGACTCAAAGATCAGAGCCCTGAGAATAGGCTATCCTATCTATTTCAGGCAATAGGCAACATTCTTTTACAAAAGGTGCAGAGCCAGCATGACTAAGCACAGGCAACAGAACAGATCTAATATGGAGTCAGATTTGTTCTTCTCTATTACATATTGAACACTTGGATAGCACACATGGTTAGGGTGATGATGGGGATGAGACTGGATACAGATAGTCAAGTAAATCTGTCTACCTTAACAAGGCTAATTGGTTCTCCAATTTTTGCTTTAAATATTTTAAGTTGTCTGTAAGTAAATAACTGATTTAAATTTACTTTTCCCTTGCCAAATATTTTGAAGCTATTGTGAGAGAAATAGATCTGACTACTACCTTTGAATTGCTGAGGTCCTTAATTTTTTTTTGTTTTGTTTTTTGTTTTTTTTTTAAATAACCCATTAACTTTAATTAATTAATTAATTTATTTATTTTTGGCTGTGTTGGGTCTTCATTTCTGTGTGAGGGCTTTCTCTAGTTGCGGCAAGAGGGGGCCACTCTTCATCGTGGTGCGCAGGCCTCTCACTATCGTGGCCTCTCTTGTTGTGGAGCACAGGCTCCAGACGCGCAGGCTCAGTAGTTGTGGCTCACGGGCCTAGTTGCTCCGCGGCATGTGGGATCTTCCCAGACCAGAGCTCGAACCTGTGTCCCCTGCATTAGCAGGCAGATTCTCAACCACTGCGCCACCAGGGAAGCCCTTTTTGGTTATTTTAAGATGCCCAAATCTGTCTTCAGAAAAGTTGTTCCGCTATTTAATGGCATAAGAATCTAGCCCAGGGCTTCCTTGGTGGCGTAGTGGTTAAGAATCTGCCTGCCAATGCAGGGGATGCGGGTTTAAGCCCTGGTCCAGGAAGATCCCACATGCCGCGGAGCAACTAAGCCTGTGCATTAGAACTACTGAGCCTGTGCTCTAGAGCCCACAAGCCACAACTACTGAGCCCGTGTGCCACAACTACTGAAGCCCATGCACCTAAAACCTGTGCTCCACAACAAAAGAAGCCACCACAATGAGAAGCCTGTGCACCACAACAAAGAGTAGCCCCCGCTCGCCACTAGAGAAAGCCCATGCGCAGCAACGAAGCCCCAATGCAGCCAAAAATGAATAAATAAATTAATTAATTAAAAAAAAAAAGATTCTAGCCCAATGGGAAACACAATCTCAGATGAAAGTTTCTTCCCCACTGGGTTTTCTGAATATAATGGCAATGAGATTAGCACATTTCCCAGTGATTGAGTTGGCATGTGCCCATAGATTTATAAATAGAATTTATTGTGAAAGTTACTGTGCTACTTGGGTAAGTAGCTATTGCAATTTGATGATAGAAAGTGTTCTCTGAAAAGAAACTATTATATGCTTTATATGCCATGGCCATCTGAGGACAAAGAAGGACAGAAGACACAAGTGAATTTTGTTTTCAGTCCATTCTACTCCATATACAATTATGAACAACTAGATATATTTAACATTTGACAAATTGATTTTTTCCAGTTCCTCTATTTTTAATTACATTGGGCCAGTTGGGGGTAAATGATGATTTCAAATCCTTCATCATTTTTCTGTCGTTAAGTAGTGGAATGGTGACATGTTGAAATGTGTACAGATTTCTGCTGATGTGCCCCACAGAAGAGTCATAGCCTCATGGAATTTGAAGACCATTTGGAGTCAGGAACCAACCTGTGCCTCGATCCAGCCCTTGTAAATGAAGATATTTGTTTACTGAATTCAGATAAAACTAATGATGAATTTCTAAGGTGAACCTTGTAATGAAAGGATATTTATGTAATTGAAAATATCACCATTGCTGTCACCAGTAAAGCGTATCTCATTCCTGAAGGATGGAGTTACATGTTACAACTAAGAAAAACTATTTTCAATAAGATTAATTTCAATGAGCCTTTGTGCTTTGTGATCGTCAAAATTCTAATAGTGAGAAAACACTTTTATCCTAGTCAGAACAGCATTTTATGCCTCCTCTTAGGAAATCATGCATTTCCTTTAACCAGCCAAGTCCTGTGCCTTGATCATACATGGGAATGCACACTGCTATACACAGCTGACTTGGGTTCTATACAGAGCTGTCTTTACATTGCATTTCTTTCTTCTTGATAGTCTAGCTCCACAGTGAGAACCTACCAAACCAGTAAGTCTCGAGTAACCATGAGTCCTGGCTTCAGCTCCCAGTGGAACAGCAGCCAACCAGCCTGGAATACATACTCCTTTCCAAGAGCAAGCTTGCACTATCAATCGCATGCCAGCTATACCTACTGTACTGGACATCCTGCTGTAAGTATTCCATTTTTCTGTATTTAGTAAATTGAATGCTTTATGCAGGTACATTTTGAATCCAGAGTTGGTATCTCTCTATTAAGTGAGCAGTATTTCCAATGTTATAACTCTTCTAAAGCAAGAATATGCTACTCTTGAGTAAAAGAGATGAGCAATGGAGAATATCTTAGGCATTTAAATGGCATGCTTGGATGATTTTTTGCTGAAAATTGATGTCTTATTTAAAGTCATTTCTAGGTGAAATAGGTTGGCAGAATTTTCAGAATGGTGTTAGTGTGAAGGCTGAATGTATGTAGGTCTCTGGTTTTATTTTCTCCTGGCTGTTGCTTATGAATTTAGTTGGTTGTTTTAGCACTGGGAGAAGGTGTCTTTCAAAGTGGCACAAAACAGTCAGTGGAGCCTGTAGGCTCCCACTTTCATCAGTGGCCTTGTTGATATAGTTAAACAGATATTAACATACAGATATAAATTACTTAGTAGAGTATTTTCCAGTTACTACTACACAGAGCTCTGAGGTTCTTGGCACAGATGACTCAAAAGGCAAGAGAAAGAAACATTTAGTGGAGAGAAACTCATGGAATTTGAGAATCTTTTTGAACAGGATACCTATTTTTGCCATTGTTTTCTGAGTCTCAATCCAATTCTAATACACTAAGATTTTTGTTGTTGTAAATTACACTTACACACTTGGAAAAATTATGATGAATGTTGATTAGGAAGACATCTGTTTTCTGCTAAAAATATAAACATAAGATTCCTGGGTAATGAGAGGCTTTTAAAAGCAAGCCATATCCACTTAAAACAAGCAGATATAGTTATAGGTTGATATATATGAACTTTATGGTAACCACAAATCAAAAACCTACAATAGATACACACAAAAAAATAAATAAAGAGAAAGAAACCCAAACATAACACTAAAGAAAGTCATCACATCACAAGGTAAGAGACTAAAAGAAAAAAGAACAGAGAAGAACTACAGACACAACCAGAAAACAAGTAAAAAAGTGGCAATAAATACATACCTATCAATAAGCATTTTAAATGTCAATGGACTAAATGATCCAAAAAAGACATAGAGTGGCTGATTGGATAAAAACAAACAAACAAAAAACAAACAAACAAACAAATAAGCCCCATCTATATGCTGCCTACCAAAACAAACAAACAAACAAAAACTCCAGAGCTAAAGACACATACAGACTGAAAGTGAAGGTATGGAAAAAGATATTCCATTAAAATGGAAAAGAAAATAGAGCTAGGATAGCAACACTCATATCAGACCAAGTATACTTTAAAGCCAAGTCTGTAATAAAAGACAAAAATGGGCATTATATAATGAAAAGGGGGTCAATCCAAGAAGAGGCTATAACAATCACAAACAAGTATGCACCTAATACAGGAGTAACTAAATATATAAAGCAAATATTACCAGACATAAAGAGAGAAATTAACCATAATACAATAATAGTAGGGAACTTTAATACCCCACTTACATCAATGGATCGATCATCCAAACAGAAGATCAATAAGGAAACAGTGGCCTTAAGTAACACATCAGACCAGGTGGACTTAGTAAATATCTACTGTATATTCCACCCCCAAAACAGCAGAATACACATTCTTTTCAAGTGTATGTGGAATGTTCTCCAGGATAGACTACATACTAAGCCATAAAAAAAGTCACAATAAATTTAAGACTGAAATTATATCAAGCATTGTTTCCAACCACAAGGGTGGGAAACTAGAAATCAAACACAGGAAGAAAAGTGGGGGAAAAACACAAACATGGGGAGGCTAAACAGCTTGCTAATAAAAAACCAATGGGTCAATGAAGAAATCAAAGAGGAAATCAAAACATATCTTGAGATGAATGAAAATAACCACATGACTTCCTAAAATCTATGGGATGCAAAAAAGCAGTTTTAAGACAGAAGTTTATAACAAAACAGGTCTATTTCTATTCCCAAGAAACAAGAAAACTTGCAAGTAAACAACTTAACTTTCCATCTAAAGGAATTAGCAAAAGAAGAAAAATCAAAGCCCAAATTCAGAAGAAATAAGAAAATAATAAAGATCAGAGAGGAGATAAAATAGCAACAAAAATAATTTAAAAAATCAATGAAACTAATAGCTGTTTTTTGAAAATATAAACAAAATTGATGAGCCAGCCTCATTAAGAAAAAAGATTTAGGGCTCAGATAAACAAAATTAGAAATGAAAAAGGAGAAGTTACAACCAATATCACAGAAATACAAATAATCATAAGAGAATACTATAAACAATTATATGCCAACAAATTGGACAACCTAGAAGAAATGGATAAATTCCTAGAAAAATACAATTTTCTAAGACTGAGTCAGGAAGAAATAAAAAAACTGAACAGACTGATTACTAGTTTTGATGTTGAATCAGTAATCAAAAAACTTCCAACAAACAAAAGTCTAGGACTGAACAGCTTCACAGGGGAATTTTACCAAACAATTAAAAGAAGAGTTAATACCTATGCTTCTCAAACTATTCCAAAAATTTGAGGAAGATGGAATATTTCCAAACTCATTGTACAAGGCCAGCACTACCCTGATACAAAAACTAGACAAAGACACTAAAAAAAAAAGACAATTAAAAGCCAATATCCCTGATGCACATAGATGTAAAAATCCTCAGCAAAATATTAGCAAACCAAATTCAACAATCCATAAAAAGGATCATACATCATGATCAAGTGGGATGTATTCCAGAGATGTAAGGATAGTTCAATATCTGCAAATCAATCAGTGTGATATGCCACATTAACGAAGTGAAGGATAAAAATCGCATGACCTTCTCTATAGATACAGAAAAAGAATTTGGTAAAATTCAACATCCATTCATGATAAAAATTCTCAACGAAGTTAGGTAGAGGGAACATAACTCACCAGAAGGCCATTTATGACAAACTCACAGTTAACATCATACTCAATGGTGAAAAGTTGAAAGCTTTTCCTCTAAGATCAGGAATAAGACAAAGATGCCCACTCTCACCATTTCTATTTAACATAGTATTGGAAATCCTAACCATGTCAGTCAGACAAGAAAAAGAAATAAAAGTCATCCAAATTGGAAAGGAAGAAGGAAAACTTTCACTGTTTCCAGATGACAAATATGTAAAAAACCCTAAAGACTCCACCAAAATCTATTAGAACTATTAATGAATTCAGTAAAGTTGCAGGATACACAATTAATATACAGAAATCTCTTACATTTGTATACACTAATAATGAACTATCAGAAAGAGAATTCAAGAAAACAATCCCATTTACAAATGCATCAAAAATAATGAAATACCTAGGAATGAATTTAACCAAGGAGGTAAAAGACCTGTACTGTGAAAACTATAAAACATTGATGAAGAAAGTTGAAACAATGCAAATAAATGGAAAGGTATCCTGTGTTCATGGACTGGAAGAATTAATATACTGCTATGTCCATACTACACAAAGCAATCTACAGATTTAATGTAATCCCTAACAAAATACCCATGACATTTTCCACAGAACTAGAACTAATAATCTTAAAATTTCTATGGAATCATAAAAGACCCTGAAGAGCCAAAGTAATCTTGAGAAAAAGGAACAAAGCTAGAGGTATCACATTCTGTAACAGACTATACTACAAAGATACAGTCATCAAAATAGTATGGTACTGGCACAAAAACAGACACATGGAGCAATGGAACAGAATAGAGAACCCAGATATAAACCCACACATATATGGTCAGTTACTCAATGACAAAGGAAGCAAGAACATACAGTGAGGAAAAGACAGTGTCTTCAACAAGTGGTGCTGGGAAAACTGGACAGCTACATGCAAAATAATCAAATTGCACTTCTTTCTCACACCATATACAAAAGTAAATTCAAAATGGATGAAAGACATAAATGTAAGACCTGAAACCATAAAAATCCTAGAAGAAAATCCTAGGTAGTACACTCTTTGACATGGGTCTTAGCAGTATTTTTTGTATATGTCTACTTAGTCAAAGGAAACAGAAGCAAAACTAAATAAATGAGACTACATGAAGCTAAAAAGGTTTTGCACAGTGAAGAACCTATCAACAAAATGAAAAGAAAAACCTACTGAATGGGAGGTGTTTGCAAACTATATGTCTGATATGGGTTAATAGCCAAAATACGTAAAGAACTCATACAACTCAATATTTTAAAAAAATAACCTGATTTAAAAATGGGCAGAGGATCTGAATTGGCATTTTTCTAAAGAACACATACAGATGGAATTCCCTGGTGGTCCAGTGGTTAAGGTTCTGTGCTTCCATTACAGGGGGCACGGGTTCAATCCCTGGTTGGGGAACTAAGATCCCACAAGTCACATGGCATGGCCAAAAAAAAAAGAACACATAGAGATGGACAATAGGCACATGAAAGGTGCTCAACATCACTAATAATCAGAGAAATGCAACTCAAAACCACAATGAGATATCACCTCACGCCTATCAGAATGGCTATCATCAAAGATAACAAATAACAAGTGTTGACAAAGATGTGGAGAAAAGTAAACCCTCGTGCACTGTTGGTGGGAATGTAAATTGGTGCAACCACTATGGAAAACAGTATGGAGGTTCCTCAAAAAAGTAAAAATAAAACTGCCATATGATTCAGCAATATCATACCTGGGTATTTATCTGAAGAAAAGGAAAATGCTAATTTGAAAAGATGTATGCACACTAATGTTCATATCAGCCTTATTTAGCCAAGGTATGGAAACAACCCAAGTGTCCACCAACAGATGTGATATATATAATATATATATACACACACACACACACACACACACACAAACAATGGATTATTATTCATCCATAAAAAATGAAATTTTGTCTTTGTGACAACATAGCTGGACCTGGAGGGTATCATGCTTAGTGAAATAAATCAGACAGAGAAAGACAAATACTATATGTTTTCACTTATATGTGGAATCTAAAAAATAAAACAGAACAGAAACAGACTCACAGATACAGAGAACAAACTAGTGGCTACCAGAGGAGAGAGGGATTAGGGCAAGGGCAAGATAGCTTAAGGGGATTAAGAGGTACAAACTGCTAGGTATACAAGAAATAAGTTACAAAGATGTAATATACAGCACAGAGGATATAGACAAAATTTTATAACAACTTTATTTGGAGTATAATCTATTGAATCAGTATGTTGTCCACCTGAAACATGTAATATTGTAAGTTAATTATACTTCAATTAAAAAAATATATTTTAAAGAGTAGGTATGCATGCTTCTCACATTGATTCCTCTAATCATCAGTAAATGTGTATTCTTCAGTGTTCAGAAGAGCCATTGTAACTTCTGCACTTTGGCTCTCCTTTTTGCATTGCAAGGTTATGAAATCATAGTGTCCCAAGCTTTATCCCAAATTGAGATAATTTGCCTCCAATATCATGACATAAAGTCACTTAAGAGAAGACTCAAGGTATCCACTCATCATGTAAATTGGTATAACTTTGTTAAAAGGCGATTTGGAAAAACTATGAAAATTTAAATTGCACATACCTTTGACTCAATAATTAAATTTTGGCAATTAACTGACATGTACAAGATGTATGCCCAAGGACGATGCTAGCAACATTTTTACAAGTACTTGGAAAAAGAACCTAAACAAACCTCATTCATTTTCATTCATCCATTATTTCAAAAATATCTGAAGCATGATTAGGCATTTATTGAATTCCAGAGTTCTTCCAGGTGAAAGAAGCACAGGAGTGAAAAAGACCAAGTCTTGATCTCAGGGAGCTTCCATTCTAGGGAACAGGGAAGCTGGCAACTACACAAATAAACATATGAATAAATAAAAGGAAACAAACAAACCAGAAGAATATACAGCAGTGTTCAATGTTATGCAGACTCAAAATAGCTTGAGATGTTGGAGAAGGACCAGGTGGCTATGTGGGTTGTATTGTCAGCAAGTCCTCAGTTGGAGCCAGGTTTCCTCTGAGATCTGAATAAAACAAGAGATAGAACTATGCAGAGATCATGAGGAAGAGCACACCAAGCAGAGGAAACAGAGTGAAGGACTTGAGGCCAGACTGAGCCTGAATATTCTCCATCCAGAGGGAGCCAGTGTGCCCCGAGCTTGGTCTGGGGAGGATGGAAGAAGGTAAGGTCAAAAGGAAAGACAGCGGCCAGAGCGCACAGCTCTTTGTAATGCAGAGGGAGTTTGTATTTTATTTAAGTCCTATGGGAAACCATTGGAGTGTTTGAAGCAAGGAAATTAAATGACATAATTTAGTATATTTTAGGGCTCACTCTGGCTGCTGGATGAAGAATTTCTGGTAGCAGAAAAAGAAGGAAATCAGGGAGTCAAATTGGGATAATATTACATATGCACACACAAATGCATGTGTGCATGTCTGTGTACGTGTGTGGGGATACTTCTGTAGAATGGAATTGAAGTTCTGCAGTAAGAGGATGACTTTTTCTTATATATCCTTTGATCTTTTTGGTGTTCAAAATATATGCAACTTGTTTTCATACTAATAAAAGACAAGTTGTATATATATTACATAAATTTTTTTAGTAACCAGTTGCATATCTAAAATGTCTCCTTAGCTTTTTCCCTTCAGTCATTATTTGTCAAACAAGATTATGACAAATTATAATTTAATGTGCTATTTCAATTCATATTCTTATTGGCCTCAAGGCCATCTATAAGTAACTGACATTTATTGAGCACTTAATATTTTTCAAGTTCTGTACTGAGCAAGTTTATGTGTATTATATATGTATATATATTCAAAATAGCCCTAGGAGGTAGGTACTATTATTATCATCGTTTTAAAGATTAGTGAAATAAAGCTTAGAAAAATTAACATCTCACTCAGAGTTACACAGCTGGTAGTGGGGCTTGAGATTCAAACGTGGCGGTCTAGTCTCTAACCCGCATTCTTATCCGTTGGATTATATGTATTATACTCCCTACCATTAGTCTTTATTTACATATTGAGAACAATCCTATAGTTGTACCTCAGATAAAACTCTTTTTAATCATTTAATTTAAATGTGCATATACCTCTCTACTCCTCAGAGAGGTACTTGCATTTATAAGATATTCAATTTTAGGTCTGGAACTTGGAATAAAGAATAGGTGTTATTCTGTCTTGGAAACTACTGGGATAATTACAGGATGTCTAGCCATTTTTTTGTGCTTCAAAATCCAGAAACTGATACTTTCTTTTGTTACACCACTGAGAGTAAAGTGAGTCAAGTATGGAAAGTAGAAGCAAAAGATTAGAAAATACTTTAAAAAATAGTCATGGGTGTTGTACTTCTGATTTCAAGGATACTCTAAGAATCAATTTTAAAGCCTACTGGACATTCTTCCATTATTTCAGCATTTAAACTTTTCTTTCACATCTTCCTCCCCTGCCTAATCAGATGGCATTAAACTCTTGACTCCAAGATCAGTGCCCATTTAGCTCTGCTACCACCTTATAAAAAGAATGATATCATCTGATAATAAACCAGATGTCCAGTATAGGAAAACTTGGAGAGCTCATTTATGATAACATATAAAAATGTTGACCACCTCATAACTTTTTCCTGGGTCCCTATTGCAAGTCAAAATACTGGAGAAATAATTTAGCTTCCAAAATGTGAGAGTAGATCCCACAGTTGCCATGTAGTGTAAGATCCACAGAGGTTTTGTGGTTAAAACCACAGAAATGGAATTCTGGTCTGAAGAGATTGCCAGTGACTTTCTTGAGTCATATAACTTAGTAGCCTTTAATGAAGATGTAAATGTTCTGTCTGCCTTGTGAGATTCTGGCCCTTTTTCTTAAGTTACCGGTTTGATTGAAGATTTCCAGCTCTTTAGTTTCCTGGGGTTACTAGGGTTACAAGGGTGTCAGCCAGTGTGATGTTTGTGCAGCCAGTAGGTGTTTCGTTCTCCTGCTACAGAGGAATTCTGATACCCCACGAGTGCCTGGTTAGTTAACTTCGTATCAGTAGCCTATAGAAATCTCAGAATATAGTTAGACCTCTCCCTGACCAAGAAAGTCCTGTTGTACATCACTGCATTTGTTTCCTATGGCTGCTGTAACAAATTACCATAAACCTGGGAGCTTTAAACAATGCACATTTATTCTTTTACAGTTCTGTAGGTTAAGTGTCTGAAATGGGTTTCCCTGAGCTGAAATCAGCTGTTGGCAAGGCTGCACTCCCTCAGGAGCTTCTAGGGGAGAATCTATTCCTTGCCTTTTCCAGCTTCTGGAACTACATTCCTTGTACACCTTGGCTCATGGGCCATTCTTTCATCTTTAAGGCCAGCATAACAGCATCTTCAAACCTATTTCTGCTTCATCTTCACTCTGCCTTCTCTGTAGTCCGATCGCTCTCTGCTTCTCTCTTCTAAGGATGCTTGTGATTACACTTAAAGGCCCACCCACATAATCCAGTAATCTCCCCACCCAAAGATGCTTAACTTAGTGACATATGCAAAGTTCTTTTGCCACATAAAGTAACACTCACGAGAGGGCAGAGAGCAGAAGCAAGAAGAACTACAATCCTGCAGCCTGTGGAACAAAAACCACATTCACAGAAAGATAGAAAAGATGAAAACGCAGAGGGCTATGTACCAGATGAAGGAACAAGATAAAACCCCAGAAAACAACTAAATGAAGTGGAGATAGGCAACCTTCCAGAAAAAGAATTCAGAATAATGATAGTGAAGATGATCCAAGACCTCGGAAATAGAATGGAGGCAAAGATCGAGAAGATGCAAGAAATGTTTAACACAGTCCTAGAAGAATTAAAGAAAAAACAGAGGTGAAGAATACAATAACTGAAATGAAAAATACACTAGAAGGAATCAATAGCAGAATAACTGAGGCAGAAGAACAGATAAGTGACCTGGAAAACAGAATGGTGGAATTCAATGCTGCAGAACAGAATAAAGAAAAAAGAATGAAAAGAAATAAAGACAGTCAAAGAAACCTCTGGGACAACATTAAATGCAACAACAATCGCATTATAGGGGTCCCAGAAGGAGAAGAGAGAGAGAAAGGACCAGAGAAAATATTTGAAGAGATTATAGTTGAAAACTTCCCTAACATGGGAAAGGAAATAGCCACCCAAGTCCAGGAAGTGCAGCAAGTCCATACAGGATAGACCCAAGGAGAAACATGTGGAGATACATAGTAATCAAATTGGCAAAAATTAAAGACAAAGAAAAATTATTGAAAGCAGCAAGGGAAAACCCACAAATAACATACAAGGGAACTCCCATAAGGTTAACAGCTGATTTCTCAGCAGAAACTCTGCAAGCCAGAAGGGCGTGGCATGATATACTTAAAGTGATGAAAGGGAAGAACCTACAACCAAGATTACCCTACCTGACAAGGATCTCATTCAGATTCGATGGAGAAATCAAAAGCTTTACAGACAAGCAAAAGCTAAGAGAATTCAGCACCACCAAACCAGCTCTACAACAAATGCTAAAGGAACTTCTCTAACTGGGAAACACAAGAGAAGAAAACGACCTACAAAAACAAACCCAAAACAATTAAGAAAATGGTAATAGGAGCATACATATCGATAATTACCTTAAACGTGAATGTATTAAATGCTCCAACCAAAAGACACAGGCTTGCTGAATGGATACAAAAACAAGACCCATATATATGCTGTCTACAAGAGACCCACTTCAGACCTAGGGACACATACAGACTGAAAGTGAGGGGATGGAAAAAGATATTCCATGCAAATGGAAATCAAAAGAAAACTGGAGTAGCAATACTCATAACAGATAAAATCGACTTTAAAATAAAGAATGTTACAAGAGACAAGGAAGGACACTACATAATGATCAAGGGATCAATCCAAGAAGAAGATATAACAATTATAAATATATATGCACCCAACATAGGAGCACCTCAATACATAAGGCAACTGCTAACAGCTATAAAAGAGGAAATCGACAGTAACACAATAATAGTGGGGGACTTTAACACCTCACTTACACCAATGGACAGATCATCCAAAATGAAAATAAATAAGGAAACAGAAGCTTTAAATGACACAATAGACCAGATAGATTTAATTGATATTTATAAGACATTCCATCCAAAAACAGCAGATTACACTTTCTTCTTGAGTGCGCATGTAACATTCTCCAGGATAGATCACATCTTGGGTCACAAATCAAGCCTCAGTAAATTTAAGAAAATTGAAATCATATCAAGCATCTTTTCTGACCACAATGCTATGGGATTAGAAACGAATTACAGGGAAAAAAATGTAAAAACACAAACACATGGAGGCTAAACAATACATTACTAAATAACCAAGAGATCACTGAAGAAATCAAAGAGCAAATCAAAAAATACCTAGAGACAAATGACAATGAAAACACGATGATCCAAAACCTATGGGATGCAGCAAAAGCACTTCTAAGAAGGAAGTTTATAGCTATTCAAGCCTACCTCAAGAAACACGAAAAATCTCAAATAAACAATCTAACGTTATACCTAAAGGAACTAGAGAAAGAAGAACAAACAAAACCCAGTTAGCAGAAGGAAAGAAATCATAAAGATCAGAGCAGAAATAAATGAAATAGAAACAAAGAAAACAATAGCAAAGATCAATAAAACTAAAAGCTGGTTCTTTGAGAAGATAAACAAAATTGGTAAACCATTAGCGAACTCATCAAGAAAAAGAGGGAGAGGACTCAAATCAATAAAATTAGAAATGAAAAAGGAGAAGTTACAGCAGACAACGCAGAAATACAAAGCATCCTAAGAGACTGCTACAGGCAACTCTATGCCAATAAAATGGACAACCTGGAAGAAATGGACAAATTCTTAGAAAGGTATAACCTTCCAAGACTGAACCAGGAAGAAATAGAAAATATGAACAGACCAATCACAAGTAATGAAATTGAAACTGGGATTAAAAATCGTCCAACAAACAAAATTCCGGGACCAGATGGCTTCACAGGTGAATTCTATCAAACATTTAGAGAAGAGCTAACACCCATTCTTCTCAAACTCTTCCAAAAAATTGCAGAGGAAGGAACACTCCCAAACTCATTCTATGAGGCCACTATCACCCTGATACCAAAACCAGACAAAGATACTACAAAAAAAGAAAATTACAGACCAATATCACTGATGAATATAGATGCAAAAATCCTCAACAAAATAATAGCAAACAGAATCCAACAACACATTAAAAGGATCATACAACATGATTAAGTGGGATTTATCCCAGGGATGCAAGGATTCTTCAATACATGCAAATCAATCAATGTGATACTCCATATTAACAAATTGAAGAATAAAAACCATATGATCATCTGAATAGATGCAGAAAAAGCTTTTGACAAAATTCAACATCCATTTATGATAAAAACTCTCCAGAATGTGGGCATAGATGGAACCTACCTCAACACATAGTAACATAGTAATCAAATTGTAACACAGTCCTAGAAGAATTAAAGGAAAAACAGTGACCTGGAACAAGACAAGGATGTCCACTCTCACCACTATTATTCAACATAGTTTTGGAAGTCCTAGCCACGGCAATCAGAGAAGAAAAAGAAATAAAAGGAATACAAAATGCAAAAGAAGAAGTAAAACTGTCACTGTTTGCAGATGACATGATACTATACATAGAGAATCCTAAAGATGCCACCAGAAAACTACTAGTGCTGATCAATGAATTTGGTAAAGTTTCAGGATACAAAATTAATGCACAGAAATCTCTTGCATTCCTATACACTAATGATGAAAAATCTGAAAGAGAAATTAAGGAAACACTCCAATTTACCTTTGCAACAAAAAGAATAAAATACCTAGGAATTAACCTACCTAGGGAGACAAAAGACCTGTATGCAGAAAACTATAAGATACTGATGAAAGAAATTAAAGATGATACCAACATATGGAGAGATGTACCATGTTCTTGGATTGGAAGAATCAGTATTTTGAAAATGACTATACTACCCAAAGCAATCTACAGATTCAATGCAATCCCTATCAAATTACCAATGGCATTTTTAATGGAACTAGTAAAAAAAAACTTAAAATTTGTATGGAGACACAAAAGACCCAGAATAGCCAAAGCAATCTTGAGGGAAAAAAACGGAGCTAGAGGAATCAGACTCCCTGACTTCAGACTATACTACAAAGCTACAGTAATCAAGACAATATGGTACTGGCACAAAAACAGAAACATAGATCAATGGAACAATATATAAACCCAAAGATAAACCCACACACCTATGGTCAACTAATCTATGACAAAGGAGGCAAAGATATACAATGGAGAAAACACAGTCTCTTCAATAAGTGGTGCTGGGAAAACTGGACAGCTACATGTAAAAGAATGAATTTAGAACAATCCCTAACACCACACACAAAAATAAACTCAAAATGGATTAGAGACCTAAATGTAAGACTGGACACTATAAAACCCTTAGAGGAAAACATAGGAAGGACACTCTTTGACATAAATCACAGCAAGATCTTTTTTGATCCACCTCCTAGAGTAATGGAAATAAAAACAAAAATAAACAAATGGGACCTAATGAAACTTCAAAGCTTTTGCACAGCAAAGGAAACCATAAACAAGACAAAAAGACAACCCTCAGAATGGGAGAAAATATTTGCAAACAAATCAACGGACAAAGGATTAATCTCCAAAATATATAAACAGCTCATAGAGCTCAATATTAAAGAAACAAACAACCCAATCCAAAAACGAGCAGAAGACCTAAATAGACATTTCTCCAAAGAAGACATACAGATGGCCAAGAAGCTCATGAAAGATGCTCAACATCACTAATTATTAGAGAAATGCAAATCAAAACTACAATGAGGTATCACCTCACACCAGTTAGAATGGGCATCATCAGAAAATCTACAAACAACAAATGCTGGAGAGGGTGTGGAGAAAAGGGAACCCTCTTGCACTGTTGGTGGGAATGTAAATTGATACAGCCACTATGGAGAACAGTATGGAGGTTCCTTAAATAACTAAAAATAGAATTACCATACGATCCAGCAACCCCACTACTGGGCATATACCCAGAGGAAACCATAATTCAAAAAGAAACATGCACCCCAATGTTCATTGCAGCACTATTTACAATAGCCAGGTCATGGAAACAACCTAAATGCCCATCGACAGATGAATGGATAAAGAAGAAGTGGTACATATATACAATGGAATATTACTCAGCCATAAAAGGGAACAAAATTGGGTCATTTGTTGAGACATGGATGGATCTAGAGACTGTCATGCAGAGTGAAGTAAGTCAGAAAGAGAAAAACAAATATCGTATATTAATGCATATATTTGGAACCTAGAAAAATGGTACAGATGAACCAGTTTGCAGGGCAGAAATTGAGACACAGATGTAGAGAACAAACGTATGGACACCAAGGGGGGAAAGCTGCGGCGGGGTGGTGGTGGTGGTGTGATGAATTGGGCAATTGGGATTGACGTGTATACACTGATGTGTATAAAATTGATGACTAATGAGAACCTTCTGTATAAAAAAATAAATAAAATTAAATTAAAAAAAAAAACAAAAAGTAACACTCACATGTTCCAGGGATTTGGTTGTGAACGTGGACGATTATTCAGCTACCACAATACTACCCAGTGACTCAGTGGCTGATTCTGAGCCATTAGGTAATTATTCAGAGCTTCCTGAAATTGATGAGACTTTTCACTGAGGGACATGATGTGAGAGGGGTTTTTTGAGGAGTAGAGGACTGAAATTGATATTCTAAGGAAATTCAAAATTATTGAAACTCACTGGCATACATTTGATTGTTCTGAACCCACTGTTTTTCCACTTATAAAATAAGATGATAGCCACTCCAACATAGATCTTAAAAGAAAATGTGAAGGCAAGGTGATTAAGACTCTACTAACATTTAATCCATTGCACTAGTAAAAGAAAAAAAAAAAACATGCAAATGAAGAAAACATATCCAGACATCTAGGGTGGCCTCTTCAACTTGGGATATAAAGTGGCAAAAACTAATATTCAAAATATTCAAGTAGTATAATAATATAATTGATAAGTCAACTATTAAATATAACATACTCTTTTTATTGACTACGGAAGTTAAAATGATATATCATGTACATTTCTTACCTAGTCATATTATTTTTAATACATTTCATTTGTAAAATTATTCCAATAATTGCCAAATAGTATATTGACTAGGGTGCTGGTTTTGATCTTTCATTTGATTCTTTGGTCAGCAGCTGAATGGTAACCCTGTTGGCTTTATGACTTGACATGGGGAACTACATCAAATTTCCAGCAACTTCCTATGAACTGATAGCCATTAAGTGACTGGGGATCATGCTAATCATAAAAGAAGGGGATTTGCTGGGCTGCCCTTCATGCGGGCTGAGCTCTCCATGACCCCTGCCTCTGTTCTAACTTGCATCTTTCTCTTCCCATACCTGAAATGGTGTCATCATTTGGGAGAGATGGAGACGGGAAGTGGGAAGAGATAAAAAGTAGATGGGGAGTTTCTGATCTTCATTGCTGAGGCCAGGATCCTGTGTGTCATTTTCTCTTTGTGCCAATCATGAGGCAGTGACCAGGTGCAACTCAGCTAGTAATGGAGACAAAGCAGAAACAGCTAAAGAAAAAAAGAGGTAAAGTGAATTAAAAAGTCGTGGGCGTGTGCCTGGGGGCTGATGTTGCCAGGAGGCTGTGAAGGCTGCTGCTGAGGCCCTGTCTCTCTCAAGAGAAGAGCAGATGGGTAGGAGAGGAAGAGTGGGTGCTGGATTTCGCTTTCTAGAAAAAATCCTGCCAGGAAAAGGGGAGGGACCACAACACTGTCTTGCTAGAGGACTCTCTCTTTTAGTTCTTGAATAAGGTTCCAGGAGAGTCCCTCTCTAGAAACTTATTTGCAAAGCCCAGGGACAACGGCCTTCCATCAAGAGTTAAGCTGTCAAATAAAGCAAGGGTTTTGCAAACCTATCAGAAAGGACATTATCCCACAATGAAGGTATTTATTCGCTATGTCCATGGCACCCAGTTGCCTTCCTAGCTGCTCCCTGAACCCAGACCTGCCATGGGCAGGGACAAGCATTTCTTTGGGAGGATTATAGAAGGCATTAGAAAAGATGGCAAGTCTCCTTTTTCCTATATAAGGACTTTTATGTTTCAACACAACCCACCAACTTTGGAAATAAATGGAAAACATTTCAAAGAGTACAGAAAAATGGACAGTTTTCAGTGAAATAATGACCAGCTCTTCAGTTTCCATGAATTTTCTTTTGGAAACTGGCTTGCCCTATAACTTACTAGTATTCCAGTAACTAGGGTCACTATCCTGATTTTCCTGGTTTATGCTTTTTCCTTAGAGTCGTTATTAATAGTGTTCCCTTTTACTCTCAAAAATATTCAACTTGAGAAGGTATATGGTCTCCCTACCACAGCCCTTTACAAAGCAAAGCATGTTCTTTGCACATAAACCTTACTATGGTCTATTCCCTCAGGGTGTGAAAACATCCCAGAGGGGCGCCAATGAAGGAGGCGCCTCATGTGATGAGTAATCAGGCTCCCTAAACCAATGGGGCTTCTAGTCTTCCCCAGCTGTCTGTGTATCTCTGTGCAATTATTTAAGCTCATAATGAAAGCTCATTTAAGCTTTTAGATAACTTAAAAATGGGAAAGAAGGTATGGAAGTTTTCAAAATTCTTCTAGGAACACGTTAACAGAGTTTGAGGACCACTACTCAACGGTAATTTTTTCTAAACTTATTTTCATGTCATGGAGACTGTTCACAGTGAGTGAAGCCGCTCACAGCTCAGGACTCAGCCTCCAACCTGGCCCAGATGTTCCAAAGGCCAAGAGATTGTATATCTCTACACATCTGTATCTCTCACATTTCATCACTTCCAAGGCTATGGGTCTCCCCACACTCATAAAAGCTCCTACAAGACTGAATATACAAAACAAATAGTAACACAGTTACCTTCATTGAAGTTGGGGTAAGGAATTTTGTCAGTTAGGATACTTCTGCTGCAGATAACAGAGTATCCAGCTGGCAGTGACTTCAAAGAGAGAGATGCATATTGACTGTCTTAATACAAAGTCTGGAAGTAGGGTGCACATTTCTATATGCCAAGATGGCTGCAATAATATCATCCATCCCACGTGTTTTTATGCTATGTGACACTGCCATTCTCTCACCAAGAAGTGGCATCTAAGTGCCCTCTTCCTGAAACTGGCCTTTGTGACTCACTTCTACCGGACAGAATGTGACAGAAGTGATGCTGCATGACTTCCAGATCAAGGTGCATCCTTCTGGATATGCTATTCTTCTCCTTTAGCCCAGGGATATATACATACAGCTGAGAAAGAAAAGGCCATGTACTTTTATCTAGCTCTCTTAAAAAGCTGGGTTTCTGAATGCCCTCTCTCAGGACACCCCCTTTCTGAACCCAGTCACCGTGCTGTGAGGAAGCCCAAGCTGCATGGAGAGGCTGTATGTACGAGCTCTGGTCTCAGCTGAGCCTGGTTTCCAGTCTTCTCAGCCCACACGCCCCATGTTTGAGTGAAGAGGCCCTCAGGTGACTCCATTCTCTTGCTGTTTGAGCCACACCCAGGTATTTGTGGGAGGTTTTCCCATCTAAAGCCTTAGACGTGAGAGAGCAGAGACAAACCGTTCTCAGTGTGTCCAAATTCCTGACCCTCAGAACTGTGAGCATTACAAAATGGCCATGGTTTTAGGTCGCAGCCTTGGATGGTTTGTTGCCCAGAAATAGCAGCTGGAATAATAGATGTTTCCAAGTTGGTGCAGTAGTGGGTCAGCCTCATCAAGGACTCAGGCTCTTTGTGTTTTTCTTCTCTGCTACCCTCAGTGTTGTGGTGTCACCTTCCCTAGGCATAAGACGACACCCACAACTCCAGACATTTCATTTAATACAGCAGCACCTCAGGAAGGAGGGAAGCAAGCAGGAGCTTTCATCTTGCACCAGTTTTGTCAAGGAAGAGAATCTTCCCCAGAATTCCTTTGGTAGATTTGCCCTTACGTCTCATTGACCAGAACTGGTTTTTCTGCTCAACTTTAGACTCACATGAAGCAAAGGAAAACAGACTTCCCGACATGGATCTAAACCAGGCTCATTTAAATTGCCTGGAGGACTTCCCTGGTGGCGCAGTGGTTAAGAATCCGCCTGCCAATGCAGGGGACACGGGTTCGATCCCTGGTCCGGGAAGATCCCACATGCCGCGGAGCAACTAAGCCCATGTGCCACAACTATTGAGCCTGCATGCCACAACTACTGAAACCCACACGCCTAGAGCCTGTGCTCTGCAACAAGAGAAGCCACTGCAGTGAGAAGCCCACGCACTGTAATGAAGAGTAGCCCCCCACTCGCCCACACTCAGCAACAAAGACCCAACGCAGCCAAAAATAAATAAATTAATTAATTAAAAAATTAAAAAGGCCCTGGGGGCTGGAATGTCTATAAAAACAAATAAATAAATTGCCTGGAGACCTTTTTTTGTTTGTTTTTCTTAAAAAGAAAAACAAAAAACAAAACAAAACTAATCCCCAGATTAACTCCTAACCAATGAAAGCAGAACCTACCCAGGTGACTGCAATCATAGTTGAGAATCATTGGTTTGGAACCTCGCTACTTAAAATGTTGTCTGGGGACCAATGGTAACAGCATCACCTGGGGACTTTAGTCTCTACCTATGAAATAAGAATCTGTATTTTATCTGGATCCCCAGTTTATTTGTTTGTACATGAAAGTTTGAAAAGCACTGGTTTAAACAAACTATAATTTATCCCTGGGGGCTAGGTGTATTATCCTCTGGGGCAAAACAAAGTCAAGGTTCTATTGTACAGAAAAAGGAAAATGAGGATTGCAAAGGCAATTAACAGTATCTGTTCTAGGGGCCCAGACTTCTGTTATTTTGCCTCCCCCAGCATGCCCTGAGGCATCTCCCTAGAAGATTAAGTCTCCTTGGAACACAGCTCTAAAAATCACGCACTGAAAGCCAATTCCTGCCTTTATCACAATGTATAAAACCAAGCTTAAATCGACTGTGCTGCTTCTACTTCACTATGAGGCTGGTTGGCAGCTGCCCATTTGTACATGTCTCAAGGAGTATATTCTTGGTCTTACTGTCCTAAACTTTCCTCCTTCTTGTGCATAATCCTTCAGGGGCTAAAGTTTGTTTCATTGAAGTGCACTTGCTTCCTGACTATACAGTTTTGGTTGTCTAGTGTTTGTACATACTACCTGGAGCAGCGGAGTACCAGCCTTGACCCCTCAATGCTCTTAAACTTTGAATGAGGTCATGTATTCATTCAGCAAGCATTAATTGAGCATATGCTGTAAGCTGGACGTTGTGCTGGGTGGGGACAGTGGTAGGAGGAAGGGTAGAAGAAGAAGGGAATGGAGAAGAATACAAAGTGTCCATATTTTCAAGATGCTTAAAAGCTAGTGGGGAAGAGATCTGAGGAAACAGACTGAAATTAGATAATGGTAACAAGGTTCTAAACCAGTGGTTCTCAAATACTAAATGTGGATCCTTGTAACACAGTAGGTTGAGGAATCAGCTAAGCATTTGGACTCAGGAATCAGACTAGCTTGGGTTCATATCCCACCTCTATCACTTAGTAGCTGATGACATTGGGCAAGGTTATTGAGCCTCTAAGTCAACTTCCTTCTCTATAGAATAGGAAACTTATAACCTACTTCCTGAGGTCATTGTGAGAATTTAATGAGATAATACATTCATAGCTATTTAACACAGGCTTATCCCTTATAAATCTCTTAATAGATAGAAGTTATACTAAAATAGGAAAGAAATCAGTGTTAATTTGGGGCATCAGAGAAGGCTTCCAGGCTCCCAGTTTGCACTATTTGGATGGCATCTTCTTTAAGAACTTGGGGCTCAGGATTTGAATTATCGAGAGACCCTCAGGTACATGTGTCTGCCTGGAAATCTCAACCTCTCTCTTTCTTGGCTGTTGAATATCCTGTTTAATAGATCAAGACCAGGAAACCATTATAACTTTGCCCAGAGTCTGTCATTTCTAGTGACCCTAAGATCTAAATGACATCTGTTTCATGAGGTATTCTCCCCAGAGGTGGTGTTTTCCAGATAAAGTTAAGAATCCTGGCCTTCCTGCTTCTCCCTCCTGACCTTTATTTTTTCCCATGATGTTTCCCAGAGCTGAGGTTTCATCTGGTGTACTTTATGCCCTTTGTTCAGTTCCCAGCCATGATGGTCTCCTTTCCCATGGCCGAGTCTCTCTAACAGTCCCTTACCCGCCTCCATAATGCATGGCTTGACACCACTTAATTCTGAGTATCCAGCACAGACATTCTGGGGAATCGATACAGCCATCTATGTAGGCTTGGTCCATACCTCCTGTGGCAGAGCTTGGATTTCCTAAGACATTGTGGGAACTCAAGGCAGGATCTTAGGCTGCCCAAACCTACCTCCAAGCAGCTCTCGGGTTTGTGAGTTTAATTTTTTTTAAATATCCCCTGCTTTGATAATTTTAAAAAAATTAACATTAAAATTGATTAAATGCAATACAGCATCACATGAAATAGTGAATTTTAAAATCATCAGTGAGGGACTTCCCAGGTGGTTCAGTGGGTAAGACTTCACGCTCCCTATTCAGGGGGCCCAGGTTCAATCCCTGGTTAGGTAACTAAATCCTGCATGCCATAACTAAAGATCCTGCATGCTGCAACTAAAAGATCCCGCATGTCGCAACTAAAAGATCCCGCATGTCGCAACTAAGAGTCTGCATGCTGCAACTAAAGATCCCGCATGCCACAATGAAGATCCCGTGTGCTGCAACTAAGACCTGGCACAGCCAAAAATAAATAAATAAATAAATATTAAAAAGTAAAATAGGGACTTCCCTGGGTGCAGTGGTTAAAAATCCACCTGCCAATGCAGGGGACACAGGTTCAATCCCTGGTCTGGGAAGATCCCACATGCCACAGAGCAATTAAGCCCATGTGCCGCAACTACTGAGCCATGTACCACAACTACTGAAGCCTGTGCGCTCCAGGGCCTGCGTGCCACAACTACTGAGCCTGTGTGCTGCAACTACTGAAGCCCGTGCACCTAGAGCCCATGCTTCACAACAAGAGAAGCCACCTCAAAGAGAAGCCCGCACACCACAACGAAGAGTAGCCCCCACTCGATGCAGCTAGAGAAAGCCTATGCACAGCAACGAAGACCCAACACAGCCAAAATTAATAAATAAATATAAAAAAATAAAATCATCGATGAATCAATTTACTATAGAAATAAACCATTTTCAAAGACTTTAGTTGACAGCCTGGCCTCTTTCAAATTTGGTTACGAGCACTGGAGTGAGATTAAACTCTCTTTATAACAAGGAACCTGACACATGAGAAGAATTTCAAGATGATAAGGAAGAAAAGTGGCACCACTGTTACAAAAAGGCACCTGAGACGGAAAGGTTTTGGTTTGTGATCTAGCAGTGTTCTAAATGCTGGGGCTGACAAATTACCAGAGTTGTCTGTAATTTGTTACCCATGAGAGTGAAGGATGCCTCACAAACGTGTTCAACTGAGTCTTTGAAAGAAACAAAGGCAAAATATGCTTCCGTTGTAATGAATCCCTCTCCAAAAGAAAAAAAATAATTTTAAGATTAAAACCAAAATGCTCTGATTAGCTCCTTTCACCCTTTTAGGAAATGCAGATATTATCAATAACTTTTATGAAGGGACTTTCCATGCTGCCTCTTAAGGCCTAGCTTTGTCATGATCACAGGCAGTGAACTTGGATGGCATCGGCATTATCAGCTCGACTTATTGGAGCAGCTCCCTAATCCTTCATGTATGAAGACCCATTAAGGTTGGGTCTTTTCTTTTCAATGACAAGATTAGCACAGGTTCTTTTGTGATAAATATTTAAACTTTTGGAATGAACGTTAAAGTGAAAATTCCAGCTTCCTTCTTTCCTAGCCATAGAGGATGATTTATCCTTTCAGAGACTCTCTGGTTGTGAATGTTCTTTCTCCTTCAATTGCTCTTCAAACTTAGATGTGCATTTAAATATTAATGGAGAAATAATCACAAAAAATATAACAAAATATGCACCTCTAAATTCAACAGCTAGCTTCAGAAACAGAACATTATTGATATTTCTGAAGTTCCTTTAATGCATCTTCTTCATAGCCCCCAGAGGTAACCATAATCCAGGATTTTGTTTTAAGTATTTCCTTGCCTTTTTTCATAGCTTTGCCCCATATAGGTACTTAAACATATCATTGCCTAGTTTTGAACTTTACAAAAATGTGAAATGTATAATACTACATGTATTTTGCAATTTTTTTTTTGTTTTTGTGAAACATTATGTTTTTGAGATCCATCCGTTTAATGTAATTAGCTAGAGTTCATTCAGTTTCACTGTTGTATTATGAAACTGTTTGAATATGCCACAATTCCATTATCCATTTTCCTGTTGATGAGTATGTGGGTTGTTTCTTGTTTTTACTACAATGAACAATGCTGCTGATTTCCTGTCTCCTGGCACACTTGTTGCCTATGCCAGGGCGTGGAGTTGCTGGGTTGTAGGGTGTGCTGTATTTAAGCTGTGTAGGCAATGCCACATGGCAGCTGTGCCCCAACTTATGGTTGAACATGAGTCTCTCTTATTTCCTCTTGTGTGAAAGACTTGCACTGTCTTTTCTTCATTTTTCTACTGCGATATTTGTCTTCTTCCTTATTACATGTAGAGTTTCTTTATATAGCTGGATAGTAATCTTTTGACAGTGTGTATATAGCAAATATCTTCTCTCAGTTGGATGCTACTATTTCATTTGTTATGGTATCTTTTGCTGAACAGTGTTCTTAATTTGAATGTAGCAAAATCAATCAAACTTTAAAAAAATGGGTAGCCCTTCTTTTGTGTTGCTTGAGAAATTCTTTTTTTACTACAAGGCAGACAATGGCTGTCTCTTCTCTCCCTCATCCCTCTTCTAAGATAATCAGAACAAAGAAGCCAGATTTTATTTTATTTTATTTTATTTTTTTATTTTAGGATTTTTGCGTTGGGCATTTGAGGGAAGGTTGAGAGGGGTCACGCATTCAGTGCAGTGGGTGGCTGTGTACCCCACTCTAGTAACTTCTTTTCTCATTCTCTTTCTCTTCACGATCAATGGAACCACCAAGAAGTTCTCTGGGAAAGAAAAATGCCGCATTTACTCAGGTCCCCTTGGGACCTCAGATTCTAACCCAGACAAGTCCATAAAGGAATTTCTTTGGGACACATACAGTGTTATCCCTGCAGGAATTCTCTTGAGGTCAAAACAGGACTTAACAGAGATGGAAGCCCGTTATGCTTGCTGTTCTTAACTTCTTTTCCTTCACTTAACAATGTATCATGAAGATCCTTTCCTTGCTAGAAATATAAAATCCATCTTCCTTTTAATTGTTGCATAAAATATAATAACATGGCTTTATATGAAGTATCTAAATCTTGCCTATTTAGGGGCCATTTAGGTGGTCCCCATTTTTCTTTATTATCATAATGATAGAGTGAATATGTGCATGTATAGACACATGCAATGTGTACATAGGTGTGTGTGTGTATATCCCTATATATTTGTAAGATTGCTTCCTTAGTATTATTTTGGAGAAACACAATTGCTGTGACTAATGATATTTTCATTTAAAATTTTTACTGTAGCTGCAAGGTCGCCTTCCCACCGATGTTGACAAGGGTAAGCTTCACCACACTCTAGTCAATATTGGGTACTATCTGGCAATTAGACTTTTGTTAATCTGGGTGAAAATAGTATGCTTTTGTTTTTTTTTTTTTTGCATTTCTTTCATCACTGGAGAGGCCAAACATCTTCTGAAGTATTTATCAACCATTCATAATTTTATAATGAAGTTAGCTCCTTCCCTAAATAAAAGTAGAATGATAATATAAAGCAGTGTAACTGAAGAGATATTTGCCATTTTACTGCACTGTATTTGCATCATAAAAGCAATAGAATTATATTTATATCACCTGCAAATTGGTATTTTTGTCACTATTTGTACCTAACCTAAAACATCACAGACCTAACCATGCTAAAAACTAATAGATTTGTCTGGGTTTGTTGCCTGAAATCTTTTAGTTTTGATGCTTTAAAATAAGAAGAGATTCTCAAAATTCTCACCAGTGTTATCTTATCTGATCTGTTACATGTTAAATACTTTTAAATCAGCAGACATAAATGAAACAAAACAAAACACAACAGAATAGTTATTAATTTAGTACTGTAAAACTTTTTCAAGATGTGTTATATATTCAGGATTCTAATCCTTATTCCATAAATCAAGCTTTTAGTGAAAACAGTTTTAAATGTGAAAGACAGAATCATAGAAAAGCATAAATAACACCCAGGAAAATTACAAAATTCAGAATATGAGGGAACATTTGGGAAGGTACATGGGTACCTCAATTCTCCTGTTAATATTCTGTTTCTGAAGCTGGGTGATGTGGACACAGGTATTTGCATATGTGGTTTATACTTTCTCATATTTATAAAATATTTCTTAAAACTTAAAACCTCAGTACTTGCCTTTTTCCTGTTCCACAGTGGCATATAAAAAAGGATTACCACTCTAAAGCTTAATGATCACATCTGAGGGGTTTCACATGCCAGGATATTTGGCAGCCATTCTGTGCAGGGATCATGGAGCTAAGTCACCAATTCTGAGTGGCCTGGATGCAAGTACTCAGTGTGGCAGAGGCGAGCACTTCAACGCAGCAATCACTAGAACTCTTTTAGTTCTCATGGCACCACAAGTAGTAAAAGTTCTTAAAGGCATCTGCAGAAAAGAATGAAAAATGGAAATGGTACATGACTCAACAAATGTACCCCAAACCACACTGGTAAAACATTTTTAAAAAATGTAACTAACTGCTTTTTCTCCTTCATTGATAGTTTGCATCTATTAGAATATAGATCTGAAGCTCACACCTTTTACTTCTTAAATTGAGATGATGAGTTCCTTAAATCTCCCAAAATGTGTTTGTTATCAAGTCCTAAGGGTAAGCATGATGGGCTTCGTGTGATCATAAATTCAAAACTCTGGCTCATTTTGGAAGATAATGGCTTGAAGGCTAATAATTGTCACTTTGGGATTTAATAATGAAAATGCACAGGAATATTTTGTGAAGCAGCCTTTTCAGGGTGGGGAGCTCTATCTTGTTTCAACAAATATAACTTTAATTGGCCAAGCATTTGGCTGGCAACGGGAAGGAGAGTGTAGCCTCTGGTGGGGGTGGGGCCGTGTCTAATGTCCACATTTGGCCGTGACTCTGGCTTTGAGGCTCTCAGCAGAGATGCCCCGGTGGCAGCCCCACACTGGAGCAGCCTCCGCACTGCTGTCAGGGCAGTTAACATTTACAGCACAATTCATTTAGGTTTTTATGGGGCCTTCATATTCCCTTTATGACACCAAACAGGAAATGTCCATGCAGGGGATGAGAAACATTGCGCACCAAAATCTCCTTTAGTTTCTTTTTTATGTTAATGTTCACTAAACCTCTAAGCCCAGGAGGTGTAGTTTCCTCAGTCTCTAACATCGTGTACCCCTCAGAGAGCTTCAAGCATCATCGGAATGGAACTTTTTACGGCAGAGTGATGTTTTCTTCAGCCCACTTTGAGACGATATAGTCAGGCACAGAGACCTGATATGGTTGGGCACAAAATGCCACTAATTTAATTATTTTGCTTGCTTAATCAATACTTGTTACGTACTTATTGTGTACCTACTGCCTTAGTCGGCTTGGACTGCTATAACTAAATATCGTACACGGGGTGGTTTGAACAACAGACATCTATTTCTCACAGCTCAGGAGGCTGGAAGTCTGAGATCAGGGAGCCAGCATGATCAGATTCTGGTGAGAGCTGTCTTCCTGGCTTGCAGACGGCCAGCTTCTCCTCTTGTGTGGTCACATGGCTTTTCCTTAGTTACTGCTGAGAAACAGAGAAAGAAATAGAAAAAGAGAGAGAGAGAGACAGAGAAAGAGAGAGGTCTTTTTCTCTTCTTATAAGAGTGTCAATCCCATCATGAGGGCACTACCCTCATAAACTAATTACCTAGTTACTTTTATAAGTCCCTCATCTCCAAATACCATCACATTGGGGGGCTAGGGATTCAACACATGAATTTTGGGGTGGACACAGACGTTCAGCCCGTACTACCTACTATGGCGGGCAGTTTTCTGTGTCTTGTAGTATATTTGTTCAGGTTTTCCTATGTCTGTTTGCCATATGAAACCCTCAAATCTCAGAGGTTAAACAAAAGAGGCACTTATTTCTTATTTGTGTGAAGGTTTTTGCACAGTGATTAAGGTGCTCATTTCCTAACACCTCCCAGCTTTGCCATCCCCTAGAGACTTTGCGTCATCTCCAGGACCCTCTGCATCCAACTCGCCAAGAAGGGAGGAGAGAACAGAGAATGGCTGTCGGGAGGTCTTTGTGGATCTAGCCTTGAGGAGCAAAGGTCACTGCCACCACATTCCATTTGCTGGAAACTCAGCCATGGGGTCATGCTGGTTTCGAGGAAAGCTGGGAAATGTAGCCGTGTTTCTTGGAAAAAAGAAAATACGTTATTGGGTACAAAGCCAGGCTGTGCCAAAAGTGCTACAATATTAGACAAGACAGACAAGGTTCTCACTTGTCTGGAGCATCCCTTCTGACTCAGCACAGCAGACAACAGACATGCATGTGGACGTGTAAGTAAGACTTACAGATAGTGATGAATGCAGTGTAGAAAACACCAAAGTAAATGAGTTTCAGGACCAACAGCCGAGGGAAGGGAGCTCTTCTAAGGAGCATGATGAGAGAAAGAATTTCTCTTGAGATAAAATTCTGAATGAAGGGAAAGAGTCAGCTGTGCAAAAATCCAAAGAAAAGCTGTCCAGACAGAAAGCAAAGGGCCAGAGTCAGAACAAGCCTAGTGTGTTTGAAGCTCAGAAAGAAAGGGAGTCTGGCTGAAGCTTATGGATGGAGGTTGGGAGTGGGATGTTTGGAGAGAGGGGAAGCAGGGGACCACCTTAAGCAGAGCCTGCAGGTCTTCCCTGATTCTGTGTACAGAGGTCTTTGCTAAGCATTCTGGATGCATTATCTCATTTAATCATTTCAGCAAATCTGGGAGGTGAATTTTATTGTCCCCCTGAAAAAAATGGGGAAACAGTCCCATGGAATTCAAATAACTTTTGCAGCGTCCCACAGCCATTGAAGAAGAGTCAGATTTATACCAGAGTCAGACTCCAAAACCACACTGCCAGCCACAATGTAACCACGCTTTCAACCAAGTTCTTAGTCAATACTGCAGACTTTTTTCTAGTTCATGCATGAAATGATGCAAAACAATGTGTTCTGCCATCTTAAAAGTTCGGACAACAGAAACCACTGAGATGGTTCCCAAGCCAATGCATATTTAACAAAGGATGTTTTTAATATTTTTTAATTTAAAATTTTCTATAATAAATATGCTTTGCTCTTACATGAAGAAGTTTAGTCATATTTAATCATTGTCAACAATGAAATTATTATGACATAAGAAAACTTGTGGAACTTAATGCAAAGTATTTTATACAGAAATATTGCTTGCAAATACTCCCCTCTTTTAAAATGTATGGCAACCCTATTCCAAATTTAACTCGTAGGATTATCCAATGAACCATGCTTTTTTTTTTTCTACCGTCTAGCCTGTTATTTTTAGAGTTTATATGTGTTCAAAGGTTCAAAGTGCCGCTACTTTCATTCTATTTTCTTGACATCTAACTTTCCTTAAGTTTAGCTATGTGTTCTGAAGGCTAGATTATTAGGTTAAATCACTGTGAGTCTATGTTTCCCTCAAAACCTAGACCACTGGAAATCCTCAACCAATTAAGGATAAAAGATAGCACAGAATCCTATTCTAACCCTGTCATTCAATTTTTCTTTCAATGCCTTCCTGTTTCTTTCATTTTATTTTATACTCATGGCATCTTTTGTCCGTCTAAGGAGGACAGATGCAAGCTCACTCTTGAATCCTGGGAAATGAAAGGAATTCAACACGAGACGTGTAGGTGGAGGAGTTGGCCACTTATTTATCTTCCTTAAATGATGTGAGATGACCAAGAACAAGGGCCCTGCAGTGCGATGCTCTGTGTGGAAAACCTCTACTTGGGAAACCGAGTTGGTAGAACTTTGAAATTGTCACATGATATATGCATCTCAGGGTAGAAAGTCTCCCTTTTGTTCTTCCTTATTCAACTAATGCATGAATAATTTAAAAGATTTAAAAAAAAACAATTTTTTTTCCTGTTAAGGATAGGGAGAATTCTGTAATTATTTTCAGGGGAGATTAAACAGATATAAACACTCTATACAGCTGAAAGAAGAAGTCGAGTGATATTTTTTAGAAGAAAACTTAAGGCATTTAGACCAGCTAATCTCTACTGACGTATTGCTATCTCTTCTTTATCATCCAGCTTTTCTATTATGTCTTGTAAGGTCGACGCTGTACCAGGAGCATAGAATATAATGTCAGAAGACCTAAGTTTGTGTCTGGACTGCCATTTACTTGTTTCCTTACTCTGGGCAAATTATTTGTAAATTTTGACTTGGTATTCTCTGCAAAGTATGATAACATAGGTGAAAAAGTGTGGTAAATATTTAATGTTATATTAATAGGAAAATGTTAGCATCATTAGAATCAAATATTTCTGATTCAATCCAGCATCCTGACAATTAAGTTCCTCTCATTCTCTTTGTAAAATCCCTGTCTGTTCTGAACTTTCCATCATGCCTGGACCATCCTGACTTTTAAGCTCTCTTTTTTTTCTATTTTGCTTCATACAGAGCTTTTCCTTCTTCTAGGATCAAGGAAGCGGTTTTGAGTGTAGGCGGAATCATAGAAGCATTCATTCTTTCGTGCATCCCTGCATCACTCGGCAGCTCTCATCTTTCCCTCCTCCATCGCTATCCCCGCTACTCTGTTCTTCCTGGTCCCGCTGGGGGACTGTTCCCTTTTTCCAGGCTCATTGTACTCCTATTATTTCCTTGGACTTGATGAACTGGAAGACTCTTTGAATCAAATGATGTTTCTCTTCTGAGGACAAAGGGAGTAATTTAAGATTCCCTTCATTTTAAACTCAGTGGAGGTATCACTTCCTCCAGGAAGTCTTTCCTGACTTCATCCTCTTCTGTATTGAAACATTGCTACAGGCTGTGGTTAAACAATATACTACTGCATAATGTTATATAAATTTGTTTTGCAGGGAAATGCATTTTGAATTACAAAGTTCTTACAATATTCTTTCAAAACACATGTTATTTCAAATTGAAAAGGGCTTATATATTCATCCATTCATTTATTTATTCTTTTGACAAATATTTATTGAGATCTGCAATGTACCACATGTTGGTCTAGATGCTTGGAGTACAGAAATGAGTAAGATGTAATCACTTAAGGAGTTCATAGTTTAAGGGGATAAGAGACACATACAGATCATTAGAATCACAAGAGAAGGGTAAAGGTTTGGAAAGTGCCATGGCAGCTCCAAGTCTGATTTATTGCCTTTGCTTTCTACTAGGGATGACGATACAGAAGAAAGGGTCCTTTAGTGGAATCTTGAAAAATTAGTTAGCTGTGTGCAGGGGAGGTCATGAAAAACAAACAGAACAGCAAGGCAAAGGCCTATTTTTTTTTTTTTAATGCATCATCATTCTCTCAAGGCCCAACTTTATCTATAACATGAGGGCTTTGGATTAGAGGAGATTTCATGTCTCCTTCCAAGTTCCAAGCTCCTAGGATTTCTATGGATTTCTATTTCTATGATGTTTTGAGCATCTTCTCCGTGTAAAGCCAATGTGCTGGCCTCTATGGCAAAAATGTCAGCTCTGTTCTCAGGGAACTTACCCTTCTGTGAAACATGGTAAGGAGGGTTCATTTCTTCAGCTAGCCAACTGACAGCAGTACTTGAAGTGCTGTGTTGAGAAAGTTGTAAAATCACATCTAGATTCGTTGCAAGAGCTGTTCTGAGGAGGAGAAAGCCATGCAGAAGGGAACGTACATCATTTCCTTTATGTTCTAGAGGTTACATTTAGTAAGTTACCCAAAACCTTATTAAAATAAAAAGTTGAAGATATGAATTTTAAGAAGAAAGAACTCTGAAAACCAGAGTGTCATTTTATGGGTATTCATATCATTAAAGACAAAATCCTTAACTTTAATGGCTTGTCCTTTTAACAACTAGACTGATGTCTGTAGACAATAAAAGTGATTTTGTGTTTTGGGGATGCAAAGGGGAAACTCATTTTAACTGCCTTGGACAAATTAGATTTCACACGCTCTCCTAACAGCCTATTATCCATCACAAACTCCCATTGTGGTATATATTCTTGGAGTCAGAATGTTGAGTGCTGTATCCCAGCAGCTATATCCTAGGAGCTAACACAGGAGGTATTCAATACATAACTGCTGCCTGAGCATTGAGTGAAAAGTGAAAAGTTCCCCAGAATAGTTTGTGTTACTTTTCAGCTGTCAAGGTAGATAGAGAAAGTTCGCATCTGAAGATCATAAATAAGATGAGAGAGAATGCCAGATATTTGACTAGAGGCAACAGTGCATGAGGAAGGGAAGTTTAGAAGTGATGTTATTTCAGAAATCAAACTTTATGAATCTTGCATATAACCAAATGACAAGCTGGCTTTTCATTTACACAATGGACATGAATATTAAAGTATTCATAAAGACCAGTAGAGAAATAGAAAGTTATTCAGATGGAGTGAAATTTTAAATACAAAAAAATGAATATATTTTATAGACTTATCTCAGCATGTAACAGATTTTGATGAATACAATGTAGACCGTGGGTATGGAATTCATTTATGCAGATTCTTATGGCACAACCCATTAGAATTCTTAAAATACATTTAGCCCATGTTTAATAAAAACTCTAAAATTTACAATTTTCTTTTGTGCCTATGTCTTTCCATTTTTCTCTTAGCCTATTTATACAAAACAGGCTATTTCTATTGTTAGGAGTAACTTTGAGAGAAATTTCATTATTCATTAAATTGTTTAGAGAAATGTTTCAATTCTAGGAACTGCTTCCTTCTAGCTAAACTCCATAATTTTTTCACATTAGAGACCTATTTTTGCCCTCACAAGGCAATAAAACTTCTATTTAAGCTATCACTATAGATATTGATTATAAAAATTTCTATAAGTCTGAAAACTTCAAGTGCTTATGAATTATAAAGTCAGCCTCTTCATCGTCAAGCTATAGCAAATTATTTTGAAGTCTATTGCAATTGCTTTTCAGGAAGTCTTTTCTTATTTTCTGTTTCTATTCCAAGTTTAATATTTCACAGAGATCTAATGTGGACCTCCTGCTATGAGATAGAGTTATAATGAGGGTCCTTTATCACTTCCAGGCATAAATTCCTTTGGATGGGTTCAAGACAAGCCTCATTCTGAACTCAAATATAGAAACATTTTGTCATTTGAGTATTGCTCAGATACCCAAATCTATTTATAATACATTATATTAGTAACCTGATTAAAAAACAATAACAATTACCCCTCCAGAATTACCACCTTCTTACTTCAATGTTTTGTGTCTTTTCCTTGGCTAATCTGGTGTTAGACCTTTGAGAGGCCACAGGCAGAATCAGTTAATGTGAAAAAAAGTACTGTGAGAGATTGCTAGAGAGAAAGATTTAACGTGAATAGATGTGAATAACTGAATAGCTCATTTTCTAATACTCCCTTCCAGAATGTAAATCCTGGACATTTTTTGGATAGAGATAAGGAAGTTTCTAAGCTTGGCTCTATTTGAGGAGTTTAATTGACAGTGGATTGAGTATATTTCTTTAAGATGAAAATTTTAAGTATTTTCTTTAAGCATAAAAATGGTTTAGGAGTCTACTTGTCCATGAAATTCACATGATTAAACATAACGAGGATTTTTTCCTCCGCAGAGTAAATAACCTCCTTCCCATGTGTATATTGATATAAACTTTCAGTGCATTTGTTTTATGATTTAGCACAGATGGTTTCTCCCTTCTTTGAGGCTGAAAAATGGATTTCCTTTTGGTTCCCCTGGAGTTCTTTTTCTCTGATGGTTAGAGAGTAGGTGTTGGCTTTTCCTGAAAATCACACTTGAAGAAACTTTTTAAAACTTTAAAGAAACCTTTAAAACTTTTTTATTTGTGCATATTTCAAAAAAGAAATGCACAATAGTAGTATCTGTTGTTAGTACACATTAGAATTTATGCTCTCATGATAAGAACAATTCCCAAAGAGCCAAAGAAAGCCAGACGATTTTATGAAAAATCACATGAAAACCTATTACATTAAAACAGGTGCTTGGCATTTATTGCACCCTTTATTTCACACATTTTGTTAGCGTCAGTGTAAGATTCAAAAGCATATTGTTTTATCTGTTTATCACGTTTAGATAGAGATAATAAAATTAATCAAAATAGGTAGGCTGTAATCTGAAAATCTTTAGCAGTATGGTGAAGAAGATTTAAATAATTCTTCTATTTTATCTAAGCTATTCATAATTGCTAAATATGTTTCTTGGTCAATATCATTTAGTCTGGCATAAATATTAGTATTTTTTAACCCATCTAAAGTCATTACTTCATAATTATCAAAACAATACTATGAAGCACACAGTGTTATCTTCTCTAATGTAATAGATACAAAGAAACAAGAAGATTAAGTGGCTAACCTTAGATGACCCAGGAAAAAGGAACTAAGTAAATAGTAGTTCATAGTTTTTTGTTTTGTTTTGCTTTTTTAAATTTTATTTATTTATTTTTTCTGGGAAAAATTCTGTCTTCTGATGCATGGCATTTGAACAGATCTTCTCGTTCTTATACTGTATATTTCCAAATGGGAACATTGTCTCCTTGGACACATTGTGTCTGAGATGAACCTAATGATAATAGTAGGAGCAACAGCTAACATTTATTGAGTGCTAATTACATTTGGCAATGAACAAAACTCTTTCAACATGACTTCATTTAATTCTATTAATCGCCTGTGAGATAGAGGCTATTGTTATCAGCATTTTATAGATGAGGGAAACTTAGGTTCAAAGACTAGGAACTGGGCTTCCCTGGTGGCGCAGTGGTTGAGAATCTGCCAGCCAATGCAGGGCACACGGGTTCGAGCCCTGGTCTGGGAAGATCCCACATGCCGTGGAGCAACTAGGCCCGTGAGCCACAATTACTGAGCCTGCGCGTCTGGAGCCTGTGCTCCGCAACAAGAGAGGCCGCGATAATGAGAGGCCCGCGCACCGCGATGAAGAGTGGCCCCCACTTGCCGCAACTAGAGAAAGCCCTCGCACAGAAACGAAGACCCAACACAGCCACAAATAAATAAATAAAATTAAACTTAAAAAAAAAAAAAAAAAAAAAAGACTAGGAACTGACTCAGTGTCAGGAAACTGATATATATTAAAGGTAACATCAGATGGTATGCTTTTCACCAATAAACTGTGTCACGAGAAGGATTTGGCTGAAGTGGAAAAACAGAACAAACCCCTTGTTAATCAGGATATTATAAATGCCCTGTTCTAATTCCTTGAATTACTGTTGGACAAATATAATTAAGATTAAAAGTAACTCATCAGATTAAGATTCTACATTATAATTTAATCCTTTTGGGTTTTAGTATTGCTTTAAGCACAGAGCTGTTAAAAAAAAAATTGCGGGGCTTCACAAATCAAATGAATTAGTAGTTATAATTTGGTATTGGTATATCTACCAAATAGCACTAAGCGAGCAAATAATCTGATCTCGTATGTGGGTCTTAGCTAAGCACGTTTCTTCCTGGTGCCACTGCATTTGCAGAAGCCCTCTTCCCATGGCAGGGGCTGCTTCCTCCATGCTTCCCTACTTTGCCCTTCTAACCCTTCTTCTCTCTTCCCTTGTGCCCTACTTGCCTCCACTTCAGCTTCTGTTCATGCTTTCTTCCATATCACCGTCCTTGAAATGTTTGCAAATCTTTAATGATTCCAAATGCCACTGATAGGTGATGGGGGTGGGGGTCTATTGGAGTCAGTAAGAATGTTAAAGCCAACTTTAGAAGTGTTGTAATTCAGTGGCAATGGTGAGTGGGGTGTTAGACATGAAAAGCTATGCTGCAGATTAAAACTAGATCAATACATGGTAAATAAACGGGTGTCTGTATTCTTCATGAATCTCTGTCTACCTCCTTTGTCTTGATCTACCTCAATCTCCCATCCATTTGCTGTGCATCTTTTATGTCTCTTTCTCTGCCACGTTAAAATTTTGGATTTGAGGTACTTCTGCTCATTTTATTAAGGAGCAAAACAGTTTTGCCAAGAAATGCCATCCATCAGTAGAAAGTAATGAGATTCTTTTGTGCATAATACACTGGGGCTTTCTGTTTCCACCATAAGTTGCTCAAGCCACACATACTGTCCTTTCTAAGTTGGGCTGAATTTTATTTGCATTAACTCTGCCACAGATGAACTCTATCAGATTTTAAAATCAAAAGCCCCAGATGGACTCCCTGTGTAAAGAATATTAAAACTCAAAAATAAAATGCAATACTTCAGAATGAGAATAATGAAAAAAATCATGTTTAATGCATCTGATAATTATTGAATTAACAGATTCTATTGATTACACTTGGAGTTGGCAGGGGCAGGGGTCCAGCAAGCCAAAGATATCCAGCTTCATTCATAGAAGAGCTCAAAGCCTTGGAATTTTGTTTTATACTTCCTATTGTTTTCTTTTTTTGCACATTCCCACCACCCACATGTAAACTAACGGATTAATCTGCACACATGCATAATGGTGATAAAATTGAAAACACAAAACATTAACCAAACTCTAACCTCTCCAAAACTCCTAATTCCTTGAACTAAGGGTAACAGTGTCAATATTGCTGAAAGATAGTTCTTCTTATTACCTGTACATACTTTAAATATTTCCCAAAATGTCTCCCACCACCTTTCTCATTCCCAGATAACTAACATATGTTCCTGTATCTTTTTTCAAAGCAAGATTCCACTGATTTTAAAAAACTGAATAAATAAAGAGAACCTGGAAGCTTTTGGAAGTAGAAAAGTCATGATTTATGTAGGGGATGATATAGCATAAAACTAAAGATTTCCCCCATTCGGGGCTCTAAGATACTTACCCTGCTTCTATTGATCAGTGCAATGAAAGATGCTACTATAATACATAAATAGTAGATATTTTGTGTAAATTCTGTGCCCTTCTCTCTGAAATAAGCCTGTCTTTTAAAAAGTGGTTGGCCACTGGCTACTTTGTTTGACAGAATATAATATGTAGATAAGCTACTATGATTATCACAATAGCACATGATGAAATAGTTGTAGTTTTTCTTCTTTCAATACCTTTACTCATCATAGGTGGCTGAACCCACTACCCTCTTCTCTTTCCCTGTGAGTATGGATAGAAAAGTGGATATCAAGGTGTTATTTTATCTCATTCATTCAACAAGTACTTGCATTTTTTGCAAGCTAAAGGTATAGACATAAATAAACACAACACCCACAACTAGGAATTCACATCCTAGAAGGAGAGAAAGGTATATTAAGAAACAAATAACAACACTCACTACAACATAACAGCTGATAGAAAAGAAGTGTGTACGTGGTTCAATGGAAACTCCAGGGAGAATGTGGTCAACTTCCCTGGGATAGAGATGAGCAGAGGGGATGTACCTCCGCAGTGGAGAGCCACTTGAACATGACTCAATCTTCCAGGTCCCAGCATTGAGAGGGCCTAAGGATTTATCCTAGAGTATCTTTTAACAAATTTCTAAGATTTTTACTTAGAAATTACTTACAAGTAACTTACGTATTCAATTCTGCTACTGCTTGCCAGGTTCTGTTTTCTTCCTTCCTTCCTTCCTTCCAAGTTATTTAATTATTTATGTATCTATTTTGGCTGCACTGGGTCTTCTTTTTTTTTATAACCTCAATTTATTGTGAAATTTAGCATAAATACATTTGTGAAAGACTGTAAAATATATACTTCAAAAGTTTATTATAAAATTAAAGCTTATAATCACCACGTAGGTCTATAGACAGATTATTACCAGCACACCAGAGCCATCTATGTGCCCCTACTTTTTTTGGTTTTTTTTTAAATTGGGGTATTGTTGTTTTACAATGTTGTGTTAGTTTCCACTGTACAGTGAAGTGGCGAAGTGGAGTTCCCTGTGTTATACAGCGGGTTCTCATTAGTTATCTATTTTATACATATTAGTGTATATATGTCAATCCCAATCTCCCAGTTCATCCCACCACCCCCTTCCCGCCTTGGTGTCCATACATTTTTTTCTTGACATCTGTGTCTCTATTTCTGCCTTGTAAACTGGTTCATCTGTATCATGTTTCTAGATTTCACATATATGCATTAATATATGATATATGTTTTCCTCTTTCTGACTTATTTCACTCTGTATGACAGTCTAGGTCTATCCACATCTCTACAAATGACCCAATTTCGTTCCTTTTTATGGCTGAGTAATATTCCATTGTATATATGTACCACTTCTTCTTTATCCATTCATCTGTTGATGGACATTTAGGTTGTTTCCATGACCTGGCTATTGCAAATAGTGCTGCAACGAACACTGGGGCGCATGTGTTTTTTTGAATTATGGTTTTCTCTGGGTATATGCCCGGTAGTGGGATTGCTGGGTCATATGGTAATTCTATTTTTAGTTTTTTAAGGAACCTCCATACTGTTCTCCATAGTGGCTGTATCAATTTACATTCACACAAACAGTGCAAGAGGGTTCCCTTTTCTCCACACCCTCTCCAGCATTTATTGTTTGTAGATTTTCTGATGATGCCCATTCTAACTGGTGTGAGGTGATACCTCATTGTAGTTTTGATTTGTGTTTCTCTAACAATGTTGAGCATCTTTTCATGTGCCTCTTGGCCATCTGTATGTCTTCTTTGGAGAAATGTCTATTTTAGGTCTTCTGCCCATTTTTTGGTTAGGTTGTTTGGTTTTTTTTGATATTGAGCTGCATGAGCTGTTTGTATATTTTGGAGATTGATCCTTTGTCCGTTGCTTCATTTGCAAATATTTTCTACCATTCTGAGAGTTGTCTTCTCATCTTGTTTATGGTTTCCTTTGCTGTGCAAAAAATTTTAAGTTTCATTGGGTCCCATTTGTTTATTTTTGTTTTTATTTCCATTACTCAAGGAGGTGGGTCAAAAAAGATCTTGCTGTGATTTATGTCAAAGAGTGTTCTTCCTGTGTTTTCCTCTAAGAATTTTGTAGTGTCTTGTCTTACATTTAGGTCTTTAATCCATTTTGAGTTTATTTTTGTGTATGGTGTTAGGGAGTGTTCTAATTTCATTCTTTTACATGTAGCTGTCCAGTTTTCTCAGCACCACTTATTGAAGAGAATGGCCTTTCTCCATTGTATATCCTCGCCTCCTTTGTCATAGATTAGTTGACCATAGGTGTGTAGGTTTATCTCTGGGCTTTCTATCTGGTTCCTTTGATCTATATTTCTGTTTTTGTGCCAATACCATACTGTCTTGATTACTGTAGCTTTGTAGTATAGTCTGAAGTCAAGGAAACTGACTCCTGCAGCCCCATTTTTTTTCTCAACATTACTTTGGCTATTCGGGGTCTTTTGTGTCTCCATACAAATTTTAAGATTTTTTGTTCTACTTCTGTGAAAAATGCCATTCATAATTTGATAGAGATTGCATTGAATCTATAGATTGCTTTGGGTAGTATAGTCATTTTCACAATATTGATTCTTCCAATCCAAGAACATGGTATATCTCTCCATCTGTTTGTGTCATCTTTGATTTCTTTCATCAGTATCTTATAGTTTTCTGAGTACAGGTCTTTTACCTCCTTAGGTAGGTTTATTCCTAGGTATTTCATTCTTTCTGTTGCAATGGTGAATGGGATTGTTTCCTTAATTTCACTTTCTGATCTTTCGTTGTTAGTGTATAGGAATGCAAGAGATTTCTATGCATTAATTTTGTATCCTGCAACTTTACCAAATTCATTGATTAGCTCTAGTAGTTTTCTGGTGGCATCTTTAGGATTTTCTGTGTATAGTATCCTGTCATCTGCAAACAGTGACAGCTTTACTTCTTCTTTTCCAATTTGTATTCCTCTTGTTTCTTTTTCTTCTCTGATTGCCGTGGCTAGGACTTCCAAATCTATGTTGAATAATAGTGGTGAGAGTGGACATCCTTGTCTTGTTCCTGATCTTAGAGGAAATGCTTTCAGTTTTTCACCTTTGAGAATAATGTTTGCTGTCAGATTGTCATATATGGCCTTTATTATGTTAAGGTCGGTTCCCTCCCACTTTCTGGAGAGTTTTTATCATAAATAGGTGTTGAATTTTGTCAAAAGCTTTTTCTGCATCTATTGAGATGATCATATGGTTTTTATTCTTCAATTTGTTAATGTGGTGTATCACATTGATTGATTTGCATATATTAAAGAATTCTTGCATCCCTGGGATAAATCTCACTTGATCATGTTGTATGATCCTTTTAATGTGTTTTTGGATTCTGTTTGCTTGTATTTTGTTGAAGATTTTTGTGTCTATGTTCATCAGTGATATTGGTCTGTAATATTCTTTTTTTGTAATATCTTTGTCTGGTTTTGGTATCAGGGTGATGGTGTGCTCCGGGTCTTAGTTGTGGCATGCGGGCTCTTAGTTGAGGCATGTGAAATCTAGTTCCCTGACCAGGGATCGAACCCGGGCCCCCTGCATTGGGAGCCCCAGGGAAGTCCCTGTTTTATTTCATATTAACTGGAATGGGAAACTCAGTTCCATCATCAGTTTCCTAAAAATGTTTAATCACACTGTTTCTCTGACCGTGAGTAAGTTCACTGAGTATTTCACGACACTAGTGAGCAGGTAACAACTGTCACACAGCCTTCTACCATCTTCTTAGTTTGCACCCTCTTTTTTTCTTCCTCCCTCCCTCCCTCCCTTCCTTCCTTTGTTCCTTCCTTCCTACCTTTCTTTCTTTCTTCACCCCTGTCATCATAAAACCGTCCCTCTTGCTCTCTTCATAATAATCAAGTCTCTTTTTAAAAAATTTTGGCAGCAGCCTCCACTCACTTCCCACCCATGGAACTCACCTAGCTCAACTGAACTTATCAAGACATTTTCTCAGTTCTCCCTCAAGCAGGAATTGCCACACCAGCTCGAAGAGAATGAAACTTGCATAACAAAAAGAAAGCTTCACTGATTTGATAAAAACTTGCATGAATGTTTGAATGGCCTTGGGGCACTCTTAAATAAATAGATTAGTTAATGCCTATTGACTGCCAGGTTATGTTCTAAGCCTGTTAGTCATAGTAGTTCATGGCATTTAGCAAATCTGAATGGTAGCACTAGTGCTGTCCCAATTTTACTGAAAGCACGAAGAGATGAATCACAAAGAGGTAAAATCACTTGAACAAAGTCCCACAGCTAATAAACGGTGAACTAGGATTCAAACCCAGAGATTGACTTGAGCCTATGCTCCTAAAGATTATACTATATTATAGAAGAAGTGAGAACTCAGTGCTGTGTTGTCTGTTAACACTCTTGACATATTGGATATCAGTTTGAAAGTTGTAAGAGACACCCCAAATAACAGCAATTGAAGTAATTTATGAATATAACTCATCACATATAAAAGTCTAAGAGTAACCGAGAGGTTGACACATTACATCTCACATCCATTGTCTAGAACTTGGTCACATGGCAACACTTTCTTACAAAGAGAGGCTGAAAAATCAAGTTTTATCTTAATGATCATGTACCAACAAAACACAAATACTAGGTAAAAAGAGAACAGCTATTGGGAGCAGCAACCTGCGCTGAAGTGGATTAACTCTTCATATTTTCTCCAAACTCTTTCAAGGTCAGTTCCTTCTCTAAATAGTTTTACATTAAACTTGAGTTACAGAATAACTTTGATAGTCATCAGATATAATAGGTGCATCCTTGTTTTGTCTCTGCAGAACATAGATGTGGAATTATTAGGGTGGACTCTTTAATGGTGTATGGGCATCTTTTGTGTTGAAAACAGCATCACAAGAGAACAGATGTACCCATAATGCCTACAGGTACAATCTCGTTCCCTGGTAAGGACTAGCCCGTGATTTTGCTTAAGTCAGGAACAGAGTGCAGGACAGCATATGTTTTCTAGGAAGGGTAAAAACATAGACCAGAGGCTTGACAACCTGATAATATTGAGGAAGTCTTTGGCCTTTCAGTACTGATGGAACACTAGTTTTTCATTCCTTTCCATTGGGTTCTGATCTAAGAGTTAGTCAGTAAATAAATCCTTTAAAAAGGGCAAATAAATTGTCAAGGGCTAAATTTGGCACTGTGGGAGAGGCATTGCCTTTATAAAGTTGTGTGTCACTAACTAAGTGATGAATCCAGTGCTGTAATTAATACTGTGTTCATTTACCAAGGTCACGTATTTAGAGGAGCTGAACATATGACAGCAGTGAATCCTTTGATTGCTTCAAAAGTGAATATAGGGTAGGTGAGTAGTTCCAGATAAAAAAGTATCCTGATGGTGGTACTATATACCAGAAATTATATTAGGCAGTGGAGGGAGATATAGGCGTGAACAAAAATAATAACTTTGACATTGTGGATCTTACATTCTGGAGGGGGAGAAAAACAGTAAATAAATAAATAAATATCATTATTAAATAGTATTATAACAGTATATTTAATAAATGAATAATATTAAATAATATTTTAAATAAAATGAAATATTTAAAAATAATATTAATGTTAGATAGTTAAGCAGGTAATAAAGATTTGATCTGTCATGTGGTTGTGGTATATGATCAGAAGAAAAACAGAGTAAGGTAGGGATTGCAGAGAAATGACGTTGGGTATTTAGAGTGAGTGGTCAGGAAAGGCCCTCTTCTCAGGCACATTTAAATTGAGACGACTTTGAAATGGAAGAGTAGGTCAAGCAGAGGTCACAGCACGTGCAGTGACCCTGGGTAGTGATGGTGCTGGGTGTCCTGGGAGCAACGAGAGCAGCTGACTGCAGCAGATTGAGCCTGAGGAGAGTGGTAAGACATGGGGTCTGAGATGTTTCTGGGGCACAGATCTTATAGAGACTGTGAAGCCAAGGTGAAGACTTCGCATTTCATTTGGAGCAAGGCTGTCGTTGATATTTATAACTCTCCTTCTGTTACTTGTTGCATATTTCTTATTGCTTATTTCTTATTTCATCAGCCAGTCCTTCTTCTCAACAGTGTTTCAGTTGGTGGGTTAAGTTAGGCCTTCATCTCTGAAAGGTTTGAATGATCAATGTCTGTGTCTTTGTGTTTTCCTATAGTTTTCCAATTAAGTTATACTATTGGATTTGAAATGACTAAGAAGCATCTCAGAAAATCTCTTAGGTTCCACATGTATTCCTCCCTGCCCCCACTGTATAACATCAACTCGATTTCCTCTGGGTAAATGACATTAGTCACCCAAACAAGAATTTAATCACCTTTGCCTATTAATACTTTAGTGGCAACAATGGCCCCAAATGGCCAGGTGATGGTGTCAGTTTCCAATCCAGTGGACTTCTTGTTGCATCACCTTGACCATTTCTTCCCTTGGGAATTGAAATGACTGAATGAGCAGAGTCAAATCTAGAGGAACAGAAAGCCAATACTTTATGAGTAGAATATTAGTTGTAATAGCGAGAAGACCCACATTTCCTTTCACCATAGTATTCTGACTATGATAGAAACAGCACAGCCCCTGGTTCCAAAACTGTACTTCATCCTACAGGTAAGTGCTCCGAGCTTTCTGAGTGTCGCTTCCAACACAGGCCTCGTCTGAGCTTTCAATAGGCCACCCTACTGATCTATTGGGTCATCTCCTTCTAGATAATGGTATATGTGATAAATCCCAGTGTAGTCCACAGGGTCCAAAGCCGGGGCTGGGCTTTTGCTGTAAAATGAGTTCTTTAGTCAGAAGTGATGTTTTGTGAGATGGTCATGTTGTCAGAAGCATTGCAGAGAGCAAATGCAAATCAGTATGACAAGTGTTTACACTTATGAAGACACACGGCTGCTCCCATTGGGATGGAAGGATCCAGTATAATCAACCTGCTGCCACGTGGCTGTTTGGTCTCCCTGGGATTGGTGTCCTGTAGGAGGCTCTGTGTTGGTGTCTAATGTTTGCAAGTTAGTTGCTCAGTAATGGTAAGAGCCTAGACAGCCTAGAAGAGGAAAGTGCGTGCTTTTCATCATATGCGTACCTTCGATCTCTGCTGAGTTGGTTACTTTTTTAACAAACACATCAGCAAGCACTAGAACAGCTAGAGAAAGAGGCTGACTGGCATCCCTGAATGTATTTCCATTGCCATCTGATCACTGAGAGCCTCCTCTGTCGTGAATGATATTTGGTTATAATTCGTAGAGGACAAAAATATCTTTGCATGTGCCTTTCTCAAAGAGCTATACACATACCTTCTCCCCAGATTTCCTTGTCACCAATCTATTCTTTCCAAGTCCCTGACCATTCAGCTAAACTCTTAGCCACTGCCCATGAATCAATGTAGACCTTTTCCTCTAGCTATCTCTGAATCTAGAGAAAGGGACAACAGGATATTCTGTTTAAATTTTCTTTAGCAGGATGTTTTCCGTTCACTTCCATCTTTAAGAAATACTCTAGATTGGGGCAATGATGCTGAAGCAATCTATTTCCAGTTGCTTTCAGTATATCATGCTATAAACCAGGCCCAAATGGTCATAAGGATGCCCTGTGATGCCTGAAGCATGGATTGAGGTAGAGAGACAAGGCAGCAGGAGCAGGTGATGTATGAATCACTTGATGACATCACTTGTGTCTGCCTTCACGATATGCTCCAGGTTCAGCTCTTATAGCCCATTTCCACCTGGTGAGTTGCTGGTGCATACGCCCAATTTTCTGGTTTGATCGGTCAAATACCATGGTGGGCAGTTCAGAATGCATGGTCAAGTGATGTTTCTCAGTCAAGTGTACAGCACTGGGAGAACACAGTGGCCATTTAAGAGCTATTTCTCATAAAGAGAATAGTTATCATAGAATGGGATAAGACTTTGCTCTGAAAGCTTTAAGGTCAGCACCGTGATTGTCCTATTGAAGGCTACTAGCAGTACTATGAGACACACATATTTGCCACAAACTTTAGTCCCCCTGGGCCTGCCAGGTTATAAGGCCTCAAGGGCAGAGTAGCTTTTACTACATCCTGGATCTGTAGCAGAATCTTCTCTTTCTCTGGGCCCCACTCTAAATCAGAATCCTTAAAGTTACCCTTTAAATAGTTTGGAGCAGCACACTGAAATATGATATATTTTGCCTTGAAAATCCCAAAGATACCAAACTAGCTTTATGCCTATTTCTTAATTCCAGGTAGTCCAAGTTGACGCAATTTGTCTTTCACTTTGGAGGAAGTGCCTCAACTTGCTCCAGACCATTGGAGTCCCAGAAACTTCTCAGAGGTCGAGGGCCTCTGAATTTCTCTGTTTCTTGCCTATGCTCTGGCATTCATATGTCTTAGTAAGGCATTTAAACCTCATGCTACTTCCTGTTTTCCAGGTCTAGTCAGCATGATGCCATCCATATGCTGGACCAGTGTGGTGATCTACAGATTGTCCAAACAATCCAGATTTCTACAGACTAGGTTATGACAGAGGGAAGGGGAGCTGGCACAGTCTTCATGCAAGACAGCAAAGGCATACTGTTGGTTCACTCCAGTTGAAAACTAATAGTTAGTGCAGGAGCTAATCAGGATAACAATAGTATTTAAAATCATGACCTCACACCGGTCAGAATGGCCATCATCAAAAAATCTACAAACAATAAATGCCGGCCAGGGTGTGGAGAAAAGGGAACCCTCCTACACCGTTGGTGGGAATGTATATTGGTACAACCACTATGGAGAACAGGATGGAGGTTCCTTAAAAAACTAAAAATAGAGCTACCATATAATCCAGAAATCCCACTTCTGGGCATTTATTCAGAGAAAACCATAATTCAAAAATATACATGCACCCCAATGTTCGTTGCGGCACTGTTTACAATAGCTGAATTTTGAAATTTTGCTGAAAGGTAGAGTAGAATAAGCATTGAGAACTGAATGTCGAATTTGTCAGTGACTCTTCAGTGACTTGAAAAGAGCAGTTTCAGTGGAGTGGGTAGCGGGGGCCAAATAGCCTGATTGGAATGGATTCAAGGGAGAATGGAAGAGAGTCATTGGAGAGGGCAAATATAAAAAGGTCTTTCAGTGAGGGTTCTTGTAAAGATAATGAAAGAAATTAGTGTCAACTGGAAGGAGTCAAAACAGCATGCCTGTGTGCTGATGGAAATGATGGAAGAGAAATGGAAAAAATATGTTTCAGGAAAAAGGGGTGATAAGTACATGAATGAAGACAGTGCATATGTAAGAGTCAGGAGAGTGTTCTATAGTTAAGGTTCAAAGATGATCCGCAGTCAGGGCTCATAAAAGGGAGGAAGGAGATAAAAGTTTGAACTCAGCATACTTGGTCATTCTTCAAGAGGTAGGCTCAGAATGGTTCTCCCTTTCCTCAACGTGCCCCCTGCCACACACACACACCCTTCCATGCAGACACAAAAACATTAGCAACAAAGCATGGGAAACTGGAAGGCCAGGTGGAGATGCTCATAAATATTCATCAAAACATTGTGTTGGTGTTTCCTGGCATTCTGTCCTCAAATATCACTGTTATGTTTCAGAACCAAGTATTTTTACTGTTAGATTACAAATTATCTCCGGACCTAGGGAAGACTCTGAGCAGTTTGAAAATAACAATGTACATTTCATGATTTAGCAAAACAAACACAAAATCATTTAAAAACACAGATGCCATGGATGGCTTGTAGGGACAGCTGTTGTAACTTTCTCGAGTCAGGAAAAAGAACATCTTGCTTCTGTATATTATAGGGTTGGATCTTTTTGGACCTGGAGTCATAGATACAGTTTGCTCATGTTATCAGCATAAGGGATGAGCAAACTTTTTTTTAAAGGAACAGGCAGTAAATATTTTAGGCTTGTGGATGATATGACAACTGCCTCAACCACTCTGTCCTGCTATATACTAGCTGTGTGACCTTGGAAAAATTATATGCCAGTCTGTGTCTCAGTGTTCTCATCTGTACAGTAAGGATACTATTAGCACCTGCTTTGTAGGTACAAACTAAATATGTTAATATATTTAATGCTTAGAACTGGATCTGGCAGAAAAGACTCTCTCAGCCAGTGAGGGCTCTTATTATAGTATACTACGCTGAGTCACACTTCTATTCCTTTCTCCTGTTGCCCAGTTCCCAACAGCCATCAACATAAGGTGATCATTTTTGTTATTTGTGTGTGCTTATGTCCTTTATGTAAAAATAAGCAAACAAGAATATTTTCATTTTCCCTCATTTTTATGCAAACTACGCACAAAATGTCACCTTACTTTAAAAAACTTAGTGTGTCTTTAAAATCTTTACATACCAACAATTAGAGAGCATCTTCAGTCTTTTGTACAGCTGCATAATGTTCCATTTTACCCACATGACATAATCTGTCCAATCCTCTGTTTATGGACATCATATTTATTTCTAAATATTTGCTATGAATAAGGAATAACCTAGTACATATGCCAGTTGGAGTTGTGTAAATATACCTATAAGGTAAATATCCAAGACTGAAATTTTAGGCCAGAATGTTAATGATTTTGTAATTTGGGTAGATGTAAGTTAATTTTTTTTTAATGCTGTCTAATTTATTAGTTAAGATCTTGGGTTCTAGAATCAAACTGAGTTCAAATCCCAGCTTCACTACTGCTACCTCTATAAAATGAGCAGTTCCATCTACATCACAGTGCCCCAGCTAGAGCTGTTTCCATTCAGCTGCGGTTAGAATCCAGTATCAAGTGGATTGAGGGTATGGATATTGAATGTGGAGTCAATTGTTTCAAAAAGTTTGTCTGTGAAATGAAAGAGAGAATGTAAAGAGTTTGGGATGACGGATGAAGGGACTCTTTTAAGGTGGGAGAGATGTGAGCATATTTAAATTTCGATGGGCATGATTTGGTTGAGAAGAACTGATTATACAGTACAGGAATATGCAGGAAAAGCATAACAGTTACTGAGAAGGAAGAAGATAATAGGAAAGGAAGAAGAAGGAAATGCGCTTATTGGGCTTAAATGATGGGAAGAGCTTCCCACTGCAGTAACATGAGGGGTCATGAAGGTCAAAGACAAAGGAAGCTGTAGCACTTACCGTTTTAGTAGAAGGTAGTGAGGGCTTTTCCATCTGGTCGCTTCAACTTTTTTCACCAAAGTAAAAGGTAGAGTCATCTTCTGAGATTAAGGGAGAAAGGGGCAGTTGAAGGGTTAGTAGTTGGCTCTTTGAGAGGAATAGAAAAGGTTGAAGTTTGTTGCAGACGATGACAAGTTAAGTTGATCAAAGAAATGGACGACGATTGCCAGTCAATGCCGTGCTCCCATTTGAGTTTGGTGATCTTACATCCACAGTGGAACCCAGCTGTCTCTCTGTGGAACTTCAGCCGAGCTTAGCCACTCAGGTGTAGCACATGTATTAATTACTTGATTTTCTAGGTAAGTAGCAAGTGGTGGGTATACCTTGCCAAGTGCATTTTTAAAATAAGTGAAGAAAAATAGATCGGGAAAAAGTGGAGGATTCAGGAGGGTGAGAGCAATTTAATAAGCAAATAAGAAGGAGAAGTCGTAATAAGGTAATGTGCACAAATCATGTAGCGTCACCCCTAGTACATAGTTAGTACATAGTGCTCAGTAAATGTTTACCACTGTCGTCATCATGAACAGAATTGTGTACTACATTTATCCAACCTAATGCTTCTCTTTGAGTCCCAAGACTACAAGAATCTTTCAACAGAGAAAGTAGGAGAGGCTTCAAGCCAGCTGGTTATTTCAAAAGCATAAAATCAATCCACTTGTTTTTAATCTGACATGCCAATGAGACAGTTCATTTTTGTTTTCCTTATTTCTATGGCAAACATGTTGCACTAACTTTGAGAGTGATAAAAGTACAAGACAAATAAAATTTGACCTGGTCAAGTCGAGCATTTCTGTGATAGCTTTAAGGAGCTGCCACAAATTTGATATCTGATTTAAAGCAGTCACTGTTGCCTTTCCCTCACCTCCCATCTTTGAAGGTTGGCTTGTGGAATTGGACCTAGGAGGGGAGGAAGAGGGTGAACACATCAGGTCATTTGATGTTGTCAGAACCAGGATGTATATTGATCAGCTCGGTTATTTAATCCTCTTGTAATTCTGCTGTTCCAATACAATGAGGCTCTGAAACTCTGTGAGCAGGCTCTTTTGCTAGGGGTTCTCTTGTTTACCGAAGAAGAGTTAGAGCGGGTGGGAGGACAAATACACACAACAACGAAAAGAACACAATGGAAATCATCTAATTTATTATCTATATGAATGTGAAAGCATGGAAGAGAGCAGAAGTTTTAGCAGTTCCACATGAAAGATTAAAATAATTCAGAGTGATTTGTGTAAACTATGTGACAGGTCAGCACATTTGAATCTCATTTGAATTCCACAATGATCATAAAAAGAGGTGTAAGCAGAATAGCTTTGGTTAGCTCTGCGTGTCTTTTACCGGCAGCATGAAAAATAAAACTCTTTAGCTGTACATAGGTGTAGAACTTCAACTGGGCTGCGGTTAGATGCTCTGAGCTTTCAGTGGTCGTATTTGTCTTCCCTGTTGATCCTTTTTTATTTTGTTTGTTTTATGTTCTTTATTGTCTGTCTCCCCTATTAGAGGGCATGGGCTATGATTGTTTCTGTCTAGTTCCTAGAATAGTGCCTGGAATATATTATTAGGTCCTCAATAAATATTAATTGAATGAATTAATTAGTGAATGATGAATGTCTAAATTGTGCTTTCACCATGTAAGTAAATTCTATTTTTTCAAGAAGGTATTTGATTGAACCTATGTATGAATATTTACTATTTTTGAATCACCTTCACATAGCATCAGTTGAAGGAGATTTAGTGGGTAGCTGCAAGGTGTGTGGGGCAGAGGACTTGAACTGCTTTTGGTGATGTAAAAAGCCCACCATCTGAGCCTGTGCCAGCGAATACCATGGCATGTCATGGAGGGGGTTATGCTTGCTTGATCAGAGTTGGGGCTGACACTTGGCTGGTCTTCAAGTAAAAGAATTAGGTAGAAAAATATTCCAATAGCTATAAAGAAAATTTTTCCATTAATTAAATGTGAGCTAGGAGACCACCAGAGTTTTTTCTTTAAATATAGAACTGATGGCAAATTGTGGTTTCAGTCATCATGATTACACAATATACAAACCTCTTTAAGAGCATTATAAATAGTGTGGCTTAGAAAGAAGAGCCTCTTGACTTTTTTCCTCATAGTTCTTTTTCTTTCTCCAATGAGTTCTTGACTGTGTAAAATATTACATCCTGATTTCCTAACATGAGAAGCAAATATATTTCTGGATCTTGTTTCTTGCTTATTATGAGTGGTATTTATATTACACCCAGAGGATAGTATTTTGTGTGTTATTCTTATAAATGACTTGAAAGATCCAATAAAAATGGGAAAGGATTTCTGTGTAATGGTTCCTTTTCAAATGGAGATGAAGCTTTTTGATTACACAGGGTTGCCTTTCTCTGTTTACAAATACTTTGTCCTTTATCCTTGCCCCTGACTTTCTGTTTGCAGTGATCCTGTATGTAATGAGGCCTGGCATGCGTGGTGTCAGGGAAAGGTCCAGATAAGGGAGTGAGCACCATCAGATAGCCCTTGTCTAACATACAGTATTTCCCTCCATTATCCTTATCTTCATACTTACTTCTGTTACTACACCTTCTCCTGTTTTCAAAATCAGCGTGAAACCGTGGAGCTCTTCTTCTGCAATGACATATTTTAATGGCAAGATCTGTTTATGTATATTCCGTGAATTAAAGAGTGGAACAGTAGTTCTCATTGAATTATCTAAATACATTTCCAAGATTTAGAGTCAACTGATTTGTAGGGACACTTGCCTTCCTTATCTTCTTTGAGGTGACTTTCAAAGTCTAGCTCTAACTATTATATAGAGACCAGGGAACTATATTCAATATCTTGTGATAAACCATAATGGAAAAGAATATATATAAAACTGAATCACTTTGCTGTACAGCAGAAATTAAACACAGCATTGTAAATCAACTATACTTCAATAAAATTAAACAACAACAACAACAAAGGCTAGCTCTTACTACACTTTGTATTTATATCCCTTTTTTACCTTTCCAAACTCCTTAGCATACACTTCCTAAATTTTACTCCTAGATTTGCTCAGTGTTATTTTTCTTAATTTATTTTTTTAACATCTTTATTGGAATATATTGCTTTTCAGAGTGTTATTTTAATAACACTGCTTCTGTTTTTAGGAAAATAATTTCCCTGGCAGATTTATTATATTCATATGTTTGAACAAGTTCATAGAAAGGCAAAGTCTTTAAACATGAATAGTCATTTATTTTTATTTTTATTAAAGCATAATCTACATGCAGTAAATATCACCCTTCTTAGTGTCCAGTTCTGTGAGTTTTGGCAAATATACACAGTGACATAACCATGATCACCTCCCAATTTTCCACGCCCCTCTGTAGATAATGCTGCAATGAACGTGGGGGTACATATATCTTTCTGTGCAGGTGTTTTTGTTTTCTTCAGATAAATACCCAGATGTAGAATTGTTGGATCATATGGTAGTTCTATTTTTAATTTTCTGAGGAAGCTCCACTATAGCGGTTGTACCATTTTATATTCCCACCAACAGTTCACAAGGGATCCCTTGCCTCCACATCCTCATCAACACTTGTGATTTCTTGTCTTTTTGATGCTGGCCATTCTAACAGGTGTGAGGTGATATCTCATTGTGGTTTTGCTTTGCATTTCCCTGATGATTAGCGATGTTGAGAGTCTTTCCACGTACCTGTTGGCCATCTGTATGTCTTCTTTGTAAAAATGTCTATTTAAATCTTCTGCCCATTTTTTAATTGATTTTTTTCTTCTTTTTGTTTGCTGTTGCTTTATATATTTTGGATACCAATCCCTTATCAGACATATGATTTAAAAATATTTCCTCCCATTCCTTCCATAAAAAGTAGGTTGCTTTTTATTTTGTTGCTGGTTTCCTTTGTTGTGCAGAAGCTTTTTAATTTCCTATAGTCCTACTTGTTTATTTTTGCCTTCATTGCCTTTGCTTGTGGTGTCAAATCTGAAAAATTGCCAAGATTGATGTCAAGGAGTTTATGGCCTATGTTTTCTTCTAGGAGTCTTATGGTTTCAGGTCTTACGTTCAAGTCTTTCATCCATTGCTAGTTAATTTTTGTTTTTGGTGGAAGACAGTGGCCCCGTCTCATTCTTTGTTGTCCAGTTTTCCCAGCACCACTTATTGAAGAGACTGTCCTTTCCCCATTGTGTATTCTTGCCTCCTTTGTCAAAAATTTTATGGTATTAATAATTTCTCTTCTGTCTACCAACATTTTACTAAGCCCTTTTTATATACTATTTCACCTAATTCTCAGAGAATGCTGTGACATTTTTCTGAATATCCCATTTTCCTGATGAGGCAACTGAACACCTCCAAGGTTAATAGGATTTCACTGGGTAACATAACTAGGTAGAGACAGGAGATTGGCCCACTTTCAGGGCTATCCTACCTCAAAGCCCTTGTCCATTTTTCCAGGCTTATAACCACTTCTCCAACCTGGCATTTTAAGTCAGGAACCCAGAGATATTGCATTCAGTCAAGTTGACATATTTAATTACTGTTTTTTGAGGATTTTTAAGTTGCTTGCAGACATGTTATGAAGCATCTGTAGACAACATTCTTCCATCAGATGAACTTTCCCAGCTGGAAGGGTCTTGCTGATATTTTCATGGATCTGTTGTAAAACAATCTCTATTTTCATAAGAGTTCCTGAGACTTTTTCTTCCGTGTTCATTTCTGTTAGAAAGTGGTACAAAGAGTTGCTGGGAAGATCAGAGGCTGCAGATTTAAGTTTGGGGGTCTTTCATCATTGAGGAAGGCTTTCTTTGTTGAGCAATGTTTGGCTTTGATTTGCGTCCACAAACAAACACACGTGCATACACTCATGCATCCACACACACATCTGTACATACATGCCTGGGTACACCCATATTACCACCACCCATGTCCAGATATTAAACATTTCGACCTCCCCCAGGAGGCTCCCTCATCCCTTCTCTAGTCTAAAGGGACCCCTCCCACCCTCAGCCCCCATGTATACATATATATACACACGTAGAGGTAACCCAATCTTTTCACTTCTATCCCCATATATTAGTTTTCCATGTTGTACTGGGTGAAAGTGGAATTATGTGGAGTGCATTTTTGGGAGTCTGACTTCTTTCACTAAACATAGTTTTGAGATTCGCCCATGATCTTTTTCAGTTATTATTTGTTTGCTTTTCATTTTCATAGCTTTGTAGTAGTTCATTGTCTGAATCTCTTCCAATCTGTCTATCCATCTTTCTGTGAATGGATACTTGGATTAAAGCTGCTAAGAACATTCTTGCCATGATCTTCGTGTGGACATAGGCACTCATTTTTCTTGAGTATGTACCTAGGAATGGTGTTTTGGTGTCATAGGGTCAGGCTTGTATTTTCAAAAAGTGATTTGGAATGCTGTTCAGAGTGAAGGAGCACAGCAAATGATTAAAATGAAGTGAAATAGTACTTACGATTGGAGAAAGAGGAATTAGGGTTACTCAATCTAGAAGATATGACTAAGAGATGATTTCCTAATTCTCTTGAAGTATATAAAGGCTAAATTTAGGGAAGAAAGGAACACAATATCAATTTATACAAAGTACAGGAAGAGAGAAAATGGGATTAAATTTTAGCAAAAGAGTGCTTAGGCAGAGTATTATCATAATTAACATAGAAATAGGTTCCCCTCCCCAGGGTGTCTTCAGATAGAATGCTCTCTCCTATGGTAAAAGGTAGATAGAAACAAACCCTTCCTGCTATCTCATGAGTCCTTATTCTTGATTTGTCTTCTGGAAGATACAGTTTTCTTGCTACTGTGTCTTATGGGTAGGGTGACCATATTTTTTTCAATTCTTGAAGCCCAAAAACTCAGTACAGTAAGATGTTAGATTGGATCGTATGCCAGGACAAAGGCTTCAATCTGGACCCTCGGAGTGGCACCTGGACACATTTGACAAAAGTGAAGCTAGGGATGATTTCTGCTTCCAATACGATAAAGCAACTCATATTAGACTAACCTTTCTATAGATAACACTAAACTCTGGGCAAAATGTAAAGAACAGCTATCAGAAAGCACTGAACAGAGACCCAAAGCAGGGAAATTCTGGAGGGGAGTCCACACATAGAATAAGGGAATGGTTCTGGGTGGATTTTCCATTTTCATGCCTTCTAGCTTGAGAAAGACTGTACCATGCACCATGGAGGATGCCTTAAACTTCTGAAATTATATTTGGGTTCTACCTGGGACAGAGACTTAAGACCTCCATAGCATTTTTTGAGAGTGGGACACTGAGACCACTTTCTTTTCCCCACAAACCCAAGTTTAGTGTCCTTTTTTACTTTTCTATATCTGGCTACAATAACATAAAAAGAAAACACATATTTCCTCTATGAGGCTGAACCAGAGCCACTGTTAGCATATGTGATGTCATTGCAAGAATTAGAAAACACTAACCTTCTGGGGGAAGGCAGCCTGCCTGGAGAATTCTAGGCAAGCACACAACAAAACTACGTCTAGGGCCACTGCATAACACATCTTCAGGTGATGCTGTTCTTGCAGTAGACTTTGTGAAGTTGTACCTTACATAATCTGTTCGGCCTTAGGATGTTGCCATCCGGAGGCCCCTTCCTCTGGGAGGGTCACTGCCTCAGGCCAGAGCACATGGCTTGGTGAGTAGGTGTGACCTGCATTTTAGCTACAACTTGCCCATTGTGATCTACACAGATGTAAATGGCAGCCTGGTGCCAACTTGTTTTTTCATGGCTAAGGAAATTTCCTATTTAATTCATAGCCTTGTGCTTCCTTACCTCCTTTTTTTAAATTGAAATATAGTTGATTTACAATGTTGTGTTAGTTTCAAGTGTACAGCAGAGTGATTCAGTTTTATATATATATAAATTCAAATTCTTTTCCATTATAGGTTATTACAAGGTATTGAATATAGTTCCTTGTGCTATACAGTAGGTCCTTGTTGTTTATCTATTTTATATGTATTAGTGTGTATCTGTTAATCCCAAACTCCTAATTTATCTCTACCCCTTTGGTAACCATAAGTTTGTTTTCTATGTCTGTGAGTCTGTTTCTGTTTTGTAAATAAGTTTAATTGTATCATTTTTTTAGATTCCACATGTAAGTGATATCATATGATATTTGTCTTTGTCTGACTTACAAAATGTCATTCTTGGGCCATTGTTTTGTGGTCCTTTTCTGCTGATCTCTGGACTGAGAGGAAAACTGTAACTCAGAATCTCCCTGGTGTCAAAGTTAGCCTTCAAGGGCATAAAAATTTGAAAACACATTTCAAAGGCTACTTATGTATGGATTTTTTATAGTACAGCTTGATGTCCTAGGACACTAATGATTCAATAAGCCATCGTCATCTTGGAAAATGGCTTACCTAAATTCCATTTTGGAAGAACACTTTTGTTTTATCTGGAAATGTAGCTAATTTTCTATCTGTGTATGTCCTTTGCAAAAAATGTTGAGATTGTACTGTCAGAATTTCAAGGATGATCGTTTTCTTTTTGGTCACAGGAACCCAAGGCAAAGGGTCACTTTGGCCAGTCTTCCAAGGATATGGCGAGTTCTGTATTGGTTTTCTACTGCTGCCATAACAATTGCCACAAACTCAGTGGCTTAAAGCAACACAAATTTTGTAGGTCATAAGTCTGATAAGCATCTCAACAGGCTGAAATCAAGGAATTGGCAGGGCTACATTCCTTCCTGGAGGCTCCGTTTCCTGCTCATTTGAGCTGCTGGCAGAATTCAGTTCCCTGCAGTTAGTTGTAGGACCCGTTTTCTTGTTGACTCAGCCGAGGACTGTTCCCAGCTTCTAGAAACCTCCACACTCCTTGGTTCTTGTTCCCATTCCTCCATCTTCAAAGCCAGCAATGACAAATTGAGTCCTTCTCAAGTACTTTCTCTCTGACTCCCTCTTTTTCCCTCCTCTTCCACTTTTATATGCTCATGTGATTAGAATGGGCTCCCCTGGATAATCTGGTATAATTTCCCCCTCTCCAGCTTCCTAATCTTTAATCACATCTGCAAATGTTTCACCTTTATCATGTAATGTAACATATTCACTGGTTCCTGGAATTAGGATCTGGTCATATTTGGCGGGGGTGGGGTGGTAGATTATTTTGCCTACCACAGCCTTCAGAAATTCTGCCCTAATTGCATTCTTAGCTTAATTTATTTAGTAAACATTTAATGAACACTTAGTTTGCAACAAAGGATATACAGATCAATGAATTATGACTCTGCTTCCTACAGAAGCCAGAGTGATATGTACAGATACACACTGAATTCATTAGAAATGTCAATTTCACTGACCAGCTCCTTAAAAATAGAGACAATGGCTTTCATCACAGATTCCTAACGCCAGGCTCTCTATGTCACACATAATAAGCACTCAGCAAGTTTGCTAAATTTATTAATTCTAAAAATATCGGTTAAGCATCTACCTAATGCCAAATATGTGTCGACTGAAAAAAAATGCACAACCTAGAAGTTGAGAGTTATGTTTTATTTGGTGGACAAAACTGAGAACTTAAGCCTTGGACACAGCATCTCAGATAACTCCAAGGGACTGCTCCGAAGAGGCAAGGGGAGAGCCCGATATACAGGAGTTTTTGCAACAAAGATCAGGTAGAATATCAAAGATTACTGTTAATTAAAGAAAACCAGACATCTCAAGTTAAGGAATTTAGCACTTTTCTATGTATAGCAAGATGCAAGAGGCTGGCTCACTGAAATCATTCCTTTGAAATGCACCTCAGCTATCTGGGGCCAGTATCCTGTGCTTTCTCATCCTGAGTTTCCTTCGGTGGAGTCGGGGGTGGCTGCAGTGTCTGATGATTTGATGGTAGGCATTACGTTTCTATCCTGAGTTCCCTCAGGGCTCACCGTAGGGGTGGCTGTAATGTGATGGCTTGATGGTTGCAACATGCTTTGTTTACTGATATGGCAGGCAATATTTTTCATTCACATAGGGTTCTAGATGTTTAGTAGACATCAGTGAAAGAAATAATCCGAATCCACACCCTTGTGGAGCTTACATTCTTCTGGGCAATAAATATTTTAGCAGGGGCACTTTCATCCTATTGCTGACTGATGAACACACAAATGGATGAGGCTGAGTAAATAAATTAACAACAGATTATCAGAGATTTCGAATGCCATGTCAGGGTGTTTGAATCTTTTTTCATAGTTAGTGAGGAAAGAGGGAATTTTCTTAAGCAGAGGTGAGTTGACAAGATCTATTTTTTAGAAACATATGATGGTAGAGTAGAGGATAGATCTGAAGATGGAAGGTGTAGAATGGTTTGCCAAAGGTTTAAACTGAACGAATGACATTTGGAATAGAGCAGAGGACATGGGCTCAAGAGATATTTATAAGATGTAAATCTGGAGAAGGGAAAAAGTTAGGGAAACTAACCTGGTATACGGTAGACTGGTAACAACAAAGGATATACTTTTACAGTCTATTTGAATATAGGTGGTAGTCACTCTCCTTAAATTAGTTTAATGAACAACAGTTCTTCCTGTTAACATATTATAATGTACATACACAGAGACACCTCCATGTAAAATATTTTAGTATTTTGTATCATACTACTAACATGACCAATAATGTATTGAGCATCTGTGGAACATATAACATCCTTCAACATTCAAACAGGGAACTTAAACAATTATTCTTTTGGAAAGCAATAGAATTTATGTGCAGAGCCATCAGAACTGAAAGCTTGACATGGGAAATTTAGCAGTTGAAATGCAACCAAGAACACATCAGAGGTGACCTACATAAAGAAACTTAGTGCGAATGATTCCTCCTTTGGGGAATCTACTTTTGTTCTTTCTTGTTCAACTGGGGAGAGAAAAAAAATTCTGTCTGTAAAAATGCTGAGGAAGAAACTAGGATGGAGAATTGTTTGAGAGAGCCCATTTGCATTGTGTCTGTGAGAATTTCCAATAGTTAGGTGTTAGAAATTATTGACACCATCTGAATATATTTCTTTCTTTAATGGCTTTGCAACGATGGCTCTCTTGGGACTGTCTGGCCAGTGTCCTGCAACTGTGAAACCATTGATCAGGAAATATTCCTGCAGCAGAAGGGATCTGGAGGCATCCAGAAAGTCCAGTGGAATCTTTGAAATAAGAACCTGTCTCTTGACCTCTCTACTGACAATTCAGAAACTTTTCACGCTAAAAGAAAGAAAGCAACCACTTTTGACTTTATATTTGCTTCGATAAATACATACATACACTCAGATATATTAGTAAAATCCCAACATAACACTGTAAGTGGTGACCAAAAATTCAAATGCACAAAATGTTTGTTCATATTATTGAGAGCTTAATGAGATGTTTGGGATGACCTGGCTCAGTCGGCTGACTGAGAGTTTTGGGGTCCAAGAATCAATTGCCAAAGTCTTATGTCCGAATTAAATTTATTGCAGGATAAGAGATGGTAAGTTTTTAATATTTTTGATATAAAGCTACACACACACACACACACACACACAAACACACACATACTGCTTAAGAAATAAGCACATAGAAAAGGAATTTAGCTATTATTTTAAAAATTATAAAGCTGTGTCAGATAATCTCAGATTTTTCCTAGGCCATAGAGATACTCTATACCCAGGAGCAATGGGCTACTGAAAAGTTCTTTAAACTTCCAATCACGGAGTTGTGAAGTCTTCGAGCTGAAGAGAGGTTAGTCCAATCCCCTCATTTACGGAAGCACAACAATTACCAGAGAATTTTCCAAATTCTCAGAAGCTGAATGATTTCTGAGCTGGAATAGAACCCAAAAATCTTCTCCTTTCTTGAAACACGTCCATTCAGTTTTCTTGTATTTATTCATTTTTCAAATGGTGTTAATGTTTATAAGGGGATAGGAAGAGGGGCATTTCAGGAATTTAAAGTACAGAATGAAATTCAGAAATCCATCTGTCTTTCTCTGGTCTTTGTCTCTTGCCCTTGTTCTCTCCTGCTGTCATGCTGACTATTATGTCATTCTGGGAAATTTTATTCAAATAGTCTGCATATCTAAGTTTTATCCCTCCCAAATATCAAAACCCCTGGTCTTTTGCTTATCAAATAAAGACATGATAACTGGAGAGTCAATTTTTTAAAGAATTGGAGATCCTCCAGGGAAAATTCCTGTATTTTTAAGTTAAATATTTTATAAACACTTTATCTACTTGCTGATCTTAATGCTTTAAGGAAGACAAACAGTCAAAATAAGCAAAATCAAAACACTGCAAAGCACCAATTTTCTAAAATTGAAAGGTGAGGAAACTTGAAGTATGAGGGTTATTTTTTTTTTCTTTGCCTAAAACTGCTTATTGTTGTTGCATTACTCATGAAGCTGTAATATTCCAGACATGTTAGAAAGTGATATAAAACAAACAAACTGATTGCACTAAGAAAATATTTATTCATTTTGTTTTTATATTTCAAGTCTTCCACTTTCCCCACTTGCTTAAAATTTGTCTTAAGAAGCACAGTTCCTGAGAAAGTTGAGGATGATTGAAAAAATGACATGATATGACAAATGGAGGGGATTTTTTCCCAACGTAATGTGTTGAAAGAAACGTTGTTGAAATAGTTCTTGCTATTATTCCTGGATCAAGAAGTTAAGGGCTAAATAGATTATTATGAGCCACTTAAGGATAGGAGCTGTATCTTACTCAATTCTACTTAGTCTTAGGATTTTTAGAAAGAATGTTCAACAGTTATTGTTATTCTCAACTGTAATTGGTCTGTAGTTCAGTTGTAGTAATTGGAAAGAATGAATATATACTATTCCTGCCAATTTTTCCATTGCCCTCAGTTGTATGGACCAATTTTCCATAGACCAGTCAATGACTTTGGATTTAAGTAGTAAACCTTTAAATGGGCTTAACAATACCAGCCAGCCATCAAGTATTGCTTCTATGAATTAAAAATTACAGGAAAGAATTTTACAGAGAAAACGATGATAAAAAAAAATTTAAGTAACACTTGCATTCATTATATAACTGATTTTAACTTACATTCAGATTTTAAACACAGTGTTATATTTCCAGTTCTCAGTGACTGATTATTTGTAATTTTCCAGAAGGTATTATGGTTGAAAGGAAAAAAAGAAAACAGTATCTTCTTCTTTTCCCACCTTTCTTTAAGGGATGAGATAAAAGCCAGGTGTTTTTGTATTCTAATTAATTTCTTAATTTATTTCCATCCCCTTTCATGATTGTAATCAAGGAAAAGTGTGATGACTGTAAACATTGTTGCTAAAGGATATGCTCTGTGAAGCTGCAAGGCTTGGCTGGAAAGTATCTACATTTAAGACATAGATTCAAATGATAAATTGGCACATATTAACCTTGAGTATTTGAGAATTGATACTGAGAATTACATTTGAGAATTTGAGCTCCTGAAACTTAAAGGATCTTCCTGAGTCTCCATCACTCCTTACAAAATAATGAGGTTTTCCTGAGGGTTAATTGAGAAAACAAATACAAGAATATCCAGCATTTTGTCTGGCATAAATATTTGCTCATTACATGTAAGTTTCCTTTCCCAGAATTAGCTGGGGACACTTATTTCAAGCAAATGATTGACACTATGCGTGGAAGAATCCACTTTCTTTGATCACTGAAATAGAGGTCTGTGTATCATTTTACTCACACTATGTTCTAACTCTTCTCCAAGGAGTTATTGCTGATGGAAACTGGCCCCAGTTTCTTGTTTAAGATGAGTGACACACACAGTGTCTTCTTTCACTGTCACTGTTACTGATGTCCCTATGTTTCTAGAGAGCCATCCACCTTGAATATTCCTAAAGGGAGTGGACATTTTTTATGCACATTCTGTAGAATGGCTACTCCCACATTTTAAATAGCAATAAGAGATTAATGTAGAGAAGAATTAAGGATGGAAGAAGCTGGCAAAGGCTGTTAAGAATTGTGTTGGTTAAAACCAAAAGCCACTTTCTTAACTAAGTGATCAGACTTAGCATCACCCATAATCAGATCCAAGTGCCTCTTGACTGATAACCCTAAGAAGGGCATGGTATCACCTAGGTAGTAATCCTGCCAAAGTTTGCCTTCAATCCAATCATGAGGAAACAATCAGACAAATCCCCATTGAGGAGCTTTTAACAGGTTTGCACTATTCAAAAAAAGTCAAGATTGGGACTTCCCCAGTGGTCCAGTGGGTAAGACTTCACACTCCCAATGCAGGGGGCCCGGGTCCAATCCCTGGTTGGAGAACTAGATCCCACGTGCATGTTGCAACTAAGGGTCCGCATGCTGCAACTAAGAAGCCCACATGCCGCAACGAAGATCCCGTGTGCCACAACTAAGACTTGGCGTAGCCTAAATAAATAAATAAATAAATAAATAAATGTTTTATTTTTGATTAAAGGAGACTACAGGTACATGAGAAACAAATAATCCTTCACTACTGGATACTGGGTTTCCTTTTTTTTTTAGTGTCCTAAGGGCTATGAGAAACATTTTTTTTTTTTTTTTTGGAGGACTATCAGGGAAATTTGAATAGGAGCTCTTTATGTTAGCTAATAGTGTTACATGATAGTCAAAATTCATGGGAATTTTGCACAGTTCTACAGGAGAAGGTCCTTGTTCTTAGAAGATTTATGCTGAATAATCAAGAGGGGAAGTGTCATTGGCTGCTTCTTTCTCGTAAATGTTTCAGTAAAAATCTGTCTATGTACGTGTGTGGGGTTACAGAGAGAGAACGTAAGACAAAATAGGTGTAGCAAAATGTTAAAATGGGTGAATCTAGGCAAAGTAAGATGTGGGTGTTTATAGCACTGTCCTTATAACATTCCCAGAGGTTTGAAAGTTTTCAGACTAACACATTGGGGAATGAAACAAATATTTATTTATATTTTATATTGGTTAATATCCATGTATGAATACTTCTGAAGAAAAGAAAGTTAACTCAAGTAAGGCAACAGAAATATGATGAGGAGTGGTTTTTGGTTTCAGTATCCATCTAGCTGCTCAGATATCACAGTCATTTTGAGCTTTTATATATAGAATGGATAAACAAGGTCCTACTGTATAGCACAGAAAACTATATTCAATATCCTATGATAAACCATAATGGAAAAGAATATTAAAAAAAGAGAATGTTTATCTATACATAACTGAATTACTTTGCTGTACAGCAGTAATTAACACAAAGTTGTAAATCAACTATACTTCAATTAAAAAATGTAGAATAAAAAAAAATCAGAAAAAAAAATGGATTGAAACAAACAAACAAAATAACAAAAAACCACATCACAGTCACTTCGTTCTTCTCTTCTTCTTACCATCAGCATCCCATCTGCTGCCCCTTCTCACGGTGGTTAGACAGCCACCTCTCCACCCTCATCCAACCATCACCACCACAGTCACCTGGCAACAGAGGTGATCCCTCTCTCCGCAGTCACACTGCCCTCTCTTAACCCACTCCCCAAAAAACAGTCACAGTGATTTTCTAAAACTGTCAAGTACTCATGACCCCTACTGCTGCTAAAACTCTCCAATGTTTTCCAAACCCACTTAGAAAAATAAAATTCACACTCTTACCTCCATGATCAGCCTTCTCCCTCCACCCTGACCTCTGCCTGCTCTTCCAAGCTTTCCCTTCCCTGCTTCTCTCTTGCTCCACTATTCTAAGCTCCTTCTGCTTGAGTTTGTTTGTCTTTGCCTGGAATATTTTTTCCGCTGCGTAGCTGGGCCCCTCTCATCCGTCACATCTCAGGTCAAATGGAGCCTCCTCAGAAACTCTTCCCCTGACTCTCCCAGCTAGAGTCGTGCTCAGTTCCACCCTCGCATCGCCTGGTGTTCCTTCTCTACCCTTCACAACGATTATCTATTATTCTACATTTTTTGTTTTTTGTCTCTTTTCCTGGAACTTATGAAGCTTCATGAGAACAGCCACTGCAGGATCTCTAGCAACTAAAATGGTGCGTGCCCCATACAGGTACTCAAGAAATGATGAATGAATGAAGGAAAAATGAGTAGTCTGTCAGTGACTATGGAGCTGTGTCAGTGAAAGTCCAGCCAGAAATACAGAATCTATGCTAATTTAAAAAAAAAAAAAAGGAATGTGATGTAGGGAATTGTCTACACAGATGATGAAGGAACTGAGGAACCAAACAGGGATCCCTGAGATTGTCAACAGCAGGAAGCCACCATCCCCCCCTGCTGAGGCAGATGGGAAAACTTATGCTGTTGTGGCCCTGGACCAGTGCCGAGTGGTAAAAGCTGAAACTACTTGCTGACAGAGAAGTCTCCAAAAGCAGGGAAGAAGGAGGGAATAACGTTTTCCTTCTCCTTGCTATCCAGTCTCCAGCCAGATGGAAACCAGGTAGAAGCCAGCAGGCCCAGGAACCTGGGAAACACAAGGAACCTGGGAACCTGTGCACCAAGGAACCTCTCTTGTGGGGGATGGGGAAGGAGGGGCTGCAAGGGACAAACAGGAGGGCAACCTGACCAGGGACCTACCTGCACAGGAACCTTTCACTGAATGAGAAAATGCAAATCCACTTGGGAGCATTTGTTCTCCATCAATGCAGCTCTGTTTATACTCGGGGGACCAGGAACACTTGAGAGTTTCCAAAATATCTGGTAATGCGGAAATGGTATATCCATTGTGCTTTTTCCGGATGAGCAATTGACTCCATTGTTTTAAATTTTGAGCCAGTTCCCTGAAAATGTGTCTGGAGGTTAACAAAAATCATAGTTATCATATTATTAGAAAATGTAATTCATATTTTAAATCCTGTGTTTCCTGACTTGTTTGGTACGCTATAGTGTTCTGGCCCACATGTTTCTAAATCTAAGTAGCGTCATCATTAGCACGTGAAAATCACCGGGTGGAGATTATGCTTAATCATATATTGCATTTATTCCAATCTACTTAAACACTGGAATTTTTTTTTAATTAAATTATTTTTTTTTATACAGCAGGTTCTTATTAGTTATCTATTTTATACATATTAGTGTATATATGTCTGTTCCAATCTACCAGTTCATCCCCTGGCACTTTTTCCCCTTGGTGTCCATATGTTTGTTCTCTATGTCTGGGTCTCTATTTCTGCCTTGCAAACCAGTTCATCGATACCATTTTTCTAGATTCCACATATATGTGTTAATATACGATATTTGTTTTTCTCTTTCTGACTTACTTCACTCTGTACGACAGTCTCTAGGTTCATTCATATCTCTACAAATGACCCAATTTCGTTCCTTTTTATGGCTGAGTAATATTCCATTGTATACATGTACCACTTCTTCTTTATCCATTCGTCTGTCGATGGGCATTTAGTTTGCTTCCATGACCTGGCTATTGTAAACAGTGCTGCAATGAACACTGGGGTGCATGTGTCTTTTTGAATTATGGTTTTCTCTGTGTATATGCCCATTAGTGGGATTGCTGGGTCATATGGTAATTCTATTTTTAGTTTTTTAAGGAACCTCCATACCGTTCTCCATAGTGGCTGTATCAATTTACATTCCCACCAACAGTGCAAGAGGGTTCCCTTTTCTCCACACCCTCTCCAGCATTTGTTGTTTGTAGATTTTCTGATGATGCCCATTCTAACTGATGTGAGGTGATACCTCATTGTAGTTTTTATTTGCATTTCTCTAATAATTAGTGATGTTGAGCATCTTTTCATGTGCCTCTTGGCCATCTGTATGTCTTCTTTGGAGAAATGTCTATTTAGGTCTTCTGCCCATTTTTTGATTGCGTTGTTTGTTTTTTAATATTGAGCTGCACGAGCTGTTTGTATATTTTGGATATTAATCCTTTATCCATTGATTCATTTGCAAATATTTTCTCCCATTCTGAGGGTTGTCTTTTCGTCTTGTTTATAGACGAAAGCTTTTGCTGTGCAAATGCTTTGAAGTTTCATTAGGTCCCATTTGTTTATTTTTGTCTTTATTTCCATTACTGTAGGAGGTGGGTCAAAAAAGATCTTGCTGTGATTTATGTCAGAGTGTTCTTCCTATGTTTTCCTCTAAGAATTTTATAGTGGAATTTGTTTTCTTATAATTTGCAAAGACAAAAGTCAGCAGTTGAAGGAGGCCATGTGGATCCTGCCCATTTCGTGTCCTTGAATCCCCTGGCCCAGCTGTGAGATCGGAAAGGGACCCCTAGCTCCTTCTAACAGCTTCACACCAACTCCCGTCTTCCCTCCCTCTCTCTCCATGCATGTCCCCCATTTCTTTCACTGCTCCCTTTCAGATCCCAAAAGAAATAGAAAGTGCAGGGTCTCATTTCCTCCACATGCCATTTTTCCAGAAGCCACTCTCATCTCTCTCAAATATTATGAAAGAAAGCAAAACACAGAAAACATCCTGGAGAAGCAGCTGTTCCGAGGGAAGGTACACTTCTACAAAAAGAAAATAAATGAGTTTATATTTTGGTACTGAAACCGAATCCGGCCTCTGTACCCCAACACTGAATTAAATCTCAGAGACAGAGTTTTGGGTGAAGTAGAAGAGGATAGCTCTATTGCTTTGCCAGGCAAAGGAGGCCACAGCTTGCTAATGCCCTGAAAACTCTGTGTCCCGACCCGGAGAGGGTAGTGAGGAGTTTTATAGTAATGGTTCAAAGAGGACGTGATCAGCTGATGGACATTCTTCTGATTGGTTGGTGGTGAGGTAATTGGGAGTCAGCATCATCAACCTTCTGGTTCCAACCGGTCTGGGGTCTATGTGCCTGTGGGCAGCATACAGTTAACTTCTCCCACCTGGTGGGGGTTTCAGTATTTGCAAAACAGCTCAAAGATATTGTGTGTATCCCTTGAGGGGGAACAAGGACCCTGCCCCAAGGCTGCACTATTGTTTCTTGACTGCTCCTCCTTTGTCTCCCTGTCCCCTCCCTTCCCTGATTAACAACTGTTTGGACCTGCCCTTTGGAACTCAGGGAAGGTCATGGAGGATGAATGAAGCCTATTTCCTGTAATCAAGAAATGGGGGACACAGAAAGGCTTTTGTGCCCATGAGACCCACAGGGTCCTGTTCAGTTTCAATACCCTGTGATGTTATACAGAACAGACACAGATTCTGTTTAGGGTTCCAATTCCCCTGGCTCAATAAGGAAGAGAGGTGGGCAGATAGAGGAGACACTATTGACAGGGGACATTAATGTACTTTTTAAAGTAATGGGTCAGACATATGTAAATCATGGGAGGAATGTCATACAAAATATTGAATGAAATATTTATACATTCCACTGAAGCTTAGTGTATGTTCCAGAGGGAGTTGCCCTAGAGAGATGGGTCTCCCCTTTGTTCTGAATCTATTTTTTCACTTGCTCTGACATAGCTGTCAGCTTCACAGTCATTCTGAAGTTGATTAGATCAGAAGGCAGAGACCGGCCTGCCCAGCATGACCAATGACAAACATCAACGTTGTGGGGATTCCAGGCTTGCAGTCTGTATACTGAAGTTGTTTTTGGTGTTCTGTGGGCCTCTAAGTGGTTCGCTGAATTTTAGTGCTGCTGTATTTGTATGTCATCTGTGTTCCAAACAGGGCAGCATGATGTGCAGACACTTCCATAAAATCCAGCTTGAAATTGGCTGTCAGATTCATGGAGCTTGGTTATAATTATGTGCCCACCAATGCTCAGCTAAATGCAGAACCTTATTACCTTCGTTTTGCTTGTTTTAATAAAACCAAACACTTTAAGGAAGTAAATTGTTACCTATTGAGAACATCTTTGGACCTGCTGTTGGAATGATTTAGTGTTTCTAAAACATATGGTGTAGGTGGACCTCCATGCAGATTCTGTTCTGTCTGAAAGTCAGAGAGATCTATAAAAACTGCTAAAAATAATGAGATATTATGCTAAGTGATTTTCAACCACTATTTAACTTTCACAAAAACCCAAGGAGGTGTATGGTTTTCAGTGCCCATCTTATAGATGTGAAGATTGAGGCTTACAGATGTCTTCCCCACATCTGGGTCGGCTCTCAGTACATGTTCTGATCCTATGTCCATCTGAGCACAGAGCCATAGAGAGGGCAGCGTTTTAGTGAGCATTACCCTCCTTCACAAGGACTTCTGAGTATTGGTCTCTGGGTCATGTGACTATGGGCACAGCCCCGGTTGCCTGGGGGCCTCTTTGATGGAGAACCATCGTGCTTCTTTACCAGCAACATCAACAATTCCCCTTGACTTCCTCATCTCACCTCCAGCTTGGCTCCTTGAAAGCTTTATCTTGCCAGAGGTGACTGGTCTATAAATATAGACTCCAAAGCCAACCTCATTTTAACTATGTTATTAAGAGTAGACAGCTAGGGGCTTCCCTGGTGGCGCAGTGGTTGAGAATCTGCCTGCCAATGCAGGGGACACGGGTTTGAGCCCTCGTCTGGGAAGATCCCACATGCCGCAGAGCAACTGGGCCCGTGAACCACAATTACTGAGCCTGCGCGTCTAGAGCCTGTGCTCTGCAACAAGAGAGGCCACGATAGTGAGAGGCCCGCGCACCGCGATGAAGAGTGGCCCCCGCTTGCCACAACTAGAGAAAGCCCTCGCACAGAAACGAAGACCCAACACAGACATAAATAAATAAATAAATAAATTTAAAAAAAAAAAAAAATGAACCAGGCTGTTATTTAAAAAAAAAAAAAAAAAAAAAAGAGTAGACAGCTGAATTAGTGAGTCATACAATTTTAGAGTTGGAAATGACCTTCAAGTTCATCTGATCGGAACCTCTCTTTCTCCAGGTGAGAAGGCTGACCTCCAGGGAATTGGAGGAATTTGCCAAACAGGTAGGGAATGTGACTATACGTGAATGAGAAAGCACATATATTCATTCCCAGTCCTGAACTCTTTCAACCATGGTATTGTCAGAACACAACATGTAAATTCCCTTGGCCATAGAGAGTGTCCTTTTGATACTAATATATATGCTGATACTATATTATAGAAATAAATATATATATATTTTTTCAAAATCCTGTTGGACTCATTTTTTTTTTTTTTTAATAAATTTATTTATTTATTTATTTATGGCTGTGTTGGGTCTTTGTTCCTGTGCGAGGGCTTTCTCTAGTTGCGGCAAGTGGGGGCCACTCTTCATCGCGGTGCGCGGGCCTCTCACTGTCGCGGCCTCTCTTGTTGCGGAGCACAGGCTCCAGAGTAGCAGGCTCAGTAGTTGTGGCTCACGGGCCTAGTTGCTCCGCGGCATGTGGGATCCTCCCAGACCAGGGCTCGAACCCGTGTGCCCTGCATTGGCAGGCAGATTCTCAACCACTGCGCCACCAGGGAAGCCCCTAGAAATAAATATTGAATATCCATGATGTAGTCTATGACAAGATTTTATTTTTTAACATTAAAAGAAAGAGCTGGTTTTTCATCTTATTGTTTTAAAATTCATACCTGAAAATTATCATCTCTTGTCAAAGAGAGAAACAGAAAACAAAATCATTGTCTTAGAATATCTAATAATAAAGATAAGCTTGTAGGAGATCAAGATTAGTCCTAAGTTTTTCTTTCTCCAGTTATTCAAGTGCTACCTCTTTGTAGGAATTTTGGCTAAGAATCCAGAGGCCAAATCTAGGTGCATAATTCCTTTAAACTGATATAATTGCAACAAAAATGGGAAGGGGATACTGAGGGGGATATCATATCCTAGATATTGACTATTCAAATAGGGGATTCTCTTCACAAGTGTAGATCCTACCCCTTAGTGCATTCTGAGAACATGACATTAGATTCTTTTATAGCTCAGAAAAAACTCTATTTGGAACCAACAGAATAACTTTAGAAAGCACACCATTTTTTTTCCCTGAAATGCTCAGAGGCTGTACCTCATGTTTTGTAGTTTCCGGAGGCAACCTGACTGAATGTGGTATGTATGAGTCCTTTTCATTCAACAAGGGAAATAATTGAACAGTTATGTAAATGCCTCAATGTATGTGGCTATTGTATTATTTTCCGTTTTGAAAAACTGGCTATTCAAATTATTTTCTACATAGGAAAATTTTGTTTCAGATATGTGATATGTCTAAAGCCCTCTTTAAAAATGGTACTGTTTCTGTGTTTGGAAATAGTTAAAGTGGGATTTGGGAAAAGCAATGAGCTCTTTTCAAGACATTGAATTCTAAAGAAGGAGCAAGAGTACAAAATATCACGCAAAGTAAATTCAGTCTTCCAAGACCATTCTCCGGAGATTAGGTTTGGAGAAGTGAATGGAGAGAGAGTGTGAGGAACATTTCCTCCAATTTGTAATATTGGATCAGGCCCATTTTAAACTGCACTAATTTATTCTTCATTGAACCATAGAGATTAATTAATCCTTTGTTTTGCTGGATTAATGAGTAATCAATATGCCAAAGGGGAAAAAAGAGAATGATTTCTTCTCAAGGAACAAAGCATTTCAGGTAGGCAAGTCATTTTATCTTTTATGTTTACAAAGCACACTGCAACCCGGATAAAATGTGTGGCTTCGAGGAGATTTAAGATCTTTTTTTAAAACTAAGATATCCTGTGTTTGTGTGTTTCAGATAGATACAGGCCAGTGGGACAGATACACTAAAATAACCAATGCATTTTGGCTGTATTTTGGTGACCTCTGCTCTTCCCTCCAATTTTAAGTCAGTTTCTACAGTTCTTTGACACCTTTATAGGATAAGAAAGTCACTTCCCCTGAGAGTCCCTCCCGAACTACCAAACTTAATTCTGACCATCCTCTTTGGTCACCAAACCAGTCCCTTTCAACCAACTCATCTTACTTATTTTCTTCATAGTGCCTATGACTATCTGAAATTGTCTACTTAGCCTATTTATTTACCTGCTTCTTGCCCATTCCTTCCCCACCCCCACAAATGTAAGAGTCAGGATTTTGTCAGTTTTGTTCCCCATTGTATTCAGTGAGTCTAGCTGGGATCCTTGCACATAGCTGCCAAGCAATACATGTCTGAATGAACGAATATCAGTGAATGAATGAGTTTGCAATGGAATGGACTTGACCTGAAGTGGTTTCTCTAAGAGAAACAGAAGATATAAGGGATTGGGTAGGAGAACTTGGAGCACTTAGTGGCTTAAAACCAAAGAGAGAGATACTGAGAATGTCACAGCACCTTAGAAACCTGTACTTGGTGTCCAGAATACCGTGGGCTTTCTACATTTCCATGGACCAGGAACATTTCTGCTGAACGTTCCACGGAGGCCCTGGTGTCTTTGTTGCCTGTCTAGTCTAAGCATATTTGCATGCAGCCCAGTGATGGGATTGCATGTTGGCAATAAGGGTGGGATGGATGGAGGGCATGTTTGGACAGATGCTTCTCTTAACTGTGAGAATCATCCAGGTACTAGTCGGGGTCTGCTGCTACCATATTAATTCCTATTTGGCAGATTAACAATAGATACTAGGACATACCCTGTAAAATAGTGCATTGTTAGCTTCCTAGGAATTCATCTGTAATCATAAGGTCTGGGATAGTCTTCCATTCTCTCATAACTTAGTTATAATTTGAAAATACCATTAATATTTGTATTTCCAACCCCAAAGGTAGAGATACCAAAGTCTGTTAATATATTAATTTTTAGATTGAGCAGGGGCTTATGTTATAAAACACATCAATGGAATATAAAAGGGGCATAAAGTGGTACCTGAACATTTATATATTTCTTTTTTTTTTTTTAATTTTATTTATTTATTTATTTATTTTTATTTTTGGCTGTGTTGGGTCTTCGTTTCTGTGCGAGGGCTTTCTCTAGTTGCGGCAAGTGGGGGCCACTCTTCATCACGGTGCGCGGGCCTCTCACTATCGTGGCCTCTCTTGTTGCGAAGCACAGGCTCCAGACCCGCAGGCTCAGCAGCTGTGGTTCGCGGGCCTAGCTGCTCCACGGCATGTGGGATCCTCCCAGACCAGGGCTCGAACCCGTGTCCCCTGCATTAGCAGGCAGATTCTCAACCACTGCGCCACCAGGGAAGCCCTATATAATATATTTCTAGTGTCAAAAACGTTTAATTAAGATTTGTAATCCATTGGCATCAGAACTGGCAAGTGATTCTGTACATCATATATATTTATGAATAATTATGATATTGATCCCTTCAGGTAAAACTGAGAATGGTCTCTTCATTTGCCTTTTCTTTAAACCATTCCCCTTTAGAATGTGAAGTCATAAGTCCCTCTTTAAAGACTTTTTGAAATTATTAGATTTTTAATTTGAGTCATTGTAGTAGGTCTTTCGGTTGCAGGCAACAGAGACTATCTCTGTGTAATAACAATAGAAGCAATCTATTGAAATGATATGTAGATTGAAAAACCAAAGCCCTGTCAAAGAAGAGCTGAAATGGAGAGATTGAGAGATCAAGGAACAAAAAATAATGAGGATTCCACTCTCTTCTGGGCATTACTGTGGTCAGGAAGAAATGCCACATATTGTCTATGATGAGGTCACCCAAGACAAGCAGTTTTTTTTTTTAAACAAGCATTTTTGAGAAATGAATCTTACTGGTTCAATTGAGTCAGTGCTCAACCCTCCTGTGAGTAGGAGACCATCTTTAATAAAAATTCATAAATGCAGAGGGACTGTTTCCCAGGGAAAAATAGCATGCTATTACCAAACAAACAAACAATAAATAAATTTTATTGTTTATTTAAACAGGTAAAAACACAAATATCCACTACAGTAACTGAGCTAATCCCATCCCTCTCTCATGTTGGTTTTTTTTTTTTTTCCGGAAGCATGGGAAATAGTCACTCATACTGATCACAGCATCTTCAGCAATGACAAAAGAATAAACTTGGATTAAATCTTAGTGTTGATTAAGGCATAATAAGCCAGCACATTAAAAAGAAATATTAATTGATGGTGACAAGGTAGGTGAGTGGAAGGAAATTAATATTTGGAGAGAGCCAGGTACTATGCTAATTGCTTTTCAGGACCCTCTCATTAATATTCATCCTGATCACAGGAGGAAGGCATTCTTATACTGATAGGGAAGCTGAGGATCAGAGAGTTTATGCAACTTTTTTTCAAGGTCACATACTTAATGACATACAAATATGATGATGTGGTGTATTACTGGAAATACAATTCCAAAGGAAAACAACATGCAATTGTTAGTTGGCTTTGCTGATGTAATGTTGCTGTTGTCACAGATAATTAGTACATAACGCCTCTGTTAGACCATTATGTTATCTTGAGACCTAATAAAATAGAAGCATCTCTTTTTCTACCAGTATTGTTAGGATTATGAATATTATCACTAAACAGTGTTCTCTTTTCTTGCTAAAAATCTCAGTTGACAGTTTTTATTTGAAACCAGTCATCTTGTTTTTTTTTTTTTTTTTTTTTTTTTTTTAGTCATCTTGTTTTTAACCCATTTGTCTTAGGTCAGATTTCCTAGCAGATCTTGAGGCAGGAGTTTGGGCTTAAGTGATTTATGTCAGGAGTGCTGTTCAGGAAACAGACAAACAGAAATACTTTAAAGGAAGTGAGGGAAACAATAGGAAAGAGGATGTGCTCAAGGGTGGAAATAGTGAGCCCTGACCTCATCCTCAAGGGACTCCAGAGCTTAAGTCACACTATAAAGTCCTTCTCCCTGACAGCAAGGTGTCACCTGTGGGCAGTTATGCAAAGCTGGGCAACTGTGAGTCCTTAGCAGATGGCATGCAAAGGAGCTGGAGGATGGGGGTTACCAGCTCTGTATAAGGAATCTGGGCCAGCTGTGAACAGTCAACTCTCATTTGACATTCAGGAGTTGAGTCATTGCCAGGTGCAACTCTTTGGTCAAAGGGAGGATAGGTCTTCGCTTGCTCTCTCCTTGCAACAGAAGTTTCCACACCTCAGCAAACCTCCTTTCTAACAGAAAGAGCTCCTAGTTGAGCCTGCTCATTTTTGGCAGGAGGGCGTGTGTCATTGCATACTTAACGACAATACTTAGCCATTGGCTGGGTTCGGACCTGCTTTCCTAATGTCATGGGATATGGCTTTGCCAAGAGGAGACTGGAGTAGCATCAATGCCGTGTAGCTGAAACCTCACTCCTTCTTGGGTGGGACTTGAACCCAGCCAAAACTCAGATTCGGACTCAAACCCACGAGCTGGGACTTGAACCCACTTGCACCTCAGATTGGGACTTGAACCCACCATCCCTGACTAGGAGGGGACTCGAACCCACTGTCGTTTGATTAAAACCGCTCACCTGGTGTCAGGACTTACTGAAGCTCAGGTCCTTTTGTCTCGTTGCAGAAAGAATTCAGCATGAGGCAAAGATGCAGGCAAAGAGTGAGTTTATTAGTATAGGATGCTTGTGAGAGATAGAAGCAGACAGGCAAGGGAGCACAGCGCCGAGGACAAAGAGGGCTACGTTTTTATAATCAAAGAAAAAGTGGGGAGGGGAGAAGATCACCTTCTTTCTCATTTTTAGGTAGACATCAAGGTTTACATGATTAGTTCCTCCTTTGACCCTATATGGTCTAACCAGGACTGTCATGGTGCTATTTAAATCATATGTGTATTAGCAGAAGTGTGGTCACATATACTAAAATATGGTAATTCATCTTGGGCTCTGGTATAATGTCCCCTTTCTCCTATATTTCTGTCTCGGCTGCATGCAGAAATGCTAGTCTTCAAGGACTATCAACTCTTTGACTTCATGTAACAAGATTCACACCTGTATCTGTTGTCTTGTGTTTTATCAGGGTTTGTGGCTTGAGTGTGTCTGGCACTTGGATGCACCTGGTCTTCCTTCAAAGTAGTGTAGACTGTTGCTAGGTTACTGGATTCTTGAGTGGTCATTAGCTTACAACAGTCTCCCAAACTCCCTTAAAATTCCCTTTCTGTCCTTAATCCCCTAGTGGGATTTCTAATCTGACTATTTAATTATCCTACTCTATCCCTACCATAGCTGTGATTCACGGCTGTAATTAGTGCACCAGTAGTTTAATAGTGAAATTTTGTATGGGAAAAATAGTACCTTTCTGTTTGTTTTCCTAGTTTGCAGGTCTAGCTTAAACATTTATATCTTGTTTTTATGGCATAGGTAGATAGCTCTTGTTCTATTTCCCTTTTCCTTATCTGCCCCTTTTGAATTGAGTTTTGTGAACTGATACACTTTTGTGCTTTAACAAATGTTAGGCTATTTAATATCATTTTAGTGGATGAACACTGAGGCATTTTTAAGGTGGCATAAATAGGTATTTGCTGCTTTCTTCTATCTTTCCTTCAAAGGATAGTCAATTTGCATTTATTTTATTTTTACCAAATAGATCTTTCTGTGTCCTCCCTATACCCTCACCCCTTTCTCCTTCCCTAGATCACTGTGTTAGTTTAGACCTTTACTCTTCTTCTCTGGGCTCTTGTTAAATAGCTTCCTGTGTGCTCATCAAAAGCGTAATGGTGATTTACAGAGAAATCAAAAATATGTGACTCCATCAACTTCATGGAAATGGCTTTATGGAGCTGAGATTCAGAAACGTCCACTTCAGTGGAGAGACGAGTATCTCTTATCTTCACAAAGGGACCTGACACCCATTACAGGGCCAAGGGATGTGTGAGCCCATCTCTTCCTCGAGAACCTATCCTGGGCTTTCTCCGTGAAGTTTTTTAGCCTGACCTTGTGTGTCATAGAGGGTCTGTCTATGTGCCTGCCTGCTTACCTACTAAGTGCAAGAGACAGAACAGGCCCAACACACATTGAGTGCTTGTGACCAGAATGAAGGGCAGACCAATCCCCCAGGGGCCTGTACTCCCCTCCCTCCTGAGGTTTGGGTACCTCTATTCTTGCATCTCTCAACTGGCTGCCCTCCCCACAGCATCCACTCTCTTTCCCCAGATTCTCTGTGCTGCACTAGAGTCCTCTTTATCAAACCCAATTTTTATATATTTTTATACCTTTTGAGTTCTTTTCTTATGCATACTTCACATAAAGTGAAACAATTACAGTTTTTAAAAATCAAATGATGTCGTTTTCCTACTTACATTTTACTGGTTCTCCATCATGTAATTGATCATGAATTGTATATAATTCTGTGTGTGTGTGTGTGTGTATTCACACACTGATCTCATACCAGTTTGTGTCTTTACATCCTACATGCCAAACCACTCACAGTTTTGGGAACACAACACACTTTCTCAAACCTCTGAGTGTTACTACTTGGCATTTTCTCTTTATTTTAGAAATTCAGCATATGAATCTAGGGGAACCCATTTCAGTTCATAACACACTTGTTAAAAAGATTTCTGCCCAAAGGAAAAACAAACATTTTAACGCTTTTCTCAACTTTGCTAATTTCCACTCTACTCTTCCCTGACAGATTTCCTTGAGAGTTTTCGATTTCAATTTCAATAGTTTATGAATATCTACTTGCTTTCAGAGTCCTAGAAAGTGATTCAAGGAGTGTGGGATATGTACTTTTCCTTCAGTTGGACGACAATTTTTCAAAGCGAGCTCACGTATTATGTAGGCTTTTATTTTTTATTGATTTCTTTGCCTTTTCCTTCTGTCTACCTGAGCCAGTCTCATGTCTTCATGAATGAACTCACATTTCACCTCCTCGGTGCAGTTTTCAGTGGCATTCTGGGCAGTGTTATCACTCTTTCTCCTGTGTTTCTGTAGCATCTCTTACATGCGTGCATTTTACTATTTGTGTTTGCCTATTTACATATCTGTTTCTCCTCTGAGACTTTGAGGGCAGATATATAAACACATATGGTTCCCCAAGGTTCAACTGGTTGTTTTCACAGGATTATGTTGGCCAAACACCTCATGGAAACCAGTAGAAATCCCACACCCAGCTGAAACACGAGGAAACAGACTCTTAGGTGGGACTCTCTCCAAGCAGACTGGGCAGTTCCTCTGTGAGTGATTTATTGAAAGCAGGCTCTTAAGAGAAACCTTTAAGGGAGTGAGGGGAGCCCAGTAGGAAATGGATGGAATTGGAGAGGTGTGGTTTCAGGAGTCTAGCTTCAGCCTGGTCCCAGGAGAAGCTCTGGATTGTGAGAGAGCATTGCCTGCCTTTAGGCAAATGAGCTGAGCTTTTATGCCTTTGGTCATGAGTCACCCCAGGAAGTGGGTAGTTGTAACCTCCCAGCAACTCTGGACGAGGTGCCTTCTGTAGGCTAAAGGGGAGCCTCCAGAAAAGGTGGGGGCATGGGAACACTGGCTTGGGAAAGGAGATCTGGGCAGGGGGCAGAAATAGCATATGCTACTCATACTCAGATATTTGATGGCTATCAAAGAGAGGGATAGTTCACATGTATTGAGATCTCACTTTTTGCAAGTGCTGTGCTACGTGACTTAAGTGTGAGGCTTGGGCCACTCGGCTGTCTATCCTAGATTCTATTTAACCAGCTTTCAGTCAGGGATAATATCATACTACAGATCTAGGTATTGAGCCAGGGAAACAATGTCTATTCCTGTGTTTCATCGAATTCAAGAAGCATTGATTGCAAAACACATCTTTATTTTATATTTCACTGTTCTACTATGAAGGAAATCACAATAATTCCTATTAAATTATAATGCAGTACTTTCTTATCTTCCATTATGTGACACAGGCTGCTTTCAGAGATGTTCAAAAACAGAAGTGTGCATGAAATTTGGAAATATATAAATCTTGATAGCTAAATGGCCAGTAGGAAGAAGTTGCATTTCAACTTTTACAATATTAGATTATTAACTTAATTTCTGAGATTAACTCACAATGGGTTATTTTAAATGACTTTAAAGTAATGCAGTACATACAAGAGTCTGTAAGAATTATTGTACTTCTAAGTTGATCATAAGGATGGACTTTTGATAGACTCTGCATATACTTTTTTGAAACTTACCTTTGGTCGAGGACAAGTATATGGTACTCTCATACATAATCATTATGTGTCATATCTGAGAAGAGATTATTAACTACGTTTATCAATAGTTATTCAGTGACTACTATGATTTGCTAGAATGTTATATACAATATTGAAAATAGTGTTTTCTTGTGCATATGTATTATATTTATATATATTCTTTTGAAGTATAGTTGAGTTACAATACTATGTTAAAGGAATGAAATTGGGTCATTTGTAGAGACATGGTTGGACCTAGAGACTGTCATACAGAGTGAAGTAAGTCAGAAAGAGAAAAACAAATATCGTATATTAACGCATATATTTGGAATGTAGAAAAATGGTACAGATGAACCTGTTTGCAAGGCAGAAATAGAGACACAGACCTAGAGAACAAATGTATGGACACCAAGGGGGTAAAGTGGGGATGGGATGATTTGGGAGATTGGGATTGACATATATACACTAATACGTATAAAATAGATAACTAATGAGAACCTACTGTATAGCACAGGGAACTCCACTTCGCTGTACAGTAGAAAGTAACACAACATTGTAAAACAACTATATCCCAATTAAATAAATAAATACCTGTTGAAAAAGAAAAAAAAACAATACCATGTTAGTTTCAGGTGTACAGCACAGTGATTCAGATTCTTTTCCCATAGAGGTTGTTACAAAATATTGAGTATAGCTCCCTGTGCTATACAGTAGGTCCTTGTTGGTTCATCTGTTTTATATATAGTAGTGTATATATGTTAATCCCAAACTCATAATTTATCCCTCCTCCACCTTCCGCTTTGGTAGCCATAAGTTTGTTTTCTATGTCTGTGCGTCTCTTTCTCTTTTGTAAATAAGTTCATTTGTATCATTTTTTTAGATTCTACATATAAGCAATATCCTATGATATTTGTCTTTCTGTGTCTGGCTTACTTTATTTAGTGTGATAATCTCTAGGTCCATCCATGTTACTGCAAATGGCATTATTGCATACTTTTTTATGGCTGAGTAATATTCCATTGAATGTATGTATCACATCTTCTTTATCCATTCATCTGTCGATGGACATTTAGGTTGTTTCCATGTCTTGGCTATTGTAAATAGTGCTGCAATGGACATTGGGGTGCATGTATCTTTTCAAATTATGGTTTTCTCCAGATACAGGCCCAGGAGTGGGATTGCTGAATCATATGGTAGCTCTGCATTTAGTTTTTTAAGGAGCTTCCATACTGTTGTCCATAGTGGATGTACAAACTTACATTCCCAGCAACAGTGTAAGAGGGTTCCCTTTTCCCCATACCCTCTCCAGCATTTGTTATCTGTAGACTTTTTGATGATGGCCATTCTGACTGGTGTGAGGTGATACCTCATCGTAGTTTCAATTTTCTTTTCTCTAATAATAGCTATGTGGAGCATCTTTTTATGTGCCTTTTGGCTATCCTTGTGTCTTCTTTGGCGAAATGCATATTTAGATGTGCATATATGTTTTAATCTTCAGCACAAAGTATAAAGCTAGTGAAGCTATTGACAACTTCAAAAGATGGGGCTCATCCATGTGACCTGGTACACTGCACCATCTTCAATCCCTGCCCATTGCTTCCTCAGCACCTGTCTCACTTCAGGAGGTAAAAACCCAAGGACAAAACCATTAATTCAGTGAAAACAAGACTTTTTTGGCTGATGTAATGGGTCATTCTATTACAGACTGATGTTTTTCTAATTCTCCAGCATTAGTGTGAACATCATAATATTAGTGTGAACATTATACATATTAACAATGAATCATTTTTAAATGAACGTTCTTTGAGCAACAGCCAAGTGAAATGAAACAGTCATACTCATTATGGTTTAGTTTAGTTCGTTAGTTGAAACATGAGAGATTTCTTTATTTAGTCTGTGATAGAAAGGGCTTATTGCCTTAGCCAGCTAGTCGCTATTACCAAAATTAAAAACTATATAAATTATACAAAGCTATTCACAGAGGCTAGCATCAAAATTACTGTCTCTGCTGAGGACAAAATGATGTCTTCAGTTGAACTTCCAGATACAAAATAACAGCAAGAGATAAATCAATTTCTGGACCATTATTAAAGGATTAATGGTGGGTCCCAAGTCTCTGTTGACCAGACTTATTTTCTCCTTTACGGTTGGTATGTCTTTGCTTGGTTTTGAGTTGTTATTACAGAGAAAATTGCTGCCATGTTAAAGAAAGCTAAGAGCAGCCAAAAAAACAAATCTCATTTATTGTTTTTTTGTTTGTTGGTTTGGCTTTATGTACCATTGTCGGACAGTCAGCTTTGAGATATTTTACAAAATAACAAAATTTTCAATTGGTTAGTGTCTAAACTGATAAAAATAATATTTTAAAGTGGATTTAAAGATAGGTTCAAATTCACTTGCAGTCATTAACATTTTTAGGACTGAAAGTATAAGTCTTCAGAATTGTTTCTCCCTTGGGTGAAGGTAACACAGAAAAAGTTTTCATCTCATAGTTTGGTCCTCAGATATAAGTTTCAATTTTTCTCCTATCTAAGAAACAATATCTCAAAGAAAGCCAAAAGGATAACCTTTTAAGAGAATGTGAGAACATCTCTCCGCTGGACCATTCAACTTGGCTCAAGATGGAATTGTATCATAGAAAAATTGAATAGCTTCAGAAGTTATGAAACTGGGTCATCTCCCACCATCATGATTGATCAGAAACTACACCAGAATCAGTGGGAGTGGGATAACCTGTGGAAATAACCACAGAGCTTAGATGTATTTTACTGGGAGTTCAACTCAACAATAGTTTAAACCGGTATTATTCTTTAGTTGTTCTTTAGTTTGAGTTCAGGAAATTTATTTTCCAAGCTAAGAAAAAGGGCAATGAAAGGGTCAATGTTATACATTTTTTTACTTTTTATATTTTTTTCTGGTTTTAAAAATAATAGAGAAAATATAGCTCATTGATGGAATAAAAGAAAAATCACTTTTACTTCTACTACCCTGTGATTCATTCATTCATTCCACGTACTGTGTGCCAGGCACTGGTCTAGGAACTGAGGCTCTAGCAGTAAAGTGATTCCTACCCTCACAGAGCTGGCAGTCCCATAGGGGGAGATAGACAACAACAAAAGTAAAGGATACAATGTGTTAGAAGGTGATAAGAGTGATGAAGAAAAGGAAAGGAAGGTCTTCACACTGCACACAACTTCAGAGTATACCATCCACATTCTATTTTATGAGAATCTCATTTTCTGGAATGATGCCACTTGGCCCTAGGAAGGAAGGCTGGAGACTCTTGGTGAGAACAGAAAGATGAGGTGGGGTTTTGGGGCAATGGCAGGATTGCTCCAGAAGGTGACATGAAAATCTTGAAGGGGTACTATTTAAAGGAAGAGGGTTCCAGGCCATGGGACCAGCCTATGCAAAGAGGAGAGGGTGTTCAGCAACCGTGAGGCCCAGGAGGAAGGCCAGTGTGATCAGACGAGAATCAGATGAGGACAGTAGCTGAAGATGATGTCTGGAAAGTACTAGAGAGGCTTATGAAAGGAGTGTGAGATGCAGCCACTGGAGAATCTGAGCAGGGGAATCTGACATATTTTCCACAGTCTCACTAGATGCTGTGTGGAGAATAGACGATGGGTCACGGGGTAGCCAAGAAGGAAGCCAGGCACCCTATCAAGAGGTGAATGAGGGGATCTGACGAGGATGATGATGATCTAGGAGAAAATGATGGTGGTTCGGACCAGGGTGGGGACAGTGGTGGATAGTGTTTGGATTCTGGATATATTTTGGAATAAAGAGCCAATTAAATTTTTTTTTATACAACATATGATGTAGGAGAATAAAAATAACTTCAAGTTTGGGGCACTTCAAATATACTCTACCATAATAGAGTATATTTATCTAGTACTTTTGTATGGATTAGTGTATGTGCTATTTATATAAAATATTTTAAGGTTGTAATTCTATACTACCTACTACTGCATAAATTTTTCGCTTAATATATGTTATGACATAAGGATATTCTACATTCTTAAATATTAGTTGAGAATATGATATTTAGAACAAAAGTTTTATAGCATTCCAAAAATAGAATATATTACCCAATGTACAGAATTGAGAATTGGGATGGGATCTGTCACAGATTGGGGAGCAGTGGGCAGAAGTCTTTCAGGAAGGGACCTGTTTGGGTTTGCTGTTTTTTCATCTTGTCATTTCAGAGCTCCTTAGCTTGGGAGACTCACCAAAAAATTTCCTCTCTGAATTTGGTGTGGGAGCCAAGAGTTAGCTGGGCAGAACTCTGCTCGTTGTCAGGAAAGGGTGCCCTTGTTCTAAGTTGGAGGTTACCCGATCTTCCTCCAACCCTGCGTGGGCTTTGCTCACCTAATTCAGACCTAGAGAGGCCGTTCATCATGCTCGCCTGTATCCCGTGGTCTCCCCAGAGATGCTTGCGGGTTCTAAATATATACACACTGACCGCCACTGTCCCCATGCACAGCACAGTGGGTGTTACCAGGTTCTGCTGGAATCTCTTCCATGTTTATCTCAGACAGGCTGTCCCCTCAGCTGTCTGTCAGTGCTGTCTGGTTGCCTTCAGGTCCATCTGGTATATTTATACCACAACTAACAGAAATCACTTCTGCTCTTTGGTAGGTAGCTGTAGTTCCTAGTACATCCTTTTCTGAACTCTAATATGGGCTTTTTCATAGTTTCATGTCGACGATCATGTCCATGTGCACATGTTGTCTGAAAGTCTCTGAAAGATTGTGTGTGTGCGTGTGTGTGTGTGTGTGTGTGTGTATCAAATACAACATCAAATGGAAACTCCAACTCATACAGTAACTTACTTCTTAAATTACTGTTGCATACTTATATTTCTCATGGCTTTGAGATATGGTTTTATGACTATTTCTGGCATGCAAAATAAATTTTAATCAGAATTAAAACATGTTTTATTAATTAGATAGTACTACAATTGTATGATGTATCTCATTTCTCTAAGTTGGAACTCACCTTTTATTTCACGTTAGAAAGATAGATACTGTGTAGATTTCAAAATATACAGATCAGCCTAGAAAATGAAAGCCTTGCCTAGAGGGAAGTAGGTTAAATAAGGGAAATACTGACTAACTTGGACTTACGGACACCACTGGTTATGACAGAGAAAGATGCCTGCGCAGAATTAGGTCTTACTTGACTTCTGCTATGATCCAGGTTAAGCAAGAAGATGACCATTTAAGTTTCGTGTTGCCAAAGTATCCATCCAGCCACCAATTCTTTCTCCACAATTTTATGGAATGCGTATGAGGAACCAACAGTAAAAACAAACAAACAAACAAACAAAAAAACACAACAAACGTAAATTCCATCCTCATAGCATTTACTCTCTACTTAGGAGAAAGACAATAAACACACATATACCATGTCAGGTGGTTAGTAGTGCCATAAACATGCATAAAGCAGGGTAATAGGGTAAAGAATGAAGTGAAGGTGCTATGTTATGTAAGATGATTAAGAAAAACCTCTTTAATAAAGTGGCATATGTGCAGAGAGCTTTAGAACTGAGGGATTAAGTCAAGTGACCGTCCAAAGAAAGCCTGTTTTAGGCAGAGGGAAGCAAAGTGCAGAGGCTCCAGGATGAGAGTCAGCTGGCCTATTGGTGGAAGGGCAGGAGGCCAGTGAGTGGGGGAGCAGGGGAGCAGAGATGAGGTGAAGAGGACCTCAAGCCCTTCTATGCCTGCCAGGCCCCATTATTTCTTTGTTCTTGTAGATCTTGAAGATGTTTCTACCTTCCAGAACTTCCTTTTAGAACAGAAATGCCCCCAAGGAGAGCAAGATCTCAAGCTCATTATCATTGTCATGTTCATTTTTCTGTTAACTTCTTGAAGATTCGTGGAGAACCAGCAAAGATCTGATTTAAGGAAAACAAAGTGCCTAGGTGGTGAATTAAGGAAGGATGATATTATCAGAGAAAAGAGCATTATAATGTAGGTGAGAGGGTAACAAACAAGTTTATTTGATATTGGAGACAATTGTGTTTTGCCTACCCAAATTAATTCCCCTTAAATCCCTCTTTCTTTTCTGGAGGGCTCTAATTTTGATCTATAGTACATGCTCCATTCTTAAGCCATATGCAGCCATTTGCTCTGAGAAAACAACCTTTCTCCCAGGCTCAGGAGGGTAGTATGTCTTGTGTAGTTTGAGCCAATCGTTGTAATTCCATTTTCCTCATTAGTGAATGACTTAGGAAACAGTATGTGACCAATTCTGTCCAATAAGACATGAGGAGAAGACTGCTTGAGGCAGGAGTTTCTAGTAAAAGTTATTTAAAAGGTACAGGAGGAAAAGGTAGCTAATTCCAGATATTGGCGGGTGAAGATATCTGTAGCCATCTTGTGACCATGAGGACAGCTATCAACATGCTGAGGGTGGCTTGCATTGTTATGTGATTGACCCTGGCACTATCCACTGATGGGCATTTTCTTTGCCTCTTGCTACAGAAAGGAGTTCTAGAATCCACACCAAAAGGGAATAAACCCCAAGAATATATATTATATATACTTGTGATAACAAACATATGAAACAACCTATATATCTATCAATAGAGAATCATAAAATGTTATAATTAAAATTTATGTCCCCATTATATGTTGTTTTCAAAGAAAATGCTCACCATATATTGTTGGAAGAAACAAGTACAAGAAGGTATAAATACAGTATTTTCTCCAGATGTCACATATATGGACAGAGAGTCAGAGAGACAGAGATGGACAGAGAGATAGACACAGAGAGAGACAAATATATATTCATTATTCATAGAGAAAAAAAAAATCCAGAAGCAAATAGACCAAATACTAATAGCAATTACCTCTGGGTTGTAGAATCAGATGAGATCAGATATGTGAATTTGTTTTTATACGATTTTGCATTTCAACATTTTACAGTGAAAAGGTAGAGCTTTTACAGTCAGATGAAAAATTACTAATTTTACAAAAATCGAAGGATGATCCATGTGCCTCATAGACCTTCTCTAACATAACTTTTAACCTGTCAGAGTCTTTCCCATGAACTGAGAACCTCTGCGTCCCTCTGTCCAGCTTTGCCTCAATCTGGCTGCTACATCAGGCTCTTGCCTCAGTTTGAATACATTGCGGCAGGCAGGGGTCTAAGCACCAGTGTCTCCAAAACTGATGAGAATTCCTTGCAATCCACCTGTCTGCTACCTTCCTCTGTCTCACGTGGCCAGTGGGGCAGGCCTGCAGCAAGTATGACACTGGTAACTCCAGGGTAGTCCACTTGGGCGACACCCTGCCCTTGGTTTCCGCAGCTGCCTGTGTGTACGATGGTGGCCTCTGGGCTTCATCCAGCCCTCCTCTTTGGTGAGGGCTGATGATCTACACAAAGCAGGGATGACAGCGACTGGTCCTTCTACATAAACCTTCTTCCACCCCATGGGCCAGGGCAGTGTGAGACTAACGCATGCATGCAGGTGGCATCGGCAAGATTGCCGCATAGTCCAAATTAGGATGCAAGTCAGCTCGAGTCATTACGGAGGCTTGGGGCTTCTAAGCTAATTTACGGTGACCTGCAGAGGCTAAAATGAGGCAGAATCTGGATTGTTCCCCTATTATGAGACTCTGGGAATGACTCCTCCATCATTGGTAAGACAGGATATTTAGAGCTGAAATCTTTAATATTTCAGAAGACATATCAAGGAACAGTCTTAGTGGTCCCCCCTATTTCCTGGCATCAGCATCACCTATAATCTGTCAGCCTATATGTGTTGGGTGCTCCTCATATTATTTTTCTGTCCTATGACAGGGAAAGGAAACGGAGGGTGGAGGAACAGGTATATTACATGTGCACACGTGAGTGGTGTGATTGTCAGTGTGGGGATGCCCCAAGCTGTCACCGTTCAGGTTCCCCCCATCTCAGAGACTGAGGCAAGGGCTTGTGTGCAGAAAGTGTGTCTGGAGGTGATTTCCTGATGTAAGAGGAGAGTGGAAGGAGGAGAGTCCACAGTGTTATCAAGGTCACGCTAAAACGTTTACAGGGGGAAAAAAAGCTGCGGTTGGTCAGTGGGGATCAGTTTCACTGAGGCATCCTGGGAAGGGACAGAAAGGCTTGCAGATTGTCTGCCTGAAGGCTGAGAGGCAGGAACATGTTATCTACTAGCACCTGTCCTCCGCTGGTAGCTCAGCGCAGCCTTTGTGCCACCACCCTGGCCCTCGGCTTCCCTGGTCCAGCAATTGGTGCCATTTGCTGGAGGAGGGGCCCTCCATGCAGAGAACCTGTGCTGGCAGGAACTGTTCCCTCGAGCTGAGGTGGCCACGACTGTGTGACATGGTGACATGGACCACCAAGTTCCCAGGGTTTCGTCCAGGTGTGTGAACCTGAAAAAAACACACCTTGATTCACAGCCCTTAGAAATAGTACTTTCTGGATCAGAGCTTAAGACTAATTAGATTTGGCCTATGCAGTCTGTATTTAATTCATTTATTAAGCACCTATTATGTTTTTGGTGCTGGGGTAACAAAAATGGATGGGGTAGTTTTTGAGATTCCAGTTTGGTACAGGAGATAAGCTCATTACGATTAAATGTGTTACCTACTCAAAGGAGGTATGCATAGGCACCTAATGTGGTTTCCTGGGGAAAGTTGCTTTTATTCCAAACTGAGGAAGACTCCAGAGGGAGGTAAGAGCTGGGACATACATATGTGTGTGTGTGTGTGTGTGTGTGTGTATGTGTGTGTGTGTGCATAAAATTCTTCCTTTCAGAAGAGTTGTCTGCTTTCTGTGAATTATTTATTCTTATTGTCAAAATTCAAATCTAGAAGAATGGTAAGATTCATGGAGTGCAAAATGATCACACAATAGACTGGTTTTAGTGAAAGTGTATTTTCATCCCAATTCATATTTATGCTTTGGATACTTTTATATTTTTGGTTTCCCGGTAGTTACTTAAGACGCAGATGTAGAGAATGGACCTGAGGACACAGGGAGGGGGAAGGGTAAGCTGGGACGAAATGAGAGAGTAGAATGGACATATATGCATTACCAAATGTAAAATAGATAGCTAGTGGGGAGCAGCTGCATAGCACATGGAGATCAGCTCAGTGCTTTGTGACCACCTAGAGGGGTGGGATAGGGAGGGTGGGAGGGAGACAAAAGAGGGAGGGGATATGGGGATATATGTATACATACAGCTGATTCACTTTGTTATAAAGCAGAAACTAACACAACGTTGTAAAGCAATTATACTCCAATAAGGATGTTAAAAATAAATAAATAAAGAGCAACCGTGCAGCTTATTCCTAGGTTAGAATTTGTATTCAGCCAAAGAAAACCTTTGCACCTGCCACTAAAATGCGTCCACTTCTGGGTGGAATGCACCAGCTGCTCCCCAGCCTCCGACGGCACGCCAGGCAGCTCAGGGCTGAGAATGAGGCATCATATCCCAGGCAGATGAAACTGGTGGGGAAATTTCAAGTCAACAGAATGCAATTACCCAAACTGAAATGAGGCCAGGGGCATATCAGGAGGCCCTTCCCATCTGTTGAGGAGAAGGATCACCAGATATTTAACAAGGGCAAGTGGTCAGGATCTTAGTTCTAGGAGTCATTTAAAAGGCAGGCACTTACACAAAGACTAAAGGAAAACTGCACCTGGTATGCAAATCATACCTCTTCATTTGAAAAGAAATATCATAAAAAAAAAATGATGACATTTCCCCCCCCAAAAAAATAAATAAATAATTAAAAAAAAAAAAAGAAATAACACTAAGACCTAGAAGATCAGCCCCTTCTTGCTCTGGGAGGAAAGAAATGTTTATGGATGGGGAGGTGAAATATTTCTACATCACCTCCTCTTAACAAGGACAATTGGTTATCCTGGAACTGACAGAAAGAGATTTCCCAAACCAAACTTATTGAATCCAATACATTTATCCCTGGTTGTAATGGACAGGTCCTTCCATTACCAGCTTATGGAACAACACTGTATGATTTTTCTAGGGGTCTTGACACAGCATTGTTTTTTACCAAGAAACAAACCTAATTTTTAGACTTTGCAGCAAAAAGAAATAAGCTGGCTTGGACAGCAGCCTCTAACAGCTGTTGTGTGATGGTTGCTCATCGGAAACGTGGAATCCACAGGTTTGTTTCAGCGCATGGATCCCCTGCCTGTGTCCCCGTCCTGAGTAACATGTGTATCTTTCTCCCGGAGAGAACAGAAAAATCTGTCTCAGTCTCCAAGCCAATATGAACCCAAATATTGCTACAAGCCCCCCACACCCCTTGTCAGGTAGAGATGAAGAGTGAGGCATCTTGTACCAGATCTGGTTTGATGGGAATCCATCACACTGAGAAATAGACTGGCTTTCCTATTTTCCTCTTAATAATCTGCCCTCTTTATGGACCAAGAACTCAGCATTTCCAACCTAAGGGAGAAATAACAGAAGGCATCACTGGGCCAGATGTCTCCTTTTCCAACCGCTGCTTTGTGGAGATGTGCTGTCCCCGGGTTCCTCTGTGCTGCTCCCCGAAGTGAGGTGCGACAAGCCATCTCTGTATCCTCCCTCAAGGGACTGTTCGATGCCATGCTGGTGATCCTTCTCTTCCCCCCTGGAAGTAGAGAGGAAGGAAAAGAGATGAGCTGGTAAGGGATCTTACTCAGCATTGGAAAAAAGAAACTTCCTTTGTTGGGGTGGTTCGCTTTTAACTCTGCTTGCAAAGGCAGCGATCTGGGGAACCTGAGAGGTGGCCGGGGCTGGAGGGGCTGAGGCAATGAGCTGTCATGTTTCACGCGGCTTCCACCGTGGGAGGGAAGGTGCCACGGGCGCCCTGACAGGCTGAGTTATTTGCAGCATCTCTCTGTGTCGCCCCCCACCCACCCTCGCACCCACTGTGTGACAGCACACAATGTCATCATTTACCTGTCACAGTGGCAGTTAAGGTAGGAGATCCGGGTCCCAAAGTCCCAGGGTCTTCACACTGGTTTCTCCACCCTGCAATGCCAAACCTTCCCAGAAATTCTCCTAAGATGAGCCCAGACTGACCCATGGCCCATCCCAGCCATGAATAAGCACTGTTCTTAAATTCCTAACTCTGAAGAGGTGTAGGTGTTTGACGGCTCTTGCTAAATTCTGACCTGTGCTTTAACTACTTTTCTTTACTAATTGGCCAGAACAGATTTCTTAACTTCATTCATCCTTTCTTTTTTTTTAAATTTCTTGATAATTTGTGACAACATTTATCTCTCACAAAGGAAAACAGAGAATTTATTAGTAAATGTTGACCTAGGGCTCTGCAAAAGTTAAAAACTTGGCATTATTATCTAGAGGTTTAGCTTATACTAATTACCTCTGAGTTTTACTAGCCCTATATAACAAGCTACCTTCTGCACATTTTATGTGAAAGCCGCTTTTCTGAAAGGATGAAAGTTGTCGGAGCCGGGAATGAATTAGGTGCTAAGTTTTATTTCCGACTAAATAATTCTCCTCCAGGTGGGGAAACTTTTAGTAGTTAAATTGCTAAAAATGAAGATTCTACACGACAAAAACAAATCTCCAAGCAGCAATTATTTGCCTGTGTTCTTAGCATTTATGAGTCTCAGTAAACAGTCAGTACATTTATGTTCCCCCCATTACCTTCAGTCATAAACTTCCTTACAGAAAAAATGAATAATTACGTTTCCTGACTGCAGAATGAGCATAAACATTCAGAATAGTGAAGACTTCCCGGGATTGAACTATTTTCGAGGCATTGGCTAAAGAGTCAGGTAACTGTTTGGCCTTATTTTAGTTCTGCTCAGGGATGTCATCTCTAGAAGGCAAATCATAATCCGTGCTAGGCTGTTACTGAATGCAAGTTCATGCTCGCCACACAGTGAGGCCAAACGAACCGAAATGTTTGGAGCAGAGAAAAGTTTATTGCAGGGTCGTGCAAGGAGAATGGAAGGAAACCCCAAACTCCCCGAAGCGTTTCAGCAAAGCACTTTTAAAGGCCAGGTGAAGGAGGGGCGTGGTTAGTTGTTGCAAACTTCTTGGTGTCAGAATCCTTTGTTCTTGCATTGGTCCAGGTAGGTCAGGTCATGAGGTTCCTGTAAACCTCCAACAAGAAAAATGTTATTTTCAGTTCTGCAACTATTTATCTCTGTATGAATAGAAAAGAGTTAAACCCTTAAAGGTCAGAGCCTTGAGAATGGGCTATCCTGTATATTTCAGGTTATACGCGAAGCAAAGTCAATCAAATACAAAGGTTAAAGTAAAAGAAACAGATCTAATATGGAGTCAGATTTGTTCTTCCCTATGACAGGGCGGGCTGCTTTTGGATTTGGTGTCTCCCAGCACACAGCTGCTGGGAATGGCTGGGGGTCACACAAAGCCTGTGGCTCAGGTGTGTCAACCTCAGGTGTGATGCTGGTGTGAGTCTCCCATCCACTCTGGGGCCAGCCAGCGTACCCCTGTAGCCAAAAAGATGTAGTCTCAACTTGGTTTAACAAGTGTATCCTGGGACCGTGGGATACTGGAGTCAGAAGGGGACCTTAAATGACCTAATCACAACCTTCATTTTACACTTGGGAAAACTGAGGCTCCAGCTAGGGAGTTGATTTCTTCAGGGTCAGTCACTCACAGTCAGAAGCCCTGCGTACCTGGGTTTGGTACTCTTAAATGTCATCCCTGGGGTCAGGAAGGTGGCATAGGGTAGAGGGTAAGGAATAGACAAAGAAAAGAGAGTGAGTTAGGAAATTTGCAGGAATGAATATTTTCCTTTGTAGTTCATGTGGGTTTCATTATTCTTTGTATTGCAATCGGAAAAGACATCAATGCAATGTTTTCACCACTAGAAATGTGCAAATAGAAATGAGAGGACATAAGACAATTGTGTATTTCCTAGATGGGCACTTTTCAAACTCTCCAGTGAAAGACTTGTTTTTGTTTATTTCTAACTGTCTAGCTGATATTTCTGTAAATTACCAGAAAAATGAAATGCAAAAAGCAGACTTTCAAACTACAAGTCCACACTTTCATTACTTAGAGACAAGAGACATAAGATTCTTCCTATGAAGTTGATGGACACTCAGCCTCAAGCCCTGTGCTCAGTGGATATGGTAGGGTCTGCCCATCACCATTTGTCTGGGGACCACACTCAGGTAGCGCTGCTCCTGACCACCTTTTCCCTTGTATTTTGCACATTTGTCTGGTTTGAGTGTTGCACAAATTGTCTTGGTTTGACAAATGTTGCACGTTTGTCTTGGTTTGAGTGTAAAGACGATTGAAAATATTAGGTGTTGCCAGTTGTCCTTAAATTTAAACTCTATCAATTCTTGTGTCCTCTGAAAGGCCTGTGAACTGTGTCAGTGCATTGGTTAGGAGTATGTTTGGCCAGATTTAGGAACTTAAAAATACAGAACACCCAGATAAACTTGAATCTCAGACAAGCAATGAATAATTTTTCTAAGTATGACCCAAATATTCCATAGGACGTATCATATGCAATATTTGGAATATAGTTATATTAAAAACATACCATTTTTCTGAAATTCGAATTGAATTAGGTGTGCTGTATTTTATATGGTAACTCCAGTTAGTAGTATCCTTTCAGCTTACACTTCTGCAACTCTGGATTTTTCCAGCAAGAGGAATCCGTCTAGCCAATCAAATCTGGCCATATCAACCCAACTTGCTTAGCTATTGGCAGGTGGAAGCTGGACGGTTGATACAAACTGATGATCTTCCTTTTAGAAAAATGTGTTTCCCATGTAACAAAGCAGCTATTCATCTTTCTCTACTTTGAGGCTTTTAGTTTGGGGTTTTCCAAAGCTCTGGTCCCACTAATGGCACAAGTCATGGCAGACGGTGTACTTGTAAGAACGGCCACTAGAATCTGCCAGTTATATCAGGACCAAATTGACTCAATGGACTGGAAATAGTGACATTCTTTGCATGGAAATATACAGGGAGGCATAGTGATAAACCAAAAGAAAAAAACATGCTTGGTTTCTACAACATATTGTAAACAAGCTGGCAGAGCTGCATCAATATTTTTTAAAAATAAATTCAATGAGAAACTTAGAAGTACAAAGGCAGAATTAGTTGAAGATAAAAATAAAATCTTAGACACGATGCAGTTTTATTTTCATCCTTTTGAAGCTATATCCTCTGCCATTGGTTGCCGTTATTTTTTCATTATCCTCATTGAATAAGAGAATAGGTCTTTAGGTCTTTTTTTTTTTTTTTTAAGACAATGGCTTTTTAATATTTTTAAATTAATTTATTTTTTAAATATTTATTTATTTATTTGGCTGTGCCGGGTCTTAGTTGCAGCATGTGGGATCTTCACTGCGGCATGTGGGATCTTTAGTTGCAGAGTGCAGGATCTAGTTCCCTGACCAGGGATCGAACCCTGGGCCCCTTGCATTGGGAGCACAGAGTCTTAACCACTGGACCCCCAGGGAAATCCCAGTCTTTAGGTCTTAAATGAGAGTTTTGACTTTTTTTTTGATGTAGAATTGATGCTTCCAGACTTTAAAGACTTAAACTTTTCTTAAATTGCTGTCTCAGGTAAGGAGTAAATGGCTACTTAAAATACACATGTAATTTATTTTGATATCGTCACTTCTGGGAGTTTAAATTTCCTCTCAACTAATAATAAAAATCTTACTTAGAAATATATATATATATTTTTAAACAATGTTTATTTCACTTAATGAAACATATGCTGATTTTAAGACAAATTGGAAAATGCCAAAATTTGTCAAAAAGAAAAGTAAAATCACCAATAACCCCACCAGAAAGGGAAAGTTTCACTGTTGCTATTTTGATGCAGTTCTTCTATTGTCTACGTGTTTATATTTCATAGTTGAAAACCTACTGCATGTACAATGTTCTGTTTTTTCTGAATTTTTATATTTTCCATTAGCTGTTCAAGTTAAGCATTTCCCATATTGTTAAAAATGTTTTCTAAGGATCATTTTAATGGTTGAATTAACTTTATACTGTAATTTATTTAATCACCTAGAGTTGGACATTCAGGTTTCTCTAGTTATTTACCATTAAAATGCTAATGATGATCTCTTTTAGATTCTTAGAACTGAAGTTACTGGGTGAAAAGGATGGAGAGTTTTAAAGCTATGTATTTTGTTAAGTAGACATTTAATAGAAATGTATAAGAGTGCCCATTTCATTGACCTCCACTGCTGCCATATTTTCTTTCATTTTATTAATACATTCTCCAGAGAAACACAAGTAGTCAGTTGTGTATTTGCACATATATATATAGAGAGAGAGAGAGAGAGAGAGCAAATTATTTTAATGGATTGGCTCACATGAGTGTGGGAGCTGGCTAATCACAAAACTGTAGGGCAGGCTGGCAAGCTGGAGATGCAGAGAAGAGCTAGTGTTGAGTCTTTAGTCCAGCTGTAGTCTGGAGACAGACTTCCTTCCTTCTCGAGGGACCTCAGTCTTAACTCTTAAAGCCTTCAGCTGATTGGATGAGGCCTACCCACATAATGGAGGGTAATCTGCTTTACTTAAAGTCTACTGATTTAAGTGTAAATCATGTCTAAAAATTACCTGGCAACAACATCTAGACTGGTGCTGACCGTACAACTGGGCACCATAACCTTGCCAAGTTGACACATGTAACTGTGTATTAACCATCACATCTGTCATCCAAATAGAGTTTATGCTGTGTGACAGACAGCCACGCTCTTTCTTTCCAGTTTGCTATGAAGACGTAAGTGGCTTATTTAGGATGTTTCTATATACTGTGAGTTTTATGTTTTAAACACAAAGGTTTTCTCATCCGATTTTGGAGTAAAGCATTTAAGATTTCAATCAAGGACACTGAGGAAAGAGCCTGAGTTTGGACCTTATACAGAAATGAGGCAGGAGTGTTCCTCTACTACGTGATAACTGGGTGAGTGTGGATCAGGTAGTTAAACCTGCTCCTTCTCAATTTTGTAAAGTGTGAAAAATCATACCCAGTTCCCAGGTACTTGTGAGTTTTCACTGAGGAAACATTTATAGGCATCTCCTCCAATGTCCAGTATGTAGTTGGCCATCTATATCTGTGTTCATTTACTTCTTTGCCTTCTTTATCTCTTAACTAGTTAACACCACACCCCAGTACTAACTCCAAATAGTCAGTGAAAGAACACTTTCCTTCTTCTGAGTGTTCAGTATGATAGCAGTTCTCCTCCCATGAAAAAAATTTTTTTTTTAATTTTATTGAAGTATAGTTGATTTACAATGTTGTGTTAATTTCTGCTGTACAACAAAGTGATTCAGTTATATATATATATATATATATATATATATATATATATATCCTTTTTCATATTCTTTTCCATTATGGTTTATCACAGGATACTGAATATAGTTCCCTGTGCTCTACAGTAGAACCTTGTTGTTTATCCGTTCTCTGTAAAGTGGTTTGCATCTGCTAATCCCAAACTCCCAATCCTTCCCTCCCATACACCCCCTCCCCCTTGGCAACCACAAGTCTGTTCTCTATGTCTGTGAGTCTGTTTCTGTTTTGTAGATATGATCATTTGTGTCATATTTTAGATTCCACATATAAGTGATATCATATGACACTGGTCTTTCTCTGTCTGACTTATTTCACTTAGTATGATAATCTCTAGGTCCATCCATGTTGCTGCAAATGGCATTATTTCATTCTTTTTTATGGCTGAGTAATATTCCATCATATATATGTACCACATTTTGTTTTTATGCTATGATGGTTAATATTTATTTATATTTTATATTCTACCAATTTTCAGAACGTTTTTGAGTTAGGTTACAGTAAAAACATACACAGAGTTATTTAAAAGTCATGTTTTGGAAAAATATTTAAGGACATGGAAAGGTAATTGTTATATTAAAAAAGTTACACAGAGTTTCCACAATATTTTCACAGCTTTGTAAAAGAGAATACATATCTAACCTGGAAGAACATATACCAAAATTTTAAGAGGAATGATTATCTTTGAATTGTAGTATTTAAAAATTTTCCCTTTTCTGCATTTCAAAAGTACAATGTAAATCATTATTTTTGCAATCAGAAAAACATAATGTTATAAACGTACATGCATACATATAATAGGATAGAGGTGGGAAATAGCATAGAGAAAAGAAAGTCAGTATATTTTGTTCTCCTGAATAAATGAATCTAAAATTTACAAGACTTGTTCATTTCCTGAGGCTTATAAAACAGCTACAAATTGTTCATACTTAGTGTTTTAATTAATACACAATTTTTTAACATCTTTATTGGAGTATAATTGCTTTACAATGTTGCGTTAGTTGCTGCTGTATAACAAAGCGAATCAGCTATATGTATACATATATCTCCATATTCCCTCCCTCTTGTGTCTCCCTCCCACCCTCCCTAACCCACCCCTCTAGGTGGTCACAAAGCACAGAGCTGATCTCCCTGTGCTATGCGGCTACTTCCCACTAGCTTTCTATTTTACATTTGGTAGTGTATATATGTCCATGACACTCTCTCACTTTGTCCCAGCTTACCCTTCCTCCTCCCCGTGTCCTCAAGTCCATTCTCTACATCTGCATCTTTATTCCTGTCCTGCCTCTCGGTTCTTCAGAATCACTTTTTTTTTTTTTTTTAGATTCCATATATATGTGTTAGCATACTGTATTTGTTTTACTTTTTCTGACTTACTTCACTCTGTATGAGAGACTCTAGGTCCATCCTCCTCACTACAAATAACTCAATTTCGTTTCTTTTCATGGCTGAGTAATATTCCATTGTATATATGTGCCACATCTTCTTTATCCATTCATCTGTCGATGGACATTTAGGTTGTTTCCATATCTTGGCTATTGTGAAGAGTGCTGCTATGAACATTGGGTTGCATGTATCTTTTTGAATTAGAGTTTTGTGCAGATATATGCCCGGAAGTGGGATTGCTGGATCATATGGTAGCTCTATTTTTAGTTTTTTGAGGAACCTCCACGCTGTTTTCCGTAGTGGCTGCACCAATTTACATTCCCACCAGCAGTGTAGGAGGGTTCCCTATGAAACTTCAGTTTTTACTTTTTATGAGTATGTTTCGTTTCACCTTCCATGATTTCCTAAAGTAGCATGCATTAACCACTGATAAATAAATGAGATGATTTTAGATAATCATTTTATTTATTCATTTATTTAACGCACATTTATTAAGTGTGTATTAAATTCCAAGGACTGCTCTAGGTGCTGGGGATATAACAGGGAATAAGACAAATATGCTCCTTTCCCTTGTGGAGCTTAGATATTAGCGGGGGTGCTACTCAAGCAAGGAAACCAATGAATACAGAATCAAACGAGAAGTAATGTTGGATTAGTCAGGGTAGGCGAGATGATGCTGTGGTAAGTCACCAAATCTCAATAGCATAATCCAACAAAGTTTACTTCTCATGCATGGCAAGTCAGTGGCTGGTCCAGGTGACCTATTCAAGGCAGCTGTTCTCACCCCTCTGAGATGCTTACTCCATATCAGCACATGCTTGCCTCAGAGAAGAGTGGACTGGAGAATCAAAGAGCAGCAGTTAAAGCTTTTGTGGGTGTCGCTCGTAAAAGCTTCATATTTTATTGGGCATAGCAAGTCATGTGGCCGTTCCTCCTTTCAATGAAATGGAGAAGTGTGAGTCTTGCTAATCCTAGTGGTAAAGGAGATCCAGATGCGCCCGCCACAGTATTGAGTGCTACGAAAAATGTATATAGAGAGTTGGTGGATAGTGTGCATTTTTTAAAAAGATAATAGAAGCAAAATAAACATGAGCTTTATGTATATTATTGCTTAGAATTCTAATAAAGTTCACATGGATTTCAGAAAAAATTGAGCCAACTTAAAGAAAATTATTTTTATTGTTTCAAATTGGTACTCAGATATGAGAAAAAACATTAAGGTCATTTGTGAATGGTTGAAGTTTGAGACGTATTGATTTGTACGTCTCTTTGAGGACGTGGGTGATGATACCGTATTTATACTGGTGCCCTCGATTTTTTAGGCCCAGAATAGAGGCTCAATAAACTGTTGTTGAAGTTAATAGTGTTCATTGTTTTAAACTGCTCTTGCTTTTCTACTTAACTGTGTTGAACTATAGTCCATTGTAGTTTTGTCTTGAGGCTTGAAATTTTCTTCCAAGGCCAATTTTTATTGTCTTTATCTACATTAATATTTTTACATTCAATTATCATTTAAGTTTGGGCCACACATACTTGAATGGTAGTCTCTTTCTTCTCATTTGTCTCAGACATTTTCTTAAACCATTGGTAAGGATTCAGTAGGAGAAAGGAAAGTTGTAACATTAATGTTGGAATTTGCAACCTACCATCTTGTCTTTAAGAAAACAAACAATTTTTATGTTTCATACTCATTTGGCAACTGCTGGGTTGGAAAGAGATTTCACAAATTTGAATAAAGAGGGCAGGAAATGACACAATTTTTGCCTTTTATGTTTTACTCAAGGTCATGCATGTCTTTCTTAAAGGTAAAATAGAATACTCCTTTTGAAGATAATATGATTATGGTTTTTCCTTATATCTCTACTGTTCTTTTACTTTTGACTAAGTCTTTGTAATTTACAAAAATAAATCATCCAGGGCTTCCCTGGTGGTGCAGTGGTTGGGAATCCGCCTTCCAATGCAGGGGACACGGGTTCGAGCGCTGGTCCGAGAAGATCCCACATGCCGCAGAGCAACTAAGCCCCAGGGCCACAACTACTGAGCCTGCGCTCTAGAGCCCGCGACCCACAACTACTGAAGCCTGCATGTCGCAACTACTGAAACCCGCACGCCTAGAGCCTGTGCTCTGCAACAGGAGAGGCCACCGCAGTGAGAAGCCCGTGCACCACAACGAAGAGTAGCCCCCGCTCACCGCAACTGGAGAAAGCCCGCGCGCAGCAATGAAGACCCAACGCAGCCAAAAAAAAAAAATTAAAATAAATAAATAAATAAATCATCCAGAGAGGGGACCCAGTTCTTCTCTGAGTGGCTAGGTCAAGAGCAAACCAGAAGAGTCTCTGTCTCTACCCAATTGACCCTTATTTCAATACCATCACTTCCCCATCTCTGGATGTATGTCTGAAACATCCTCTCAATTCTGTTAGCCAAGAACTTGTCTTAAATGAGTGCCTCTCCAGTCTGTGCTGTGAATCACGTGAATCTATAAGAGTCCATGCCCTTTCATGCAGTTTGCTGCTTTTGGATTTGTACAAAATTTGTTTATTTGGCAAATGGCACACAGCTGCCTTCTGATTTAGAGAGTGCCTTAAACTAGTTCCCTCCTACCTTAACTTGATCATTTAAATGGAAAGTGCTGCAGCTCCAACAGAGCAGACATGATATAAAAACTATTTCTGACATGACTATCTTGCCCCCCGAATCTCCATGGCTACTGGGATGTCTGAGGGAAAAAAAAATAAAAAATGAATAAAACACAGGTTTTATGATCCTCACAAGGGCTAAACTGTCTTTACATTATTTAAGAAAAGCTTTAAATGTCAGTGAATGTTCTTAAGCTAATGACAATTAATGCCGAGAAAATACCGATAATCCAATGGAATAGAATAGATTTTGGGAAGTGGCAATTTGTGTAGAAATTGCTAATAGTATTGACACATACTGGGAACTTTGCGTATAAGTGGGCTATAGCATGCACTGAGAGGAGTTATTTATTTGGCCTTTTATTTGTAAATAAGACAGTAGTCCTTTCCCTTTAAGGAGCATCTTGGCAGTTATGAATGAAAGAATACTGATGTCCTTTGTCCAAAGTGGCCGCATTGGCAGAAGCCATCTAGGATCCTGATCCTAGGTGCCTTATAATTTGGAGGAACCCCAATCTTTCATTTAGGAAGACAGCATTCTGTCGTTGAAGATGATTTGGATAGAGTCCTGGCTGTACTGTTAACCATCACTAATTTAGCTTTCCCCACCAAATTCCACCAAGGCTTGTAGATCTTGTCCCAGCCTCATTCTCTACTCTTTACTCCTCTACTCTTTACTTGCTCCCTTCCAGCCCCTGCACTATATCTGGCACATTCCAAAGACACATGCTTGCTGCCAGGCTTTCTGTTCTTACTGGTCCCTCAGCCTGGGATGCTCTTCCCCAGGTGCAGGCTTGTGTTTATTGAGCAGATCCAAGGTGTTATCAATGCTTCACATGTTTAACTCAGTGAATTCTCAAAATAACTGTATGAAGTGGGCAGTGGCATCGGATGGATGAGGCGCCTTGTTCTGAACTGTGTAGCACTATATCCCCTGCACCCAGAAATGTACTGAAAGATGGATATGAGTTGGGTTAGAGTTGTTTCTCATATTTAAGATGTCTTATTCAAACATTTACGGAGCAACCATTTGGTGCCAGACGCCATGCCAGTTTTAAAAAAGATGAAGGTAAACAAGAATGATGGGACCCCCCTCCTTTCCTGCTTTTCCTGATGCTCTTAGAGCATCGTAGAGAAAACAAGCAATTCATAGGCAGTGACATAAGATGAGCGTTATATTAGCGTAAATACAAGGTGCTGTGGGAAAGCCAGAGTGCATAGGAAGCCACTGGGTGTGGGTGGTGCTGAGACCAAAGGGTGGGCTGGAGGATCTGCTGAAGGTGGGTCTGGGAGAGCCCCCCTGGCAGAGGGGATGACCAAAGGTCCTGAGAGCACAGCCGAGTCCTGAAAGCAGGGCAGTGTCACTAGGCATCAAACGTAGGGGGCAGGGTCTACTGTCTGCCTCTGGAGAAGAAAGTTAGGTTTTTAAGTGACTTGAAAAGTATACCAAAAGTCAGGACTCTATTGTCTGAGCAGTGAGATGCTGCAAAGAATTTTGAAATCAATGGGATTTTTATTTAGTATCTGATTCAGTTGACTCTCTCCAGCTAGGTAAGTTGGAAGTAGTTCCATTTTCTAGATGAGACCTCTGAGTCCCAGAAGAACACATAAACATTGGAAGACTTGATTTAATTTTCTCAGTGACAGGGCTTCTACCTCCTACTCTCCACCCTCTCCCCTTCCTTCCTTCCGATCGTCGTTCTTGTCAAAAGTCAAACATAAAACTATGTGCCCACCATCCTGATCTGTCTCCAAGGAACCTACCTGCACTCACAGGGCTCCCAGAAACCAGACCCCTGTGGGAAGCCCATTGCCCCGGGGGTGGTAGGGCTTGTACATGGGACCACATTCTCTAGTCTTCTTGCCTAGGAAGCTGGATTTGTACCAGGAACCTTTTATCTGAAAAGGCGACTCTGGGCTGGGGAGAATACAGCCGACTTGACAAAGTCGAGAGGAGTTCAGTGCTGGTCTGCCCACGCTCTGGGCATGCGTGAGCCCTCAGCAAAACACAGCTGGCACGTCTAATTTTAGCCTCGCCTGCCTTGAAAAGGGACCCTTTAAGGAAATATATTTCCTCTGAAACAATCTGTATTATAATGTAGCAGCTGATAGACACGTCAGAATACTACTTATTATTGGTGGAGAAACACCCTGCCAAGTGATTATGATTTTTGTTCTTTGTGTTTGTGTACGATGATATCAGGAAAGTGATTAAAGCCTCCATGAATCATAAAGAGATAGACAGTGAGAGAAACAGTGATTTTATTTATCAGGACGATCATAAACCGAAGGGGACACCTCTTTTGATTTTTACAAAATGGATGTAATGATCAGATTGATTATTTCTGCTATGATAAGTTGCTAATTGTGATCTGATGATGCCTGGCTTGTTACGAGCAGTCCTGGAGTGGACTACAACATTTCTTCAATACTTACCATCCTCCACGTCCTCCGAGAAGTAAAAGGTTCGTTTTTAAAGCAGGTCTTGGATTCCTTCGGCTTTTAGTGCGTTCACAGGTTTTGAAAGCATCCGGGACACACTTTTTCCATTTTCACCAGCCAGCTTAGTCCGTCTGCCTTGATTTTTTCCTCTCTCCCCTTCCTCCCTTCGTCCTCCTGTCCCTCCCGGGGTCTGCTGTGTTTTGTTTCGCAGTGTGGCTTACCTGAAAACTTGGCAAGCAAAGCAAAGAAGGCAGCTCTTGTGCGGGGTTGATGGAGGGAAGGATAAGGAATCATCCGCCGCCCACATTTGAGTTCCCCGAGAATCAGCGGCAGCGGTAGCAGCTTTGCTGCAAAAACCGCTTTGCTATTCGAGATAGCCAGTAGAGGGAATCGGAACTTTGCTTGCAGCAGGGGTTGAAGCAGCCTTTTTTTTTTTTTTCTTGGAGGAAAGACTGCAGCCTTCTGGACTGCGTACGCTGCTCCCTGGAGGGGCTCTCCGGGTCCCACCCACTGGCTGGAAGGAGGGGACGTGAATGAAAGGACAGGACAAGCACCGAACACCATGTCACTCTGGGAGGGACACAGCAGCAACTGAGCTGTGAGAGGTTTTTTTTTTTTTTTTTTTTTTTTTTAGTTTTTCTTTTCCCCTTTCTTTTTCTTTCTCTCCCCCCCCCCCTTTTCTTTTCCTTTTTTTTTTCTCTCTCTCTTTTTTTTTTTTTTTCGTTTTCTTTAAGGTGGGGAAAGAGACACACAGGAGACAGGAAGCTGATCTGCAAGATTTCCGAGTTGTGCTAAAAGGACTTTGATTTTTTTTTTTTTTCTTCCTTTACAAACGCTGGCAATTGACATCACTACGGACAGCCGGGTAGAGAACAAACTGCCTCATCCCAAGTGGACCCCAGGCGAGAGCTGGGGAGGCTGTGTGGGGTTTTTCCTACAGATCCCCCACCTCCCTCTTTTTTTGGTGTGTTTCTTTTTAAAATTCTTGCTGTGTTGGAACTAGTGAGTGGTGGAAGACTCTCGGAAGCCTCATCAGTCATCGGGACTGTCAGGAATAGTGGTTCCAGAGGAAGCTCGGCCTGGGGCACATACCCTGTCATCCAGTTCCCTGCCTCGGAGATAGAGATTCCAGCTACATGGGCAAACGCCTGGATCAGCCACAAATGTACCCCCAGTACACTTACTACTATCCTCATTATCTCCAAACCAAGGTATGGCTCGCTCCACAGTCTGGCAGCAGTGGGGTGTCCTTCTGCACTTGGGATGGGAAACAGACAGGCATGTGAATTATTATTTACCGCCTCCCTCTCCTTACCCCATCACCTCTTCCTGCTTCTTTGAAATTAGTAACATAGCAATGGAGTTAATGAAGCAGAGAAGGATATAAGAAGAAAGCAAGCCTGGAACTGGTGCTTTCTCTTTAAGGAGAGATAATAGTTTTACTTGAGTTCCTTTGTTGTTATTTGGCTGCCTAGGTGTTCCTGATATCCGTCAAGTCCTTGGCAGATGGGCAGGGTTGTTAAAAAGGAGATCATAACAGTAATGGTCAGGCACAAGAATACAATTTCAGGGGCTTTTCTGGTGAGCTCTTCTTTGTTTGTGGCTCTAAAAGGTTTTTTCCCACTGGATAGGACACGCCGGGGTGGGGGCGACTCAAACTTTTAACCGCTGAGTGTAGAATGAAAAGACGGGTGTGGGAAGGTACACGGTAACTAATTCAAGTCTCTTAGAGTTTGCTTGGGTGCATTTTTGGTTTTTTTATGGCCTTATTTTATACTGAGGATGATTAGGATGCTAGAGAGTGAATTTAGGAGCTTTACAATAGATGTTCTTTACTTTTAGAAGCTAGACGTTGGCTGCCATCAGGAGGCCTGGCTGGGTCTTGAAAAAGAATGAAATATACTGGTGATAATTGGACATGAATTGGTTAAATACTTTAGGCTTTATGTGTGTGCTCAGATGATCATGAGGGGGCCAGTGGCAAGACCACATCACTGAACAGTGGGTCATGCCAATCATGAACTTTATCCTGCAGTTCAGACATGGAAGACTCTCAGGTGTGAAATCACTGCTCCTTGTCAGTTACATCGGACTTAATTTTGGGGGAAAAATGTTGGTTGTTCCCCCTTGAATGCGTGGATTGTATTCCTTTATGGATGATATTATTTTATATTCCATTAGCCAGACTCTACCGTGTTCTTGATAAATACGCCGGGAGTGAACAAGGCATGCCTGAGTGATCTGTGCTGTCACCAGGACTGGGTGCTGTGATTAGGGTTTGGTAATTCATGCCTTAGTTAGCTCTCATTTATTCTCTCTCACCAAACAATGCTGATTTGTAAACCAGATCAGGCAGCAGACTTTCAGTATTATATTAAAGATTGTTCTTTTTTTCCCTTCCTTTCTCAGTAGCTTTACAATTTGCCCTGCCCCTCCAAGGTCGACTCACACTGCTTTTTGCCTTTGTGAGCATTTAGTTTGGGCTGCTGCTGAAATAAATAGACCAGCCCGCCTGCTCCAGTGGCTAGAGTTTTAACTCTTTGGGGGATTGGGAAGAGAACGCTGCCTGCCTTCCTCAAAGAAATGGCAAAGCAAGGACAAGTTAAAAGGGGACATTTATCGTCATTTCTCATCCCCCAAAGAAACAGAAACAACAAACAAAGGTTGCATGAAAAATATCGCACATTCCATCCCCTTTAGTCATTTGGCTAAATTTTTCCAAATGTTTCAAAATTCATGCTTTCTTTTTGGTTCTTGTTTTCTCCGATGAAGTCTATTCAGAGAAGAAACTTTAGATCAAAATGAATGGAATAATTGCTTTTTGGTTTGAGATTTCTTTTAACCTATTGCTAGCAGGAAATAATGTCGGGCACATTATATTAAAGGCACAGGACCAGCTACACTGGTGGGAAGTGTGTGTGTGTGTGTGTGTGTGTGTGTGTGTGTGTGTGTGTGTGTGTTGTTTGGGCTAAAGAGGAAACATGGGGTGTTGAGGGAAAAGAGAGCTAGAAAAATAGAGAGGGAATTTAAAAATAAATCTGTTTTGGGGTCCTATGTAGTTTAGTGTTGTGTAGACAGGCAGCATCTGGATCTTGTTACTTTCAAGCTAGTCAAAGCCATCAACTTCTGGAACATTTTTAAAGAAGTTAGATCCATTAGGCGACCTCAGCTGATATTTGGGTAATCAGATCTGGGTGGTAGGGAGTATAAGATCAGCTACTTTGGCTATCATGGTAGTTCATATTGATTATTACGTTGTAAAATTTTGACAGTGCTGTGAAGTTGTCAAATATCATTACAGTGGCTCTGAAATGACAGACATTAATGACATTCTTGGAAGCTGAAGATATGAAAATGTGCCCTGTTTGGGAACTTAGGCACTCAGGGAATGGGAGGAAGGGTCAATGTGCAATATTTTAAAATATGGGAACTTTCTGACAGCATTCGCACTGTATAATAAAGTCCCATCACACCCCAGCATAGCGTGAAAACAACCGGGTTGTTTCGGTAGCACTTTTTGCTCCTTTTACACTTATATCTCAAAATATAACCTATAGTAATTTTGAAGGAAATGCATGCTGCTTAGATTTATTTGCTAAGCCTAGGTGGAATTCCATAAAATCCACTGTCCTTCCAGCCTTGGCTTGTAGTTTTAATCCAATTTTAAAATCATTGCTTTTTAAAATGATGCTGATATGTAAAGAACATTTATGGTTGATAAAAATAGAATTCTGTGGTTGACAACAAAAATCATATTCTGGTGATACCGTGCCTTAAACTGTTCTCTAAATTCAGGTGTTTTTAACTAACCCACAAAAGCTATTTGCTGACATTAGTTTTGGTTGGAAAATCTTCATGGGATATTTATTATTGTATTCATTCAGAAAATGCCAAAATACTGAGACTTCTCTTTCTACCTAAATATGTGTGTTAAATGCAGCTGCTATTTTCTTATGATAAAACAAAATGAAAACGGATTTTGAAATAAATGCAAATGTCTTCCATTTCCTCAAATGCAATTTAAGTTTTAGAAAAACTTGTGACACTTCCCTGCTTTCTCTGCTCCCCTTATTACCCATCACATTAGAACCAATCTCTTCATTTTGTTGCTTAAAAAGAAAAAAAAAAATAGAAATAAGATACTTATGCTTTTGTTTCTTTGAATAAATTTCCAGATGCTTAAAATGTTATATTAGAAAAATGTATGTGTAAGTCAAATAAAAGGAAAACCCATGGCTGACTTGTAGCTGTTGTACCTTGTAGTAATGTGGGTATAACATGCTTACTCTCCCAGACCTCACATTAAAAGTTGTCACTTGTCAATTTTCCTTTTGACCAATTTTGTTATCCTAGCCAAAGAAGCAATTTCTAAAAAGAACATTACTTTTATTTAGAAGTAATGAAGAAATTTTGGTGACATGTCCTAATATTTCAATAAGAGACATAACTGGATTTAAAAAAAAGACTTTCATCAAAACGAATTTGCTGTTGGAAAAGCCACCCATAATAATCAGCAAGTTTTAGAGAAAGGAGACCAAAAAATAGTTTCTTAGCTTAATGATAATATATGCAATGATGTTTGCTTAAGTTGTAACATAATATTTCTCAAGAATTTTGTTACAGCCCATTCCAAATAACCAACCTGTTGCTATTGCATTATGAGACCCAGGGTGAATTTCAATCTGAATTCGAGGTACTTTGAGGGGGTTTTCTTGGAAAAACAAATGAGTTGAACTGGGAAAGGTAAAGAGTAAAACGTGGTAACAGCCTGGTGAGTTGATATTTTGCAGTTGAGAAATAGGTATTTCTCTCATATGTGATATTTAGAAAACTTTAGTCATCTTCATGAAACTTTAAAACTCACCCAAGCACACACAGCAAGTTTGTCTTTTCTTCCTTTCCACGCCCTTGCCATATCACTCTATTTCTCCCAGTTCAGTGCAGTTTCTAATCACTCTGCTTTTTCATCAGTCTGCTACCTGCCCTTCTTTGGCCATCTGCTTCCCCAGAAGACCTTGAAGAAAGGGGTTCAGATCATGGAACCCTGACCAGGTCTCCCTGGCTGGTGGTACTCAGATTCTGTTCAGAGCCTGGTGTGAAGTTGGGGTCAGGTGGAGGAGTAATTCATCACCAGCACACTGATTTCAGGCTGAATTTCCAGCCATCTGCAGCTGGACAGCCGCCCGGCCCTGAAAGTCTAGCTGGACCCCAGTTGTGCCATGAAAAGAGCAGACACTTGAAAACACAAGGCCAGGGCGGCCTGCAAAGGAAGAGGGAGCCTCCCGTGGGGCCAAGGATATTCTTAAAGATGTGAATGTACAGGTCCTACAAAAGCAAAACAAAACAACCCTTCACACATTTCTCACACATGAAAATGTAGAAAATCTTGCAGAGGGAGGGAGTGAGTTTAGAATTTCCTTAGTACTTCCTGCCTCAGATTTGCATTGATAGTCAGAGTTGGTAACTTGCCAGTTACCAACCAGTTTTGTATGTTTCAGCCTTGAAAACTCCCAGGTACTGTTTTCCTTTAAAAGACTGAAACATATAAAACTGGTTTTCTAAAAATCTTCCAGCAAGATAATTTTTTAGGAATAGCTCCACATATTTCTTTCACTTCCGGGGGGTTATACGATAGCATGAAATGATGATCGATCTTGTCTCGTGTTAGAATGTATACTATTTTAATTGGTTTTAAATGAGAGAAACATAGAAACAAGAGCCTACCTTGCCTTTTCAATTTGGTTTTTTTTTTTCTTTACTCCTCCAAATCTTTGTTTGCGTTGGGATTTTCTTTCTCTAATGTCATCATTGTTTTCAAACACTAAGTTTGGTGCCTACTAAAAGGAGTAGAAATGTAAAAAGTTCATGGTGTTTTTTTTTTTTTTTGGAATAATTCCAAACTTAAGGGAAACACCATGTATATTTCTTTGAACAGTATCTTTCCAACACATTTTCCTTTCATTTTCTCTCAATTTGGAAAAAGAAAAACAGAATTAAAACTCAAACCTATTTCCATGAAGTAATAAAATGTATTTGAGGGTTGGAGGTAGGGGCCACGTGAAGGAAGAGGCCCTAGAGAAGGAAGGATGCACATCATTCCAGGTCTTTCTGGCTCCAGGAATTCTGGAAAGCTTCGTTTTTGCACCAATATGATTTACACGATCCTTTTTGACATTATCAGTCTTTTTGGCAGAGAGGAGTCTCAGTCACAATGATGCCCATGCCAAATTCTAAGAAAACCAGGGTTTTCCTTTAAAAGAAGATCTTTGGAGTGTTGGACTTCTTATTCAGAGTAAATGGTTGATGTTTATCCAAAATTGACTTCAAGTACTACATTAAAATTGTGTTTTGTAACAGCCTCATAAGCCACAGCTGTATGTGATTAAATAGTGTAATATCAAAAGCATGTGAGAAGAGACATTTTTATGCTATAGCTGTTCGCAGCAAGAGTACAGATGGGGCTGAGGGGAGCCCAAGAGCAGAAATGTGTGTGGTGATACGTGTGTTGTTGAGGATATGTTATGATACGTTGTGTTGAGGGTACGTGTTGCTATTTTTGGCAGTAGTGGGAAAAATGCTGAACTATTTTGGATGTGATTAAAAATATGCTCTTTGAAAATGGAAACCAACATAAAATACCAATTTTTATTTTAAATATGGAATGCCATTTCATTGCAAAACACATAGTTACTGAATGGATCTGAAAGAAATACAGATGGAAAGATGAAAGTTATTCCCATGAAGCACACATTCAAAAAGCAAAAGTGAAGTTTTTCCTTTCTGTTTTGAAATTATAAATGGTTTTCTTCTCTGTTTCATTGCTACTTTAATCTATGGAACTATTGTAAGAAAACCTTCAGGCCATTTATCCCTAAACAAAAGAGTGATACATAGTAAGGATCAGCGACTTAGAGCAAAATAGGTAGCAGTGTGATTCTTTTTTAAGATGTTTGAGAATATGATATTCAGTTTGGTATGAATATTAATATTTTGTTGCTAGTGTTAAAAATTACATAGTCACACAAGGAGACAACTTTTGTTTCTATTTCTTTAGCAGGGATGTTATAGTAAAGAGGCTTTAACTACAATGTTTTTGAAAGACTTCATGAAAACTATAACCTCTCATCTTCTAGAGATTATCAATCTATAGGATTACTAATACTAATAAAAGATTTATTACTAAGTGATCATTTTCAGGGCCTTGAAAAAACCCATAGAATTGGCTATTTATTTTCACATTTCAAACATTCAAAAGCAATTTTCAAAAGGCAAGAAGAGGTGTGGACCGAGGTAGGATTGGATTGTGTTTGTTTTGGTTTTCAGTTTTTCTTTTTCAAGTTGATATTGGCAGAGAATTTGTTCACATAACTTTATTTTTCCATGTAGGTTTATTGGTCAGGAAATATATACCATGTAGAATCAGATATCTGAATGAAGTTTTGCTGTTCAGAACATCAACCTCTAATATACATCCAATTTCTAGAGGATGGAGAGTAAATTATAAGACATTCATTCTGCTTTTCTTTGGGAGAATTATCTGATTTGTGTGTCAGTGAGTTAGTTTCTAGGACAAGTTCCCTAAGATCCCTTCCAGGCTTAGCGTTTGTGACTCTTGCTTTGAGATGGATGAGGCTGCTTTGATATATCAGGGATATTTGGGAGATGACCTTGGATTTGTGTCACTGATGAGTTTTTGTTTGGGTCCTCAGCGCTTTCTACAGAGCAGATCAAGCGCTGCTTTGCCGACTCTGGAGGCTTGACACAGGAAACTGTCTGCATCCTTCACCACATCTAAATCCAGGGCACCCAGAGAAACACCCCTATCACCCAGGAGTGGGTGGAGAACAGCTCCCAGGGATGAGGCCAAGTGACCGGCACTCTTTAATCATCATTGCTGGCTTTGTCGTGGTTCAAGTTTTCTTCCTTGAGTGGGTAAAATTAGGCCTTATGCGAATACTTGCTCTCTTCAGGTGACAAAAGAGCTGAATAGTGATGCATGTGTTTGGCTAAACCAGTTGATCTCATTAAGATCCTGACAGCCCTAGTTTCATGAATGAATCTAAGAGCTCGTGTACATGTGGAAATAACAATTGATAGATGAAATGCTATTTTGACTGGAGTTTGCAAAACCTTCAAATCCCTGAACTTCTGAATAGTAACCTTTAAAGCGCGGGGAAAAAATACTCTAGCAACCAGAGTGCATGGTATTGTAGGAGAAAAATAATATCTTCTCCAGGACGCATAAACAAAAACATTCTCTTTTCCTCTCTTTCTCGCTAGGTATTCTTCTTGGTCCCCCTCAAAGCCCCTGTTACCTGAGTTAATGAAAGTAAATGGAACCCTGAATTTTGTTTTTATGAATGACTAACAAATACCGAAAATAAACTAGACTACATACACAGTCAAGGCAACCCTGATAATATCCTTTCCTGTTGTGTGGAAAGTAAGGCATACGAAGAAAAATAAATCTCATGATATTCTAAATATTGGTAGTAAGTGTTTTGGGGAACTGATTTTTAACTTGTTCTAGAATTAGTTTTCCTATCATTATACCGTAGGGTTAAGAAATTGGTATGTATTGCCAGATGCAGGTGACCTTCTGTTTATCTCATTCTTAACTGGTGGTTTTCAAGCTGAATATGGATGATGTATAGAATTTAATGAGAATTTTGGAGAAGTCTTCCTATTTTTACCTAGGGGCTGCTATTTATCTTAGTCAGATTTCTGATTGATGACAATTTAGTGAAAAGGAAAATGGGAAACAGAATGCTATCTGGTTTTCTGGAACTGTTTAAGATTTCTTAAAAGGTTTTCTTACGTATGCAAGTCATATTTGAGGCTATTACTGATGACTGTAAACTCTTAGGTTGCCCCTTTTAAAACTTATTCACACAGATTGGATGGTGGCATCCTGAATATAACTTAGAACTAAGGTAACTTAAAATTCAAGCAAATATACATTTTTTCTCCCTTTCTTTATTTTTTCATTTTTTTAAGCAAATATACTTTTAAAGTCCCAAATAGTTTTTTAAAATCTTTCTTTCTTTCTTTCTTTACTTAGCTGTGCCGGGTCTTAGTTGTGGCATGCAGCATCTCTTAGTTGCAGCATGCAGGATCTTTAGTTGTGGCATGCGGGATCTAGTTACCTGACCAGGGGTTGAACCCGGGCCCCCTGCATTGGGAGCACAGAGACTTAGCCACTGGACCACCAGGGAAGTTCCCCAAATAGTTTTGAGTAGATGAAGTATTTGAAGAAGTGTGTACAAAGCTTGGAAGAAAATTTCAGACTGTTTTCAGGGATACCATACAAGAAAACCATATGACATACCCATGATGTTGAATTTCTTCTTGAGAGATGAGAGAAGCAGATTTTTTTTAGCTTGATGCTAGTCCCTTGAAAGGTTGTGACAGCTCTTGTGTTAGCCTTGGTCTTGGCTTTCAGCCCCTCGGTCTCTTGTTCATTGCCAGGCATATCAGTCGAGACTGTGCCTTCAGAAGTAAGGATGTTGTGTCGTAATCTAGGTAGGCAGGGAAATCTGAAAAGAATAAAGTTCTGATGTTCTTTTCTCAATTTATTCCAAAAAGTTAACCATTGACTTTACACTTTATTATTCATCTGTTAGGACAACTGGACTTATGTTAGCAACAGGGAATTTTCCCTTTCTGGCTTGTTCTTGTGTTTTACTTTGTTGATAAGCTGGAAAAAGATGAGGAAAAAGTGCAAGGGAATAGGTCAGTGAACAGGGAAAAATTCTGATCTTTTAAATAATTTTATTGAAGTATAGTTGATTTACAAGTTTGTGTTAATTTAACATGTACAGCAAAGTGATTCAGTTATACATATATATATTCTTTTTCACATTCTTTTCCATTATGGTTTGTTACAGGACACTGAATATAGTTCCCTGTGTTATACAGTAGGACCTTGTTGTTTATCGATGAACAGGGAAGAAGTTTTCTCCAAATTTAGTGATGTCCTTTAACAATGGGAGAAGTAAAGGGTCATTCTAAAACCTCCATATTTTCTGAACACTTTAGGAGCCTCCCACTTCTCAACAAATATATTAAACATATTAAAGTGTACCCATATTCCACATCAAATTATATTTTTTGCAATAAAATATGGAAAGAGTTTTTATTATTTTGCCACTAAAACTCTCTGAGTACGAGTAAATTCATTTATGTGTGCTTGTGAATTTATGTGCGCTTACCATCTTGCATATGTAAGTGTTCTTGCAAAATGAAAAAAATTTAATCTACAGATCTTCTTGAGGTACAAAGAAAGATTATTTCGGTCTCTACTAAATAGAACAATGAATAAAGTTGGCAATGTATTATGCTTTGTAGAAACAAATGTTTGCTAATTTTGGTTTCACAGTTTTCTTTTTCGTTTGGAGGCAATACATTTTTCTCATCTTGTCAGTGCTTTTGTGGGTCCCTAAAGTGATCGGAGAGCCTGAAAAGCTGGCCATATCTCTACCTACTGTGACATTTTGGCATTCAAGATATCTCTGTATTTTACTAATCCCAAATTTCCAGGGCGGGACATGTGTTAGAACAGCACAGTGTATTGGAAAATGTCATTAACATTCTTTGGCTAAAATATGTCACAAGCAGATACATTGGATTGACCTTTGGTGGTGAGAGCAATTGAGAGTTCCAGATCTGGGTGCCAGGTTCACAGAATTTTTTCATTGTGCAATTGGTAGAATTGTTTACCAATTGGAAAGAAAAAGAGCTTGACTGTAACAGGTGTTTCCCTGGGCTCTCAGCTTAGGGTCCAAGTAGGAGGCAAGTTCCTGGCACAGTAGTTATTTTATGGCATAATCTTTTAAATTCTTCTGTTTCTAAATAGGGTCATGGGTTTTTTACATGTATTAAAACGGCCACCTCCTCCTGTTCCCCAAGTCCATGATTATTCACCTTGGATGACTTCTCTTGGTTTCCAGAGGTCCCTGTCAACCCTGCAACATCTGTGTGCCTCTGAAAGCAGACAGGTCTGCACATATGCACACCCCAGTCAGATCCACCATGACTCTCACAGTAGGTGAGCACCCTGAAGATACTGCTTCTCTAGCCCTAAGCCAAGCACGATGCTTCCTTCATTTTTATTCTGATTTTTATTATTTTCAGTAATATAAGAAAACAAGGATGCCAGGTCCAGAGCATGGCCTTCTCCCCCCACCTCAGTCAAGAAGGACTTTTCTCTGTCTCTCTAGACCCCTGCATATGCTCACACCGGAAAACTCCCTCCCCTCCCACAATCTTGAAGGGAAAATTCTCATAGTCACCCAATGTTTTGATTCTCCTCCTAATTACTCAGTTTTCCTTCCCAGCCCTCTAGCCAGATCTCACCAAATTTCATCAGCAGATTCAATGAATAAGCTTTGATTTCTCTTTCACAAACATAAAACACACACACACAAGCACACACACACATTTCTGGAAACTTTAAGAATTGTTTCAATGGTTCTGATTTTCTCTGAGGCTAAAGGACCACTGAGAAATATGGAGGGGCAAAGTGGTCTTAAGGAGACATATACTCATTCTTTTCAGGTCTAATAAGTTTTTTGCTGCTAGCTGATGGCAAAAAGGGATGAGTCTCACCAAAATACAGATAACTAATAACTTTTACTTTCTTTCAAAAATGTAGTATCTTCCCATGATCTGAGATATATTGATAATGTATTATGCAAATTAGATATATATTCTTTTTCCTCCATTATTCTTGATAGAATTTTTTAGAAATCTTATTGATAGAGTGACTCTAATTTTTCCCCAATTTCATTGTTTATTGTTTATATTGTGGAAATTCTAATGATCCTCAAAGCCTGTAATGTTGAGGCTGTCAATAGCATGGTAGAAAAAACTGGCAGTTCCATGATTTTAATTTTACAAGTGATTTAGGAGAAGCACCAAGAAAGATAAAACAAAGAAAAGAAGAAAGAGAAAATAAGAGGCTAATGTTATCAAGTTCTAATTTATTTTTGAAAATGTCTGGAATTTGACTATTTTCCTTTCCAAAGGCAAAGAATAAGAGCTGTTTGCAAAGGAAGTGATAGTTTAGGAATCAAAGAACCATCTTCGGGAAAAACTTTGATGTGAATATAGAACTTGATTTGGAGGAGTCATATATTTGAGACTTTTGGTGTCTTGTGAAAAAGTAAAATTCAATGCTTCTGAGGACAGCTTAGTGCTTTGTTCTAGCACAGCTTAGTGCTTTGTTCTGCTTCCACATATCAATGCACTTGATAACTTCCAGCACCTGCTTTTCTTGTTCTGGTTTACCCATCACTCGTTCCTACCGATGACCTGGATAAAAGCCTTATTGATGCTTTTGACTGGAAACAAGGGTGTTTTTTAGAAGGATATTGAAATAAAATTTTTACACGTATTTGAAATTTCTATGTATAAAATGTTCATATAAAATTTTTATCTGCTCAAAAATATAATCACGAGCGAAGCTCTGTTGTTCTATGTAGAAAGGATCTAGCTTTGAGTGGGGTAATCCAATAGAATAAGTTATGAAACTAGCAAAGCTGTATTGGCATAAAAATTGTACAATGCTAACCAGATGGCAGTGATGTTTGAGGGCCACCGATGTGCCCAGGGATCCACAGAACTGTTGAATTGAAGATGTGAATGCAATCGTGCTTAAATGCCCTGGCTCTCAGCACATTCATATGTTAGAGGGTGGGTCCTGGTGAAAGAGTGTCTAGATTTCAACACGGTCATTGCAGTTTAGGTCAATAGAGGTCCAAGAAAAGTTAGCTATTATTGTTATTATTATTCATGGTCTGTCTTTTCTGCCAAGTTCATTTTACTCACTTCTCCATCCTTATTCCATTTAGGATGTCTGTCTGTAGTGACCTCACATTTACACTGCATCCTCTCCATCTCCCTGCCTTTCCCAGATTGTCCTTCCTGGGAAACTAACTCTTTTCTTTCTGTTTCACAGCTTCCACTCCCCTTGCCCTTTCCCTCTCACCCCTTTTCTCCTATCCTCAACTTGTCTGCTATGGATTTGCCTTCTTTGCCTCCCTGCCTTTAGCTCCTAAACTTCTTCCTCCTTTTTGTTCCCTTTGCTCTCAGTTTCCTCTTATCTTTTTAGTTATTGCTTTTTATTTTTTCCCATTTCCTTCCAAGGTAGAGTGGATTGGATTTTGACTTTCTTTTCTTGCTTGGTTGTAAATCTATTTTTGGCTTTCAAATATACCTTTACTTATCAGGATCAGATTTGTTTCAGAGTTAGTCTGTGAACCCCCTGAAGACTAGGACCACAGGGTCTTCATCTTTGAATGCCCCGCAGGATCCAGTAGAGTGCCTGGTGCAGGCTGAGTGCATAACAGAAGGTTTTTAACGCGTATTAACCTGTGTTGTTCAGTGTGTCTCATGCAGTCCTCTGTTGCTGAAGGCAGTGATTTTTAAAACCAGAGTTGCTGAATGTTCCCTTCACCTCTGTGATGCTTTATGTCAAAAGGCATTTTGTGTAGCAGAAATAAGTCTTACTAAAGTAAATTCTTTTACATATACCAACTGATATATCACTCCCTACCCCACCTTTCTCCCCTGAAACATGTGGGCCACTAGGACCCCAGGACTGTTGGCTAGAGTTAGGTTATGTACGCAGCTAATGGGACACACTGTGATAGCAGGTGAGCTCAGTCTGAAACTGCAATAGGAAGAGAAGAGAGAGAAGAGAGAGAAGGGAAGAGAAGAGAAGAGAAGGGAAAAGAAGGGAAGAGAAAAGAGAAGAGAAGAGGAGAGAAGAGAAAAACTGACACAGTGTTGCTTCCCAAGATGCTGGCAAGAACATCAGAACGCATGCCAACTTGGAAGGACAGAAGTGGATTTCAAAGACAGCCAGTATTTGGAAATTGGGGATGAGAATAAGCAAGGAGGTCAGGACTAAATGGCAGTGGTGGTGGTTTGAGGGGACTGGAGAGGCCATTCCTGAGCAGTTGCCAAGACTGTCAGCTTATATATGCAGCTTCCTTCCTTGGGTTGGCGGAGAGTTGGACATATCAGGAGGTGAACTCAGAAGACGCAGCTAGGAGATGGGTTGAGTGCTAGGCCCATCTTTTTGTCTATTTTTCTTATTTGAGACAGAGAATCTTGAGTATAATAGTCATATATTATCTCCCTATGCCATGTAAATATCCACAGCAATATGGATTTTTTTAACTCAAAATTTTGAAAAGACAACTTCGAAGATCAAATAAGACTGACAAAATGCCTATTTTGGGAAAAGAAAGCTCTAGTTTCCCTATACAATTAACTAAGCAGGTATAAAGATATGTCGGAAGTAACGATAGATGATATAAGATGGGATTCTGATGTCAACTTCAAAGGCTTCCTCACTAAGGAATGTATGGAAACAATAGCCCAGTTGTGGCTGCAAACTGTGTTTTTGGTTTGGATGCCTCTTGATTTTTCCAAGTTGTGTTGAATCTCTTATGTTTGTTCTGCAGTTTTGTATTTTTTTTTTCTCTACCATGTTCTTTTGTTTGCATCAAGGCTCTTATTACCATTTGTAGAAAATATAGTCTCTATATATGTAATTCCTCAACATTTAGTAAATTTTTCTACTGCAAAGTAATCCAGACTAATCGTATCTAGCCAAACAACTCAAGATATATATTGAAAATATTAATAATCTTCTTCTGCACACCACACTGGTCTGTGAAGAACTCTCAGAAATAACATATGTTAATACAAAAATCATATGTGCCCTTCTATAACATTCTTTATGCTCATACAAACATACAGTCAGATCTATGGTATCTGAGATCAAACTGAGCAGGTTATTTTACTCCTTTTTTCAATGGAAAACATACTTTGTGCATTCTCCCCAGTTCACTAGACATGTCCTTTTTCTTAATTGTCAGGGTAATTGTTTCTAGTGTGTTTGCATCACATTTTATGCAGGTGTTGCCCATCGATGGGCATGGATTTTTTTTGCCAACGTTTTGCCATTATGAATAATGCTACAATAAATGTATAAGGTACTCATTTCAATACTGAAAAGTGAATCATTTATCTTCTAAGCAGGTTTGCTTCCTTTTAAACACTGAAAAATGCCTTGATGAGTTCCTTATTACACAAGGATTGACATCAGTGCTTGGATTCTTTTTTTTTTTTTTTTCATTAAGCAATACCCGCCATCATTTCCTCATTTCTTGGCATTGCTCTACCCTTGATCTTTTTTTTTTTTTAACATCTTTATTGGAGTATAATTGCTTTACAATGGTATGTTAGTTTCTGCTTTATATCAAAGTGTATCAGCTATACATATACATATATCCCCATATCCCCTCCCTCTTGCATCTCCCTCCCACCCTCCCTAACCCACCCCTCTAGGTGGTCACAAAGCACCGAGCTGATCTCGCTGTGCTATGCAGCTGCTTCCCACTAGCTATCTACTTTACATTTGGTAGTGTATATGTGTCCATGCCACTCTCTCACTTCGTCCCAGCTTACCCTTCCCCCTCCCCATGTCCTCAAGTCCATTCTCTATGTCTGCATCTTTATTCCTGTCCTGCCCCTAGGTTCTTCAGAACCTTTTTTTTTTTTAGGTTCCATAGATATGTGTTAAGTGCTTGGATTCTTAACCTGAAGATTCTGTGTCCTGTGGGACTGACCTGCCCCTTTGTGTTGGAGTGATAAGGGTTATTAAAGTCTGTTCCTTTGGATGAGAAGACGAACTTCCGGATTGAGGCTTGAGCTGAAAGGGAGACTCTCACATTTGGCAGAAGAAGAAATGTCTCTTTGTGTGTGTGTGTGACACCCTCATGGGGATCCCAGCGGTGCTTGGGGTCAGCAGGACCAAACATTTCTTTGCTTCTTGTCCATCCCATGGGGCCACACTTGTGTCCCAGGTTGATCTGCTTTGTCTGCCACACATATTCCAAGTTGAAAGAGCAATAGCAGGCGAGGACAGCTTCAGGCAGCCCAAATCTTCCTAAGCGGTTGGAATCTAGCTGAGGCATTTTTGTACTAGAGCAAATATTCGTGTCCCAAGAGCTTGGACATCAGGATTCTCCTTTTTATGTTATTATCTTCGGAATACTGCAAAATTATATTTTGTGATAGCCCTCATCTGGTGGACTTGTTTGGTGCTCCTTGACCATAGGAGGAATATCCGGGTATATTAACTGAGCTGGAAAAATGACTCTGGAAAATCTAATGAACCTCAGTGAAATCTGATTTTGTTTCTTTTTTCCCCCTGTACTTGTCCTGTTTCTCACTTCCGATGTAAATTTTAATTAAAGTTAAAACATGGCAATGAAAAGAAGAAAACAAAAGATGCAGAAGATGCTATGCTGGGCTGATATAGAAATATTTACCAACTGAAATCCATCTAGAAGACAGTAAGATCATAAAACCTCAACTGTTTGCTCTTCCTATAAAAAAGGTAAATCAAGGACATGTATTTCTAATAACACTTAATTCTATTTAATGTATTTATATTTCATAGCCTTTTAAAGTTTGATGATCAAGTTCCACATGCTTCTTTGGAAACTCAGGGAGTATCCTAAACATAGACCTGCAAGGATGACTTTTTTCTCTTATTTTGTGTATGAGATGAGAAGGAGAGCTTAGTTCAACACAGGAAGGCCATTTTAGCATTTTCTCTTTTTACAACTAGAATACCGACCATTTTTTAACCCATGCTTAAAAAGCAACAGTATACCGTACTTCATATATATTTAATGCAAGTTGAAACATTTTAACCAAGTTTGGAAAAGGAATTTAATCATGAGAAATGAAAACAGCGCTTTGGTTAGGTGAAAGGACTCTGAGAGAGAGGTCTGGGAGGCCAAATTTTTTGATTCTAGAACTTGCTTTAATACCATATCCCCAGGGTTTCCTGACCTTTTTGTATTTCAGTTTCCTGCCACTTCTTCCCATCATAAGAATATTTAGTTATTTGTTAAGAATGTCTTGACGATCAATATTAGACTAGTAGTAATGTGTTTCAGGGTTCTGTAAAGAATGCCAATATATTAACATATTATGAAAATGATAAAATATAAATAAGAACCATTAACTCCAAGAGATTGTTATAAGTGATAACAGTAAGAAGAGGGGGACTGAGAGGGCTAAAATTGACTAGATACATGAATATAATGGACCACAAATCCTTATAAGAGCTCAGATCAATGCCCTTCACCGAAACATTTCTTTGCACTTCCATTATGTTTCTCCGGCCTCCGTCTCTGCCATCAGTTGGATTGAAATCATGTAGAGAGATTTGCTTTCAGTATTTCTCATACTTCTTCCATGATTTTTTTTATTGTGGTTTTGTTTTGGAAAGCAATGCAGGTCTGTTTCAGTGCTTCATAGAAAACTCACCCTGCAGTCTGAGATGAATCTATTGAGAAATTGTCTGGTTTTTACATTGCTATATTTCACAATACTTGCACTTTCCTCATTTAAGTTCCCAGGATGCTTTTTGTCCCCAAAAGTAACTAAATTAGAGGAGGGAGGAGTGTCATTTTCTTGTAGCCATCTTATAGGGTGTCAGCCCTTGCTTCCCTAGAGCTATAGCTCGTGTTTAAAAATGCTTTGAGTGAGCTCGTGTTTAAAAATGATTTGAGTGAGACCAGCACTGGCTCTGGGTGTGGTATTGGGTTTTAACTAGATAATTTTCCAGACTTGTTCATTGGGGAATGAAGGAATTGAGGTTTTTTAGTTTCTCCAGCTTACACTGAGTTTTCAAATATTATCAAACTTGCTCACATGTAACATCACTGAACTTAATTGTAATTATTTGTTAATCTTCTTCCAACTGTAACGGCTTCCCTCACCTACATCTTCATGCTCAGAACCCAAGGGCCATCTCAAAGGTCTTCCAGCTGTGTGACCCTCAGTCCTTGCCCAGCATCTGGTAGGTGCTTGATAAATGTCAACTGATGACATAGAAGTTGTTACGTATCCTGAACTCTAGTAACACTTATTGATAATACTTACGCTTTCTGGGCACTTAACCATTTTTTCTTCCCCTTGTTTTTTTCCGAATAATTCAGCCCCCAGAGGAAAGAATCCTTGTCCTCCTCTTCCTTGTCTTGCTCTCAGACCCTACAACAATGACCTGCATGTAGGCCATGCTCTAACTCTCTAAACATCCTTTAATTGATTGTAGAATCTTCTGGAAAGTTGAATGAAACTACTCCATATTTATCTGTGCTTCTGCTACAGTTTTCTTTATTCCTTTTTAATTTCAAAATAATACCGCACTTTCAATTCCAAAGATACATAGAACTAGGAAGGAAATATAAAGGTGAAATTCTCCTCAAGGTGTTTGGCTTTTCTTTTCTGTAAAGTATTTGCTTTATTCTTGCTCATTCTCATGTTTACTCTCAAGTCAACATTGACTTAGCAAAAAACAGGTGTCTGTGTACACCTGCTGTCTCCCACACCTTCGTGTATGTTTGGCTTGAAGATGCTTTGGAAAAGGAGGAAATAAGATTTTTCAGTGTTTGTGCACTGTTGAATTATAATATCTTATAGTCCAGTGCTGTGCCAATTTATTTCGTATCCTATAGTTATTAAGAAGTGATTTGGAACGTGGAATTTCTGAATGTGAAATCCAAGGTGTCAATCAATGCACGTTCATAGAGCTCTTCCTTAGGCTGGCCCTGTATAGGGGGTTTTGAGACAGGCTGGGACCTTGGGGCCCTTTACAGCAGTGCTTGCACATGGACAAAGGTCTTCTTAAGCAACAGCATACAAAGAAACTGTACGTGATTAAAAATAATTGCATGCATGTGCTGTTGGGGCAAATTATAAACAAGGTACCAAACGGCCACAAACCAACTGCCATTTGTGAGTTGCTGGGAGCCAAAGCAGGGTCCTGTACCTGATCCCTGCACCTCCGGGGCGGTGGGCAGACCATCTAAGCCACACCTGCTGCCCCACCCACCGATCTGCCCCGTTGTTACCCCACTTAAGGACCCAAGCAGGGGAGTGGGCGTGGGCACCTGACTCTTGCTTCTGCTGTCTTGAGCCTTGGCCCAAGTCCACATAAAGCTTTGCCCGCAATTCTCTGGTGTCCTCTCATCAGTTTCTATTGACTAGAGAGTCTAAGGACTGGGGTTGGTAACAATTTGTTCAAGACAGAAGGAGGTTATACTATGATTCTTGCTCTTCAGACGACCATTTATTTGAGGAAACAGAGGTGACACATGGAACAAAAGGGAGTAATTAGATACTAAATTGTGTGACATTGACTTAAAGAGAAGGGACAAGGGCTGTTTGGGCAAGAAGAGCCATGAAGGGAGAAGAGAGTTTGGGGTGAGTCTGGAGGAGAACAAAGGAATTGGACATTTGGCATATTGGCGAAGTCAGGGAAGGATGGGTGGGCACTCCTGCTGGAATTAGAGCAGGAACATAACATAGGCATGAGGTACAACTGGGGGGATACCAGACAGTGAGGAATCAGACTTTGCCGGAACAGAGAATGGGTAGCAGAGGGCATTGGTTGGGTTCCCAGAACACAACAATGACTGAAAGTCCTTCGAGGTCAGAAAAGAAAAAAGTGAACTATTGTTTAATCTTTGTAGAGGGAGTAGATTTATACAATTCATTCCAAAGGCATAAACTATAAATGAAAAGAGTGATAGACTTAAAATTCTTTATTTTTAATGCAATTCCCACATTATGACTACAGACATATTTATGCATCTTCATCTAGCACAACCCTACCATAATTTAAAGTAAAAAGCAAGTAAACAGTGTTATAAAAAAGGTTTGCAGTATAATATTACTAAGGTTGAATACTCTGCGTATAAAATAGGCTCCTACTATTCAACAGGACAAAAAGAAAATGAAAACACTCCAATAATAAAAGGGAGAAAAATTCACAAATGAAAAAAATAGAAATAGCTAACAAGCGCTCAAAAGTATGTCACTAATAATCGAAGAAATGGTGACTAAAATAACAGTGAGATATTATTTTTACCGGCTAGATTTTTCAGAAGTTAAACATTTCTTAACAGCCAGAGTACGTTGAATTATAGGGAGGCAGCAGCTCCCAACACACTGTTCATACTCAGGGGAATATTAACACATAGGTACCTTTTGGATCTCAGTTTGAAAGAATGTATCAAAAGCTTTAAGAATGTGCATGCCTTGTTATACAGCAAGATCAATTCTAGAAATACCTGCTAGGGGATAAAAGTATGGGTGTATAAAGGTGCTTATTGTGGCACTGTATTTAATAGAGGAGATTGTAAGCAATCTAGATGTCCATATATATGGTGTAGATTAAATAAATGTTGTTATACCTTTACAAAAAAACACTTATGCAGCCATGAAATCTATGCAGATGGATATATTGAGCAGGGAAAATGACATATTGTTAGGTTTTAAAAATAAGGTATACGGATTCCAAACCTATTTTTAAAATCCTGTATGTCTGCGTGTGCATGTTTATGTTTGTCCTGTGTTCACCTGTTCCTAAAAAAACAGGAATGATTTTGTTTGGGTTTTTGGATGACACATTTTTTAAGACTTTTAAGTATGAGTTGATGATCACTCAAACAATTAACACTGGAAATTAAGTTGTTTCCAAAAAATAATGATGACAAGTTAAGAGGGAGCCACACAGTTAGTAGAGGGAAGCGCTTACAAATTGTTTCACTGGGAGGGAAGAAACATTCATAAAAGGAGTGTTTTGGATTGATTACTAGTATGTTGCAAGATGTAGTGGTGCAGAAGGGTAACATTTAGGATATCAGGCTAAACCTGGATGAGCATAGACAGGAAAGCACGAAGTATCAGGGACTGGAAAAAGGGCAGTGTGGTAGGTGGCACGGAGGCTGGAGAGAGGGGCTGAGAATGATCTGAAAATAGACTATGATCCAGTTTGAAATGTAACTTCAGGGTGACAGTGGGGCTCCCAGATGAAGATGTGCTGTAGGCAAGGAGGAAGATCTGAGCATGAAGTGAGTCCAATGGCAAACACAGATTTAGGTGTCACCTACACAGAGGTGACATTTGATGTGATAAGTGTGAGTGAGATAACCGGAAATGAGGACAAAGCTGAGATTGTAGAGGGGATACTAAAGAGAGTTCATGCTCCTTCCTCCCTACTTGTGCCCTGCATGTACTTCTGGTTTAAGATCATCTTCAGTATGGCAAAGCTCTTGCAAAGGTTAAGAAAAGAATGCGTTACTAGCAAGAGTATTTAAGTGATAAACCTCAGAGAGTTTAGAAAATGGGGCTAGCGGAAACTCAACCTATCTTAAAGTCTGAAATCGTCTTTTCCAGGTTTTAATTTTATCTTTACATGCAATTGTCCTTGGCCATTCACTTCCTGTTTTGTTGCAGTGATTCTTTTGTGTGGACCTATTTTTGAAAAGTTTTATTTAGAGAGCATGAGATAGTTGGCGATGTTTCATTTGTTTGCGGGCTTGCTTAAATGATTAGTTTTTATTTACTTGTTTATTTTATTTGTTTGACCAACTGATTATTTTGTGGGATTTCTTTCTCAAGTTGTACTTTAGGGTACTGGTTCTCAAACTTTAGCATACATAAATAATCCTCTGGTGGATCTTCCTTCCTCCTTCTCTCCCTCTCTCCCTCCCTCCCTTCCTTCCTTCCTTCTTTCCTTCCTTCTCAGTAGGTTTGGGGTAGGGCCTAAGAAATATTTCTCATGATCTCCTAAGTGAAGTTGATGCTGCTGGCCTGCAGACCACACATTGAATAATACTGTTCTAGGAAACATGATTTTGAAGCCCACTTTCATTTTCACTTAACCATCCTTTCACAAAGAACCATCCAACTACATTACCAAATAGTCTGTTGAAATGTACTGACGGTGGCACTTCCTGGTTATTATAATGTACTCTGCAGCCATTTATCCAGATTTAAATTTGCCTGTAATTTAAGTAATTAAAATTATTTTTGTGGTTTACCTCTCCTGACCCTGGTACCTTCATACATTCATAATACGATTGGAAAGAGACTTCAAGGGGAACACAGTGAGTTATCCCCAGGATCTTGGCAAAAAGAAAGACTAGTTTGCCTTCTGATAGTTAAAATTAACTGACTTTGCCAGTACACATGGAAAAGCAATATTTATTCAATAATGTATGAAAATCTAGTTTAATCAGTGATTTATTAAAGCTATCTAGAGAAAAAACTATGTTACAGAAAGGACTGACAGTTGAACACATGTGTGGTGCCCTGCCCAAGGGGAAGAAACTTTGAATCCTGAAATCCAAGCATTCTTGCCAATAAAGAAGGGGTCTCTGCTATGTGACTCAAGCTGGTCTGGGGAAAAACATCACTTTTGCCTGTTTATTTCTCTGTTTTTTTGTTTAAATGTATTTATTTTTATTATTTATTTTATTTTTGGCTGTGTTAGGTCTTTGTTGCTGCACGCGGGCTTTCTCTAGTTGTGGCAAGTGGGGGCTACTCTTTGTTGTGGTGCGCAGGCTTCTCATTGTTGTGGCTTCTCTTGTTGTGGAGCACGGGCTCTAGGTGTGCAGGCTTCAGTAGTTGTGGCGCACGGGCTTAGTTGCTCCGCGGCATTATTTCTCTGTTTTTAAACTGCATTTTATTAGCAAGCTCCCCATGTTACTATTTCTGCAAAATGTGAATATGCTGATCATAATATGTGTGTTATCTATGATAAATTGGCCTTCTGGTTTATACATTAGTCTCATGTGAGTTGAGTTAGGTTGCATCTGTCCCCAGGATTCTGATCATCTCGGTGTGTGCTGAAAAAGTCCAGTTCCTGAATCTGCAAGGCTGGGGAACAACCATGATGCACCATAAATTCACCAAGACAGCAAAATGCTGGGTCCTACGAACAGCCAACAACCAGGCCTAAATGGACACTCCTCTGCTTTTCTGAGCACTTTACCTGCAGTGCATTTGTTCATTCACTAGGAAACAGAACTAGAGAATTTTATAAAACTGAAAGGAACTTTGAAGGCATTAGGGCTAGCCCTTTCATTGTAAAGTTGAGACTATAACCTTCCACTGGAGTCTGATTATCTCTTGAACCTGGCGGTTGATGGGATCCAAAGGCAAGGTTCACTGTCAAAATATTCCACTGCCTGTGGGGTGTTTCTCCTTTGTGGTGTCTTAGTCTGAAGTGTGGTGCTTGGCATCGGGTTCCGGTGCTAAAGTCAGAGTGAGAATCGATCAAACCTTAACCTCGAGGCCCCTTCCTTAATTTAATTTAAGAAGCACATATTTGCATTAGAAAACCTGTCTGTTTTGCTTACCTTTGAAAGTGAACTTCACTTTCACTGAATTTCTCTTTTTAACCTTTGTAGCACAGGATGACACTTCTTTATAAAAACCTCAAAGAATAAATCCTGGTGATGTGAATATATTCTTAAAAATGTGCCAGAGGGAAAATATACATCAGAGTTCCAAATAAGGATGAATGGATTGTGGGCCTATTGTACTAGGTCCATACATTTGAAATTATACTTTCAAATATGCATTAGTTGATAGAGGGGAATAGACTAATTTCTTTTTCTTTTCATAGAGAACTCCATATATGTTTGCTTTTATGTTCTGTCCTAATGGGAAAAAGTGATCATAAACACTTGATTCTAATCATTTACTATCATTTTTGGGTTTCAGTTTTTTTCCTCTCTGTAATTGGAATCAAGGATTAGGAATAATGTTTGCAACTTGCCCAGTATGTGGTTCTTTGTATGTATTTGAGTAACGGTAGTTATTCTTAAGGAATATTTTAAATCAAACTGGTATTTAGAATGGGTGGTAAGACTCCAAACAAAGGCACTGCGAGAATGTTTGGACTCACCACCACCCTTTAGTGCTTTCTCTGCCTTCTTCAGCTTCTCACAGTTGGATCCACTGAGGTCATAACCCTGCAGACAAAGCCTAACCCAATCTTGGCTCATGTAAGAGGGCTATCATAGCTCTCACCTCACCACTTGGAGGATCCTGGGAATAAATTGCCCACCCAAGTATGGGATGTGGTAACCTGACCACAGTACTGCCAATGCCTGGCATTTTTGCATAAGACCACCTCTGGGTAGAATGCAGAGCCGTGCTTCTCCCTCACCCCCTCCTCACTAACTGTTCAGTTATTCTACGGGACCTTCCTGCCCTGATGGTGCACCATGCGGTTTCATGGGGATGTTCTGGATCCCCAGCAAGATTCAGATCCATCCTCTTCCTCCTTACGGAAATCTAATCTTTTGCTGCATCCCAGGGACCTGAGCCCTCCCTTACGTCACTTCCCAAATTCCCAGATATGGCTCTTTACTGACTTGACTGCCTTCCTGGTTTCCCCACCATCCTAATGAACATCCACAGTGACTGCTTCTGGAAACATCCTCTGAGTTTTCCCTTTAGAAACCGCCCTTATGACCAACCACCCACCTGGCCCCTGCCCACCTCTATGAACTCATCGCCTACCCCTCTCTCCCTCACCCTTTCCTATTCCAGCCACAATGGCCTTCTTTCTGTTACTCTAACACACCGAGACCTTGGCAAGAGCTGTTCCCTTTGCCCCAATTCCTCCCTTACTCTGCCCAATCTGAACAGGAATGGTTTCTTCTTGCTGGTCAGATCCTAGCTTAAACCACCCAGTTTAAAAGCATCCCCCAGTCAAGCTCCATTGCTTCACCATATTTTCATTCCCTGCAACACACAGAGCTCTTACCGTTACTGGATATTTTTCTTTCCTTCTTTGTTTACTATCTGCCTTCCCTATTAATATGTAACCTCTGCAAGAACAGAGATCTAGTCTCTCTTGTTCTCTGCTGTATCCCCAGAGCCCAGAACAAGGGTTGGCACAAAGTACGTGCTCAATAAACATTCGCTGAGTGAGTAACCGGCTGCCGGTCAAGTTTCTTTCTGTATCTGGCTCTGTTTTCCCAGTGCCTGTGCTAGATTATAGGCCAAGATCATGCTTCCTTTGTCTGATAACAATAATGAACCTACGTACCTCAGATACATTGGCCAGCTTCACCATCCCATCCCTCTCAGCTAGAAAGATACAGATAATTGATAGTGGTGCCTGCCACCTCCTTGGGACCCTCCTAGTTTTCCAGGAGGCTCCACCAGCTGACCAGAGCATGAAATCAAAGCAGCATGTCCTCTTTGATTCTTCAAGTTGTTTCTGAATTTCCATTCTACCAGAACTGGATTGATGGTACCTACAGTGGATTATCCACATTCCTTTTAACTAAACTGGCTTTTCAGAGGAAATTGTTTAGGGAAAGTTTGCTCTTCTTTTTAAAAACACCTGAAGGTACTTAGCAAAAGATAAAATGCAGAGATGCAGAGTTTGGGTCCCATTAGAACTCAGTGGTCAGAGTGGTCCAAAGGAAGCAAGAACCTCAACAGAACAGAGGGTGTTCACCAGCTGGTCTAAAAACACATGAGAGAGCAATAGCACACATGTGTGTGCACACTCCATGCCAGTGTGTTGTTTGACACTTCTTTTCTCTTCTCTATGCTGAAATCTGCATGCTGTGAACATTGGATTTCTCTAGCGCAGCACCCATTCTTCCTTGTTTTTATAATTGTACCCTAGTTTCTTGTTGGGAAACTAATCTATTGGATATGGTTTTGGTTAAATTACTTATCATGGGGCAAGGCATCTGGACATAAGGAAGACTCTTGACCAAATCTAAGAAAGCAGATGTTCTTTCCCAAGAAGATGTGTCTTGATTTGTCCATGTTGACTTTAGCTAACTGTCCATCAGCTTCTTCAGCTTAGATTCCCGCAGCTTCTCTGGTTCCTGTCTTAGATGCTTGCTTCTTTAGGTTTGCTTTTGCTCTAGTCGTCAGATGTTTCTGCTTTGACAATAAGAATCAATCACTGTTACCTGCAACCATGGAACCCTAACTCATACAGAGTAAGTATTTAATAAATGTCAACTAATAAGACAAAGAATTGATATTTCATATTATGGGGAAATAGAGCAGAACCTCAGATTTATCCCTCCCTTCCTTGTGATGTGAATGTTTATATAAGGAAGAAGCAGTCATTACTTCCAAAGAATGCAGTGTCTCCCTTACCAGAAAGGTCCTTTCAGTTGATCAAGTTGGGGTTCTATCTGCTTGACTTTTGCTGCACTGTCACCTTTGTTTGGAGTCTTCCTTAGGCCTTCCTGCCTCAGCTTCATCTTCTAAGTCCCGCTTACATCCTACCTCCTAGGATAAAAATGAATCTCCTTTTCCCTTCCCCTTCTTTCTTCCCCCTGCCCTTCACTGAGTCTTGTTGGTTTTATAGCGGGTACAGTACATAACCACGGGCCTTGTGTCTTGCTGCTAGACAAAAAGCCATATATTAACTTAATCGTTAAATGAAGAAAACACACAATTAAGAGGAAACTCATCTTTTAAAAATATATTCACCACTACATGTGGTGACCTTGTTTAAAATAGCTGCTAGTGACGCTGCCACCATTTCCATTTCATTCGTCAAACTCCGGCAGCCCGAGAGCATCCTCTCCTCTCTCTCTGACTCTACTCCCCTCCACAAATGTCCCCACCTGCATTCGTGTCCTTTCCATGACTGGTCACAGAGCTAAGTGATGCATTGTGCTTTATCTAAAGAAATCATAAGTGGAGGATTGCAGGAAGGTCGAGCTCTCTCCAGTGTCAATATTTTTGCATTGCTTATAAGCAGTTATGCATGTGCGTTGGTCGTATTTTGAGTAATTCATTTACAGCTGTGGCTGCAATGAATAAGCATGTGATTCTCTATTTATAAAGTAGCACACAGTCCCTTCCCGTGCTAGCTTGGCTCGAAGTGGTGGTCTATATTGGGAGAAGGGTTTTCTGGAGGTCAGGATTGTGCTGGGAATGAACAGGGAAACCCGGAAGAATTGGGGTGACTCATCACTGCACTGTTTGTGTTTCCTGGGATGGTGATGTTGTTCAGTGCAAAGGTGAAGCCTGAGCAGAACAAATGAGATGCCTCGGGTAGAGCACTGAAGACATAGATAGTGTCTGTCTTTGGTGGTGAAATTTTAAGAGAACATTAAGGGGAGCAGGCCACCTACAGGGTAGAAGAATAAGTGAATTAATAAATCGTTAAATGTATAAATAGGTAAATTATATGGATCAAGAAAATTACAACTCATACTTTGCTTTTGAGTTAGATTTACTAAAAATATACCAGATTCTTCACTGCTTTAAAAATGTAAGCCTATATATAGGAAACCCAAGTTTTTGTGTAATAACATTTTTGTAGACCAGTAAAGTAGTATAAAACTTTTTATAAAAGTCTTTTTTAACAGTTGTGGGATGGCATGCTCTGGCAATTGAAATGAATAGATAAAACTGATAAATGCAGAGTTGCACTAGTTACTAGCTTGTCAGGAGATTTGGAGAAGTCTTTGAATTCACAGTACCTTTATTTCACCTGTGAGGTTAGGGACAATTCCATTCTACACATATTTACTGAGCACCTGCCATCTCCCAGATACTCTGCTTGGTTGAAAGAGTTGGCTCATTGGAGGAGATAGAGAGATTTTTATATTGCATTTCCAGAGTCTGTCATGGAAAGCACTCTGTCAACACTGAATGAATAAGGAGGATGAAATTACTAAATAAGATCTCAGTCTATAATTTGGGAAGGGATTTAAGACAGGAGCATATTTCCTAGTATGTGACATAAAACGGGTTCAGTCCTACAGTAGGTACAGAAACCTGCCAGGGCCAGAGTTTATGATTATGTCAATCCAGAACCATTGGTGAAAACATCATGGAGGATGTGTTATTTGAGATGTGTCTTGAAGAATGCCTAGACTCCTGTGGCAGTGTCTGTAGGGCTGGCATTGTTGGAGGTCTAGAGTTGGAAAGGATGCACTTGAGAGGAATAGAGGATAGTGGTGGAAAACAGGGAGAAAAAACTGGAAAAGAAAGTTTGGTTGGAAATCAGGAAGACCTTGAACGCTACGGTAAGGAATCTGTATATTCTCATGAAGATCATGAGCTGTAGTTTTGTTTTCAGTGTGGGACTATATTATCAGACAATAATCGTTGTGAACAGTTACTCTATAATTGATTAGGATGGAGATGCTAAAGAGAGCTTGGAGGCAAGAGGTCAGGTTGGATGTTATCAAATTAACCCAGGTAACAGATTATGAACTTCTGGCTTCAGAAAGTTCTGTTGAAAGTGAAGAGTTGTCGAGGGAGTGTTGGCAGACATTGGGTTCGAGGAATGGGGGTAAGGGGTAGAGAGGTTTCAAAGGTGAATCTATTGCTTTATGCTGGTGTGACCCTGAAGATGGGACATTCTCACCTGAGGAGGAGGCTTAGGAGGAAGAGCAAGTCCTGGGGAGGTGACAGTGAGCTGAGTTTTGGACATGCGAGCATGGAAGTGTTTGTCGGTTTGTCGGCTACCTGGAGCTGCCTCCAAGTCTGTTAGAAATTTGTACAGAGACAAGAAAAAAAAATGTACTGAAGCTTATAATAAAGATCTGGAATAAAGATTCAGATTTAATAAAATTAAGAATAATACCAGCAACAGCTAACACTTTTTCAAGGGTTTTGTGTTGTATTGCATTGACTCATTAAATCCCTACAACAACCTATGAGGTAGGCACCAGAGTTATCATTTTACTGATATTTGGGAGTCATCAGCAGAGCTTTTAGAGCAAACAAGATTAAAATGGAAATAGAAAAACAATTCAAGGTCAGAATCCTAGGGAATATTAAGGAGCTAGTCAGTGAAGGAGCAAGAATTGGTCAGAGACATGGAGAAAAGACTTGTAGTTGCCAAGGAGGGTGGCGGTGGGGAGGAATGGACTGAGAGTTTGGGATGAGCAGATGCAAACTATTATATATAGGATGTATAAACAACATGGTCCTACTGTATAGCACAGGGAACTATATTAAATATCCTGTGATAAACCATAATAGAAAAGAATTTTAAAAAGAATGTATATATATATATGTGTATAACTGAATCACTTTGCTATACAGCAGAAATTAACACAACATTGTAAATCAACTATACTTCAATAAAATAAATTTTAAAAAAGAATTGGTCAGAGAGATTGAAGAAACAGAATTGAGTATTATGATAGCAAAGGGAAGAGGAAATGTCATAACAAGAAAAGTATTTAGTTAGTTCATGTATTAGAAAGAGTTTAAGGTATGATTATCCCTCTGTATCCAAGGGATATATGTTCCAGTACACCTCACCCCTTCCCCGCTGGGGGTGGATACCCGGGATGCTCAAGGTTCTTACAGTTGGTCCTCCGTATCTGCAGCTTCCACATCTGAGGGTTCAACCAACCATGGATCCAATATTTTTTCTTAATGTCTTCCACCCAAGCCTTGATTGAATATGGAGGGCCGACTATATTTGAAGACAGAGAACAATGCACTGCATTTAGTAATTTGAGGTCATTGTTGACTTTCGGGAAAATAGTTTCAGCTGGAGGGCAGGTGAAGAAGGCTTTGAAAATTTAGTGGGAGGCGTTATTGTAGTCCATGCTTTCTAGAAGTTTGAGACTGAAAATCGGGAGATGGGCAAACCCTAAACTGGAATCATGTAATTAATGGAAGGTGTTTTTGAAATCAAGAGGCTTGAGAGTATTTGTGATTTCAGTGAAGGGAGGAGGTGGCCGTGATGGATTGGAGGTGTGAGGAAGCAGGTAAGAGATGCCATTAAACACACATCCTGAATCCAGGGGGCAGATAATGAACAGATCAGGGGCACCAGTGGGACAGTTGGCCTTAGAAACCTAATCTATAATCACTTCTTCCTCCAAGAAAGGAGGAAAGAAAGGGTAGATGAGGACAGAGATAAATTTTGCATTGGGACAAAGTAGAAATAGATCATGTCTGAAAACTTTAATCTCTGAAAAGTAGGTCATCTTCTGTGAAAGAGCCAGGAGGGCCTGGGAGAGGTCATATCTGCAGAAGCAAAGGCAAATTTTTCTTCTTAGTAGAACTTCTTGCTTTACAGTTCCAATAATTGAGGAATTTTCAAACAGAGGAAACTATTACTAAGTGTACAAGAAACACGTGTGGTGGAATTGGATGCTTTCCATTGGAATTCTTAAAAATACTTGAATCCAAGAATTTAGGCTTCTGTATTTTTTTAAAAGCCTTTATTTTTAGTGAAATTCTCAAGACCACGATTGAGAGGCTTAGAAACCATATTTATGTGTGAACAAGTTTTTTTTTTTTTGAATTTTGTTTTATTTTTTTATACAGCAGATTCTTATTAGTTATACATTTTATACATATTAGTGTATATATGTCAATCCCAATCCCTCAATTCATCACACCACCACCACCACCACCAACCCTGCCCCCACTGCTCTCCTCCCTTGGTGTCTGTACGTTTGTTCTCTACATCTATGTCTCAATTTCTGTCCTGCAAACTGGTTCATCTGTACCATTTTTCTAGGTTCCACATACATGCGTTAATATACGATATTTGTTTTTCTCTTTCTGACTTACTTCACTCTGTATGACAGTCTCTAGATTCATCCATGTCTCTACAAGTGACCCAATTTCATTCCTGTTTATGGCTGAGTAATATTCCATTGTATATATGTACCACTTCTTCTTTATCCATTCGTCTGCCGATGGGCATTTAGGTTGCTTCCGTGACCTGCCTATTGTAAATAGAGCTGCAGTGAACATTGGGGTGCATGTGTCTTTTTGAATTATGGTTTTCTCTGGGTATATGCCCAGTAGTGGGACTGCTGGGTCATATGGTAATTCTATTTTTAGTTTTTTAAGGAACCTCCATACCGTTCTCCATAGTGGCTGTATCAATTTACATTCCCACCAAGAGTGCAAGAGGGTTCCCTTTTCTCCACACCCTCTCCAGCATTTGTTGTTTGTAGATTTTCTGATGATGCCCATTCTAACTGGTGTGAGGTGATACCTCATTGTAGTTTTGATTTGCATTTCTCTAATAATTAATGATGTAGACAGCTTTTCATGTGCTTCTTGGTCATCTGTATGTCTTCTTTGGAGAAATGTATATTTAGGTCTTCTGCCCATTTTTGGATTGTGTTGTTTTTTATTAATTTTGAGCTGCATGAGCTGTTTATATATTTAAGAGATTAATCCTTTGTCTGTTGATTCATTTGCAAATATTTTCTCCCATTCTGAGGGTTGTCTTTTTGTCTTGTTTGTAGTTTCCTTTGCTTTGCAAAAGCTTTTAAGTTTCATCAGGTCCCATTTTTTTATCTTTGTTTTTATTTCCATCACTCTAGGAGGTGGATCAAAAAAGATTTTGCTCTGATTTATGTCAAAGAGTGTTCTTCCTATGTTTTCTTCTAAGGGTTTTATAGTGTCTGGTCTCTCATTTAGGTCTCTAATACATTTTGAGTTTATTTTTGTGTATGGTGTTAGGGAGTGTTCTAATTTCATTCTTTTACATGTAGCTGTCCAGTTTTCCCAGCACCACTTATTGAAGAGACTGTCTTTTCTGTATTGTATATCCTTGCCTCCTTTGTCATAGATTAGTTGACCATAGGTGCGTGGGTTTAACTCTGGGCTTTCTATCCTGTTCCATTGATCTATATTTCTGTTTTTGTGCCAGTACCATATTGTCTTGATTACTGTAGCTTTGTAGTATAGTCTGAAGTCAGGGAGCCTAATTACTCCAGCTCCGTTTTTCTTTCTCAATATTGCTTTGGCTATTCAGGGTCTTTTGTGTTTCCATATGAATTGTGAAATTTTTTGTTCTAGTTCTGTGAAAAATGCCATTGGTAGTTTGATAGGGATTGCATTGAATTGGTAGATTGCTTTGGGTAGTATAGTCATTTTCACAATGTTTATTCTTCCAATCCAAGAACATGGTATATCTCTCCATCTGTTTGTATCATCTTTAATTTCTTCCATCAGTGTCTTATAGATTTGTGCATACAGGTTGTTTGTCTCCCTAGGTAGGTTTATTCCTAGGTATTTTATTCTGTTTGTTGCAGTGGTAAATGGGAATGTTTCCTTAATTTCTCTTTCATATTTTTCATCATTAGTGTATAGGAATTCAAGAGATTTCTGTGCATTAAGTTCCTGCAACTTTACCAAATTCATTGATTAGCTCTAGGAGTTTTCTGGTGGCATCTTTAGGATTCTCTATGTATAGTATCATGTCATCTGCAAACAGTGGCAGTTTTACTTCTTCTTTTCCAATTTGTATTCCTTTTATTTCTTCTTCTCTGATTGCCGTGGCTAAGATTTCCAAAACTATGTTGAATAACAGTGGTGAGAGTGGACATCCTTGTCTTGTTCCTGATCTTAGAGGAAATGCTTTCAGTTTTTCACCATTGGGAATGATGTTTGCTGTGGGTTTGTTGTATATGGCCTTTATTATGTTGAGGTAGTTTCCCTCTATGCCCACTTTCTGGGGAGTTTTTATCATAAATGGATGCTGAATTTTGTCAGAAGCTTTTTCTGCATCTATTGAGATTATCATATGATTTTTATTCTTCAGTTTGTTAATATGGTGTATCACATTGATTGATTTGTGTATATTGAAGAATCCTTGCATCGCTGGGATAAATCCCACTTGATCATGTTGTAGGATCCTTTTAATGTGTTGTTGGATTCTGTTTGCTATTATTTTGTTGAGGATTTTTGCATCTATATTCATCAGTGATATTGGTCTGTAATTTTCTTTTATTTGTAGTATCTTTGTCTGGTTTTGGTATCAGGGTGATGGTGGCCTCATAGAATGAGTTTGGAAGTGTTCCTTCTTCTGCAATTTTTTGGAAGAGTTTGAGAAGGATGGATGTTAACTCTTCTCTAAATGTTTGATAGAATTCACCCGTGAAGCCATCTGGTCCTGGACTTTTGTTTGTTGGAAGATTTTTAATCAGTTTCAGTTTCATTACTTGTGATTGGTCTGTTCATATTTTGGATTTCTTCTTGGTTCAGTCTTGGAAGGTCATACCTTTCCCAGAATTTGTCCATTTCTTCCAGGTTGTCCATTTTATTGGCATAGAGTTGCTTATAGTAGTCTCTTAGGATGCTTTGTATTTCTGCGGTGTCCGTTGTAACTTCTCCTTTTTCATTTCTAGTTTTATTGATTTGAGTCCTCTCCCTCTTTTTCTTTTTTTTTTTTTTAAGTAATCTTTTATTTATTTATTTATTTATTTATTTATAGTTATTTTTGGCTGTGTTGGGTCTTCGTTTCTGTGTGAGGCCTTTCTCTAGTTGCAGCAAGCAGGGTCCACTCTTTATCGTGGTGCGCGGGCCTCTCACTGTCACGGCCTCTCTTGTTGCGGAGCACAGGCTCCAGATGCACAGGCTCAGTAGTTGTGGCTCATGGGCCTAGTTGCTCTGCGGCATGTGGGATCTTCCCAGACCAGGGCTCGAACCCGTGTCCCCTGCATTAGCAGGCATATTCTCAACCACTGTGCCACCAGCGAATCCCTCCCTCTTTTTCTTGATGAGTCTGGTTGATGGTTTATCAATTTTGTCTATCTTCTCAAAGAACCAGCTTTTAGTTTTATTGATCTTTGCTATTGTTTTCTTTGTTTCTATTTCATTTATTTCTGCTCTGATCTTTATGATTTCTTTCCTTCTACTAACTTTGGGTTTTGTTTGTTCTTCTTTCTCTAGTTCCTTCAGGTGTAAGGTTAGGTTGTTTATTTGAGATGTCTGTTGTTTCTTGAGGTAAGATTTTATTGCTATAAACTTCCCTTCTAGAACTGCTTTTGCTGCATCCCATAAGTTTTGGATCGTCGTATTTTCATTGTCATTTGTCTCTAGGCATTTTCTTATTTCCTCTTTGATTTCTTCATTGATCTGTTGGTTATTTAGTAACGTATTGTTTAGCCTCCATGTGTTTGTGTTTTTTACGTTTTTTCCCCTGTAATTGATTTCTAATCTCATAGCATTGTGGTCAGAAAAGATGCTTGATAGGATTTCAATTTTCTTAAATTTACTGAGGCTTGATTTGTGACCCAAGATGTGATCTATCCTCGAGAATGTTCCATGTGCACTTGAGAAGAAAGTGTAATCTGCTGTTTTTGGATGGAATGTCCTATTAATATTAATTAAATCTATCTGGTCTATTGTGTCACTTAAAGCTTGTGTTTCCTTATTAGTTTTCTGTTTGGATGATCTGTCCATTGGTGTAAGTGAGGTTAAAGTCTCCCACTATTATTTTGTTACTGTTGATTTCCTCTTTTAGAGCTGTTAGCAGTTGCCTTATGTATTGAGGTGCTCCTATGTTTGGTGCATATATATTTATAATTGTTATATCTTCTTCTTGGATTGATCCCTTGATCATTATGTAGTGTCCTTCCTTGTCTCTTGTAACATTCTTTATTTTAAAGTCTATTTTATCTGATATGAGTATTGCTCCTGCAGCTTTCTTTTGATTTCCATTTGCATGGAATATCTTTTTCCATCCCCTCACTTTCAGTCTGTATGTGTCCCTAGGTCTGAAGTGGATCTCTTGTAGACAGCATATAATGGGTCTTGTTTTTATATCCATTCAGTGAGCCTGTGTCTTTTGGTTGAAGCATTTAATCCATTCACGTTTAAGGTAATTATCAGTATGTATGTTCCTATTACCATTTTCTTAATTGTTTTGGGTTTGTTTTTGTAGGTCCTTTTCTTCTCTTGTGTTTCCCACTTAGAGAAGTTCCTTTAACATTTGTTGTAGAGCTGGTTTGGTGGTGCTGCATTCTCTTAGCTTTTGCTTGTCTGTAAAGCTTTTGATTTCTCCATGAAATCTGAAAGAGATCCTTGCCGGGTAGAGTAATCTTGGTTTTCGGTTCTTCCCTTTCATATCACTTTAAACATATCGTGCCACTCCCTTCTGGCTTGTGGAGTTTCTGCTGAGAAATCAGCTGTTAACCTTATGGGAGTTCCCTTGTATGTTATTTGTCGTTTTTCCCTTGCTGCTCTCAATAATCTTTCTTTGTCTTTAATTTTTACCAGTTTGATTGCTATGTGTCTTGGCGTGTTTCTCCTTGGGTTTATCCTGTATGGGGCTCTCTGCACTTCTTGGACTTAGGTGGCTATTTCCTTTCCCATGTTAGGGAAGTTTTTGACTATAATCTCTTCAAATATTTTCTCCGGTCCTTCTGTCTCTCTTCTCCTTCTGGGACCCCTATAATGCAATTGTTGTTGTATTTAACGTTGTCCCAGAGGTGTCTTAAGCTGTCTTCATTTCTTTTCACTCTTTTTTCTTTATTCTGTTCCACGGCAGTGAATTCCACCATTCTGTCTTCCAGGTCACTTATCCGTTCTTCTGCCTCAGTTATTCTGCTATTGATTCCTTCTAGTGTATTTTTCATTTCAGTTATTGTATTGTTCATCTCTGTTTGTTTTTTCTTTAAGTCTTCTAGGACTTTGTTAAACATTTCTTGCATCTTCTCGCTCTTTGCCTCCATTCTATTTCCGAGGTCCTGGATCATCTTCACTATCATTATTCTGAATTCTTTTCCTGGATGGTTGCCTATCTCCACTTCATTTAGTTGTTTTTCTTGGGTTTTATCTTGTTCCTTCATCTGGTACATAGCCGTCTGCCTTTTCATCTTGTCTATCTTTCTGTGAATGTGGTTTTTGTGCCATCGGCTGCAGGATTGTAATTCTTCTTGCTTCTGCTATCTGCCCTCTGGTGGATGAGGCTATCTAAGAGGCTTGAGCAAGTTTCCTGATGGGAGCGACTGGTGGTGGGTAGAGCTGGCTGTTGCTCTGGTGAGCAGAGCTCAGTAAAACTTTAATCCACTTGTCTGCTGATGCCACGTGGTGCTGGGTTCCCTCCCTGTTGGTTGTTTGGCCTGAGGCGACACAACACTGGAGCCTACCTGAGCTCTTTGGTGGGGCTAATGGCGGACTCTGGGAGGGCTCACACCAAGGAGTACTTCCCAGAACTTCTGCTGCCAGTGTCCTTGTCCTCACAGTGAGACACAGCCACCCCCTGTCTCTGCAGGAGACCCTCCAACACTAGCAGGTAGGTCTGGTTCAGTCTCCCCTGGGGTCACTGCTCCTTCCCCTGGGTCACAATGCACCCACTACTTTGTGTGTGCCCTGCAAGAGTGAAGTCTCTGTTCTCCCCAGACCTGTCGAAGTCCTGCAATCAAACCCTGCTAGCCTTCAAAGTCTGATTATCTAGCAATTCCTCCTGCCGTTGCTGGATCCTCAGATTGGGAAGCCTGTGGTGGGACTCAGAACCTTCACTCCAGTGGGTGGACTTCCGTGGTGTAAGTGTTCTCCAGTTTGTGAGTCACCCACCCAGCAGTTATGGGATTTGATTTTATTGTGATTGCACCCCTCCTACCGTCTCATTGTGACTTCTCCTTTGTCTTTGGATGTGGGGTATCTTTTTTGGTGAGTTCCAGTGTCTTCCTGTCGATGATTGTTCAGCAGTTAGTTGTGATTCTGGTGTTCTCGCAAGAGGGAGTGAGAGCACATCCCTCTACTTCGCCATCTTGAACCAATCTCCTGAACATGTTAATATTAAGATTCGTTTTGGGGACTTCCCTGGTTGTGCAGTGGTTAAGAATCCACCTGCCAATACAGGGGACAGGGGTTCGAACCATGGTCCGGGAAGATCCCACATGCCGCGGAGCAGCTAAGCCAGTGTGCCTCAACTACTGAGCCTGCGCTCTAGAGCCCTCGTGCCACAACCACTGAAGGCTGCACACCTAGAGCCCGTGCTCTGCAACAAGAGAAGCCACTGCAAGAAGAATCCTGCACACTGCAATGAAGAGTAGCCCCCGCTCTCCACAACTAGAGAAAGCCTGTGCACAGCAACAAAGACCCAACACAGCCAAAAATAAATAAATAAAATAAATTTATTTAAAGAAAAAGATTCTTTTTTTTTGTTTGTTTTGTAGGAAGATTTTTCTCTTCCTGGGGAAGTGAAATAAAGGAAAGTCACAGGACCCATCTCTTCCAGCCCCATCTTCTCTCATTGCTACTAGGCTAAAGCTGGAGGGAAAAATCCCTCAAGGTAGACTCCTTGGGGTGACTTCATGCGATGAAAATTTACTGTCATGTGACATTTTGAGAAGCAGCATCTGGCATATTTGCTCGTGTTTATGGCTCTGATGGTCATGTGTTATTCTATTTGTTTTATATAAACTAGTGTTTTATCTCCACTGAGTTTTTCTGTTATTAAATAAGAGTGAAGCAAAGCAAAACAATATATAAAACCTTTTACTTTGTGTTATGCAACTCTCAGTGTGTCCAAATCCATGTCTGATGTTATATATCGACAGTGCCCCTGTGTTAGTACACCTGAGTGCTGCCTTTTCTGTGGTCCACGCCATAGGCACTTTTCAATCCTATCCCTGATTCTGTAGGTTAAGAAGGCTGCCGAGTGTGGTCCTGGTTGATAAACAGAGCTAATAAGCAAAACTAGACATTATCTGTTATGTGCAAACAGACTCGAGCTGCGTTTCTTTGTTGGGTTCTCTTATTATCTTTACAGAGCCTGGCCTGTTCTCTAATATGGCACTCCTCTTAATTGAAATTGAGACCACCGATCAATCCGGGTTGGAAGAATGTAATAACAGTTTCTGTAGACTACTTTATGCTCTATAGCCAGGCCTCAGGAAGGAAAGACACAGGTAGCTGACAGGTCATGGAAGCAACCTAAATGCCCATCGACCAACGAATGGATAAAGAAGATGTGGTGCATATATACAATGGAACATTACTCAGCCATAAAAAGGAACGAAATTGGGTCATTTGTAGAGATGTGGTTGACTCTAGAGACTGTCATACTGAGTGAAGTAAGTCAGAAAGAGAAAAACAAATATCGTATGTTAACGCATATATGTGGAATCTAGAAAAATGATACAAATGATACTTGCCAGTTTGCAAGGCAGAAATAGAGACACAGATGTAGAGAACAAACATATGGATACCAAGGAGGGAAAGTGGGGGTGGGGGGATGAACTAGGAGATTGGGATTGACATATATACACTAATTTGTATAAAATAGATAATGAATAAGAACCTACTGTATAAAAAATAAATTTTAAAAAGTTTAAAAAAAAAGAAAATTGGGCTGAAGTCTGAATGTGATGGGCACTGGCTGCCAGATTGACTGAGGAATAGGTACTTGTTATTCTGAATGTGTCTCTCCTATCACGATATACAAACCATCAAAGGAAGCTGGTATTGAGCCAGAAGATTTGTGAAGCCAGGGAATAAATATGGAATATGTTCCTGGGTTGTCCGTTATTCCAGGTGTTTGGGGAAAGTTTGAGATTTATAGTTTTAGGCAACTGGAAACCACAATAGGGTATGAAGCACGGGAACATGCAATGAAATGTCCATTTAGGAAGATTTGCTTGATGATGGCGTATATACTTGGCTAGCAGAAGGCAAGAAAAGGGGACATGAGAGGGCTTGCATTGGATCAGAGATTCCTAAAGTGTGCTCCACAATGCACTTGTACTCTGAGGTGTACTTTGTAAGAGAAAGGACTCTCCAAGTCTGCTTGGGCAAGGCTGCACCATCCATTGACATCATGGAGAGCTCAGTGTCCATCAGTGTATACCAGGCTCTGAGAAGGGCTGAATGGAGGGAGCCTGTTTCAGTTGGGTGAACCCACCATTTCCTAAACTTTTTGTCCACATCATCTTGTGCCGAATAACACCTCCAGGGTTATAGTCTAACAGTGGAGTCACATTCTAAATTATAAGGCAATGATCAGAAATTTAACATCCTAAACAACCAGCTACTTTTTTTCCTCTAGAATTCTATTTCTTTGGTTGAGCATAAGATAAAGTGATTAATTTGCATTTAGGGAACCCGATTTTTGAACAATATATGCTCTATTTTTAAAAACCTGAACTGTTCAACTTACACAGAGACATAAGGGAACCAAGGATGACCAGGGGAAGAGAAATTCCTCTTTCAGGACCCGAGCTCATCCTCTGTTATAAGTTCCTGGTCATAGCAAGTGGCCACAAATGTAGATCACTAATCCCTTCTCATTCTTCCTGCTTCCTCTCTAACTCTCTGCATTTGTGTTTGTGTGTCTTTTCTGTCTTGTGTCCTGTATATTTGCATGTCCTGGTTTATTTCTGTCTCTTTATCTTCATCTCTTGACCCCTTTCTCTCTCTCTCCTTCTTTATCTTTCTCCCAAACCAGCACATTGACAAGCATAGAGTTGAGTTCCCATGAATTAAATGTGCATGTGCTGTGTCTCCCTGCACTTATGTTTTGCTAAACTTCTATTCCCTGGAAACCATGGAATACTCTAGGTGCCTTTGATCTGCCCCTCTCCCTGGCTCTGCTTTCCTGGACCCTCACTCCCACCGTGTCATTCTCCCATTTCATGACAGAGGCATCAGAGGGACGAGAGTCCCCCCTTGTTCCAACCCCTTTGCAAATAATCTCCACATTTCTCAATGCTGACCTGGAAGGCATTTTCTCACCATCTGTGGATCATATAATTAATGACATTTTTGAAGGAATGTCCACATTTCTTATCTCGCTTGTTACGCACATCATTTTTAAAACCTTGGAACGATGAGCTGGCATTTCACGTAAGGGTGGTCCCACAAATCAAATGCAGGGTGACTGGCTTCATTTCTTTGTTGAAACATCTGGTCCTGTTTAGTGCATGACAAGAAAGAGGTAGGAAGCATGTAAAGGCTCTCACTGTCCTCAGCACTGATGTCTTTCTCTTTCTGCAATTGTATTATGAAACTTACTGCCTCCAGAAGAGAAAAGAAGTTAAGTCTATGACCATTACATTTACCAAGACTCATTTTCACGTCTGTGGGCCTGAAAGCTCTGTGTGGCCAGCTTTTCCAGACTCCAGTCTGGGACCCCTGCCTGGAGCGAGGAAGGTTGGGGTACAGGTCATGGGTGTCTGTGGGGATGTGGTTTACTTGCAGCAGTGTCACATTAAATGTCATGATGTTAATAAGGGAGATGTAAACCACCACCACCTCCCAAATTTCCTAGCTACAAAGCAATACTTTCCCCCTCAAGGATCCTACAACTCTCTCATGGGAACATCTATAGCTGCTGGTACATAGACATCAGGTGGACAGTATTTTGTTAGAAAGGCACGATGCCCATTGGAAGGAGAGCTTCTGTCTCCAGAGCAAGCAGTGGGTACCAAGCAGGAGATGAGTTTATAGATGGACAGTGTGCTTAATATCCACCCAGTCTCTTTTATAGAGACTCTCTCTTAAATGCCAGCCTCAAGTCTTGGCCCTACTCCCTCCCAGAGTTTGTTTATAGTTTTTGGCAAAACGGAAAATTCAGGATGAGTGGAGAATAGTCAGTAAAACCTAGAGGGGTTACCCTTGAACAGATACATGGAAATCTCCTTTCTGCTCTTTCTTGCCATCCTCTTGCTGCTTGGTCATCGGCAAATTCTCTTTCTTTGGTTTTCTCTACTTGGTGGTGCTGCAGCAGCGGCTGTGTAGGGTCATAGTCATGGAAGAAGCATACATAGCGATAATAGCAAGCATTGTCTATATCACTGACTCCATGACAGGCCCCACTCTAGGTATTTGACATATTAACTTTGTCCTCACAGCAAGCTCATTGCCATGACACTGTACCCTACAAATTTGGACCTTGTGTAATGGGGAATTAGCTCCAGGATCCCTGGAGCTTTCAGCCAGCTAGCTAACTGTGGTCATCCCATGACTCTCACAAAAATGCATGCTCATATTTTATTGGATTGGATATTTAGATCCCATTTAAAAGGGTACGACAGGGGTTTACTATCCTGTTAGTATCCTTAGCTTACAAATGAGGAGACTGAAGTATAGAGTGTTTAAGTAGTTTTCCAAGACCACAGAGCTAGAAGGCAGGAGGCCTATTGAGTCGGTGTGGCTTCTGAGCCCAGTCCGGTACAGCCTGAGGTTTATAAAAGGTGTCTAGGGGATAAAGTTGTTGCCTAAGAGTCAGGAGACCATGGCCCTGACCTTGTTTCAGTTCCAGGTACCCTGTGTTTCAGCCTTGTGTTCTGCTTTTCCCCAGGTGCCTGGGGGTGGAGGGAGCCAGGTGTGCATAAGGCTGGTAGCTGGCTCGTTGAGGGACCTCCACTTTGAATTCAAGTTTCAAATTTTATCTCAAAATGAGTTTTATGAATTGGAGGGGTTATATTAAACCTAACTTCATGTATCAACCATGAATGGTGTCTTATATTGCATTTTTCTGAATTAGAGTCTTTCTTTTCTAAAGTGCCACAAAAGGCATGTGCTTTTCTTGGTAAAGTGATTCCAGTAGCTGGCATATGAGATCAGTAAGAAATATACCAAAATAGCATTGTATCCTCTATCTGGATTTGACTTTGGGGAATCCAGGACTGGGAAAAATTCTAAATGCCTTCAGTCAGAAATATAGAGCTTGAATGTTTACAGTTGGAAGCTTTTAGGCCTAGGAGCAGGGCCATCTCTGGTCTAATCATAGCTCTTGCTAAAATCTAACTTGAAATTTAACTTGGAAAAGAAAACATACAAATTAGACTCTATTGGCACTATTACAAAGCAATGTGGCAATATTTATTAATAACCTTAAAATGTTCATAAGCTTTTATCTAATTATCCTGTAAGTAGAGAAGGAGGAGGCATTTATATTCTATCTGTCTGTCTGTCTATCTATCTATCTATCTATCTATCTATCTATCTATCTATCTATCTATCTATATCTCTATCTTCTATCTATTTTCTATGGTCTATCTATCTATCTAGTTTCTATCTATCTGTCTATTTTCTATCTAGCTACCTATCAATTGTCTATCCATCTGTGTATCTATTTTCTATCTATCTATTTTCTATCTATCTGTCTATTTTCTATCTATTTATCTATGTATTTTCTATCTATTTTCTATTTTCTTTCTATCTATCTACTATCTATCTTTATCTATTTTCTATCTATCTAATTTCTATCTATCTATTTTCTATCTATCTGTCTATTTTCTTTCTATCTATCTATCTATCTTACTAAGCAATAATATTCTGGTTGAAAAGTAGTCAAACAGAAATGTATAGAATAAAATATCAAAATGCTCCTTACTCCAATTCTACTACCCAAAATTCAACCACTCTTTTTTTTCCCCAGGTTTATTGAGGTATATATAAAGTTGTATATACAATGTGATATATATATATATAAATGTGATATATATATATATATATATATATATAATGAATTAATTACCACAATCAAGCTATTTAACATATCCATCACCTCACAGAGTTATATTTGTGTGTGTATGTTAAGAACATTTAGGATCTATCCCAGCAAATTTCAAGTATACAGTACAGTATTATCTTCTATTCTGAACTATACACTTCTTGGAAATGAGCCTTGTGTAAATGGCTATGTGGATAAAACTTTAATTCCTATGCACTCAAGAGACGTTTATTGAATGAGTGAAAAATACTAATACCATTATTACTCATCTGTAGAAATGTTAGTGATTCTAATGTGAACAATGAATATTGATATATTGACACACCAAAGTAAAGTTTGTCTAAGACTCTAACTTGGTGTTCAGTTTTATACTTTCATTGCTCTTTTGGTCATGTACCAGATTTAGTTTATTCTTTGAGATTCACTCTTTTTTCAAAACGTTTTTAGAGATAAAAGGAGTTTAGAAAAGACTCAGTTCAACATTTGAGAAAAGCCCTAAATCAAAATACAATAGGTCTAAAAGACAGCCTATTCAGTTTGAGTATGGTGACATTTATTCTTGTTTAGAAAGGTTTATGTCAGTTGCTAATATGTTTTTGGCTTATCTAAACTAAGCTATGATAGATCTGAACAATGATATATTCAGAAAGCAAATGCAATATAATGAATAAAATTATTTTTTTATCCTTATATTTCAAAGAGTAAAATGGGATGTCCATTAGGAGAGCTACAGTAGCATGTTGAGTTTTATTCATTCTGTCTCTCTGGTTTTAGGTTTTATCTGAACCTGAAAGCTTTAAATCATCTATAGTGGAAAAATCTCACCCGTTGTATCCCTAGTGTGACAAGCTGAGGAATGTGTAATGAATTTGCAGCCATTCAGAAGCCACAGAGACAACACATAAAAGCTAAGGTTAATGGGATAGAAAAAAAAAGAATCAATAAATACATGTAATAAACACATACACACACACACAGAAATACATGAAAATAAAGGAAACTAAACACAAATAATTAAGGTATTTAAGAAATTAGGAAATGTGAAAGGGATTTTGTGTTTATGTACTAAAGATTTGAGAAGGAATACTTCTCCCTAATGACTATAAAAGGTCAAGAACACAGTGATGTCATATCAGTTAAACTACAGAATTCTTCCAGTGGTAGTGGGACTACGTTTTATATTCACCTTTAGTTTTCTTCTTACAAGACTACACTTGTTCCCTCCCCTCATGGAAAGAACAGCTTGTCTTATTACTCTCCAATGGAAATGAGTTATGTACCTTTTATCCGGAGTTTACAAGACAGCTTTAACCTCTTTATAGTTGAATTTCAGTGATGAATGCAGTATCTTATTTCATCTTAGTTAATTTTTTTTTCAAGAATTCCTTTTCCTGTTCTGATTTGTAGGTACATACAAGATAATAATGGGAAAGATCAAATTACCCTGTTTGGGATCCTGTTAAACACTTTTCTTTTGTCCTGAGAATCTTCAGCATTAATTTCCTGTTTTTTCTTCTGTATATGTCAATCCAACTAGAAAAAGCAGGCATTTGTGACATTCATAAATATTTGGTGTCTTTACGAGATTGTAAGCAAAGCTTATATTTTATGCCGTACCCATCCCTCCTGATTAATTTCACTAACTTTTTCTTAGGTTAGTAAAATAGGTAGTCAGGAATCCTGTGAATTAGGACTATAGGAACTGAGGTCACTTAGGCATCAGTTGCAAGTTGAAATGAAGATGCCTAAAGATGCAGAAGGTCCTAACATGGGTACCAGAAACAGCACCATTAGGAGAGGGAGATGCACTGTGCAAGAAAGATGGATGACCCTGTGTGTCAGCTGGCTGGCCAACATCACACTTTTTAAAAGCCCTCAAAAGGCAGGTCCTCATTGTTTTAACTCCTCAAATACAAGAGCCCCTTACCATGAAATATGTCATCCTCTGGCACTGATTCATGATTAATTCTGAATGATGACCTTTGGATGATCGGATAGAGTTTGTGACTTGCCCAAAATCACAACCAATGTAGACAATCATGGACCAGCCCCTTCCTTTGGACATTTCATTAATTCATTCACACATTCATCATTTATCGAGTGCCAACTGTGGACCAGGTATGGTGTTATGTGCCAGGGATATGAAGTTGAGTGAGACAAGATCCCAAACCTCCAGAGGCTTAGAGTGAGTAATAAATATGCAAATCAATGATTACAGTTTTATCAGTGCTATAATAGAAGCATGATCAGAATACTAGGAGAGCGTAAGGGCATCAAAATCAGGAATCAAGGAAATTACCTTGGAGAAACCTAACTTTAGACTGAATTTTGAAGAAAAACTGGAATTTCTAGTTAAAGAGGCAATGAGACAGCCCTGAAACCTGTAAAAAGTCAAGGAGACAGTAAAGTGTTTCAGGTATTTGTGGAATGGCAAACACTTTCACTGGACTTGAGCCATGGGAGCTGAGGGTAGGGGGTAGGTGTGGGAGCTGCGGACAATGCCAGAGGCCAGATCCCAAAAGGTTGGGATGCTAAGCTAGGGGACGCTGCCCTAACTGGGAACAAAGTGCGTAGGTTAAGGGAAGAGTCCACTCTGCCCATTCCTGAGCATCATGCAGACCCCAGAGCCGCAAAACTCTTCCCTTGCCTCATTCAGGGCATTTCCTTGGGGTCTGACCTTCAAAGTAAAGGCAGTCCTCCTCTCCCTAAACGGAATTCACATGCCAACTGCTGAGAGATATCTCTTCCTTTCATTTCGCTTGTATCTCCCCTCTGGAAGTGAGCTCTGGGGGCCTCCACTGCCTGCCTGGCTTGTGTGGTCAATTTCCCTTGATTGATACTTGTTTGACTGTATATGAAAAGGGGCAGAGATGCCATCAGGGTAGGTATAGGAGGTAATGACTCAGTCCCCATCAAACCCTGCCCTCTGAAACCTCCTCCACAAATACTCAGGTAGGCACACCGTCGGAAAAAGCAGCTTTGAGATTCTGAAGACTCAGGTTTTAAATCTGACCCTGCCCATGACAATCTCTGAGATTGGACTCGATTCAATCCCTACTGTGTAAAAGGATCTGACTTACCTCATTAAGTCCATGGATTTTGTTTTCTCAGATGAGACATCTAATTGTCTATCTAGATGACCTTTGCACAAGATTCTGAGTTACTTTTAGATAGCAAGGAGATAATCTCGTGCTTGGATTAGAATTCAGTTGACTGTGGATTGGAAGGGACGGGGGTTCCACCAAATAAGAGGACTTCGTAAATTCAGGGTTCTCTGAAAGGTTCAAAATGCCTGGTTTTGTTTTAACTCTTAAATATCAAACTCCTTAAAAATGTCTTCCAGGTATGTCATGAAAAATGTTCTTTCCAGAGGTGAAAGTAGCCATTCATTGCTTAATAAACTGGATCATCTTCCTTCTTAGAAATATTCTGTGGCATATAAATGGAGGCATTTATACTATCACAGAGAAAAATTTACAGTCATGACATACATCACTTCAAGATGCTTAATCCCTGGGAATAATAATCAGAGAGAGTTTTATTCACTTATGGAGGAATATTTTTAAAAGAAACTCTTGCTAACAGGTGGATTTTCTATTTTATTAGCTTCTTCTTCTCAGTCATGATTTTGCTACTTGGGCACCTCGGAGTCACCCGAAATGAACTGGAGAAAGGATATTAGTTTTAGTTATGAATTAAGACTTTGAATAAATAACTAGTTTTTTTTTTTTAAGTGGGAGCCTTATAAGAGTTTCTGAAATGCCAGATAAAAATAGCCTTTCATAGAAAGGTGAGGTAAATATAATGTGACATAGTGAAAAGAATAGACTTTGAAGCAGAGAGGATAGAATATGAACCAAGGCTCTGGTGTTCTTTATTTCTAAGACTTAGGGAAAATCTTTGAGCTTTGTCCTCTATCCTGCACTACCAGTATGTTTTGAGGAATAGATTGAGTTAAGATGTAAAATATTTAGCCAATGCAGGTGCCAAATGACCCCTAGATGTCCTATTCATGTCATAGGGCAAGAATCTGAAGAGAGAATTCCCTTGAGCTTTCCCTCATTTACAACCTGAATAGACAGGTTGCTAGACACCTAGCAGTCACTTGAATTAAGTGTTTTATTGTACCAGATAAAGGTTTCCCAAACTTTTTAATACAATAGCCCATTTCCTTGAATAAATGATCCTAGGAACTTCCTTATGAATTAAAAATAATCATTTTGACATTATTATCTGGGGCAAAATAAAGTGAAATAACCAGACAATTTTTTACTGTTTCCCATTTAACCAATGATGTACCCTGTTCAGTTACCTCAAAGTTAAAAATTTTTTAAACTTACAGAAAATAAGAAAATATAGGAATAATTTGACCACAAGAGATTCCCAATGGTAGCGTGTTTTGTGTGGCTAAATTCTATAATTTTCACAAATTGTTTCTAAATGATGAGATAAGGGATACATTTTAGTTTGTGAGCTTTTTTCAACTTGTGAAATATTACTGGCATGTGTAGTTTTTTATTCCTTACAAATGAAGATCCAAATTGGAAATAGCAGTATATCAACCTGTATTTTTTCTTCTTATGGTTGACTATGAACTACTAAGATCATCTTGATGTATTATGTAACATGATAGCAAATTGTAGCTCAACACCAGTACTGATTCCATATACTTACTGCCATCATGGATACAATAATCAGTTACATGGCTAAAAATGAAAGCAACTTACAAATTTATAAAGGTCAAAGCCACCCAGCTGGCTAGAGGTGTTCAGCTTAGGGCTACAACTACTGCAGTCTGAGTCCTGGCAGCTTCCTCCCTCCTCTGTTAACTGCTCTGCTCCTCTCAGTAACTCTAAGTGGCTTTGCATGGTTTCCTTTTAAGAAGAAAACGAAACATGTTTAATGCCTTATTTTATTTATTGACTTTTAAAAATTAGATATTATGATGGATCCCAGTAGTGGTATTATTTTTTCCTTTTTTTTTTTATTGGAGTATAGTTGATTTACAATGTCATGTTAGTTTCTGCTGTACAGCAAAGTGAATCAGTTATACAGATACATATATCCACTCTTTTTTAGATTCTTTTCCCATATAGGTCATTACAGAGTATTGAGTAGAGTTCCCTGTGCTATACAGTAGGTCCTTATTAGTTATCTATTTTTTTTTAATAGCTCTTTGTTGGAATATAATTGCTTCACAATACTGTGTTAGTTTCTGTTGTACAACAAAGCAAATCAGCCATATGCATACACATGTCCCCATATCCACTCCCTCTTGAGCCTCCCTCCCATCCTCCCTATCCCACCCCTCTAGGTCATTGCAAAGCACCAAGCCGATCTTCCTGTGCTATGGTTCTGCTTCCCACCAGCCAACTATTTTACATTTGGTAGTGTGTATATGTCGATACTACTCTCACTTTGCCCCAGCTTCGCCCTCCCACCCCATGTCATCAAATCCATTATCTATGTCTACCTCTTTATTCCTGCCCTGCAACTAGGTTCATCAGTACCTTTTTTTTTTTTTAATTCCATATATATATGCATTAGCATTAGGATACAGTATTTGTTTCTCTCTTTCTGACTTCACTCTGTATGACAGACTCTAGGTCCATCCACCTCACTACAAATAACTCAATTTCGTTTCTTTTTATGGCTGAGTAATATTCCATTGTATATATGCACCGCATCTTCTTTATCTATTCATCTGTCAATGGACACTTAGGTTGGTTCCATGTCCAGGCTACTGTAAATAGTGCTGCAGTGAACATTGTGGTGCATGTCTCTTTTTGACTTATGGTTTTCTCAGGGTATATGCCCAGTAGTGGGATTGCTGGGTCATATGGTAGCTCTATTTTTATTTTTTTAAGGAACCTCCATACCGTTTTCCATAGTGGTTGTATTAATTTACATTCACACCAACAGTATAGGAGAGTTCCCTTTTCACCACACCCTTTCCAGCATTTATTGCTTCTAGGTTTTTTAATAATGGCCATTCTGACTGGCATGAGGTGATACCTCATGGTAGTTTTGATTTGCATTTCTCTAATAATTAGTGATGTTGAGCATCTTTCCATGTGCCTCTTGGCCATCTATATGTCTTCCTTGGTGAGATGTCTATTTAGGTCTTCCACCCATTTTTTAACTGGATTGTTTGTTTTTTTTGATATTGAGCTCCATTAGCTGTTTGTATATTTTAGAGGTTAATCCTTTGTTGTTTCATTTGCAACATTTTCTCCCATTCTGAGGGTTGTCTTTTTTCTTGTTTATGGTTTCCTTTGCTGTGCAAAAGCTTTTAAGTTTAATTAAGTCCCATTTGTTTATTTTTGTTTTTATTTCTGTTACTCTAGGAGGTGGGTTGGAAAAGATCTTGCTGTGTTTTTTTTTTTTTTTTTTAATTTTACTTATTTATTTATTTATTTATTTTTGGCTGTGTTGGGTCTTCGTTTCTGTGCGAGGGCTTTCTCTAGTTGTGGTGAGCGGAGGCCACTCTTCATCGCAGTGCACGGGCCTCTCACTATCGTGGCCTCTCTTGTTGGGAGCACAGGCTCCAGACACGCAGGCTCAGTAATTGTGGCTCACGGGCCTAGTTGCTCCGTGGCATGTGGGATCTTCCCAGATCAGGGCTCGAACCCGTGTCCCCTGCATTGGCAGGCAGATTCTCAACCACTGTGCCACCAGGGAAGCCCTTGCTGTGGTTTTTGTCAGAGTGTTTTTCCCAAGTTTTCCTCTAAAAGTTTTATAGTATCTGGTCTTACATTTAAGTCTTTAGTCCATTTTGAGTTTATTTTTCTGTATGGTGTTAGGTAGTGTTCTAATTTCATTCTTTTACATGTAGCTGTCCAGTTTTCCCAGCACCAATTATTGAAGAGGCTGTCTTTTCTCCATTGTATGTTCTTGCCTCCTTTATCATGAATTAGGTGCCCATATGTGTGTGGGTTTATCTCTGGGCATTCTATCCTGTACCATTGATCTATATTTCTATTGTTGTGCCAGTACCATACTGTCTTGATTACTGTAGCTTTGTGGTGTAGTTTAAAGTCGGGGAGCCTGATTCCTCCAGCTCCGTTTTTCTTTCTCAAGATTGCTTTGGCTATTCGGGATCTTTTGTGTTTCCATACGAATTGTAAGACTTTTTGTTCTAATTCTGTGAAGAATGCCATTGGTAGTTTGATAGGGATTGCGTTGAATCTGTAGATTTTTTGGGGTAGTATACTCATTTTCACAATATTGTTCCTTCTAATCCAAGAACACAGTATATTTCTCCATCTGTTTATGTCATCTTTGATTTCTTTCATCGGTGTTTTATAGTTTTCTGAGTACAAGTCTTTCTCCTCCTTAGGCAGGTTTATTTCTAGGTATTTTGTTCTTTTTGTTGAAATGGTAGATGGGAGTGTTTCCTTAATTTCTTTTTCTGATTTTTCATTGTTGGAGTATAGGAATGCCAGAGATTTCTGTGCATTAATTTTGTATCCAGCAACCTTACCAAATTCATTGATTAGTTCTAGTAGTTTACTAGTGGCATCTTTAGGATTCTCTATGTATAGTATCATGTCATCTGCAAACAATGACAGTTTTACTTCTTCTTTTCCAATTTGTATTCCTTTTATTTCTTTTTCTTCTCTGATTGTTGTGGCTAGGACTTCCAAAACTATGTTGAATAAGAGTGGTGAGAGTGGACATCCTTGTCTTATTCCTGATCTTAGTGGAAATGCTTTCAGTTTTTCACCATTGAATATGGTGCTTGTTGTGGGTTTGTCATATTTGGCCTTTATTGTGTTTAGGTAGGTTCCCTCTATGCCTACTTTCTGGAGAGTTTTTATCATAAATGGGTGTTGAATTTTGTCAAAAGCTTTTTCTGCATCTCTTGAGATGATCATATGATTTTTATTCCTTAATTTGTTAATATGGTGTATCACCTTGATTGATTTGTGTATATTGAAGAATCCTTGCATCCCTGGGATAAATCCCACTTGATCATGGTATATGATCCTTTTTATGTGCTGTTGGATTCTGTTTGCTAGTATTTTGTTCAGGATTTTTGCATCTATGTTCATCAGTGATATTGGTCTATAATTTTCTTTTTTTGTGATATCTTTTTTCTGGTTTTGGTATCAGGGTGATGGAGGCTTTGTAGAATGAATTTGGGAGTGTTTCTCCCTCTGCAATTTTTTTGGAAGAGTTTGAGAAGGATCAGTGTTAGCTCTTTTCTAAATGTTTGATAGAATTCACTGAAACCATGTGACCCTGGACTTTTGTTTGTTGGAAGATTTTTAATTATGGTTTCAGCTTCATTACTTGTGATAGGTCTGTTTATATTTTCTAATTCTTATTGGTTCAGTCTTGGAAAATTGTACCTTTCCAAGAATTTGTCCATTTCTTCATGGTTGTCCATTTTATTGGCATATAGCTGTTTGTAGTAGTCTCTTATAATCCTTTGTATTTCTGCAGTGTCAGTTGTGATTTCTCCTTTTTCATTTCTAATTTTACTGATTTGAGTCCTCTCCCTACCTTTCTTGATGAATCTGGCTAATGGTTTATCAATTTTGTTTATCTTCTCAAAGAACCAGCTTTTAGTTTTATTGATCTTTGCTATTGTTTATTTTGTTTCTATTTCATTTATTTCTTCTCTGATCTTTATGATTTCTTTCCTCCTACTGCCTTTGGGTTCTCTTTGTTCTTCTTTCTCTAGTTGTTTTAAGTATAGGGTTAGATTGTTTATTTGGGATTTTTCTTGTTTCTTGAGGTGAGATTGAATTCCTATAAACTTCCCTCTTAGAACTGCTTTTGCTGCATCCCATAGGTTTGGGGTCGTCGTGTCTTTGTTGTCATTTGTTTCTATGTATTTTTTTATTTCTTCTCTGATTTCTTTAGTGATCTCTTGGTTATTTAGAAGCTCCTTGTTTAGCCTCCATGTATTTGTGTTTTTTACAGTTTTTTTCTCCTGTAACTGATTGCCAGTCTCATAGCGTTGTGGTCAGAAAAGATGCTTGATATGATTTCAATTTTCTTAAATTTTCCGAGGCTTGATTTGTGACCCAAGATGTGATCTATCCTGGAGAATGTTCCATGTGCACTTGAGAAGAAAGTGTATTCTGCCACTTTTGGGTGGAATGTTCTATAAATATCAATTAGATCTATCTTGTCTATTGTGTCATTTAAAGCTTGAGTTTCCTTATTTATTTTCTGTTTGGATGATCTGTCCATTGGGGTAATTGGGGTGTTAAAGTCCCCTACTATTATTGTGTTACTGTCGATTTCTCCTTTCATGGTTGTTAGCATTTGCCTTATGTATTGAGGTGCTCCTATGTTGCATGCATAAACATTTATAATTGTTATATCTTCTTCCTGGATTGATCCTTTGATCATTAAGTAGTGTCTCTCCTTATCTCTTGTAACAGTCTTTATTTTAAAGTCTATTTTATCTGATACGCGTATTGCTACTCCAGCTTTCTTTTGATTTCCATTTGCATAGTATATCTTTTTCCATATCTTCACTTTCAGTCTGTATGTGTCCCTAGGTCTGAAGTGGGTCTCTTGTAGACAGCATATATATGGGTCTTGTTTTTGTATCCATTCAGCCAGTCTGTGTCTTTTGGTTGGGGGATTTAATCCATTTACATTCAAGGTTATTATCGATATGTATGTTCCTATTATCATTTTCTTAATTGTTTTGCATTTGTTTTTGTGGGTCTTTTTCTTCTCTTGTGTTTCCTGCTTAGAGAAGTTTCTTTAGCATTTGTTGTAAAGCTGATTTGGTGATGCTGAATTCTCTTAGCTTTTGCTTGTCTGAAAAGCTTTTGACTTCTCCATAGAATCTGAATGAGATCCTTGCTGCATAGAGTAATCTTGGTTGTAGGCTTTTCTCTTTCATCACTTTAAGTATATCCTGCCACTCCCTTCTGGCCTGCAGAGCTTCCCCTGAAAAATCAGCTGATAATCTTATGGGGGTTCCTTTGTTTGTTATTTTTTGTTTTTCCTTTTAAAATATTTTTTCTTTGAATTTAATTTTTGTTAGTTTGATTAATATGTGTCTTGGTGTGTTTTCCTAGGGTTTATCCTGTATGGGACTCTCTGTGCTTCCTGGACTTGGGTGACAATTTCCTTTCCCATGTTAGGGAAGTTTTCAACTATTATCTCTTCAAATATTTTCTCAGACACTTTCTTTTTCTCAGACCCTTTCTTTTTCTTGGACCCCTATAATTCGAATGTTGGTGCATTTAGTGTTGCCCCAGAGGTCTCTGAGATTGTCCTCAATTCTTTTCATTCTTTTTTCTTTATTCTGCTCCTTGGCAGTTATTTCCACCATTTTGTCTTCCAGCTTACTTATTCATTCTTCTGCCTCACTTATTTTGTTATTGATTCCTTCTAGTGTGTTTTTCATTTCAGTTATTGTTTTGTTCATTTCTGTTTGTTTGTTCTTTAGTTCTTCTAGATATTTGTTACACATTTCTTATATTTTCTCAGTCCATGCCTCCATTCTATTTCCGAGATTCTGGATCATCTTTACTATCATTATTCTGACTTCTTTTTCAGGTAGATTGCTTATTTCCTCTTCATTTATTTGGTCTTGTAGATTTTTACCTTGCTCCTTCATCTGTGACATTTTTTTTGGCCGTCTCATTTTTTTTTTTTTTTTTTGAGTGAGATTGTTTTCCTGTCTTATTGGTTGTTTGACCTGAGGCTTCCAACACTGGAGTTTGTAGACTATTGGGTAGAGCTGGGTCTTTGTGCTGAGATGAGGACCTCTGTGAGACCTCACTCCTATGAATATTCCCTGGGGTCTGAGGTTCTCTGTTAGTCCAGTGGTTTGGACTCAGAGCTCCCACTGCAGGAGCTTCCGCCCGACCCTGGGCTTGCGAACCAAGATCCCACAAGCCTCGTGGGGTGGCCAAAAAAAAAAAAACAGAACAATAACAAAGTAAAAAATAAAATTAGACTAGGAAACTAACAGATATGTTAGAAAGAATGTAAAAATAAAAATATAGATGAATCAATAACCAGAAGGTACATCAGTACCAGAATATTAAAAAAAGAGGAGGAAGGAAGAGAAAAAAAAGGCGGGGTGGGAGAAAGACCTTGGCTGTGGAGGGCAGGGCCTAGGCAAGGGCGAGGTTTGGGTGGTGGGTGTACCAATGCTCAGGAACCACCAGGCTGTGGGGGGTGGTGCTTAGGCTCAAGGAACAGAAGGGGCCCAGGTGTGCCCCCAATCCCTGGTCTCAGAGGGCAGGGGACCCCATCTGGGAGCCCAGCAGGCTTCCTGAGCACAAGTGGGTGGGGCAAACACCCTCCTCTTCTCTCCTGCTCCTCTGGTCTGGGGTCTGGAAGGGCCCGTCCCACCTGCCTCTCCTGGTCTACCTGGCCTCCCTCCTATGCCCCCAAGGACCCACGCAGCCTGGAGGGGGTTTGGAGGGCAGGGGACTGGCCTGGGAACTCAGCAGTTTCCCCGTGGCCAAGTGGATGAGGCAATCACCTTCCACTCCTCTCCCACTCCTCCCGAATGGCTCCTCCTGCCTGCCTCTCCTGATCTCCCCAGCCTCAGGGACGTGGATCCTGTCTGTCCTCCACTTCTCCTCCCCCCTCAGTCCCCCTACATCCTACCGGTTCACTTTAGGGTTCCTCCCGTCTCCTTGGGCATGAGAGTCCCCCACCAGCTGCCGGCAGGCACCCTAGGTGTGGGGAGACGCTAACTCGTGTCTTCCCACACCGCCATCTTGACTCCACCTCTCCAGTAGTGGTTTTTAATTACAAGATTGTCCATGATAAAACGTGGAAAGAGAGTTAACAGTGATTTTGCCAGGTACTATAGTTAGTGTTTTATAGACTTTTCTATGGGATACTCCCTTTGTGAAGAGTTCTTCTCCTTCCTTTTCTTCTTTTCTTTTCTTTCCTTCCCTTTCCTTTCCTTCCTTCCTTCCCTTCTTTCCTACCGCCTTTCTTCTTTGAGTCAACCAATATTTACTGTATCCCTACCAAGAGCCAGACATCATACAAGGCACCAGGGAAATGAAAAGTTAGAATTTCTAATCTAGTGAAAGTATTTTCTGTTTCTTTGCTTTGAATTTACCCAGAAGTTGTCTTTATTTACATATAAAGATATAAATTCTAATTAAGCTATAATCATATTGGATACATTACAATACAATATTCTGGAAACTTTATCAATTAACATAAGCCTCCACATGCCGTAGAGAAAATTAGAAAGTTCATTCTTAAAAAATAAAAGTAAAAGACAACAACAACAACAACTTAAAAAGTTCATCCTTTAACATTCAAATAGATCTGGTGAATATAAGAGGTACATTTTATGAGTAGAAAATCTGAGTCTTGCAATTTCTTGATTGCAGTTCTCTTAAACCACCTAGTCCAAACTAAGGCAGTTGCCTTGTTAATCATTTTTCATATGTGGGGGGGCGGAAATGGCCACACTCCAGCTACTGGTCTTTGTATTTCAGGAAATATGTCATATAAGGAAACCCCACTCTATGCAAAGGATTTGTAGATAGTTCCTTGGAGTTAATTTTCATGAGCATTAGGAGGTACTTAAACCCCATGCCAGGGAGAGGGTTTATAAATGATTGCCATAAGCTCTTTAGCGACTTCAGTTAAATAGAGTAGCACCTCTTTGCCACTGAATGAATAGTGTGCAGAATTGTTGGGACTGCTTGGAACTCTGGAGCAGCCCATTGTTTGAAGATTATATTTCTGATGTTTCTTGCTAAAAGTCATTCATTCATCTAATAAGTATTATTTAAGAGCATACATTGTGCCAAGATGTAGACTTGGTATTGCCATGGAGACCGTCAAATTCTAGTTTCATTTTTCAGAACCAAGCAGGAGTTGGTGCTGGCAAGTTAAGAAGGACTGAGGCTCAAACTGAATGTCACTCATGAAATATCTGGGTTTGAATGTGCAAATGTCATATATAAATGTCAATGATGGTCAAAATAACAAATATACACATATATATATATATAAATTATTTTTCTAAAGAAAAATAGAAATATACTTCAGTTTATTTTTTCATGTAAAGTTGACTTTTGTAATAGGCCTGCGTGACACAATGGAATTTACCATAATTGCAGAATTATGTGCAATTACCATAGTGAACAAATCAAAGCCGTACGCTAGCTCATGTTATGGCCTTGATCTTTTGAATTTTTGGACAGAGCAGTGTTGATCATTCGGTGAACTGGGGACTGTCATGACTGAAAGTTGGGAAATGCTGAGATTCGAATCTTCTATGTTTTTTCCATTATTCTCATCTTTACATGACCTAAAATGCATGCTTAACTCCAGTACTGAAGTCAAATTAACAATAGAAAGAAATGAAAGTCAGAGGCCACGTGTAACATGTCTGTTATACATTTGGATCCCTTCTTCTCTTTTCTGAAATGTATCTCTTCTTAGATGAATGAGTTTGAGAGGAAATTTTTTAAATCAGCTATTTAGTATCTCTTAATATCATCCACATCCTTCCTTGGCACTTCCCTCATGGCTTTCTTTTAAGGATATTTGCAGTCTCAGGCATGAAATAAACTTTTTAAGGCATTAGGCTGTTGGAGGCATTTTGGGAAAATGTGAATGAAGCCAACAAAATGGCACAGCTGGTCAGATATTCCCCTTGTTCCAACAGGATTCTGATATGGGGCTTGTTTCCTAGGATTTACCCAGTCTGCTGGAAATACATTCACTGCAAGACAAATTACTATCTGTAACAATACCTATAGATTTCTTTAAAATTTTGTTTTTATTTTTAACTCTGGACTTTATTAAGAGGACAGAGAAACTCAGTGGAGTAGGATGATGTAGATGTTACTGTGTGCGGAACTTAAATGTACTCACTTCTGTAAAGCAAGTCATGAGCACTGCCTCTACCCTCTCATTGCCTCTGGGGGGACCCAGTTGAGAGCATTAGCCACTGATGCTGAACAAAGAGGCACAGCATTTTGTCCTGGTCTGGGTTCTTCTTTTCTTCTTCAGCTTTTTCTTTGTCCCTTTCTATGTGCACTGTTCTTGCGAGCTTCTTTTATTTTTTATTTTTATTTTTTTAGAAAATTGAAGCAGTGAGTAACTTTTCAAAGGCTGCATAGCTTGTAAGTGAAAGTTACTAGTAGAATGTGAACATATTAGTGGGTTTGGAACCAACAGAAGTAGTAGAACTTGAGAGACTGGAACTTAAAATTCTGTTTCCATATTCCATACTTTAAAAAAAATTATTACTGTTATTTTTTAAGTTTTCTTTTATATTGGAGTATAGTTGATTTACAATGTTGTTTTAGATTCAGGTATAGAGAAAGTGATTCAAATATACATGTACATGTATCTAAAGAATAGATACTTGTGAGCTTCTTTTAAAACCTCTTAACTATTTATAAATTATGCACCATTTTGACTCATATGATTTACAATGGCCTCAAGAGCCAGGTCTTTACATGTAGTTGGTTCTTTTTCAAAGCATTTGGCTTTGGTCTGGAAGGCTCACTCTTATTGCTGTATAACCTGGAGTGGCCACATCTCGGGTTCTGTGGGCTGTATTTTTTTAGCCTTGGAGTGTATTTCCCCTGTGTTGCCGTAGTGGGTGGGTTGTTTAGACAGGAAGAGTGGCTTCCTTGTTCTGTTCTCCCAGCATTGAAGGACTCCCTGACGTTTCCCATTAAGCCCTCCACCCCCTGCACTACAGTTGAATCATTCTCCTCCTAGAATCTTGCAGAAGTCAACAGCTTTCCCCTCTCTTCATTCTTTTCTTCTCTCCTTTTTCTCCTTTCTCATTCCTTCCTTCTTTTTTTTTTTTTAAATTATTTATTTATTTATTTATTTAATTTATTTATGGCTGTGTTGGGTCTTCGTTTCTGCGCGAGGGCCTTCTCCAGTTGCGGCAAGTGGGGGCCACTCTTCATCACAGCGCGCGGGCCTCTCACTATGGAAGCCTCTCTTGTTGCGGAGCACAGGCTCCAGACGCGCAGGCTCAGCAATTGTGGCTCACGGGCCCAGTTGCTCTGCGGCATGTGGGATCTTCCCGGACCGGGGCTCGAACCCGTGTGCCCTGCATTGGCAGGCAGACTCTCAACCACTGCGCCACCAGGGAAGCCCTCCTTCCTTCTTTTTGATTTTCCTCATCTGCCTGTCTTCCTTCTTTCCTTCTCTCATTATTTCTTTTGTTTTCTTCTTTTCTCTCTGTTATGATCTTTCTTCTACTTTTATATCTTTTTTGTTATGAAAATGAGATCCCAACTTATGGAAATTTATCCCACAGATCTATTTGCACACAGGTGAAAGGTTGCATGCTGGTGATTATGAATGGGAGCATGGTTTGTAATAAGAAAGATTGCAAACAACTCAAAGGTCCATCAGCAGAGGATACGTTGAGTAAACAATAAATATCCATATAGTGAAACATTATGCAATTCTAGGAAGGAATCAGAAGGTGCTCTGTGTATTAATTTGGAAATATCTCCAAGACATTTTGTTAAGTGAAAAAAGCAAAGTGCAGAACAATTTGAATTTTATATTTCCTTTTGTGAAAAAAGTGGTGGGGAATCAGATTCTATTTTTGCTTTTATTGTAACTAGTAAACATACAAAGAAATCTGTATAGGAAACCCAGGAAGCTACTCATAAATGACAGGAGATGGGTGAGCTGAAGAATAATGGGAGGAGGGATTTCATTGTTATACCTTTTTGTAATTATTAAATTTTAAAAACATGTTAATATATTATCTATTCCAAAAATTAAATCTAAAAATGTAAACCTCAAAAGCCAAAGTAAGATTCCGTTGAAAGAAAACTACTGACCCATTAAGTGCTAAAAAAAAATACAAAGCATTGCCATGACTGGGACATTTGTCCAAACTCATGGGTGCCCTTCTAGCCTCTTAGTTGCTTATGGCTTGAATCATGTAAAATTGTCATTTTCATAGACAAAAACGCTTTTGAACATTGGCAATTTCATATATTTCAATAGAATGTTTATCTTAGTTAAGACATCAAAAAGCTGCCTGTGCTATGATGCCCTTAAAGTATTATTTTATTTCTCTTTTGTGCTCTAGACACCCTTGGAGTCTTATTTCATTCACTTTGCTGGGCCACCTGGGTAGTACTGTGCAGTGGGGCATTTCTCTCTGGAATTACCTTTCCATCCAAGCTTTATGAACTTTGTGCACAGCTGTAGGTTAAGCCCTCATGATCTAATCTGGGATTATAGCCTTCTTCTGAAAAGTCACTCTGAATTCCAGACTTTCCTTGTGGGTCTAATGTTCTCACTGCCACCAAATTTATCTTCCTACAAGGCAGTTTAGATCATGTTTCTCCTGAGTATATTCATCCTGTGTTAATCAGCGTTCCCTGGAGAAATAGAACCAATAGTATATATAGAGAGAGACATAAGAGGAAGTTTATTACAGGAATTAGCTCAAGCAGTTTTGGAGGCCTAGAAGTCTTGGAGATACAGGAAAGCCTGTGGTATGATTCAGTCCGAATCCAAAAGCCTGAGAATCAGGGAAGTCCATGATGTAATTCCAAGTCAGAGTTCCAAAGGCCTGTAATGGAGTCGGGGGAGAGACATGTAGGTCAAGTAGAGAAAGAGAGAACTCACCCTTTTCCACCTTTTTGCTCTATTCGGGCCCTCAAAGGATGGAATGATGTCCACCTGCATTGGTGAGGTTGGATCTTCTTTACTCAGTCCACTGAGTCAAATGCTAATCTCTTCTAGAAACATCTGCACAGACACACCAAGAAATAACCTTTTACCAGCTCTCTGGGCATCCCTTCCTCCACGTAACTTGACCTATAACATTAACCATCACAGAGCCCATCTCTTCACTGCTTATAGAATAAATACAGACTGAACTCCTTAGCAAGGCATGCCATTCACCTCCAGTCACTGAGTTTTTTTCACAAATGCTCTATACCTGTACTTTGCCCAAATTGCCCTCCCCCGTAGGTCACGGCTTTGAGAATTACATTCTGTTTACCAAGAAGGACCTTCTTCAACCTCCGTAACTTTCAGACATCTTGTTACCAAGTAAATTTCCACACAAGTAAGTCTTCCCTCTGTAGCTCTGACCCCAGCCATCCAAAATTAATTTTCTCCTATTTATGTTTCCACGGTCCCGTATACCTACTCCTATTTTAAAGGTACTTATTATAGTGTATTCCAGATATTTGTTTATGTGACTGTCCTGCTACCAACTCGTGAGCACTTGACATCAGAAACCCAGGTCCTGGTCACCCTGTACTCACTCTCCTTAGCCCAGTGTCTGGTCTGTAGTTTTATGCTTAGTAAATATTGTCATATTTAGCAATGCTTCAGTCTTACTCTTGGACTCCTTTTCTGTATGGAAGAAGTTTTTTATAAATCTTTTTTAAAAAGATGGGAGACTAATGTTCAGGAAGATCTTGAGAGTGGGGAAAGAAGTGCTTATCCACTATGACCTGAAAGTTGAAAGTCTAAAGCAAACTCTCCAATTTCTTTACTATTTGCAATAAGGTCAAGATTTAGTCTTGAATGTAGTCTACAGGTTCTCTTTGATCATCTCCTTTGCTTGATATTTGTGTTGATTTTGATGATGATGAAAACAATAGACTCATATGAGTTGTGTTGAGTCTTTTTGTTAATTATGCCTTTATGTTAATTGATCTTTCCTGTAGTTTTGAAGGTCTGTGTTCATATTTAATTGTAAAAATTCAGGCTATCTCAAGACCATAGACAGAATTGAGTGTTCTCCAAAAAATAAATCTAAAACTTTGGAGTGGAGGATAAATGAGAGGTTTTGTTCCTCCTACTTCTCCCCCTCCTCCTTTTCCTTCCCTTCCTGTTTACTTAATATTATTGCTATTTTTATTATTTCCTCTAATCTGGAAAAATAGTAGCCTGTTAGCGTAGACTATCTAAGTGGGACTTTTACCTTTGTTGAAAAATATTAAATTGTCCCAGTGGAGTAAATACTCATCCTGGGATGTGAATTCTTTGTTGGTGTGTGGGTACTGTTGATCACACAGATATTGGCTTGGCCAGAAAGTTTGTTCGGTTTTAAGTAAAAATAAAAGACATTTTTCATTTTCACCAAGAACTTTATTGAACAACGTATTCACTAACGGAACAAACTTTTTGGCCAACCCAATATATTACTAACCGGTACTCAGGGTTGGAGAGTTTTATCACAAGAGGGTGTTCTAGTCATTGTATCTTTATCTCACCTGAGGATTGGGCTCCCTGTTTTGTAGCTGATAATAAAAGCTAGTATTTATGTGTAACTCACTATTGCCTTTTCAGTTAATCAAAATTAGCACCAAAGAACTATCATTCATCACTCTGGAGTGTTTTTTAGAGTATGAGAGAAAGCAATATTAGTCCCTGCATCTTGGTTGTTGGGTGCTTTCCTTCTTCTTTGATCAATAAATGATTATTCACGAACAAAGAAAGAAAAGAGAATGGCATCATTCTGCAGTGTGCTCACTTAGTGGGACCTACTCTGATCTCGTCTATTATAGCATCAGTATGGCTTGCCCATGGCCCCTTATACTGCAATCGCCCTTCAACTGTTTTCAGAGTGCCTCTCCAGTTAAACAATGAGCACATTCAAATGGTTTCATCGTACTATAAAATCTTTGGCTTATTGGCTGTAAGATTTTTTAAATTAGCAAATTTTCTATTGAACCCAGGAGTATATGAGAGCAGGCATGACTTTGTTGAAATGAAAAGTCTATAAGAACAGTGAGATCATGATTGTTTATTAGAAGTAGTTACTGTGATTTGTTAGAAGTGTTTACTGTAAATGTGAATAAGTGGAAATGAAAACTGAAAGCTTGCAAGATTAACACAAAATGGATATTTGGTATTATTCACTTCTTTTTAAATTCCATCATCCCCTACCACCCAATTCTTCACCCCAGAATTAGGGTGATCTGTTGCTTTCCACAGATTCCATGCAATAGGTAGATGACTTAAGAACTCTAGGATCTGTCTTCCTTTCCCCCAACCTCTAGGTAAGTGTTTTGGCAGCTAATGCCACCAGTATGTTCACGGCCTAGAAAGTAATCTCTCCTTCCTTCACTTGTTAGCATCTCTATCCTAATCTCAGTTCGGGTCTCCCGTGCTCCTACAAGCCTTCCCTCCCCTCCTTGGCTTGGTCAGACTCTCCTGTGTGGTGTTCAGAGCACCACTTCCTTCCTAAAACTTGTCACAACTTCAAGTTCACAACTTCAAGTTCACAACTTCAAGTTCACATTCATTTACATGATTATTTGATTCCTCATTAGTCTAAAGCCTGTGAAGCTGAGGACAGTGTTCGACTCTATTGTATCATTTGTCCCTAGTCTAGGGCTTTACACATAATAGGTGTTGAATCAATATTTTTGAAAAATGAAAGACTGTTCAGATCTAAAAATACTCATTTTTGGTTTATCATTTGGGGTATCTTTATCAAATGTATACTGAGTTATGATTTTATGATTTTATTAATTTTCTGAAATTTAAACCAAAAGAATTTCTTTATTCTGAAAAGTAAATTAATGTTTTCAAGTTTGTAGGTAATATAGGTATTTTTAAAATTTTTATTTTATTGAAGTATAGTTAATTTACAATGTTGTGTTAAGTTCTGCTGTACAACAAAGGGATTCTGTTATTCATATGTATATTCCTTTTCATATTCTTTTCCACCATGGTTTATCACGGGATATTGAATATAGTTCCCTGTGCTATACAGTAGGACCTTGTTTAGCCATTCTAGGTATTTCAGGGTTTTAATTCCACAATATATTATCTCTTTTCTCCCTATAATAAAATTAATATTTCTCCATGTTTTTGAAGGTAACCCTTTTGGTTTCAGGGCATAACCACATCCACATCTTCATGAACCAATTACCAGTGTAAGCATATGGACTTTAAAATGTATATACAATTCTCCGGAGCTCATGGTGTAATTAAAATTTGGAAGGGCAGGTGGCTGAGAGGTTTCAGTAATTTATTGTGTTGCTCTAAGATCAGAATCGAAAATTTTTAAATCACAGCAGATTCTATACTTAGCTTGTGTCCGATGCATATACAATGAAAGCCACAGAATTAGTTCCCCAGCAAGAGGATTTAGCGAAAGATTTAGAATGAAACTGAAAGAAATAATTTATTGAGTTGAATCGTAGAAGAGCATCATAGAAAAAGTGGATAAAGGGTAGAGAATCTCTTAGTCTCTGTACCTCGTTTGGCCAGAGGTCACCGCAGAGAGTTAAATAGGTAGATTTATCATTGTCTCAATTCACTCATTCAAAGAAAATCGAGTGCTTCAGTGTGCCGAGCTCCAAGCCAGACAAGATGCCTAATTAACCAGACCCAGCGTCTAAGTGGAGAGCTGGTCTTCTATTCCCTGATGGAATTTTAAAATTTTGTTCCTGACCTAAAAAGACCATGATCAAATCTGGAAACTTGAACCTCTTCTCACGTTCCCAGAATGCTGTAAAAGTGTATTCATTCCTCCAACTTCCAGAACCATCTGTCCCATGCAACCCTTCTGATCTTTGTGAAATTTAGCTAGCCCTCTATGACATTACTAGGCTCAGTCGCCAGGATAGACTAGGCCTTCAGAGCTCTACATCTGCATGATAGACATCAGACAGTGTTTGAACAAAGCACAGACTCAACACTTGAAACTGTTACTTCAGGATCCAAATACCTGAAGTTCAAATACACCATGATGTGGTATTTTGGTCTCTATTTCTCCACTGTAGAAACCTGCCTTCCTGGATTCTCCTGGTCCTGTTTTCAGAGTGGGTGTTTGTTTATAGGTGCCAGCCGGGGTTTATCGTTCCAGCTATATGTGTCACTCAATAGCTTCTGCCTTCCACCACCCCTGTACTGGATACACTTTGGAATAAGTCATACTTAATAAGTGCTATTTTAAACTAAATGACTTTATCTAATTTATGAAATCATCTGGGCTAGAAGAGACCTTGAGTGAAACACATAGCTCATCTCCTTTCTGAGAAGAGCGGGATAGATTTTTATTGTTCATGAAATCCATTCTGGGTGGGTGTTTATTCTCAGCCTTCATTATCTCCAGTGTAATAATCCCACAGCCTCCTTGGCTATCTTCCCTATTGCTGAACTAGCCTTGCTTATTAATCCTGTAATGATACCTTCTGTCTTCTAAATATTGAAGCTGTGCTGAAGTTTCCCCTGCTAACTTTTTCCTCCCTACCCACCCTGTGGAATGCTTCTAGAAGGGGGGTAATTACGGGAGCAAACAGCACCAAATGCTGTGTTATGCAGCCTTGTCCTGAGCCTGCTAGGATGGATGCTGTCAGTCCTTAGAAAATTAAGCTATTAAATCTGCCGCCCAGGGTGGTGATTGAATTGGTAGTGCCACTGGCATGAAATTACTTCGCAGATGTGTGAATTTCACAGCCAGTTATGTTCCTCCCTACCTATGTGTTCTAACTGTAGCATTACATTAACACAATGATTTAGGGGCTATCCTGGTATGCTTGTGGTAGTGTTGGGACAAGGACATTGGCTGGACAGGCCCTAGGAGAGTGTGGCTCAGGAATTGTCCCAGAAAAGAACTGGCTATGGAGACTGGATAAGGAGCTTCCTCGCCCATTTTTTCATCCACCTGTGCTACCCAGCATTGACACCCTACCCACATCTCCTTGATTTCCTTTTGCCATTTCTGAGCTCCCATCACCCAGGCCCTGGATGCTTTGCTTCTGCTGGCCAGCATTTGGGACTTTCTTTAGAGTGCTGCCTTTGGGCTGCTGAAAAGCTGAGGTGCCATGGGGTTCATGTCCTCCCTGGTGTGTATGAAAGCCCAGCTCCCTTGCTTTTAGTTGGGACAAGCCCTAACATGCAGCCTGCAGTCCTTAGGTCTTCAGTGAGATCAAACTGAAGTTACCCCTTGTAGCATTTCACTAGAAAAGTACCCTTGCTTGGTTTCTTTCCCTTCCCTGGCAGGTTTCCCCGACTCCCTTACCAGTTTATCCTGGGAACACTTCTTCAGTAAATCGTGCCCATCCTCGTCTTGGATTTTGCTCCCGCAAACTAGGCTCAAGTCGTTACTCTGTGATCCACTGAGAATGGGAAGTCAGGCTTTTCCACCTCATGTGGTAAATGAGGTGATTTCCATGCATGCTTTTTCGTGATAAACCCATCTGATCCTGCCCACGGAAATCACAAGTTTTGTTCCAAGATTGAAAGGGGCTTGTCCATAATATTGCTTTGCATGTTTTGAAATAACAAAGCTTACTTGGTATTCAAACCCAAAGTGGGTCCCCTTTCCTGGAGTTCTCCTCAAGTGCTGCATCTCTCGTGCTCCTTCTGAAAGCAGCTCGTCCACCTATTAGAGCACAAGCTACGTGCTGCCTACAGCTACAAGATTTGTCCTCAAACTCGACTGTGAATTCCTAGGGGGTACCAGCTTGTCAGAACCATGACAAGCAACTCATACATATGGTGTCTTCTACTCCAAAGCTGCCCAATAGTTGTTTGTTGCCTTCTACTGATGAAAGGACTTAAGTGTATCCATATTGATGATAGAGTCCCCACGGCTGGGTCACTGATTTGCCACTTTTGTTTCAGTTTACTTAGCTCAGCTCCTGCAACACTGTCTGACTTATCTCTTCTAAGTCCAATAAAATTTTATATCCCCAATAAATACATATCAGAATATCAAGGGTCAATGGCAAGGTAGGAAGAAGTGATGCATTTGGGGACAAAACAACAAGAACCAGTCATGATCATTCACTCACCTCCTTTGCTCTTTCCTGTGGGTCTTTATCCACAAATAGAACTTTTTTTTTCAGCCTATTCTCCTCTCTCTCTCTCTCTCTCTCTCTCAAATACTTTAGGAATATTAACTGAGAAACATGCTTTATCTTAGAAATGAGTATCTTTCTGAGAACGAGAGCTGACCTGACTGCAGTGTTGAATTAGCCTGGAGGCACCAAGGATAGCTTGTCTGTTCATGAATGTTCCAGAAGTTTTTGCTGCAACTGAGAACAACACATTCATTGTGGTGTCAATGTCTCCTTCTGTTCTCAACTCTTTAAACGTCTCCTACTGTTCTCAACTCACTAACCCTAGCCCTATCTGAAACAGCCAGTTAACCACCCTCCTTCTATGTGTGTCTTGCACACAGTTGGAGCTCCATAAATATTTTTCAAATTAATATTGAATAAATAAAGCAAGGAGCAAATGAACTTGGGACCGTATTTCTTGTAAGTGCAAAAAGCTATTTTCCGAACCCATAATTGATAACACTGAAAAATAAATAAGGAGGTTGTACTTACGTTGCATGTTCCTGCAATCATTAGCAGGCTGACACTGAAATGAGAATTCAAAGTATAATTAAATCATGACATTGTTCTAGGATGGCTTCATACCCTTGCTGTAGACTAGCATATGATTTTGCTTGTTATTATTTTCTCGGCTACTCTTTTAAATATGAAAAAATTTCAGTAACGGAAAATAAATATTGAAAAATTTTAGTAGCAGGAAAACCTAACCTTTTACTCAGTGACTATGTATTTTTTTCATTTGGTTGATATCCTATTAAATTTGTATATGTGTATGAATATGAAGTCAATGTGTATAGTAATATTTACATATGCTGCTTTTATGTCAGAGAGAAATTAAGGAAAATGGTCTTGGTAAAAATGGTCTAAAATTGCAACTTGGACTATCTTCAATCACTTGTCTGTCCCTTTCATGGCATGATACTACCTGGTAGATTCTGTCCCTTATTCTTATGACCAGAGGTGAGATAGTCAGTGGCCACTGGCATCCAAGATGCTCTCAAGGTTTTCTGCCCAGGTGGAAATCAACACATGTAACATTCAATGCTGGGGTGGTGGCCTAAAGTCATGGGGCTACATGAAAAACGTGCATTTGAAAATTCCACTACATGAACCCATTCTTCTTGAACTCTAGACCATATTGGATAGAGGGAAATCAAAACAAAACAAAATGACTTTCAATCTGTTGGATAATTGACTAGCTGTGTCTCCTCTGGGTCATTGTAGAATAAGAGCAGAGATGCAAAGTTGTCTTCGTTATTTTAGTATGACTAGGTTATGATCTTTGATAGTCTGACAACCCCATCTAGTTTTCATTTGTGTGAGGAAATACAGTAAAAGAGTAGTTACGAGGTCAGTGCTTCGGGAATCAGAGGGACTCGGGTTTGCTTGTAGCCTGATGGCCTTAGGCAAGCTGTATAGTTTATGGGTTTTTTTTTTTCCCCTCATCTGTACAATGGCACTGAATTAGAGAGTTGATATGAGAATGAAAAAAAAAATTGTGTCTAAATTTCTTAGCTTAGTACCTGACACCTAGCAAATGCTTATTAGTGGAACTAGTTAATGATATTAATAGTAGAGTCCTAGTTGTTATCTTTTTGTTTTCATTATACATGATTAAGCTTTTTACAATTCCTGTTTGCAATACAAATATAACTTAGTGTTTTTAGTTCATATCCAGATTGAGCGTAAATGTGTCTTCAAGAATATGAGGAAATTAGGAGGCTAGTCTGCTTAAATTACTTTCTATACTTGATCTTAGCCAAAAGGGCAAGAAGCGATGCTTGAATTACTTTCTATTCCCAATTTTGATTACGTACACTCTTAAAGTAATCTTTTGCATTATTTAATAGTTTGTTTTTTCCCATCATACAAGAATGTTTGTAAAGTCCCTTATGTCTCTATATTTTTAAGAAAAAGTGGTCTGTTTTTATATCCAGTTTAATAGCTTTTTTTGTTTTGCAACTGTGAGGCAGTAAATGATAAATCAAAAACTAATATTTCCAACTACCTCAAAAAATTAAAGTCTGTGACAGAATAAATATGGGCTCAATGAGGCTTATGGATGATTTGTTCTAATTAGATATAAGGTAAATGTTCTTGCAAATGTGACTTATATTAAAGTCAGAACATGTGGTTGTCCTGGCTTTCCCACATTGCCCCTTTAAAAAATCATTTGAAAATATTTGGGGTCTGCTGTCGCTGAGACAATATGGCTTGGCAGTGTGTTGGTAACTTAATAAGCTTGCCACATTTGTCATGCAGAAACTGTTCTTTATATGCAAAGCTGTCAGACAGATTGAGTATATAAGTCTTCTTCGCATGAAATAATATGATAAAGCTCCAGTATCAAATTGAATGCTGTACTAGCGTTTGGAATCTTTCATGCATAGGGTGAAATTGTTTTACAATGGAAGCATTGTTTGATGACAAATACTCTTTTTGTAACATTCATCAGTTATGTTTTAATAGCAGGCATTATCCTCCTGACTGTAGGTCCGCCTTTCTTGCTGTTAACGTACTGGAGAGTGAGTCAGCTTCTAAGTTATGTTTGGCATTTTTTAAAGGGTTCTCCACTATGGGTGTCGTAGGTGTTTTCATTCTTCCTTTTTTGCCAGGTTTGTGATAGAGCCGACAGTATTTGCCTCCTTCCTGGTTTTGATTTAATTACCTACGAGAATGCTTACTAATATAATATTTCAAGGCTCAGCTCCCCATGGTGGAAAATGTGGGATGTACACCTATAAGGCATGTGGGCATGGAAAGCAGGAGAATCGGTTAGCAGAAATTGTGGACACAGCCCATGGGGCAATTCTAGAAAGTCAGGCTTTTGCTTTTTTGTTCAGTGGTGGACGTCCTCAGAGAACTGGCCCCACCCATGTCAGTTTCAAGGGGCTGGAAGGGAAAGAAATGGCTCCAGATATACACACGGCAAATGTGTTTCAAGCAGCTCTTTGCCAAGCAAGTTCCTGTTACAGGGTGGCCCCGAGCCAAAGCTCTTCCAAGCACTCCAGGGCTACTTCATGTATTTGGTATGTGGGAGAAACTCGTAACTCTGGGACTGCCCATTGTACTGCGCCTGTCACGTCTGAAGTGTGAGCATTCCAAAGCCCCAGTGGGGCAGTCACCAACCCAGAGATCGACAGAGAGATGCGTTTTCACCGGGAAGGGTTTAAATGAAGGTAGATTAGACCACAAAGCCCTGAAGTTCTCTCTCTCTCTCCCTCCCTCTCTCCCTCTCTCCCTCTCTCCTTCTCTCTCTCTCTCTCCCTTTCCCTCCCTCTCTCTCTCTCCTTCTCTCCCTCCCTCTCTCCTTCTCTCCCTTCCTCCCTCTATCTCTCTCTCTCTCCCTCTCTTTCTCCCTCCTTCTCTCTCTCTCCCTCCCTCCATCTCTCTCCCTCCCTCTCTCTCTCCCTCCCTCTCTTTCTCCCTCCCTTCCTCCCTCTCTCTCTCCATCCCTCTCTCTCTCTTTCTCCCTCTCTCTCTCTCCCCCTCTCTCTCTCCCTCCCTCCATCCCTCTCTCTCTTTCTCCCTATCTCTCTCCCTCCCTCCCTCTCTCTCTCTGTTTCTCTCCCTCTCTCTCTCTCTGTCTCTCTCTCTCTGTCTCTCTCTCCCCTCCCTCTCTCCCTCCCTCTCTCTCTTCCTCTCCCTCTCTCTCTCCCTCTCCCCCTCTCTCCCTCCCTCTCTCTCTCTCTCCCCCTCTCTCCCTCCCTCTCCCTCTCCCTCCCTTTCTCCTGCCTTCGACTCCCCCTTCCTTTCTCCCTTCCTCTAACTCCTCCCTCCCTGTCTTTGATTTTGTGTTTTCTTTTTGAAGGGAGCTCTGTTCTAAACGTATGAAAAATGATTATAAAATATTCATGGACATTCTCAGTCCTGGGTTGGCCAACCTGAATTTTTCAGCTGATCAGGCTTTCTGGTTTTTCTTAACAAAGGAAAACCAGCTCTTTGCAGCCCATCACTTCACAGTGAAGCCTCCATCTGGAATGAATTCGGCGTCTTTAACAAATATGTGTTCTCTATTCAAAAACCATCTAAAAATAGTGCTCCAACAAGTAGGAAAAAATATTTTGACATTTTCTTCATGTCTTGTGGGGTAAGCACAGTTGGAAACAGGCTTTCTGTTAATTTTCACAGGATTAAGAGTTGATGTACTTTTGTGTACAACTTATTCTGCTCAAGGATGCTTTCTGATCTGAAATATTATATAGTAAATATGTTTGTTATCAAGGCCCCACTTATGTTACCATAAGTCAACCTTCACATAAAACTCTAATTCAAGGAGTGAAAATGATCAATCGAGGTCTGCTGACCTATGCCAATGCTGACTTTTCTTACGTAGTTTTACACAGCCAGCCTGTAAGGTTCTGTTCACAGCCTGATCTGCAAACAGTCCTGGATGGCAGTGACTTTGGTGCCAAACCAAAGGTTTGCCTTCTAGGAAAGCTGAGCCCTTGTAAGAACAATAACCTTGCCTCTAATTTAGTAATTGGCTACCACAAGTTAGGCGTCAGGAAAGGGACTTTATATATATCTTCTCATTTAATCCTATAAAGATTAAATTATAGGATTAGTATATCCGAGTAATCAGTTACTCTAACTTGAGAAAACGGAAACTCAGAAAGTTTAGCAAATTACCAAAGGTAAACTGGTCAATAAATACTAACAGACATTCAAACCCAGGCCAGACACCTTCTACTTTGCCTTTGTGTTCACCCTTAGAAGAGGAAAAAATGGCAAAATCTTGATATTTTTGGTCAAATTCATATTTAAATAATTTGAAAAAAATGAAGCTCAAGTTCTGTGTACCTTCTTTTTCCAAGCCTTCTAACACTATTTGGTGTTTTAATGTACAGAGTTTCAGAAAAATCTGAAACTGTTTTTAAAAAGTGCTGTCACGATAATTTCATGGCAACATGCTTAAAATTCTAAAATTAACCCTGGAACAATAGTATAGATAATATCTTTGATTATTCTTAACCCCCCACACCTATCCTTTTCATTATTTTGTGGAGATGATTAAGGAAAATACTTCAATCTAAAGTTGATAGACATTTACAGAGGTGTTTATAAATTAATGAAAACATTGCTACCTCAGGATTAAATTCTAGCAATCCGGCATATGATTTTAGGAATATCTGATAAAAAATGTTGAAAACTTCTCCCAGATGATCAACATTATTTCTTAGAGAAATGGTTGCTGTGAGGCCCAAGTTATCCATAGTCTTTAGGGACATGCTAGGGAAAATTCTGTTTCAGATTTCCACATGTGTTCTGATGTCATATGTAGCTGCACAGAACCAAGGACTGATGTGATGCTAAAACCACGTTATAAACCTAGGACACAATTACGAAATGACCTCACAACACTGCTTGTCTCTACTGGTGCTTTGTGTTCCAAGGAGCATAGTTAAGGGACAGGTCTGGCAAGACTGATCTTTCCAAATTACATTTATGATACAAAATAGTATCTGGTCATTGTGCTTTAGGAAAGAGCAAGCAATTTGAAAAAACAAACAGCTCCAGTGACGGCCGGTGTCCCAGGTTAGAATGGTGCACGTGGAGGGAACTTAGTTCTTCTGCTCTGGCCTTCCCATTTTTTAGATGAGAAAACTGAGGCCAACAGCACTAAGTGACAGGCCCAAGACCTAAGGCCAGTTAACGATGGATGGAGTGGAACAAAATCCACGTGCATTGTCTGTGTTCTTTTCTTTGAGTTCTGATTGGCCCTCCTTAGGCTTTTTTGAGCAGTCTTCACATCTATTTTGTCTTTCATTTGCATTCATTTTTATGGTCCAGCTATAAAATATCAATTCCAGCATCTTAAATATCATAAATAAGGCTTAGCACATTTTATACTTCATCTGTGAGTTATATAAAAGCAAATAAAATGTTTGGTACTCTGCAGATTGACATCAACTGAGGCACAGAAAAAGAGTAATTGGCTTGCCTTCCAGCCAACAATATGTCCTTTGTAAACTAGAATAGAATCTTTCCTATAAAGGTGTAGAGTGGTGGTTCTCAAAGTGTGGTCCCTGGACCAGGAGCTTCAGCATCACCCTGGGAACTGGTTAGAAAAGCAAATTCTCAGACTCCTCCTCAGACCTACTGAATCAGGAAGTGTCGGGGGGGAGGGGCGCCCAGCAACCTATTTTAAAAGGTCTCCAGGTAATGCTTATGCAGGTTAATGTTTAAAAACTACTGGTCTACTTATTCAGATTATACAGGTCTAACTTCCGTCCTTCCTGCCTTCCTGCCTTCTTGCCTTCTTCCCTTCCTTCCTTTTTTACTTCTTTCCTCCCTCCCTCCTTCCCTCCCTTCCTTTTTTTCTTTCTTATTACATAAGTACTTTAGTTTTCATTTTTTCATAAATTACTACCTTTTAAATCTAGAGTTATTAAGCAACCACCATATCAGCCATTATGCTGGACTTCCAATGCAGTTTAGAGCCAGTTTTGTCAACCCTTTGTGGATAAGTGGACCAGCATTATCAATTTCAATACGATTCTTGGCCAGTGCTTCCCTTGCAAATTTCAAATGATTGTGTCTCCTGTGTCTCTGCCATGTTTGTCGCTAACTGGCATCTCTTTTGGCAAGCCCCCCTGCAAGGCCAACCATTGCAAGCCCGGAGACTCCGAGATCCTCTCTCTTGTTGCCCTCTCATTCTGCCTGAGACCCCTCCTGGGCAGGAGTGTGGAGTGGGGTTAGTTGGTTGGAAACACCTGCTTTCTCTAGAGCCCAGGTCATAATTCTTCTGGAGATGAGTAGGGAAGCCTCATTCCTCTAGATCTAGACCTGGATTCCCTTTTTGCCAACCCTAGATTTACTTCATTATCTCTGTCTGGCAGAAGTCAAGACTAAGACAAATGGCATTTGCAAATGAAACCATCTTGGGGGCAAGGGCTCTGGAGCATGCCTGATAAGAGATCTGTGGTTCTGTCTGGTTTCAGGTGCTGATGGGGGCACCTGGAAGTGACTGCAGGTCCTCACAGATGCAGAATTTCTGACCTTTTGTTGTTCAAAAATGGCTGGAGAGCAGAATCATGAATCATGATTATTAAGCAATGGGGCGGGGGGTGGGGGGAAGCTGCGTGACTGTTATTTAACTCCTGGCAGCGCTGTGAAATAGATGGGCTTTAAGTAAACCTTATCACTTTTTAAAAAAGAACAGCAAGACGTTATCAGGAAAGTCACATGTCTCGAGTGAGGGGGCCAGTGGTATTAAGTAAGAAGTTGCCTTGCAACTACAATTCCAAGCGTTCTCGCAAGAATCCCTATCTAGAATAATACGTTCCTGATACATCACAGGTGCCAGAAATTTCTTTTACAGAGAAAATAACTTTTAAAAAAAACTTTTATTGAAATATAGTTGATTTACAATATTGTGTTAATGTCTGCTGTACAGCAAAGTGATTCAGTTATACACATATGTATATTCTTTTTCATATTCTTTTCCATTCTGGTTTATCACAGGGTATTGAATATAGTTCCCTGTGCTATACAGTAGGACCTTGTTGTTTATCCATTCTATATATAATAGTTTGCATCTGCTAGCTCACTCCAAACTCCCAGTCCTTCCTTCCCCCACCCCCCACCCTTTGGCAACCACAAGTCTGTCCTCTCTGTCTGTGAGTCTGTTTCTGTTTCATAGATATGTTCATTTGTGTCCTGTTTTGGATTCCACATATAAGTGATATCCTATGGTATTTGTCTTTCTTTTTTCTGATTTACTTCACTTAGTATGATAATCTCTAGGTTCATCCATGTAGCTGCAAATGGCATTATGCCATTCTTTTTTATGGGTGAGTAATATTCCATTGTATACATATACCATATCGTCTTTATCCATTCATCTGTCAATGGACATTTAGGTTGTTTCCATGTCTTGGCTATTGTAAATAGTGCTGCTGTGAACATTGGGGTGCATGTATCTTTTTCAATTATAGTTTTGTCTGGATATATGCCCAGGAGTGGGATTGCCGGATCATATGGTAGCTCTATTTTTAGTTTTTTGAGGAACCTCCATACTGTTTCCATAGTGGCTGCACCAATTTACATTCCCACCAATAGTGTAGGAGTGTTCCCTTTCAGAGGAAAGAACTTTTAATAAATTCGAGGAAGACCTGAAGTAGAAATGCCTCGAGAAGAGACAAACTATTGACAGCAAAGCACAAAATGGTGCCGAGTTCTGATTTCAGGTGATGCTCTGGGGTGGGGTGAGGGGCATATTGTGTTGGTTGCAGGAAGGAGGGAAATAAGAGCCCCTAAGAAGATGCACCAGGGGAATGGTGCAAAAAGATGAGATAGAGCTGGATGTAAACATAGTCTTGCGTTTTTGTTGAGGACTGGTCTTTACTGACAGATTTTTTCTATCAAGGCAGTGTTCTCCAACAATCCTAGATCAGAGAAACTTCAGCCTCATCTAAGGAGAGATTTTAGCAGTTTCTCTGTCTTCCCTCAGGACTGGTTAAATAATTTGAAGGGTGCAGTGCAAAAGATAATATGAGTCCCCTTGTTAAGAAGTTATTAGGAATTTCTAGATGGCAGCAGCAGAAAATTAAACCAAAGGCAGTGTCCTTTAAAGTCATAGCCCTGTGCACAAGTCTTGTGCCCATGGAGACTGTCTTCCTTTATTAATTTTTTCAAAGTATTTGCCCTCTTTTTTGACCAATGTGCATCACCACTGGACTGCCATCTTATGACAAAATGCAATTTTGTAAAGTCTTTTTTCAACATTGTGTATTGAAAGTTCCCTCTTGACTTAATGGAGGATTTTGAGAATGGAGTAATACCTTCTTTAACGGCCAAATAAATTGAAAGTTGAACGTGTCTCAAAATCTACCCTTTCTTCATAGTCTTTCTAACATTAATTCCAAGTTTATACTAGGGAGATTTGGCAAAACACCAATTATTTTCTTCTGTTCCAAAACTGTGTCCTTAGAAGAGAGAATGGCTTTTGTCTGAATCCATCATATCAAAAGCAAAGCTGGTCTTATCACAAAATCTCTTGTAAGCAATTCTACTTTTTAGGAGATATCAAGTATCTCAGTTTCTGCTATGTGCTTTTGTTTTGTTGTTGTTTTGGTTTGGCAAGATAATTATATCCCAGTGTTTCAGTGATATAACAAAAATGGTAGCAAATAAAGTATATTTTGTGTTTTTGATCATCCTGTTCCTTTATATATATATCCTTTACAAATTAGATTAAGCTAAATCCTTTCTGAATAGATAAAAGGTGATCTTTATTTGATGCTTTTTAATCATATTCTTCTATGTTTTATTAGTTTGCACCCTGTGAGATATTGTCATAAGCTCTACAGCACTCTTGCAGTGAATAGGAAGAGCTGACCACTGGCAATACTCCTATTGGCTTGTTAGAGAAAGATAAATAAATTACCTATCGCTCCATGCATGCATCATGCATCCATCCATCCATCTACAACACTTTTATACATATGCATACATAAAGTAAAAAAATAAACAGTAAAATCTTTCATTAATAATATGTGTAATTAAATTGATAACTAATAATTACATAAGAGCGATATTAAGAAATACCGAACAATCAAAATGTTTCAAATATTCTCTCCTTTAATTGTTAACAACTCTGTAGATTTATCACCCTTCATTCAAGTAAAGGAAAATTCAGGAAAATTCAGTTATGTTGCCCATTTTCACACACTGGAGGGTTCAAAGCACAGATCTGTATTAATTTTAAAATCCATGTTCTTTCCATGTTACCCTGCAGTCTCAACAAAACATTTTGAATTTTTCTAAGTATGTTTATTCTATGATCTCTCTTTATTACTAGTCTTTTATATGAAGTAAGCCATATAATAACTATTTGATTTGATCAACAAGATTATTACAGCGCAAGAAGCTAGGGCGACTTGCTCAGTTCAGGAGCCCATCAGAGACCAGGACACTGCACCAGTGACCTGGGTCTTGTTTCTTGTCCCTGGACCAGCCTGGCTTCTCCTGTGGTCACTACTCTCAAGTAACAAGATACATTTATCTCAGTAGTTTATGATCCTTTATAAATCTCTACCTACTTAACAAGTGTAGAATTATGATTTTTCCATCTCTGACCATCTAAAATAATAATTACCCTTAAATAAGGAAGTAAACTAGTCATTTTCATTCTGAGAACGTAGAACTCAGCTCTTCATTTAAGGGACCATGCCAAACACTGCTAATTGGATTAAAACCAAAGAGGCATTTTTTTTCTTGTCTGTGGAACCTCACCTCTTTGGTTTAATTTTCATAAAACATCATGTGTTTGGTAAGATTGCATCCCTGGGGATACAGTTGGGGTAGCTGGGGTCTAGAGAAGGCTGAAAGCTGAAGGATTCCAGTGTGATAGGGGAATGCATTTCCACAATAATAACGTGTAAAAATCGAGAAGAGATTCTGCTGAGTTCTGAGTTGTTTCCTAGAAAGGAGGCTTCAAATGTGAACAGAAAATAGATACTTGTGCTCTTTACAAAGGACTTAGTGGCTCATCCATGGGGATTTGAGACCTAGTTCTTTTTACCACTCACTGGTATACTGAAAAGCTGACCAATTTTAAAATCAACTTTGAAGGCAATTTCCAATGGATAGAAAATAGTGAATATTTTGAATATGCAAAAATTAATTTTCCTGTGCATTACCCAATGTTGTCTGCTAATCTGCACTTTTGTCTCATGTCTATTTGCCTGAGGTATTGAAAGTTAAGAATCAATGAAAAAAAAATGTCTCTTCAAGTTTATCTTTAAGGATCAGAGTACAATAAATAAATAATTTAAGATTTAGATTACAAAACCATAATGGATCAGTTAACCATGCCTCAGTATTACCAAGTGTGTGAGGAATTTATTTCCATCGTTGTCAAAAATATAGCATTGAACCTTATGTTCTACTCATAATTTGACCAATTGCTTAGTTAGGTAAATGTACATTAAAAATTTACAAATTGTGATTAAATCAGGAAGGTTTCCACACATTGTAGAAACAGCTCATGCATTTGAGGAAGAGTTGGAGATGATCCCCCAAAGACCCTTCTCGCTATAAAATTTTACTGCAATGATTCTAAATTTGTAAGATGAAGAAAATGTTGAGAAGCCAGTAACAAATTTCTGTTGGGCTAATTTACTGGTGGAAAAATTGATTTATTGGTATGTGTAAAGTGGAGACTGAAATTCTAATCAGAGGAATGTCATATAGTATATGTTTAAGCTGTATATGTTTATGTTTAAACATAAACATATATGTATATGTTTAAACATATACTGGTTTCTTATATAGTTGCTATTCAGTAGAAGAACAATTTCTGAAAAGGTGAAAAGTTTGTATCTGTATATGTAGCTAGATTCAATTATGTGCTTGCATTGATATTTTTATCTAATAACGTATTGAATAATATATATAAACAACTTAAAAAGAGCACGTGTGAGTCCATTCAGTAGAGGTTATGATTTCTGGTCTGAGTGAACTATCTTATAGAAATGGACATAAATAATGCTGTATTGAGACTTCCGTTTCTCTTAAAAAATGCAACCAATTACCTGAGGAAACCATGTGTTTTCTACTTAAGTCTACTAATACCAACATTGATAAATGTAGCTAAGTCTAAATAAACCACTTTAATAGGCAAAGAAGGACAATGATATTTAAAATCTTAAGTGTTTTAGTCTGAGTGAATAATTTGAGAAACTTTCAAAATAAAACTTAAGACTTGAAAATTATTTTACACATCAGTATAATTAATATTTTGTAGTTTCTCTCAAGTAGATGGCTCATATGTTCCGCTTACTTATGAGCAAGTTTTTCTTTTGTATATAATACCAAATTGCAGACAAATTTTCATCACTTCAAAGGTAGAAGATGATGTTTCCTGCACTGGAATAGCACTTAGGTCTTGGTAGGAATGTTGGTGAATTGAAAGCACCAGGAAAGCTGATTCTAACTCTCTGCCCCTCAGAAAACACCTCTATTTTAATGGTTCCTTCACAAAACAAAGAATCCGTTATAGAGGCATAAATGTAATTTCTCTGCTGCCTTTGATCCAAAGGTCATGGCTGGTAAGCGGCAGAGCCCAGATTTGAACTGGGACCACCTCCCCATCCCCAGTTGGGTGTACTAGCAGTGGGTCCCTTTGTCTCCACTGTTCTTGTTCTTTACTAAACGAGGATGCAGTGCTTCAGAACTGAACTGCAGGCATAGGCAACAGTGTTCCCATTTCACTGGGGGTGTGTATGGTGAAGGCACGTGTCTAAGGGACTTGCCCAAAGGATGGGTGGCAAAGCTGGGATTGATATCGCCTATACTGATCCCAGACAGAAGATCACATTTGTCTCTCCTCCCTCCCTCCTCCCCACTTCCCTCCCTCCTTCTTTCCCTACCTTCCTTCTATTAAAGCAAAGAAACTAAACTCAGTCATATTTGTAAAGATAAGCCTTTCTTATTTTTATCCATCCATTTTTTTTTATTGAAGTACAGTTAATTTACAATGTGTTAGTTTCAAGTGTATAGCAAAGCGGTTCAGGTATATATACATATATATATATAATGTATACATATGTGTATTCTTTTTCAGATTCTTTTCCGTTATACGTCATTACAAGGTATTGAATAGATTTCCCTGTGCTATATAGCAGGACCTTATTGTTTACCTATTTTATATATAGTAGTGTGTATATGTTATTCCTAAACTCCTAATTTATCCCTCCCTCCCTCTCCCCTCCTCCGCCCCCTGCTATCTCCTTTGGTAACCACAAGTTTGTTTTCTATCTGTGAGCCTACTTCTGTTTTGTAAATAAGTTCATTTGTATAATTTTTTAGATTCCACATATAAGTGATATCAGATGATATTTGTCTTTGTTTGAATTACTTCACTTAGTATGATAATCTCTGGGCCTATCCATGTTGCTGCAAATGGCATTATTTCATTCTTTTTTATGGTATCCATCCATTATTTTTGATGGCATGCTGTAGACCAGGTGCTGTGCTGAGCCCCACAGAGGCTAAACAGTTTCGACCATACAATGTGGTCAGTAGAATTTTATCACACAATAGCGGTTGCTTGATTCCTGGAAAGTATAACAGACACTGTCTCCTAAAAACTTTCCCTTCACTAAACAAGGGCAACTGGAAATTGTCCTTGGTTTTGCTTGGGTTCACCAGTTCTGAATCTTCTTTTGGGAATTGCTGGTAGAGAGCAAGTTCCCAGAGCTACTATTTTTAGTTTCATAAGGACTATCATGTCTATAAACTGTATTCCCTTTGTTGAGGCCAATGTCTTAAATGCAGTCCAAAATCAATTAGCTGTTATGTGCAAGCAGGCTACTGATTAGAAAGGTAAAATTTCTGTTTTGTGTATGCTACCAGTATTTGGTACCTTTTCTGGAACTAGTTCAAGCCAACAATTTTTATGTATGCGGTTCCCTTTCTCTCTTCCCAAAAAGGATAATTTAAAATTTTCAACATGTAATCACAGAGGAAATGAACAAAATAGATTATTTTCCCATCTCCCCATAAGGGGCTTCTCCAGAAAAGAGAATACAGGCTTCGCCAGTGACTGTTGTCTCTGACTCCCAGCCCAGGACCTGAAGATTTCTCTTTGAGAACTTCAAACCCAACCAGAAGTCTTTTCACAAAGGGCTGTAGGATTGTTAGTTATCCAGTGTCGAATTTCAACCCTCCTGCAAACACCATCTAGCCAAATGTGATGTCAGCGATATTTGTCTTGTTAAAAACCTGAAGTGAAATCATTGGTGCACTATTTTCCTTCCAGGATAGCCTCTTAGTTATGGTGGAAGTGAGCTATTGACTGGGGCCTTCCCATCCATCTAGGCTTCCTTTATGATTGTAAATGATCTCATGTACTGAGGGACAGCAATTTCCATTCTTCATTCAATGAATTCTACCTGAGAGTCCTGTCTATAATTTTCCTTGTGAGAGGAACAGAAGGACTGAGAATGATAAATTGTCTCCTGAAAATCATGGCTTTATCTAATTCTATCACAGAAAGCTATAGATTTAAATTTTCTTGACTGAGGAATGTTTAGTAACAGGAAGTACTATATTCTAACATTTTTGGAGGAAGAAGTATATTTTATCTCCCATGCATCCTCTTTCACTCTTTCTTGCTTGATCTAAAACCTTGGTTTCTCCTCTTGCTTTGATGGGGATTCCGCTAAAAGAATAAAATGCCTCTCCCCATAGGAAGCCCTTTCATCAGAGACAGCCCTTTCTGTCTGTACATTTTTTGGCTTGCATGATTTTCTCATCCAGTTATAAAGCTCATCACGCTGTAATGCAACTTACTAGAATATCCCTGAAAATGCATGTTATCCGGCATATGTGTGGGTCTGACGTTTTAAGGGACGTGCTGGCAGCCCATGGCCAGAGGGGACCATTAAGGAAACAGGTTTGATGGAAGTCTTGACACAGGCGTTGACAGCAAAATCAAATGATTAATTTGGAGTAAGAGAAGTGTTTCAAACTAATGAGAAACATGGTTTGGGCATACCCGCAGACTGTACACGTGGCCAGGGGAAACCAACTTTTTGATACAGAGAGGGGAATATGAAGGTGCATGTTCGACTTGGGTTATTCTTTTATGGAAAGGATGCTACAAAGTGAAAAGGTATAAGTTATTTTTATCCTGGTGATTTTTCTGTGAGTCTTTGGGTCTCTCATCCAAGCCCATTTTGCAGATTTGCTGCCTGGGATGACAGGTACAAAAACAGAGAGAATATTTGTAAACCTGGAGTTGGCCCATGTTAATATAAATTAATTCTCAATCAAAAGGACCACATATTTATTTGCTGCTACTTTAGAGGAGTACGTGGAATACAGAAACACCAGCAGAAGACACAGAGTAGGAGCTCAATATTTGTGTGTGTGTTGAGGCAGCCGGAGCAGTGCTTCTGAATACGGCAAAGTGAAAAGACTATGAAGTTTTGCTTTCTGTTCACACTTTGGTTTTATCGGCCTTTTCTGTTCTGTGAATTCTGGTGAAGGCAGTTCAGTCTTATGGGTTTGGAACTCCTGAATTATCATAGACCCATTGGTGTGTGGATTGCTAATAAGCATTAATGGAACCATATTTTCAGGCCTCTTTGCACACATAGCTTAGTTAAAATTCTTAGCTTCTAGAAAAGCTGATATTTGACACTGTGGGGATGGTGCTCTTCGTGCAGGAAGAAAATATTACCAGAAAGAATTTTGGGGCTTCAAACATAACATCTCAGTAGCTGTTGACTGGAACTTTCTAACTAGAAGTACATGAGAAGTAAGTTCTTGCTAGAATTCAGGCTTTCCTGCTCTTTGGGTTCTGTAAAGCCTAGTGGTGGATTTTCAGTGAATGCCTTAGGCTACATGAAAAAGGAGTTCCTCCAAGAATGTCGGGAATTCCTTTGGTGCCCAAGAGGAAATATGAGGACTCTGGGCACCAATGAGAGAATGGAAAATGAGGATGGAGGCCGTAATCATCATGCTGACTCCTGTAGTTTACTTTGTTTTCTTTTTAAAGTAAGATCTAAAAGTGTTTGAGAATTTTTATAAAGCATAGGTCAACTTTCTAGCACTTTCAAGTTGAATACAAGTTCGTGTTCTCCAAGTGACAAGTAAGTGTAGGTAAGTCCACTCACTCCAGGTCTGTAATTTTTAAAGATACTTAATAAATGGGTTCTATATGTTACTCGCAGAATGCAGACAAAAATTCATAGGAGAAAGAGTGGTTTAGGGATCTGTTTGTTTTAATTTAATGTAACTAAACACACTTGTAATCCTTTTAAATTATAGTCTATTTGTATATTCTTGATAATTAAAGTTATCTATGGTATGTTTGTGTGTGAGTGTACGTGTGTGTTCACGATGGGGGAAAAAAATGGCCTCTTGGGAAGAATGGCATTTTGATGAATCACAGGAAATAGTAAATTATGCGGATTCCACACAGTTCCCAAGGCTGTGACCATTTTACCTCTGAAATTCATGAACCAAGGTCTGAAGGGAGACTGGCTGGAATTACAATTCAGATGCTTTACTTTGGGAGGAGTGCAGGGTGGGGACAGAATTAAATTTTCAGTTTATTTCTCCAAACAAAACCCATTGTGACGGCCACCCTTAAGAGGGAGGGAATGCATACTTTTATGATAAAAATTGCTAGCAATGTGAAGCACAGAGGCATTTATTTTAGATGATACTGGCTTTAAAAAAAGTTTAGATTGGTGGTCGTAATAATAGCCTATTCAAAACATTTCAGGAAAGAACATAACTGCACAGGGTAAGGTTGACCAAGTACATGAAATGATAATGAATTCAGTAATAAGTGAACGTTCCAGATTTGCACGTTCTTGCTACACGCTGAGTTTCAGGGGCTCTTTATAAATAAAGTGGGAAACTTTATTTTTTTTTCTCAATATTCTTGTTTTTCTCTCATTTTAATTCTCTTGGTTGCCTTGTCAATTAAGTTAATTAAGGCTGAAAATAATTCCCCCAAGGGGGCATTGAACTAAATCATTTCAGGCAAAATCATCTCTAAGACTTTTAATCTAGTCAGGAAATATTAATAATATGCAAGTGGGGTTATGCATAAAAGGAATGCTATAAAACGCTGCATTGTTCATGGTGCATATATTCAGACAAAACACTGCATTTACTGTCTCCAGAAAATGAAAGTTAATTTATGCACTTCATCAACAGGCTTTATTACAGCGCCACATATTTGTGGTGGCCCTCAGGCCATGGGAACTTTTCACTCTTGACTCCACTCATTTAAAAAAAAGGTCAGATTCTTAAAAAGAATGGATATATGTATATGTATAACTGAATCACTTAGCTGTACACCTGAAACTAACACAACGTTGTAAATCAACTATACTCCAATATAAAATAAAAATTAAATTAAAAAAAAGAAAAAGATACAGATTGGTTTAAAAAAAAGCTAAAAAAAAAGGTCAAATCAAATCACTCTTTATTTTTTAAAAGGGGTTCCGTACAATAATGGAAATGCAGTTGAGAGTCTCAGCTTTTTATTAGTCAGTTGAAGAGTAATTGGCAAAAAAATCTTAAACTCTCTGAGCTCCAGTTTCCTCCTTATTCAGTGAGGTCACAGGGATGTGGGATGGATTTTAGCAAATTGAGGCTTGATTCAGAAATTAGAATATATAGTTCCCACCCAATAATTAATCTTTAATAAAAATGTAGATTCACATTTGATTGCATCCCTTCCTCCAGCTCAAGTCTGTAGGGGAATGGACGCTTCAGAGTAAATAAGGAGGCACCGTGTTTCTGTCTGTCTTTCCCTCCAGCAGATCCTTGCTGCCCTGACCCTGGTGGTGTCAGCGTGAGAGGGAAAGGTGGGTGAGAAAGACAGAGAAGTTCTCACTTGACCTCTGTCGTGAGGTGGCTCTGCATTCTCTTCCCAAGTCTCTTTCTTTCTTGGGAACATTCTTAGTATCTTCAGAGGCCTCTACCATGAATGTCTGAAAGCCCGACTGTGACACTGATGATCATTATTCTCCAGCCCTGTGCTCCCAGCTCAGCCCCTGGAGGTGCAGCCTGCCCAGCTTGGACAGGAGACAGAAATGCTTGCACCTGGCTCTGTTCCCCTCTCCTCTGTAACCCATATCTTGTCCAGGGAAGACAGGCATCCTTGACCCCAACAAAGTCTGAGTATGCAAGGCCACCCCCAGACCTCCCCCACCTTTAATCTGCACCCAAAGCAGCTTACCAGCTGTTCACTTTCTCCATTTTCTAAGTAGGGACCACGCACAGTCCTTCTGGCCCTGGTAACTCAGAGCCAACGCACTCAGCCCTCGATGGGTGCTTCTGAGGCTCCTCTCTCTGCCTGAGTTGAGGGGTTAGCACAGAGCTACTTTCTCCAAACACATCTTCTCACATGTCCTTCTTCCATCTCGGTTTCCTTGGCCCGCACCATTTTTTAACACTCAATGTACATTTAAGCCCATCTAACCAGCTTCCTGTCATTCTGCTCTGACATTTCTTTTTTTATATAAATTTATTTATTTATTTATTTATTTTTGGCTGCGTTGGGTCTTCATTGCTGTGCACGGGCTTTCTCTAGTTGTGGCAGCGGGGGCTACTCTTTTGTTGCGGTGCGCAGGTTTCTCGTTGAGGTGGCTTCTCTTGTTGCAGAGCATGGGCTCTAGGCACATGGGCTTCAGTACTTTTGGCACATGGGCTCAGCAGTTGTGGCTCATGAGCTCTAGAGCACAGGCTCAGTAGTTGTGGCACACGGGCTTAGCTGCTCCGCGGCATGTGAGATCTTCCCGGACCAGGGCTTGAACCCATGTCCCCTGCATTGGCAGGCGGATTCTTAACCACTGTGCCACCGGGGATGCCCTGCTCTGGCATTTTACAAATGTTATCACAACTTGCTCAGCGGTCTGCTATCTATTTTATCTTCGTACCTCGGTTTTACAAGAATATAATTTTTCTCTTTAAATTTATTTTTTACTGAAGTATAGTTGATGTATAATATCATATGTAACAGGTGTACAATATAGTGATTCACAATTTTTAAAGGTTATGTTCCATTTATAGTTATTATAAGATATTTGCTATAGCCCCCATGTTGTACACTATATCCTTGTACCTTATTTTTTTGTGGTAGTTTTTTTTTTTAATTTAATTTTTATTTTATATTGGAGTATAGTTGATTTACAGTGTTGTGTTAGTTTCTCCTGTACAGCAATGTGATTCAGTTATATGTATATATATATCTGCTCTTTTTCAGATTCTAAAAAAATATAATTTAACATACCATTACAAATAATTTAAATTCTAATAGCTTTCAAAACTTCTTATTCCATTCTCTCTTTGTGAAGCCATCCAATGAATCCCTATTTACTCATATAATTCTAACAGTTCATTTTAAACATTTTTGAAAGTAAAGGAATTTTAAAAATTGTCATTATAAAACTGTGGCTGAGAATTAAGGGATGTGTGTTCCTATTCATTAACACTGTTGATTATTTGTTTTGTTTTTATAAATTGAACAGATTGTTTTAGGACTGATTCACTCTGGAGATTACCAATTTACTTACAGATGTTTCCAGGTCTGAATTCATGGAACAGAAAATTCTATAGGTAGATTTCAGTTAATTGACCACATACAGAATAAATGAAAACTTAATACATTCTTAAAATGTCTTCATTTGACAAAATTGCAATGAGCATCTTATATCTGCAAGGCAGTGTAGTAGATGGTACAGAGGCCATGAAGACGCATAGAACAAATCTCACGGTCTGCTCTAGGACAAGGTGGTTGCCTAGGATGAGCCTTAATCAACATCACACATGTGGAGCAGCTTAGTTTCATTCAGATGGTTATTGATTATTTGGAGAATTAACTTCAAACATAATATTAAGTAGTGTGTTTAATATTAAGGAATTTAAAGAGAAAACAAAAAATTGTCCATAATCTACTGCACAGATAATGCCTTTTGACAAAGAAAACCAAACAAAATAAAACCAAAATATAAGTGCATGTTAAGAAAATTTTAATAGGATGGAAAGCTATGAAAGGAAAAGTGAACATCTTCTATCCTGTGTCCTGTTTCCTCTTTCCAAATCTAACTTGCACTTCTAAGAGTTCTTGCCTGTTCTTCTAGAGAATTTAATGTGTACCTATTTATATTTGCATATATGTATATAAAGTTATCATTAGAGATATGTAGATACCAGCTGCTTCTTCTTTCCCTCATTTCTTCACCTTTTCTATCTCTCTTACAGCTCTACCTCATCCTTGTTAATAGCAATAGTACATTCCTTGTAATCTGGGTACCAGAATGTCATCAATCAGTGCATTCTTGATGACTGCTTTCATTGCTAATACAAACAGTGATGTGATGAACATTATTATACATATATCTTTATGAACCTTGTAATAAATTCCTAAGTCTCAACACTAGATCAAAGGAACCCTGAGGTTTCTGCTATTTCAGAGATTGCCTACTTGCCTGTAAGAAATGATCCATACATTTATATTTTAACCAGTAGCATCTGCTTTTTCTCATAACCTCTCCAGCATTTGGACTGCTGAACTTCCAAATTTTTTGCCAATCTGAACTGTGAAATATGCAACCTCATTTTTTTATACATTTCTTTCATTATGAAGGAGCTTAGATCGCCTTTATCCATCATTTGTATATTTTTCTAGAAACTTACTCTTTGTTTTACAGATTTTTATTTTAGATTGTATATCTTTTTACTGACTTTTTTGAGTTCTGTATAAATTAAGAAAATAACATTCTGTCTGACGTAGCACATATATTCTCCCCAATTTCTTTTCTGCATTTTGATTTCATGATATTGTTGCATTACAAAAGTTTAAAATACGTGTGTATAAAATCTAACATGTTTTTCTTTTGAGCCTTCTAGGTTTTTAGACCTCCTTAAAATAGCTTTCCCACTAAAATATTATGAATAAATTCATCCATACTTTCTTCTAGACCTTTTGAATTTATTTTTAAATTCTAGTGTAAGGGGTAAAATACACAAACACATATGCATATACACACATACATTCATGTTTATGATATATATACACATATATATATTATAGTTCATATATGTAATTTTAAAAATCCAATCAACTGTATCTACAGTCCCAACATTAATTATTGAATAATTCTTCTTTCCACAGGGATTTGAAATTTAGTTGTACCATGGATTTAATTTCCATATATTTTTGCTATATTTCTGAATTCTTCTAATTTTATTCCATATACTATAAGTCCATTTTTTCTCCCCAAAACAATTTTAGTAATTATTATTTTGTAATTAATTGTATACCATTTAGGTCTATTCTCCTTTCTTTAATCTTCATTTTCAAAAATTTTCTTCAAGTTTTTATGTCTTTTCTTTGAGATAAACATTTTGTTCATTTTCACAAACATGTGTCACAGTGTTTTATGGGTATTTTGGGGGACTCATTTGTATTCATAGATTAATTTTGAACAATTTGACCTTTTTATACTATCCTGTCTTCCTTTTACAGTTCATGGCATATCTATTCACTCATCAAATTATGCCATGGTTTGTAGTAGAATTTTAAATTTTCTTCATGTAAGCAATGTGGATTTCTTTTAGATTTATACCAAGTATTTAATATTTTTGTTTACTATTAAAAATTGATTTATCTCTTCATTATATTTTCTACATTTAGATTATAACTTTACATATCACTCTCTTACAGAATTCTCCTAGTGTTCCTAATATATTTTTAAATTAGTATTTCCTTGAAGCATAATCACATTACCTAAGATTAATGATAAGCATGTCTCTTGATATCCTATTTTTATAATTTTTTCTTGCTCTTATCTAATTGTATTATCTAATACCTACAAAGCGGTTTAAAATTATAGCACATTCTTGTTATATTCTCGATTAAATGCGACTGATTCTTTTTACCCTATCAACAGTGATGACAGCGTTCGACTCTGTGTGTGTGTGTGTGTGCGCGCGTGCACACGCGTGTGCGCATTTGAGTTGGTATAAAGAAAGCAGATATTTCTATTGTTCAGGTTATTTTAGCATCAGTATTGGACTTGAACTGTGCCTTTTTTGTGTTGATTAAGGAGTATAGATTCATAGGGGCATTTATTTCTTAAGTGGCCACCAGCTTCTTTTTTTGCTTGACTGCAGCTGGGCATTTTTTTTCTTCCTTTACTTACTATAATTAGGCTTGCGGGAAGGAAGATTTTGAAATCATGCTTCATTCTGCCATCTGAAACCAGAAGTCCTGGTGGGGATGCTTTAATTATTCATCATGGAATCTCTGTATAGCAAATCAAATAGAGTTATGTATTTTTCACTTGGTGATTTTGCTAATGGGATTCTAATCTTCACAACTTAAGACACCCAAAACAGGCAATAATGTTTTAAACAACATAATTAATTATTGCCTGGAAGTTTCTACCAAAGGCCATGTGGACTTTGATGAGCTAAAATTATAAACCAGAAAAAAGAGATTAACAGTTGTATTTTAATACATATTCAGTTTCTTATTAGCAAATCTCATTGATAAACGTATGCAGAGCTATTTTAGGTGTGAACCAAAGTCCTTTAGAAGTAGATGAGTTCTTCATCTGGACTCTACAACATTTGAAATCCTGTTACCTGACCCAGATTAGTATGAGATCCAGATGCTTTGGCAGCAATCCTAGTCTCCAGTAAAAGTGAGAGGGGTTTTCGTTTGTTTTTGGTTTCTTTTTGTTTCTGGTTTTTACTTAATGGTAAGTTTTCTTAAGAAATATGCCTTAAAATTGCTCTTACAATTTGTTGATTAGTCATTGACATTTTCCACTTTTCTTAGAGTTATTATCCCAACTCTAGAATTAGGAAATACTCACACATTTGAACATCCCCTTGCTCTCTTTCTTTCATTCCACATAGATGTTTGTGAAAGGTGTATGTACCTGTTTACATGTGTGTGCATGTTAATTTCCACAATATTTTTGCCAGATATTCATGCCATAGTACAACTTTGTTCATTTATGGTGTGAAATATAACTCTCAAGCAGACCATAGCCTTGGTTCTCACAGTCACACCATCTCTGTTTGTCTCTCTCTCGGTGTCTGTGTTTCTCTCTGTGTGTCTCTCTGTCTCTGTCTCTTCCTCTCATTCTGTCTCTCTCTCTCTCTCTCTCTCTCTGTATATATCAGCTACACAGTGATTCAGATTTTCATGGATTTCCATGGAGTTAACGCAAGAGGAGATAGATTGTGCTTCTGTTGAGCAGTATCAGGCTCTGCAATCATGATGCATTCATTGCCAACCTCAGGACACCTGGCAGAGCGGACACTGACCAAGAGGAAGTGCCCTTGGCGGCCACGTGTTTCCCTGTTACTTACATAGCACTCACTCTCTGCCAGGTTGTGTTCTAAGAACTTTACATCTGTGAATTTACTTAATCCTTCAAAACCTTGTGAGATAGATACTCTTTATCCATTCCATTTTCAGATGTAACATTGAGGCACAAGGTATTTAAACAACTTGTCTAAGATTATTCACCTAGGAAGTGCAAACCAGAATTTGAACAGTTTGGTTCCAGAGCCCATACTTTTATCCATAGCAGCCCTGCCTCAGTTTTTATCTGTGTTGTAATTATTCATTTCAGGGCCTGGGCTCCTGCCAGACTGGATATTCTCTGACTAAGGAAACACACAGTCTTGTCTACCTTTCCGTTCCTGGTGTCATCACAACGCCCGCCATGTATAGGGAGTACATAACTTATTTTGTTTTAAATTGAATTAAAATAAAAATTTGTCTCTATAATACCCCTGCTCTTATGCCTCTTCATAAACAGCCTTCATAATAAACTCTGAAAAGATGAAATTTGGTTAAGAAAAAGCAATATAGAAAAACTACTGTATGTTTTTCTAACACATGCTTCATTTGGCCTACTGCTTAATTCACATTTGTCATCAGTGCACTTAGAATGTTCATTACAACTGGCCATTCTCATAACTTGGAGCTTCCTAACACCTCACTCTTTAGCCAAACAAGGTAACTCTTTTGGGGAAATCTGCACGTTAAAAAAAAAAAAGTAGACACTCTGTTCATCTTCTGATGTCACATCCCAGAAAAGACATGCCCCTCATTACAGCAACATTTAGTCTTCCAAAACATCAGTGACTACACAGTGTGCTCCTTTGTTTCCAAAATCAAAGGGAAAGCTTTGGATAACTGGCAATTGCTTTTTTTTCCGAAGAAGAAATCCTGACGGAAATTACACTGAAGAAAAATTTATGTAAAACAAAAAGCACAGATCTTAAGTCTACAGTTCAATGACTTTTGTAAAAGTACATACCCTTAACTATCACCCCAATCAAGATATAGAACAGTTCTGTGGGTCCAGAAATTTCCCATATTCCTCCTTCCAGCCAGTGCTCTGCACTCTCACCTTTCAGCAGGCCCTGATATGATTTCTATCAAGATATCGTAATTTTGTCTGTTCTTTCTAGAACTTTATGTGAACCCTGTAAAAACAAAAGTTACTAAAAAGAACTGTAATCATGGTCACTTTTATTTTTGTAAGGGCCACTCATTGGTTGCATGGTAGGTGCGTCATCCAGAGAAACACGCTGATGAAGTAGGACCAGTGCTAGTTGAATTCACAAGTCAGATGATGTTGAACACAGACGTTTAAGGGTGTTTCAAGATCATTCTTGAGAAGCGGGCTTCACACTGACAGTTCCTCTCAGCTCTGTCGCGTTGGCTTTTTATTTCACAACTCTCTCAAAGTAGTGATGGGAAAATCCATTTACTCTGTTTTGTTGCCCTAGTGGCAAATTTTGTGGTGCTCAGATCTCAAGCAATTAGATCATAATTATCCCTCAAGAGGATATTTTCTTAAGGCAATTTATTGGGCCAAAAAGTCCTCTGGAGAAATAACAGTATTTCTTAGTTTCAGAGAGCTTGGTTAACCTCCATCCAAAATGTGATCTTAATGACCTTCATTCTATTAAATAAGTATTCATGAGTGTTCTGGCCATTATTGCTAAATATGCATATGAAAATATTTACAAATAACTGTCATTGTTAAGTGTATCGATTTTTCTTTAAGACTGTATTGCTTTAAACAGTAGGTAATTTGTACACAGTCCTGTGATCAGTCTGAAGTTTACATAGTGAATAATATTTACTGGGAAATATATGTGTGTGTTTCAGTGAGTGTGTATATGCGTTCACACACCTACTACCTCCTATGTGAAAAGAGACCATTTTCCCCCAAAAATAGAGAGTTAATGATAGCACTTATGACATCAAGCTCCTTGGAGGACCAAATGAGATAATATACTCAAGAAAAGTTGGGTATTGTTTGGTTGGAAATGTATAAAGAGGGATGGTCTTACATTGGGTACAGCCTTTACAAGATCTTACACGAGTGGTTGCATACAAATGTCCAGTTTCCAAAGGGGAAAATAGTGGATATAGTGACAATTTTAACCTATATTGTTACTTCCCAAATGCTACAGCTATTTTCCATGTTGGACCATGTACAGTGTACTGTACAAAGAACATCAGGTATTTTTAACATGTAGTTTTGACTATAATTGGGCCTTAATACTGACTTTAGAACCTACTTCCAGGTAAGGAGCAACTCCACCCCATTGCAGTTCTTTCGTCCTTTGGGTAGTGTCCTGTTTGGAATGTCATTCCAATATCAATACTTTCTGAGATCTTCCTGCATGCAAAGGAATAAATAAGTGGTTCCCATTCTTTTACATCCTGGGCCACGTAGAAACTCTGCCTCTCTCCCATCTGCCCTGGAGACAAGTCTGTTCCAAACACCTGACAATAGCTTCAGCTTCTAATTCTGATTTATGTTCTTACCTGCTAGGACTTTTGGTTGAATTTGGTATGTCCTTATGCTCTGGCCTAAATCTGGGACTGCCTCATTATAATCCCTGAGGCAGTTTACTACTTAATTCAGAAGCAGTGGGACAAGAGGGAGGAGATATGGGGATATATGAATATGTATAGCTGATTCACTTTGTTATAAAACAGAAACTAACACACCATAAGAAAAAAAAAAAAAAAAAGAAGGAGTGGGACATGATGCATTTAATTTGGAGTACATTTGGGCAGACACGAGCCTGGAAAGAATTAGGAGTAGACTGTTTCTTATTTGGGTTTTCCTACTTTGTGGGCCAGGATCTTCACTGTGAATAATCACAAACACATTAGCGAGACCTGATGACTATATAAAGTAATTCCTACTGAGGCTTTCTAACCCAAGGTTTCGTGAAACATCAAGACGTAAAAGGAATGATTGAGGTTAAGTTCTAATTTAAAACAACAATGAGAAAGCTTTTTTGCTATCAAATGGATTAAAAATATAAGACCTGTATCACCTCACATGGATAATTATCATGTCCAGGAATGGTTACTTTCGCAGACTAAATCTGAAAAGCCACTTGGATGGCCACTTGGAAATGTCCATCAGAATATCTTAGGTCCAGAATTTCTACTTCGAGGAATTATGTGCACGTGGACAAAATGATATATGCACAGGGATGGCCTGTGTAGACACATTGGAACCTACTAAAGGCCCAAAGTGGAGGGGGTTTGGTTAAATATGATACAGCTACATATATGACACTGGAAACCCTCAGGTATATCATTTACTGAAAAAAAAAGTACTAACCTGGCAAAACAATGCATGTAGAATAATCACATTATTATATAAAAATAGATTTATGGGTATATGTCCATAAACATTTATAATTGCATAAAAGGGCTAATAAAGTGGAGAAGGATGAACTTGGAGGGACCTAGATGTTGTAGACCCAGTTATATATGCCATGGAAGTGAGACATTCCAGCGAGCCGGATCTAGGATTTCTCATGCTTCAAGAACAAAATATGAATAAGCATTTAAAACAACCTAAGTATTTTAATTGGAGCTTGCTGGCCAAAATTGGCTTCATTTCCAAGGAATACATGTGAGGGTAGCTAGCAGCAAAGCAGTGTAGATAGTAGCAGTCTTGCACCCTTTTCACATACTTTGTATTTTCCCATCTATAAAAGGCTGCTTTGGAAAGAGCCACGGGAGTCCTTCAGGAATCCCCGATCTCTATGGCCTTATTAGATGCACAGACATGTGTCTCCTGGTGAGAGTCTCATGCTGGGAAAGTCATTAGAATAATAAATTTAACTTCTCTGTGCGCTGGCTTTCTGAGCTTCAGGTGCATATGCCTTTTATGCTTTTTCCATTTTCCTGTAGCTTGAAGTATTGGGATTGCCAACCTATCCCTTCCTGCAAAGTTTTGCCAGCATCATGAGTTCGTGGAGTCACTGATGCCTAAAATAATTTGTGGAGTTCAGATTGCCATAGCCCTACACAGTCCTCTTTATTCTCTATGTTGAAGAACTCAGTGAAAAATAAGACCTAATTAATGAAAATAGACTTCACAAGGGCTATTAAGGAAGACCCCATAAAATACTCTTTGATATTTTGTATTAGAGTCTGACCCCAGCTTCCATTAATACCACTAGGAAGAGCATCCGATAGCATCTATTTATATGGATGGAAATTATTGCATTAAATTGCAGTTTTCAAACAGAGAGATTCCGGAAAAGGCCTTGCCACACTAAATGGCAATTTCTATGGGTGAGACAATGGCAATTTCTATAGGTGAGGAAGGCTGCAGAAAGCAATAACATGTAAATTCACCATTAAGCTTTGCTTTTTCAAAGTAAGGATATCAAAAAGATTTAGGAAAAGTATACTATATAGTAGATATTCCTTTTAAAATTGTAAGCAATTGCCATTCAGTTTCGAAATTTAGCATAACAGCATTTTCCCATAATTCAAATATTGTTAGAACTGGTTAATCCTCCTGTCTGTATCAAACAAGGAAAAAAAAATAATACGTATAAGTGGCAATAAACATTTGGATCTCCAAAAATAATGCTAGGCTGGGACTTCCCTGGTGGTCTAGTGGTAAAGAATCCGCCTTACAATGCAGGGGACGTGGGTTTGATCCCTGTTCAGGGAACTAGGATCGCACATGCTGCAGGGCAGCTAAGCCCATGCACCACAACTACTGAGCTCTTGCGCCACAATACTGAGCTCTCGCGCCACAATACTGAGCTCTCGCGCCACAACTACTGAGCTCTCGCGCCTCAGCTAGAGCCCGTGTGCCGCAAACTACAGAGCCCACACACTCTGGAGCCCGCGTGCCACAACTAGAGAGAGAAAACCGGCACACCACAACTAGAGAGAAGCCTGTGCACCACAACAAAAGATCCCACACTCCTCAATGAAGACCCCGCCTGCCGCAACTAAGACCCGACACAGCCAAAAAAAATAAATAAAGTAAATAAATAATAAATAAATCTTTAAAAAAAAGAGAAAAAAAATAATGCTAGGCTGAAATAAGGGTTGAACCAAGTTTCAGCTTTAAGAATACTCCTCACTGTCATATGCATCTAAATTTGGGACAGGTAAAGAAATCACTCTTTGTAAAAATGTAACTGAAGTCAGGTTTATTTCTTTTAATATAAAAAGTAAAATAGGATTACTTAGGTGACAGTTCTGTTATTAGTGATATGCAGACATTACCTAACCACACATATCTATATTGATCTATTTGAGAAATATTAAAAAAAAAAAAAAACAACTTAGGGTTCTAATGAAAGATTCCTCCAAATTTGTTTTTCTGGCCTAACTAGAGGGAATTTTTTATTTTGCGGGACAAGAATTTTCTAAACACCCCAAAGAGCAAAGCAACTACTTTGACACAAATAAAATTAAGCTCATCTCTTTACAGTCTTTTATCCTTTATCTAGTTGAGCTGTGACACTTGTCGATGACTTCTTTGCCATTGTTTCTGTATCTACAGCTTTAAAAATGAAAATGAAAGTCAGTCTTTACTAGAAAAGCATGTTCATCCTTGATCAAGGAATCAAAAACAATTGTAAAGGTTAATTAGCAACCCAGATGTCCAACAGTGGTGGAACTATTTTGTAAAAAATAAAATGATATTTGGAAATACATGGAAAAGCTGAAAGAGAAAAATACTATATATTTGTATGTACTTTCTGGTGAAAATTGTGTAAAAACTTTCCGGTGAAATATGTGATATTTATGAGAAGTCTTCAACATGCTTAATAATTTGATGTGGTATTCCATTTTATGGATAAAGTTATAGTGTAATTTTTAAAAAATTGATGTTTATCCCATCAATAATTACAAGAGAAAAATAATTTAGTTCTAATATGTAAGCATTCCATTACTTTACATCTATATGGTGAAATATTGTCTCCACTAAAACTTACCTTTAAGAAAATCACTTAATAACCTGAAAAACAATTGTGATATGTTAAGAAAGCAACATACAATGTGTGTGAGAGAGAGAGAGAGAAGAAACAGAGAGACAGAGAGACAGAGGGGAAACAAGACAGAAGAATATTTTAGTTGATGCAGAAAGGTAATGTGTCAAAACAAGAACACTGCTAGAATCAAATAATTTATCTTTAATAGAATTCTGTATATTCCAAATTTTCTGTTATTAACATGTATTACCCTTATAATCAGGAAAACACCATAAATATTATTTAATCACCAACAAAGCTTAGCAAAATTTAAAGGATATACAGCTTTTAAAACTTGTGGTTGTATTTGCTTGATAGGAATATAATTACTTTTTATTTCTTTCTGACTGTCTATATTTTCCATTTTTTCCTATAAAGAACATGTACTGTTCTTGGAAGAAAAGATAAGTTTTTGTTTTGTTTTTTACAAAAGAGGCAAATAATATTTCCCCATTCTTAATCAAATATTTTGGTGAAACTAGAAAAATAAAGGACAGTAATGCACTTTCTCTACAACTAGATTATAACTAATCAGGAAGGACAAAAGTGCACTTGATTTTATTATGTTTCTTCCTGTGTTCTAAGCCAGTAAATGAAAAGAAATATTGAGGGTGATATGTTGAAACATCCATAAACCAATGATCAAGATGTCACCTTGGATGAAAATAAGAGAATCACTGTGGCATCTCTCTTTTAGACACTGAGACTACTTTGTGCATGGAATTCATTGAAACTGTAACTAATTCTTCAGACCCTGTGCTAGTCATAGAATTGCAAAATGTCTCTTTGTATGCGGATTCCAGATACTTACGTGGCCATCAATTGAGTTAACTTTTTATTAAAATAGAGAAGTTTCAGCCTGAACTAGCTTGCCATTAGAAGTTAGAAAGGAGTCTAACATTGTATCATTTAGTAAAAAAGACCACCAAGGTCCATGGAGGGATGTATGGAGTGAAGCTGGTTCAGCAAACCCTATTGTTGGTACTTGGCCTGATCACCCAGAGAGATGGAAGTGTCTATACTGATATGTGGAAAGCCAAAAGAGCAGATTGATCTATGTTCATTGGAGTGACGGCTAGGGAGCAAATTTGTCATCACTTTTCACACAATGCCTAGTACATTGCCTGGCACTTAGTAAGTGCTCAATAAATATTGTTGAATGAATTAATGAATTCTACAGCTTCAATCTGAGCTATCTTTCGCATCACTAATGAAAAACAGGAGTTCAGTAGAGGCTGTTAAAAAGTAAAGCTTCATTGAAATGTAAACGGAACAGAAAAAAATACAAGAACTGTTCTAAATTTCTTGAATCAGAGATATCCCCAATTTGTTTTTCTCTTTTCCAATCTCACAAGTGTTTGCAGTAGTTCAGATGAAACTTCTTAAGCCACTGTCCCTGACATACCCACACACAGTTTGAAGATGGGGAAGAGAGAGCGGGCAATGAAGAAAATGATGGTGTGTAAATTAAGAAAACTGTTGAAATGTCCTTCCGGCTTGTTTTGTTGATGGTTGGGACAGGGTCAAGGAAGGAGGGAATATTGGCATAACCAGCAGAAACGTGTCCCAGCCTCCAGAGCTAAGGGGCAAGAAAGAGTGAAATATGGGAAACTAGTGTAGAATGGATTATTGGACCTAGAAATGAATGTAGCTGAAATTATTCTTTCTGTCCAGTAAAAAGGTCCGCAAATGGTGACAGTGAGGACTCCCCAATTCCAACCCTGATTTACAGAAATAACTTTGCTCAGTAAAAAGGCAGCTCTTTCTGAAACTTCAATGCCAAACCTCCGAGGCTCTGGCTTAATTAATCTGAGGATACAATGCAGGCCCAGCTCTTCTTTCAGATGTCATTTTCTTGAAGCCTACAATTACATCTCTCTAACAAATAGCCCAGAGAAATGGCTTTGTGGTTTTCCTTTCATACATTTGGAGATGATGGACAGACAGGCCTTATGACATGCGATTCTGGGAAGTCTTTTTAATTGATTTGTTTACAGATGTAAAGAACTTGAGCAGCTAAGTGGTCTGCTGTTTAATCTACTGCTTTCCTGATGGGCTTTTCTCAAGAGAAAGTGAGTAAATCATGACGTCATTTGTTGATTTCACCTGGGCATCATTGAGTCAGGTTGGAGTATAGTCGTAGTTGACCCTGCATCTCATGTCTTAGATTAAAATTACAACTTACATAAACATTTTATCAAAAGTTCCCTGCAAGTTGGACATTCATTTTTATGTTAGATAACCTATTTAAGAATTCCTGACTCCTGCTAGATATATTGCTTTGGATAATCTGTTGGACTTTTTAAAATTTCCATATTTTATTTCTCTTTGAACTCAACTATGCGTACTCCTTGGATTTTAGTACTTGGTTTTTAGCGCATTTGCAGACCAGAACGTTTCTGTTGATTCATGGTGATATAAACCTGGATCTTCCACTCATGCAATTCCTAGATTCCGACTGTCTAATAAATTACCGGAGGAGGAATAATTAAAAGCTTCTTTCAGTTCTATTATTAAGTTACCAAGGATGCCTGGTTGCTGCTTCTAGATGTGCTATAATTTATACTATTAGTGTGGATTGTTTTGGTTTTCTAAAAATAATAAATGACCCAGTGAATAGCGTTTGGCTAGAGGCATACAAGAAAACAATCCATAGTATATAGATTTGTTCAATGGCATTTAAAAGACCTTGATTAGAATTCAGTCTGGGCTGGAGTGATGAGAAAGCTGTTTACTGATGGCTGTTTGAAGTCGTCCTCCGTGGCAAAGACGGAAGGGGTTCACAAATCGAAACATTTCTTACGTCCAGTGGCTGGATCCAGCTGTCAGGAGGAGCTGACATTTTGAAGAGAGGAATAAAAATGTCTGTGTGTCACGATCGCTGATACCATTTTTGTGTGTTGGTTTTTATGCTACCTTTGTTGGCTGAGAGCTCCAGCAGTGAGTTGAATGGGGCTTCCCAAGATGCTGTGTCCTCATGGTTCCTTGAGCAAACGCTGGTATTTTGTACGTGGAACAGGAAGTATCTTCTCTGACATAGTGGTTCACCTACACCCGTGTTCCTTTCAACCACCCTAAGAATCATCTCAGCATGCTTAGTGTTTGGGGATTGGGAGGGTTTACTTGTATGGTGCAGGGATGTGGACTGGAGAAAGGCAGGCACAACGTGATAAGTTTAAATAGTTCATCTTTGAGATGGAAACAGATATTTGATTGGTTTTGCCAGTGGGGTGGGGCAATCTTTGGTGTTAGAAAGCCAAAAAATTTGCCAGGCAAATTTATTCACAAGGTTCTGGTTTAAATATCTCTCTGTAGAATTATGTTGGAAACACATACACACAGCATTATTGAGTGAGCAAACGTGGTCACTGCTATCAAGGAACTGAGAGGTAATATACACAAATTAATGCCATTACATTAAAATATGACAGTGATTTTATTAATTCTGTGTGTATCTGTGTGTGTGTGTGTACGTGTGTGTGAGAGAGAGAGCATCATACAAAACAGGGGCAGGAGACAGCACAGATCATTTTGCCATGGTAGATTCAAGGAAGGATCTACATTTGATCTAGGCTTTGCAGGAAAGATCCAGCGTGAAGATGGAGACGATGTTCTGAAGGAGAGAAGACCAGAAAACTTGACTAATCTAGAGTTTGGAGAATCAGGCTGTGTTTCAATCAGTTCTAAGTACAAAAGGTCTTTCTGAATTATTTTCCCATTGCCTCATCACCTTTAAAAGATTTCTTGCTTCTTTCATTCATAAATCCTTTAAACATTTTTTATATAACAGTCATATATCAGTATTCTCTTAGGTGTGAGGGATTCAAAGAAAAGTATACAAAATCATAGAATAAAAAACACTGCCCAAAAGCATACAGTGGGGGTGAGGTGGGGGGCACCAGGGAAGCAGTTGTAATCTTCCAATGATCACCACTAGTAATCACAATGTATTAAACAGTTGAAGTATGAAAGTTAGCCAAAACGACGCTTTCATTTTGAGAGAAAAGATTAAATATGTTGTTTAAAAAAACTTTATTAATTCTTGGTTGTATGTGTTTGTAATAAGATAAGCTAGCTAAAGTGCCCTTATTTTCCTTTTCTGACAAATAAGAAAATATTCTAGTGAATAATCAATCAGGAATATTTCAGAAATTTAAGTTGGAAACTATTGTGAGAAAAAAATTTATAATGCCTTCCTTGGGAGCCAGAGTTTCCAATGTCTCCATAAACTGATAAGCAACAAAATAATTCTACTTGCTTCTTTTAATTGTAGTGTTTCTCAAGTATTGGATTTCTGTTTCTTACTCCCAGTTGTACTGTGGTTCCTCTAGTAATAAATGTCTTGGGGAGATCAAGCACATCCGTCTTCCCAATGAGAAAAGAGAAACTATTAATTGGCCTAGAATTACTATTGCAAAAACATAAAAACAAAAGAGATTTGTCTTCAAGTTTACCCATCTGTAAAATGGGAATGATAACAGGAGCTACCTCACAGCCTTACTGTGATGTTTCAATGAGAAAAAAATAATTCACTTGAAGCCATTAGAACAGTGCTCGGAATATAGTAAGAGCTCAATTATGTTCCTTCTATTTTGTGCTTATACATTAGTAAACCTAATTCTAAATTTTAAAAAACCAGCAGGCAAAATTCTAAGATATAGTCACACATAACTTCCTCTGAATGTTTAATTCCATAAGGCAGGATGCTTGGACTTATTTTCTGAATTAGTGTCTGGGGTTTCTCATGTTAGAGTGTCTTCTGGAGGCCACATGCCTGTAGTGGTGATGTCATGGCCCCTTGTGGGTTAATATTGAATTTGTTCTGTCTGTTTAACCCAGTGAATCACAGCACTGCTATTCTGGGTATAAGCAGCTTCTGAAACTAGGCAAAAAGTTAAAAAAAAGAAAAAAAAAAGAAAAGGATAATGTTGGGTCACACCAAGGATAATCTTCCCCCTAAAAGAAATTCTGGCTTCCCGATAATACCAGCTGGGTGTTCTCCCTAACCTCCTGGCTGCACATATGTGATGAATAATTGTGATTTAGCAAAAGAAAGTGAATGGGAATGGAACAAATTGAAGCAATTAACTAAAAGATGTAAAAGGGAAACAAGAGTCAGACTTGGCCCCCGGACCTTGTGGGTAGGAAACCCTCGGTGTTGGTTAAAGGAATGGTAATGATGACTTTCCCTGTTTGCAGACTGTTATCAGTGGTTAAGGCCCTTATGATTTTTGCTGGAGACTGCGAAGGAATGCTAACATATGAAACCAAGCAAAGAAGTGGCAAGTAATTGAGCCTTGAGGGATCCTTTGGAAAGCAGCTATCACTTAGGGGAATGCACTTTTGATATTCATCTAGCTGGTTTCAGAGTGCCTGTTTGCAGGAAATGAAATTCTAGACTTTGCTGTTTGAAAAGGGGAGGAGAAGGGTGGGTAGTGTTCTCAGAAGTAATCAAAGCCTTTTTAGCATTAAAAATGACTGAGGAATGTTTGGAGCTGGAGGCACAATGATGCAAATCAAATGCTGTATTAGTATCCTGCCTGGTGACCCTGGAAACCTTAAAAATTCTGCTTGGAAGTAGGTGGTTAGCATCAGAGCATTAGACTCAATGCACTGAGGCAAGGAAACCCAGGGTGCTGTGCAGTTTGCATAGAAAGAGAGTTTAGTGCTGGGGCGGTGGGACACCAAGTGCTTACAGGGAAGAGAGGATGAATGAGGGTGGACTAGGGCCCTTTTGACTCACCTCCGTCTGAGTGTAGCAACCAGTCCAAAATGGCAGAGGTCAGCAAGAACAAGACCATAAACTTGTGAAGGTGGGTCTTTCCCGACCTGAATCAAGAGCCCTTCAGTCAATGTGAGTTGCTTTATTTGTTTTATTTTTTTCCCATCTGATATTTTATTTTTTTAGTTTTTATTTTTTTACATTTTATTGAAGTGTAGTTGATTTACAGTGCTGTGTTTGATTCCTGCTGTACAGCAAAGTGACTCAGTTATACGTATATATATATGTGTGTGTGTGTATATATATATATATATATATATATATATATATATATTCTTTTGCATATTCTTTTCCATTATGGTTTACCACAGGATATTGAATATAGTTCCCTGTGCTATGCAGTAGGACCTTGTTGTTTATCCATCCCATATATATTAGTTTGCATCTGGTGAGTTGCTTTATAATGAGAATACATCCCTGAAGTTGTAAAAGGTATGGATGGTATCCTACAGAGAGCTCCACCTGGCTTGTGTCAACTACAGTTGGCACTCGCCATGGCCACTTGCCATCTACCTCTACAAGGATTAAATCATGTGCTTCTGCAGCTGCTGATTTTCAACACCGCCCTGAAAAGAGTTCAGGGTGGAGAGCTGAAATGAGACACTCTGTGCTCTGGGAAAACAGGTCTTCAGATAGTTAGATATTTTCAGGAGCCAATTTTATGAGCCCATTTCTTGTGTCTCCTCATATCTAGAAGAACACTAAAATCTTTCATGGTGACGTCTGCTCCTCCTGACGAGAAGTAACCTTCACGAGACTAGCAGAAAACTTCTACAAAAAGTTTGTTCTTGATCGGATGTATTTCCACTTCACCAAAATCACATATATACTGACCTTACCCCCCTACCCCTTTGGAGCGGTTTCTCAGAGCTATCTGAAATGCTGTCTCCCGGGTTCCAGTCCTCATTTTACCCCCAGTAAAACTTAACTCTCACTCTCACATTGTGCATTTTTTTAAGTTGACACTTGTGAAAACCAATTTTTAAATTTTCTAGGAATTCCACAAGATGGTTTTTTTTTTTTTAATTTTATTTATTTATTTATTTATTTATGGCTGTGTTGGGTCTTCGTTTCTGTGCGAGGGCTTTCTCTAGTTGCGGCAAGAGGGGGCCACTCTTCATCGCGGTGCGCGGGCCTCTCACTATCGTGGCCTCTCTTGTTGCAGAGCACAGGCTCCAGACGCGCAGGCTCAGTCGTTGTGGCTCATGGGCCTAGTTGCTCCGTGGCATGTGGGATCTTCCCAGGCCAGGGCTCGAACCCGTGTCCCCTGCATTGGCAGGCAGATTCTCAACCACTGCGCCCCCAGGGAAGCCCTCGCAAGATGGTTTTTAAACACAGTCATTATTTGAAATCACACTATAGAAACTTGTAATTAAATAAATTATATTTTAGAAAGGCAATACTCAAAATTCACCACTTCGTAATGATTTTACTGGGTTTTGCTATTATCTGTGCTCTTGACGTTCTTAACATTTATTATATCCATATGGTAAAAATATCATAAAATGGGGTGCAACTGCTCATTTCTCCCAACTCTGCATTTTGTGATGTGATGTTGGTAGCTTGAAACTGGCTTCAACTGGGCTTACTCCCACCCACAGGAAAGCAGCAGCAGGGCAGTGATTCTGAAGGCTTCACAGGAGCAGTTGAAAAGATACAGTGTGTTAAATGCCATGCTACTTAGGTCTTCTGCCCATTTTTTGATTGGGTTGTTCTTTGTTGCTGTTGTTGTGGAGTTGTGGCAGCAGACTCACAGACAGAGAGAACAGACTTGTGGTTGCCGAGGTGGGGGTGGGGGAGGGATGGACCCGGGTTAGTAGATGCAAACTATTACATATAGAATGGATGGACAATAAGGTCCTACTCTATAGCACAGGGAACTATATCCAATCTCCCGGGATAAACCATACTGGAATAGAATATGAAAAAGAGTGTATATAAGTATAGCTGGGTCACTTTGCTGCCCAGCAGAAATTAACACAACATTGTGGACAGCTATACTTCAATTAAAAAAAAAAAAATGCAGTGCTATCTGGTAAAGTCCGCCTCTTGATCAACCCTCTGCTGGCTTCTTTCTTAGTGGCTCCATTTCTTAGTGTTTAAGAACCAACGTCTACTACCGCCGCAAAACCTCTGCCAAAGCCAGAAGACCTCGGGCACCACTGGTGGTCAGATGTGCTGACCTTGGACAGGAAGGTGGACATGGGCAGAACCAAAGTCCTGGTTTAGCTGATCTGGGGTGAGGTTTGGACAGTGGGAGTGTAAGACTCCCCGGTGATACTCATATGGAGGCAAGGTTGAGAACTACTGGTCCAGGGAAAACTAACATTTATTTTTGCTTTTCTCCTTCCTATGGATTTCTCCTTCCCCCAGTTCCGCTGCTGCCTACGTGACTCACCTGTGTCCACTCTCTTAGTAATTCTTCCCTCACCTCTGTGTTGATGGAGTAGCTTCAGGATTGCAGAAGCCCCAGAGCTGCCCATCACCAAACCAGAGAGTGACTCTTTCCCAAAAGTTCCATTAAAAACCCCAGGAGAACTTGAATGGGTGTGGCTTGGAGCATGTGTGTCCACCTCCCAACCAATCTCTGTAGGCTGGATGGTCACCTCCCTGCCCAGTGATGCTACTATACCATGGCCAACCCCACCAAGACAGGTGTCGAGCACACTGATGTATGTCTGCTTCACTGGCTTGGATGGCCCTTGTTGGAATCATGTGTTAAAGGCTTCATTCTAATCAGCAGCAAAAAAGTGATGGTAGTCCTAAAATTATTACCAATTTATTTCAAGTCTGGTCTTTCTGCAAGGATTTTACTAGAATAAAAGTGACTCTTGTTGCGTATATTTTTGATCAGCATATATAGATTGATATAATTTCAAATACTGTAACCTTAACACGCAGAAGTCTTGATTCTGCTTTGGGCTTTGGTGGCCAGGGAAAGCCAAAAGTTATAGTGGAATAACTCCTGAGATCTCATCTCTGATCTGCCTCTAGGTCACTTTGCAGCCTTGGACGAGTCCCTTAACACTTCTCTATCAGCTGACTTGTCTGTGAAATAGAGATTAAAATACCTGTCATTGTATCTCACAGGGGTATTATGGGGATTAAATGAGATCATGTTGATGAGATAATTTTGAAAAAAGTCTCATCCTACAGTTGTAAAGTATTATTCATATTTACTGGCTAGCCAAGTGGTGTTAGCTGTTACAAGTAAAGATGATAAACATGCAAATGCGTGTGTTCAGCTGATTATTTGTAACATAAGTAAGTTTTCTCCTGATATATATTCTTTTAGTTGCAGCTCTGATTTGGTTGCAGATGCTGTCTTTGCTAAGACAGAATTTTACTGAAACTCTTAGAATGATTTTTTCTAGTCTTATCATTCTTAACTGTTAAGTATGACATCAAAATTAAAACAAAAATGTGTAAAATCAAAATGCAGGCATATAGGAATAGACAGAATTTATTTTCCAAATAAGCTCGATCGGGATTTGGAATAAGATCACTCATTTATTTTATAATTTCTTTGAAATGGGTTTCCTGGTTTAACTATTTCTCACCTTCAAAGTATCATCTTTGTCTTGCATGCCTAGAGACTTTCTCTCAAGGTCAGCCTCAAATTTGTAGCCTTTTGTGAATCCACTGTGATAAAATTCCTTGTGCCATTCTCTGTGTTTTTCTCGCACTTTTCTGAGCATCACACTAACACACACAGACACACACACAAACACAGACACAAGGTCACATATAGAGCACATGTCAGTTTTTATAAGGTTTATTTGTTCATCATTTTTCTCTAATCCTTAAAAGCAGCAACCCAGTGTATTATTCCATCCCCTTTGCACCTAAGAGTGCTGATGTGTACCTGTAACCTAGTAAATACTGAATGAGTGATTGAATGAGAATACAGTTTTTGAAGGTGGAGAGAAGTTAGAGTAACAAGGAAACAAGATCAAAGGGAAACTACTAAATTTTATTTCAGATTCATAGAGAAATATACTTCATCGATTCAACAGGTTTTTACTGAATATTTACTACATGTCAAATATCAGGGTGCAGATGAGGGTTAGCAGTGAAGACTGCAGATATGGTGTGATCCACACCAAGGTAGACAAACACATGATAAATAATTTCAGAATGGAGGAGACTTGATTCAGTGTGGTCAAGAAAGGACACGGAAGAGACAGCCTTTCATCTGAGACCTGTGGAAACAGGAGGAGTCAGTTTTACAGGGACCCAGGGGGGCGCATTTCCGACAGAGAGAAGGAGCAAGAAAGTAAGGGGACCAGAAAGAAGAGGGAAGGAGGGAACAGGAGACCTCCAACCAGTGGTTGGAATCCGGCCTCAGGGCCTCTCAGGCAGGTTACAAAGGACAGACAGTGGGGATGGACTGGGGAAAGACACCCACCCCGTGTGTGTGCGTGTGTGTGTGTGTGTGTGTGTGTGCGTGTGTGTGATAAATATGGCTTGTTCTGACAAGTGGCAAGGGCTACTAATATTCCACCATCTTATTTGTGGCTCTACCCCTTTTGAGGTGTACAGGTGGCAAAGCCAGCTGGGCTATGGATGAAAACACACAAGAGAAATAAAATCTCACACAGAGGGGCTCCTGTGTGCCTGGTATTGTTGTAGCTGTCCTGGCGGCTTTGTGTATGTTAACTTATTTCAGTCCTCACCACAAGCCCATGAGGTGGCTATTGTTTTCGTCCCCATTGCACAGATGAGGAGGCTGAGGCACAGAGGATTAAGTAGATTTTCCACGTCACACACATTGGTAAGTAAGCCGCAGAGCCAAGGTCAAGGCCGGGCAGTGAGACTCCAAATCCCATACTCCACATAGCGCGATGCCAGTCTGTGAACTGCTTGTCCTAGGTCTGCAATGAGTATGGAATTGGGAGCAAGTGTGTGATCAGTGGTCTTGTCCCCTTGAACAAAGTGTTGTGAAAGTTGTGTGGGCTTGCATCTGACCTGAGTACAGTCCACATTATGTTTCCATGATGGATTGGGAGGAAAACGGTCCTTCAGGTAGTTCCAAAAGCACAGGTCTGAAGTGTACACTGTCCTGCCCTAGATGAAATATGGTGGTAAATCTCCTCTTTTGTGTCTCTTGGTAGCGCACGCGATACATCATGTGCAAAAGTGTCATTTGTCATTTACCTTGTGGAAGCTTGTCTTATTTCCTTCCTGCCCCTTGGGCCTCTGAGGAAGTGTGAGAGAAAGGTCCAGAAGGGGAAGAGGTCATGTGACCTCCTGCTCTTCACTGTTAACTGCTAAGGAACACTTTGCACTCTTTAGTATGACTGTCACCTTACTACAGCCATCCTGCAGCACCTCCGGAAATTGTGAGCCTATGGGAGGAGCAAGGTGGTCTAAGTGCTGGGTGCTTATCAATGTTATCTCTGGTCACGTGGTCCGGGAGATTGGTGTTAAGTGGACCAATGGTCTGTGCTGCCTTTTTTCTCTACTAAGGCAATAACCGGAAGCAGCCACAACCTACCAGCCTGGTTAAATGGGATTGGTTATGAAATTTGGATGGATTCCTGTAACATCACCTCCATGTGGTGAGGGGCAGGAGGATGCGTTGTTTTGAAAATAGTAGAAAAGGAACTGAAGTAGTGATGTTCTTAACCTTATACAGCAAATCAGTGCCAGCAGCACATTGCCCAGAAATCTTTATCTTTTAATCCACGTGATAACCCTTAAGTCATATCTCACCACCCCCCCCCCCCACCCCGCCGGCTTTAACTGCAGAGGTTCATTTTGTTCCTGAGCTAATGACTCTCTGGGTCAGATATCAAACATGTGGTACCTGGGTGGAAGGGATATGTTCCACTTTAGTCTTAGTTGTTGTTGTTATTAATGTTACCTTATGTGTTTGGTATTCTGTGTTGGCTGTGGAATCAGATTCCTTTCTCTTTCCTGAAAGAAACAAAACAGTGCACACAGCCTATGTGGGGAGACTCTTGTCCATCTTCCCTCACTCCCTCCCTCCCTCCCTCCCTCCCTTCCTTCCTTCCTTCCTTCCTTCTCTCCTTCTCTTTTTCTCTCTTCCTTCCTTCCTCTCTTTCTTCCTCTCTTCCTCTCTCCCTTTCTTTCTTTCTTTCTCTTTCTACTGGAGAATTAGAAAAACTTATGATAAAAAAATTGTTAAGTGAATGTTGCCATTACACGGGCATTTCTCTGCAGTTTTGAATAAAATCAGAGCCGTGGTAAAGACGTCTGAAGGCTCACAATACTCGCAATGTACAGATGCCTCCACAAACAACTCACACACAAAGAGAGATGTGGGATTTTTAGAAGACATTTAGTTCTCATGTTGTCTTAGTCAAAAAACAATGCCAATTTCATTTCAAGTAAATCACCTACTTATGCCAATAGAGGACAGAACGTTTGCCTTGACTGGTTTGCTTCATGGATAGTAAATGGGAACAGGGAAGCAGTCGCTGTATGGTGCACGGAGACATGAATGGCCTCACACATATGATAATGTACATGGAGAAGCATAGACCTGTACTTTATTGATCTCTTCCTTAATGTGTATTACTTCCTGCATCTTCAAGGTTGCAAGTTATCTGTTGCGTTATCCAAATTGCCTCGCTTAAGAAATTTGCCCACTATGTATGGGGGTGGGGAAGGGGTATATGGGGTGTATGTGCTCTGAAGTATTAAAAGTTCTTCAGTTAACTGTTGAGAGCACTAAAACTCAGACAGGTTTCATCAGATGACTGCTCTGTTCATTGAGGTCCTGGAAACAACACAGTCTTTTGACTTGAGGTGGCAACACCTAAAGTATGATCCACTGAAATACCTTTCCAATTTTACTATAGACTCTAGATATGTGGTGATACAGGTTTTTTTTAAAAAAAAAATTATACCCCCTTTCTGTTCTATCATCACTCAAACAAACTAATACAATCATTTACAATTTAACATAGAGTTTAGATAGATAGCATTCTGAATTTTGATATTTTTCTCCTATTTCTTTTAGTAAACCTCTTTAAGCAAATAAACAAAATCTAGGGTTGATTAAAGAAAAAAATAACACACACACATTCATTGACACACATTATTAGATGATCCTTATGATGAGAAAACAAAACAGAATGTTTAAGGTACAAGGTGTCGAAGAGAGAATGGCTTAGTGAAGCCGATCTTCACCTGTACTCAGGCCTCTAGGCTGCAGTATCATAGATAATATATTCTGTCAAAGTAACAATGCCTTTAATTGGGGGATGCTACTTATAAAAAGATGCTACTTACGAAGGGAAGCTGATCTCTGCCATGGCAGCTGTTAACATTCTGATTTCATAAATAAGTCAAGGTTGTGTTTTGCTTTTGGTTTAGTGTGTTTCAGTAAGAATTGAGACTTACATGGAAATAGTCCTTTTTTGAGAATAGCACGTGGTCCTCTCGCAGCTCATGGTTCCCTGTAGAAGACAACCTGCTCTGTCCAGCTCTGGCTCTGGACACCCATCTCTTGGCTCTCCGTGTTTGCTGATGCTGCTGACTCCTTTAAGATGGGGAAAAGGCTGCAGGAGGTTATTTCTCTAACACTAACCTTTCTTCTATGGCACTCATAAATTGATTTGCCAAGAAGGATTCCTCTCAGCCTACAAGCATGCTTTAAAAATCAATGTTGGTGGCTAGTTACATTTATGGTGATTCAAAATGTTGTGTGTGGGTAAGCACCTAGGCGTCAGATGATAGCATGATATTGTTAGCATAAAATATCTAATTCCATACTGGGCTGTGAGCTCCTTTAGGTCCGTCGTCTTAATCAGCTTCCCCACCCAGCGCCTAACACAGTATCTGGCAGTGTATTGCAGTAGCTAAGAATATGTATAATCAGGAATCAACACCCAAGTTCAAATCCTGGCTCTGCTACTTACTAGGATCCTGGGGTCATAAGTTTTCAATATTTTAGTGTCTCAACTGTAAATTGTAGGCAATATTACCCCTTACCTCCTAGAATTATTATAAAGATCGAATGGGGTAATGCATGTAAGGTACTTAGCCCATAGTGAACAACTAATACATGTTAATTTAACCATATAATACGTATTATACCCACCGAACTTTGAGGTGAGCCATTACCCTGAGGTGGTTGGTAACTATGAAATTACAATGGAAAAGAATCTAAATGTGAGATGGAATTCTAACTTTGCTTGAAAAGTGAAAACACATAAGCCAGAAAGATTCCAAGACGTATTCAATAACCCCTGACGGGATTTGAAGGAGGGTCGTGAGTGAGACAGAGGCCAACAGCTACTGCTTTCTGGTCTGGAAAGTTTTATTAAACCACCCAGGCCATAAAACTAGGAGGGAAGTTTTGCTATCAAGGACAATCATCTGACGTCTTAACCGTATTAATATATAAGTGTGATTCTGTGCCGGTGTCTGGAGTCTACGTTGGAAAGTCTAGAAGGAGATGGGCACTTCAGAGGGTAGCGCTGGCGACCAGCAGGCAGTCTCCTTCCTCCCCACGCTGCTCCGCATCACCAGCCTGCTCCCGAGGGCCTCGGACATTCCTCAGTGTTGTGAGCCGGCAGGAGAGACATGCTTTCTAGCTGGCTCAGATTACCTTGTTCTGGTTAAATGAAAAAGTATGAGCATACGTTCCTTGTCACCACAATTCCAGCTGTCCCAGGCAGTGCTCTTGGAGCAGAGATATACGATCTGGTAACTCCTGAGGTTAGAAAAAAGAAATGTTGTGGTTGTGCCAAGGGGGGGAGGGGTGGAGGGGGGAAGGATTGGGAGTCTGGGGTTAGTAGATGCAAACTATTACATATAGAATGGATGGACAACAAGGTGCTACCATATAGCACAGGGAACTGTAGTCAGTCTCCTGTGATAAACCATAATGGAAAAGAATATGAAAAGAATGTATATTTATGTATAACTGATTCACTTTGCTGTACAGCAAAAATTAACCCAGCATTGTAAATCAACGATACTTCAATAAGAAATAAATAAAATTTTTAAAAAATATGTTGCAGGATAGACCTTCCCATCTCTGACACAGGGCTTCCTGCCTCCTGTGTAGAACAGGAAGGTAAAGAGGGAAAGTCCTAATAACAGATGGTCTTCAGTGTGTGCTCAGCCCAGCCCAGCTGAGGGCACAGAGCACTGCCATTCAGAAGGACAGGATCAGAAGACAGGCTCCTTAAGGAGAAAAATGAGCCAGAGTGTTTGACGTGCTATCCCTGAGCACATGTTGCAATGACCTCAGTTGTTTGTAACACCCAGCAGACCTTCAGGGCTAATGCCATGCCACACGCTGCCCCAGGCTGTCTGGTTCACACTCACACCCTGATCCCTCATAGCTTTGTCCACTCCTCCTTCTGACCCAGATCCAACTCCTTTTCCTGGGTTCTCCAGAACTCCAGAGTTGTAGACAACATCTCTTTTATCCTCAAACTCTTCTTGGTCTCTTTCTTTCACTTTCTCACTCAAACTCAAACCTGATATCCCAGAAGACACTGCTTCCCTTCAAACCACCTCAGATTGGGAGACTGCACCCCACTGGTGCCAGAGGGCCTTCCCAGGTGCCATCTTCAGATCCTTCTCACTCTCTTTTCTGTAAACACCTCCATTTTTGAGTCTCATGAGTCTTCAAACCATATCACCTACCTCCCCTCCATCCTTCACCCATACCCCTTCCCTTCCAGGTCACTCATGTATCCCACATCGATCCTGCCATATTCTTGGTGATTTTAGGACCCTGACCTCTTCTCCAATGAGTTTCATCTCTCTTCTCCCTCAGCCATTCATCCAATGGCCATATCCCAGACCTTGTCATTACCAATTACTAAAACCCATCTGTAATCCCAATTCCAGGGGTCCTACACTTGGGTAATTTCTTCCTATTTTTCTAGCTCACTACTTTGGGGATTCTGATTCTAACCCTTAAAAGAAAATCTCATTAGGAACAATGAGCCATTGCTTCAGTAGTTTTTTCTTTGTCACTCATTTCCTCATTCCCCCTCATCCCTCCATCCTCTGCTTAGGCTTCATGGAAGACCATGATGACTCTCTTATATATAATTATATAAACTTCCTTATCCCATACTCCCTCCTTTGAACGACTCTGGTAAAATTCTAATCCTGGCTGTATCCAGCTCTCTCTCTTTCTCTCTTTTAACTCTCATGAACCTGACAGGAGAAAAACACTCTACCTGCTACCTGGTCTCAGCTGAAATTCACAACCCCTGCCCTCAAACCATCCTTTATTACTACCGTGCAATATTGGATTTCCCTGTTGTATTCAATGCTCCCACTCCTCCTGGATGACTAGTTGGTACATTTTCTCTTCTCTTTCTTCCTTGCTTGCTATTTCATTGAAACATAGAAACAAACAAGCAAACAAAGGAAAAATTTTTAATTGCTCCCACCACCATACCTTCCAATGGAGTTATTCCTCTCAGCACACAAACATGCTGTAAGGTTTCTCATTTTAAGAGAAAAAAAAAATGGAAATTTCTCAACTTCACTTTCTTTTCAGTGACTTCCTAATCTCTCTACCCAATTATTTATTTATTTATAATTTTTATTTAATTTTTAACTTTTAAATTTTATTTTTTAATTTTTAATTTTAATTTATTTTTAATTTTTATTTATTTATATATTGTCAAGTTTCAAGTAATTTTTAATTTTTATTTTTTATTTCTTTTCTCTGCCCAATTATAAAGTAGAACTCCATAAGAGACAAATCTCTTCACTGTTTCCACTCGCCCTCCTCCTGCTCTCTTAAGGCCACTCTCATCATGTCCTAATCACCCCTACTTTGTGAGGGTCACCAAGGATGTCTTGTTGCCCAGTCCAATGGGCCATTTCCATCTTATTGTACTGTTAATACTGGGCAACATTTGACACACTCGACCCACTCTTCCTTCTTAAAATGAGGATTGTTTGACACTGTTCTCCTTTGTGCCCCTACTAACTCACTATCTGCTTCTTCTGTGTCTTCCTGGCTGGTTTCCCCTTACTTCCATACTGGAGGACTCCAGAGCTCAGCCCTGGAATTTCTGAATGTCTTGATCATGTCCTTAGTGAGCTTATCAAAATTTGCGTCTTTAAACATCACCTATATCTCGATGATTCCCAAATGTATATTGCTAAGCTTGGCTTCTCCACTAAACACCAGACTTTGTAGAAAACTGAAAACCAGCATTTCCATTGTGGATATTAAATAGAAATTCCACAGTTAACATGTTCCAAACAAGTCATTCTTTGCCTCTCAAACTTGGTTTATCTTTAGTACTTACAACTTCCATAAAGGGGAACTCTGTACTTCTATCTGACCCAGGTACAACCTTGACTTCTCTTTTTCTCTCATATATCACATGAGCAAATATTAATGGCTCTATTTGATCATTTCTCACCATTTTCACCTCTATAAGCCCAGTCCAAACCAATTCTTTGCCTATATTATCACAATAACTTTTTAACTAATGACTTTGTTTCGTTCCTGCTTCCCTAAGGTCTGTTCTTCACCCTACAGCTAGAGTAAACTTTTTAAAACATATATCAGTTCATGTCATTTTTCTGCCCCAAAGCTTTCAAAAGTTTCTCATCTCAATCAAGGTAAAAGCAGAAGTTTTTTTTTCTTTTATAAACATCTATGAGGCTCTGTTACGTTTCTGCCTTGCCTTCTTCTTCTCTTAGCTTAGCTACGCTGGCCTCTTACCTATTCCTTGTGCTAAGAGGACCCCAATCCCACCCTCTTGCCACCCCCACTTCCAGTTATGCTTGTTTATCTCTTCAGGTTTCTAACAAAATGTCACCCTTCAGAGAGAGCTTCCCCAACCGAACTTTATACAATACATAGGTATAGGTATACATATATACATATATGTTTTTGTATGTGTGTGTATGTATACACACATACATATATAACACATATGTCACCTTTCTCTCTACTCCTAGCTTCCCATATACCTTTCTCCTAAGTAGTAGGTAGATAGATTGTTTATTATCTGACTCTCGACGATAGAATGCAAACTTCAGGAATGTGTGCTTTGCTCCTTGCTGGATTTCTAGCACCTAGAAGAGTGCATGGCACAGAGCAGGTGCACAATAAATATTTGTTGAATGAATAACAAACATTTGTGCATAGCTTTGATTTTTGTCTTTAAAACACTTCAATATTTAACCCCTATTTGCTTTCCAGGAAGGCCAATTAAAGAAACACCATTTCGAGTAAACACCATTTTGTTACCCCTGTCCCCTCCCCAATCTGTAGAGTGGTGAAATTTTACTGCTGCAACAAGATACCATTTTTTTTTCCTATAGAAAGAGCTTGCAGACTGGATGTCTCCCTTCCTTTTAATATGGACACATCATTAGGCAATTTCCTGCAGTGCTGGTTGGTCTGAGCATTTGAGAGGAATTGGGTAGAGGGGGATAACACTTACATAAAACTTAAATCCTCTCAATTTTTAAAAAATTTTAAAGTGTTGTTTAATTGAATCCCTTTGTGGAATTATTCTACCTCATGGAGAATAGTGATGTGATCACAACGGAATCAGTTTGACTCTCCCTCTGGATAAGAAAAAATTAAAATGTACAAAAAGATCAACTCTCTGCTTTCTTTCCCCCCAGTGCCCAGGTATGCCCCTAGCATGGCTTCTTATTTCCCCTCCTTGCCTTTAGCTTAGCTTTTTATTTTCTGTTAAAACAGCCTACTTTTGAGATTGCTGGAACAGTGATTCGAATCTCTGATAAGACAAGTTCACAATTTAATAAGAAAAAAATGGGGGAAAAGGCCACTCTTGAGCTACAGAGCTGCTTGGCTCTGTGACGGCTGCCTGTACATTGGTGTTTAAATACCTGAACGAGTGTTTTGTCATAGAAACTGAACTGTGGTGGGGTGTGCGCAACCCTCTGAATGTCCTCAGGCATAATTTAATTGTGGGCTGACACCCTTAAGGACATTCCAATTTGAAGGTCAGATTAGCAGGCATTGCAGGTCTTATTTCAGCATCACTGGTCAAGTCAATGTTTAAATTTCACATCGAGTTGGATGGTGATAAACATGTTTAGTGAAAGCGTCTTTCTTGCTTCTATGGTTCTCTGTAGTGACAGACACTGGGTAGGACCAGAGAAGTGCGTCCCAAATAAAATAAGAGCCATAATCCTGAGTTTTGAGTAGTTGCAACCTTCGTTCTTGTCAACAAATGGAGGCTGTAGTGTAGTTTTGTTTCCTGCTTTTGGGGCACCAGGGGTAAGTAGATCCTTCATTACAGGCTCCAGAACTGCTCCCTGGAGGTGGGAGTGGGAACTGGAGTGGAAGGAGGGGTGGGGGATTGCTGGTGAAAGTGGCTGGCTCACTCTCTTTGCTTACTTTCTCGTGGCTTTGGTGAGAGTGTGATGGAGATGGAGAGATTTTAAGGGACTCCTATAAAAAGTCCCCTCGGTTCCACCCCTGCTAAAAACTAAAGTTTTAATTTATGTTAGCACAGCTTTCTCTCAGATTCCATTCTGAATGAGTAATAAAGCTATGGAGATTTTTAAAATTCTTTTGAAAATTGAAGATTACAAAAATCCCTCTGCCACTGTTTCCCTTGCCTTGGTAGATAGGTTGGCGATTTCCAAATTCAGGATAAAATTTCACTGCTCCAAAATAAATAGATTTAGGAAATATGGCTTTTACACAATATTTCCCAAAATACGTTCTGTTGCTACATATTCAAAGAGATACTGGGTTGGCCCAAAAGTTCGTTTGGGTTTTTCTGTGTGATATTATTTTTTGGCCAACCCAATATGTTGTGATGTAATACAATTTCCTGGTCAAATAAGCTTGGAAGACACTGCCTATTACTATGTTTTATTAAATCTAAGATGCTGTTGACCATAATATCGACCACTTTTTAATGTACAGCCAAGAAAAAAATTGCTGCCAATTAAACTATGATTTGATTATAGAAACATCTCCATCACAAAGGTTTTTTTTTGTAGGAAAAAAATGCATGTCTTCAAGTTTATGAAATACAATGCGTACAACATTTTTGGAGAGTCACGGAGTACACTAGTGTACCATAGATGAGAGATACCGCAGTAAAATTCTCTGCTGAAATTCTTTTAAACCATCTGAGTCTCTATCACACCACTCAACTTTATATTTGTTAAAAATTATTTGGTGGAGTATTATCCAATACAAGCATGGCAAAGACAGGTGATCTATTGAAAGATTTGAAGAAATAGTGAGAAAAATAAAAGAGGAAATGAAAGGTGACCTTGAAAGAAAATAGATGCAACAAGTCCAGTAGAGCAATTGTTAAGTATATAGAAAAAAATGAAAGAAAATATTTCGAACAAGCTGTTGAATCTGAGCAAAAAGCTGTCTTTGATTTTACTAAGAGGAGTTCAACTAGAAAAGGGACAGAAAGAAGGTCGTCTGAGCTTGTGATTGGTGAGAGTGTATGGGGAGAGACACAGGTACAAATGCTCTTATTGCCATTGATATAATCTTAGTTATGATCATAGAACTTTTCTTGAAATGCTATTTAAATCTGATGCCAGTTGGTGACCCAATTATACTTGTGAACATTATATGGGCAGGTTTGGGGGAGAAAGAGGTACGGTTCAGATCCTTAGAAAAAGATGTTCAACTTTGCAGTCACTGCTTCCTCAACAGTCAAGAGGGAGGGATGAACAAAATCAAGTAACTGAGGACCTCAGTGTGTAACTGCTCAGTGACTTAACACACTTCATATTGTCATAGTCTGTCGTTCTGGAGTTTGTAAAACTATCTACAGAAATCTAAAGTAATGGAATTATGCAATTCGCTGACCACTAAATGAGAAGTATAACTATGAGACTGATGTTTAGCAGAATAAATGAGTTACACCTACGACAAATACAATTAAATTAAGAGAATATAGAGAAAAATAAAGAAAAGATTAGGTGGACCATGAGACATAACCAAGTGGAAATGTGTATTACCATATCTGGAATTACCTTATTTTGGCTTACTTGTTCCTTCTCTGTTTCATCCATTTGGAAGGTATCACTCATGAGAGTAGACTATCTTTTTCATCATTGTATCCTGGCTCTTATGTTAGTGCCTGGATTATAGGAGTCACTCAGTAAATATTTACAAAATATTTACAAAGTGGATGAATAAACAGAATGTAATTTAATCCATTATATTCACTCCTACTAATTAAATAGTGTATCATCTTTAAAGCTTTTAAACCTTTGCCTAGTGGATAATAGTCTTCTAGGTAATTTATTAAAATTTCAGATAATAAAATATTTTAGACAACAAACCATGACTGCCACAGTAGGGGAAATATTACATGTGTATATTAATTGGCTTAACGTGATCGGTCATTACTACATGTCTATGCTGGCAAGGGTAGGTAACAGAGAAGGATCTTTCTGTGACCTTTCCTCAGGTGGAAAGAAGTCATGCCAGGCATCAGCATTGCAAAATGGCACAGTGTCTGCAGAGAAACCACAAAGGAACCTTCTCTTTTCCCTGTTAGAACTTTCCTTCCAAAGCTTAGCTTTAAATTCACCCTGATGACATTTTTCCTCTTTTTTTTGAAAGAGCCACTATTTTCACAGATTCCTTTAACAAAGAGTAAACTTTTGCTGGTTTATGAGTGAAAACTACACCACAAAGGTGAAGCAAAATCTTTGATGGACGTGAAATGATGTCTTGGCCTCCCAAGGATAGGAGCCACTTTTTTTATCATTAGACTTTGAATTGTAAACTTCTAATACGTACCTATGTGAGAACACATATAAGGGGATATATTGAGATCTCTGTCACTTTGCATTCTAATGCTGCCCCAGAAGAGGTGAGCCTTTTAAGAGTTTTCCTTCCTTTTTACAAAACCTGAAAGTTGATTTGAAATTTAGCATTTTTCAGGAACGATCCTCAAAATAATATATATTTTTTTGAATATTGATGTTTTTATTTAACACTTAGCAGGACAGAATCTTTTCCATGGATTGTAATATAATATACCATGTGATCATATGTACAGATATATCCTATTTCTTTTTTATTGAAGTCTAGTTGATTTACAATGTTGTGCCAGTCTCCGCTATATAGCAAAGTGACTCAGTTACACACATACAGACAATCTTTTTTATATTCTTTTCCATTGTGGTTTATTACAGGATATTGCATATAGTTCCCTGTGCTATACAGTAGGACCTTGCTGTTTATCCATCCTAAATGTAATAGTATGATAGTTTGCATCTACCAACCCCAAACTCCCAATCCATTCCTCTCCCTTACCCCTTCCTCCTTGGCAACCACAAGTCTGATCTCTATGTCTGTAAGTCTGTTACTGTTTTGTAGATAAGTTAAATTGTGTCATATTTTAGATTCCACATGTAAGTGATATCATATGGTAAATGTCTTTCTCTTTCTGACTTACTTCACTTAGTATGATCATCTCTAGTTGCATCCATGTTGCTGCAAATGGCATTATTTCATTCTTTTTTTATGGCTAAGTAGTATTCCATTGTCTATATGTACCACATCTTCTTTATCCATTCATCTGTCAATGGACATTTAGGTTGTTTCCATGTCTTGGCTATTGTGAATAGTGCTGCTATGAACACAGGGGTGCATGTATGTTTTTGAATTATAGTTTTGTCTGGATATATGCCCAGGAGAGGGATTGCTGGATCATATGATATATCCTATTTCTATGTGTAGTCATTCAATCAACATTATAGAGACCCATTCTGTGACCTAGAAACTAAGAATTAAAAGATGAATGGGACTTCCTTCAAGGAAATTATGATCCCAGATATAACACCAATATGTAAATATACACAGTATAAGGTAGGAAGGAAAAGGAGTGGACCTTTTCAAATTATTGTTGGTGAACAAAGGAGAAGCTTGAAGAATGAAATAATTCAAGTGGAGATGATTTAAGAGGCATATATCCCAAGTTTTACATACGTACACACACATACAATAAATTAAATTAAATTAATTATGGAATGCAAAACCGTCAAGGTAAAGAGAGAATAACAATTAGCTACCCAGATACCATTTAATAGTATCAGGTTTAGCAAAACCAGGTTTACCGTATAGAATGAAAATATCAACCCTACTGGTCCTACTAAAATGTAAGTCATCAGATCGTGTGGCTTTGGTGCCCCAAACCCTTTAATGATTCCCTATCACCCTCACATTGGCCTCTGAGACACCACCCCCACAGGCCCGTGAGCTCTCCATCCCTCACCTCTTTGCATCTCCTGGTACTTTTCTGGCCCATCCACCCTGCTGCTCCAGCAATAGTGGCCTCCTTGCTGAGCCTCAAACATGGCCTGGCTGCAGTTTTCTCGCACTGTCTATTCCTTCTCTCTGAAATGCTCTTCCTTTAGGTAGTCATACCTCCTTCAAGACTTTGTTTAAATGTTAACTTATTAATTAAATCTATCCAGACCACCCTGTTTTGATTTATGAATTGCCCCTCCTGCGCCTTCCCTCAATCCCAACTCACACTGAGGCCACAATTTACCAATTTACCCTTAGCTGGCTCAGAAAAACATGTCTGAGAAAGAGAGATGGTTGGATGAATAGAGAGGTCTAGATAGAGAGAAAAGCAAATTTAAGGTAAGTGCGGTAGAGTGTGACAGGTGAGAACGAGGAAAAGGCAGGGGTATCTTGGATATTCTTTGTACTATTTTTGCAACTTTTCTATATTTGAAATTATTTCTAAAAAAACAATTAAAAAAATAATGAGGCACTCACTTACCACCTAGGGCCGCAGTGGAGACTTCTTGACTCCTCTGAAGGAGTTTTTTTTCTTTTCTAAATACCTAACTTACAGTCAGGCAGGGACTTGGTCTTTTGGGAAGGGAAGATGTTTCGTGCATAAAAATAGCACCATGGAGGTGTTTGATATGTTAATATTTTACTGTGTCTTCATTTTTATTATTTATTATTAATGAAATGCAGTTGTCTTTGAAGCCTGCTGAGTGTTTAATAATGAAATTGTACAAAGTTCATTTTCGAATGTCTGTGTCCCATATGTGCTAGGAACACAAATGCAATATGCGCTTCAAACCACTTTATAAGGGGAGGACTGCAGGCAGAGTAAACCAACTGATGCTTTGTAAATGCCTGTTTACGTACACAATGTCCGGGTTGCCTAGGCACCTTATGAGTTTGCCTGCTATACACAAAGTGCCCATTCATTCACTGAGCTTTTGGTTATGTGGTCTAAGACATCCACTTATAGGCTCATACTATAGCATGATTTGGTAACATGTTTCCCGTGGTCCACACTTAAATTTATTCACTTTCAAATACTGATTATATTCTTCCTTAATATCCCAGGGTTCTTTGCATAAATTAGAGTCAATTAGTTCTCAATTTGTGGTGGTGCTATCATGAAAATTGACCTTGATCTTAAGTGGTTCCTGTGTTGAATGTTTGCCCACAACTTTTTACCATTTCTGCTCAGCATGTGCAGTGCAATCATTGGCTTGGGCTAGTTTGGAAGGAGGGAGGCAGCCTAGCTTTAGTCTTCAAGAGAAGCATGAGCTCACCTAAGAGAGCTGTGCCCCTAGAGTCCTCTCCCTCACTGGCTGCCTTTCTCCCTCCTTCCTTCACACCCTCTAAGCTCCCCACTTACAACTCTTCTCTTCCAGGCATTTCTCCATTTTAGCCACCAGAGAGTTACAGGCAGGCAATCCCATAACCGCAGGGTCTTGCTCTGGGATCAGTGACAGAATAAATAGAAGAAATGCCTCTATGATGACCAAGTCCTGGAAGTGTGGTGAGAAAGGAAGGATGTGGGAGAGGCTTTGAAATCTCCTCGTGGCCTTTGGGGAATTACACACGCAGCTACTCTCAGCGCCATCAATGAGAGTAGAAAGTCTGTAGACCCAAATGGACCTGAGTTTGTCTCTTCTTTACCCCCTGTTAGCTGGGTGAGCGTCATAAGCCAACCTCTGAACCCTAGACTCCTCGTCTGTCAAATGGAGGTCATGACAATACCATTCAGAGGATTCTTGTGGGGATGAAATGAGATGACACAGATACAACAACTCCTGCCATGGCTGGCGTGCTATTATTTTATTCAGCAGTGTTATTTCTTTAATTTTTGGAGACTTCACTCTCCAGCTCTAAGACGTCTGTCCAGAGCTTTTTTGGGTTAGAGAAGGAGCTTATGGACCAGTGAGGCACATCCCTCTCCCATCTCTGCAGTCCTCGAGATGTCAGTGGCCAACATCTCATCAACTGTACTACCTAGAACCATGTGACAGCTATGGGAGTAAACAAAATCGTCTCGTAACTGACAATAACCAGATCTTAGGCTGGCAAAAGCCAGAATTATTTTTGTGACTTGAAAATTCTTCTGAATTAGAGATGAAAAAATCTTTCTCAGCTCTTCCCTGTTGGCAGAATTCCAGAGAGAACACATGGCCGTTGCCCATATGACAGTTTGTGACTAGGATTCTGGAAACGCTGTTAGATGGGTACACAGTAAAAGAGTGCTTTAAAGACCCTCGCCTTCCAAGACCATCATGTGCTGCAAGTGTCAAGTGACCCGAGAAATGTTTACATAGCATGAATAAAGCCAGGCACTGTGAATCTCCACCAGTCTATTTTTTTATGGCGTGTCACCGTGCAGGAAGACACTTATAAAGGAGAGAATGTGATTTAGGCTCTTAGAACTCAGCTTTGAAGAGAAGGGCTTTGGTGTTTTTGTGACAATTTTCTGCTGTACATCTGGGAAATGTTTGTTGAGAGTGTGAATCACTGTGTAGATCTCAGAAAGGCGTTTCTGTTTTCTGTGCTCCCAGGCTGCCAGTGCTAAGGCAGTATTTCTGGCTGACTGCCAGCCTTGGAAATTCACTTCTTTCTAGATCAAGCCTCCTCGCTCCTTCTAGACCTGCCTCATCTCCTTTTCTTGTCCCCAGAAATTTGAACTTCCTTTCATAAATTACAGGGCATGATCATTTGGAACAAATAAACAGACAAAGCCCAAATCTCAAACAGCTGTGGCCCCATTCATATACATATATGAATATGTTATGTACATATACACATAAATATGCACACACATTGCTATATATGTTCTCATCTCACAAGCTCAGATGAGTAATAATTTAGTAGTAAAGCACTTGAATTTGAAGGTCGGCTTAGATGCAATTTAACTGAGCATCCTGCTTAAGAAGTAAATGCTCTTGCTTTTAAGTAAAAGAATGTTTATCAGGAGCTTTAAAAATTGTGGTTTGGGCTTCCCTGGTGGCGCAGTGGTTGAGAGTCTGCCTGCCAATGCAGGGGACACGGGTTCCAGCCCTGGTCTGGGAAGATCCCACATGCCGCGGAGCAACTAGGCCCGTGAGCCACAACTACTGAGCCTGCGCGTCTGGAGCCTGTGCTCCGCAACAAGAGAGGCCGCGATAGTGAGAGGCCTGCGCACCGCGATGAAGAGTGGCCCCCACTTGCCACAACTAGAGAAAGCCCTCGCGCAGAAATGAAGACCCAACACAGCCATAAATAAATAAGTAAAAGACTTTCAAAAAAAAAAAAAAAGTGCCTCTTTCCCAGTGATTCTAAAGTCTCAGCTGATTCTCAGTGGAGCAGCTTGAATGAGGTGCTCTTAAAAAAAAAAAAAAATTGTGGTTTGTTTGTCTTTTATAAAAGGAAGCTGAGAGAAGCACTCCAGGAGTGAGGAGATGCTCAAAAGTTTCAGACACCCATAGCACCTTGGCTTTAGCCTCATGGTCTCAAAACAGCTAAAGAATCTCCAGCCATCATACCCTGATGACATCAGTATCTCAAAATGACCATGTTCAAGGCCCCACTTAAGCCGAGAAGAGAGGAACAAAAGCCAAAGACTTGTGCCAGATGAGTCTATTATCTTGATTAGAGAAGTAAGAATTTTCCTGAATACTTGCTCAGCCGACTTCCACTTATACCTTTTTGGCCAGAAATATCCTGAAGCCACTCCCAGCTGGAAGGCTGCTAGACAAGGAAAGAGGTAGAATGGAGGATAGAGGCTGCATCAGGGAACCAACTGTGTTTGCCAGATATCCCAAGAGAATAGCGAATTTTATATACATACATACATATATATATATATATATATATATATTTTTTTTTTTTTTTTTTTTAAAGAATGGTTAGGTGGAAAGATTATAAAAGGGAAAGGAATCTGTGGGGGTCCCTATATATGCACCAGGTTATTGTATTCAGGTTTTAAAGAAATAGAACAAAAGGATAGCCCAATGTTTGTCAACTCAGAAACAGAAAAGTTGTCCAAGCAGAACACTCAGCTATTAGCAATAATTAAAATGTTTAAAAGTCTAGTTGCCATCTCTTCTGGGGAGAAAAGCTTGATAAACCTACGAAGTCAATGAAATGCTGTTGTCTGTAATTATTTCTGAGACAAATAGTGAATTCAAGGAATATTTATTGGGTATCTACTAAGTTCAAAACACTGTGCTGATGCCATAGGAATTCTGACACGTGCTACAACATAGATGAACCTTGAAGATGTTATGCTAAGTGAAATAAGCCAGCCACAAAAAGGCAAATATTGTGATTCCATTTATATAAGGTACCTACAGTAATCAAATTTATAGAGACAAAAAGTAGAATACTGGTTACCAGGGGCTGGGAGGAAGGAGGATGAGGAGTTATTGTACAATGGGTACAGGGTTCCAATTTGGGATGATGAAAATATTTTAGAGACAAATGCTTCTGTGTACTCACAACAATGTGAGTATACACTTAAAATGGGTAGAATGGTAAATTTTATTCTATGCATATTTTACCATAAAAAATTAAGACAGAAAACCAGAAAAAAACAAAACAAAAGCAAATTACCTGCTGTCAAGGACCTTACAATTGCATGGCAAGTAGGAGAAGTACGCCACTTAACTTTAGACCAGATGGAGAGTAATAAATAGCCCAAAATGGAACCAATGTCTGTAGGGATCAACAGGTTGAAAGATCCTATTTGGTCAGCCAAATGAGATCATTCTTCTCCATTCCTATGACCTTCCGTCATTTAAGATGTTTCTCCATGGATGTGTTCAAGTTTTATGGGGAAAAATGGTAGGAATCATGGTGAAAAATACAAAGAAGACCATGACATTTCTAAGGGAGAATTAGTAGATACATTTGCCCGGAGCATGGGGTATGGACTATAAATAGAAGACTTTGGACTGGAAAGTTCATTTTGGAGAATAGGTGAATACTAAAGTAAAATGATCTATGCAAGTCTTTGTGTCATTAGAAACCACTGAAGCTTTTGGGGTAGGATATTGATGTAATCAGTATTGCTCTGCACTCAATTAGAGAAGAAACAGGGCACATAGAGTGAGGGAAGGAGAGCAAGATGCAGTTACAGCTCTTGATTTTGTCTGCTGATGTCATATGGGGTCAGACAGTGAAATTCAGTGGTGATTCAGATTTGAGTCCAGTTGACTGGGAGTGGTCTTGTTCTCTCCCCCCACCCCCCCCCCACTAGTCATACCTGAGGAAGATAATGTGTTAAATTCTATTTATTTCAGTAACATGGCAAACAAGTAACAGGAAATACCGATCTGCTCTGGATTTGGTATTGGGAATCATTGTCCCAAGCACTACAAGCAGGAGAGAGAGAATTGAGAAGGGAGCCTTTGAGATATGCCTTCCTGGATCATATGGCAGTGAGGGAGGTGAGGAACAAGCATCCCCAAAAGGACAGAGTTGGGCAGTCAAACACATTGTGGACAGAAGATAGAAGAATGGAATGTTGGAAGCCACAGATGTAGTTTCCAGAATGTCGAGTGATATGGAGTGCAACCACTTCCAAAATCTGAGAAAGATGACAACCGAGAAAATCCCACTGGCTTGGGTGATCAGAGATCTCAGATCTCACCGTACAGGGCAGGGTGATCCTAGAGTGCTTACAGCACAACTCAGATGAGAGGAGTTTGAGAAGGGGAGCAGATTGAGGGAATAGAAGAAACACATGGGGACGACCCTTTAAGGAAGCTCAAAAGTTAAAGAGAGAAGATGAAAACAGAGCCTTGGGAGGAAAGCAGGATCCAGTGAAGGATATTAAACACTGGAGAGACCTGAGCATTTTGCCAGGAGCCAATGTAGGAAAAGCGAGAGATTAAAAAATTACAAGAGAGAAGGAGGGCAGTCAGAAGGGGCAGGAATATTTGTGGGAGCATGAGAGGAGACCCTTATAGCCCTACACTGACCAAGGTTGGAAGGGACCAGGGAAAATCAGAGGAAGAGTTAGGAGTTGCAGGTGGAAGAGTAAATGTCATAATGGCTGAAGAGATTGCTTTAAAACCTAGGTGAAAACAGCAGAGTAAAAACAAACAAGGAAAACCCATAGAAGATAATATGAGGAAGGATAATAACTTTCACCATTTATCTTCCAATGCTTGTGTCACTGGGTTTCTGCCATCTTTTTTATTTTTCCAGCTTTATTGAGATATAACTGACATGTAACATTGTGTAAATTTAAGATGTGGAACATGATGATTTGATACACGTATATATTCCTAAATGATTACCACAATAAAATTAGTTAACACATCCATCACCTCACATAATTACAATTTTTGTGTGTATATCGTGCGAGAACATTTAAGTTCTACTCTCTTAGCAAGGTGCAGGTATATGATGTAGTGTTGTTGACTGTAGTCACCATGCTGAATATTACATCCCAGAACTCATTCATCCCTTTCGCCAACTTTGTTATCTTTGTCTTTTTGATAAACAACTATCCTAAAAAGTGTGAGGTGATATCTTATTGTGGTTTTGATTTCTATTTCCCTTATGGTTAGTGATGCTGAGCACCTTTTCATGTACTTGAGCACCATTTGCATGTCTTGTTTGGAAAAATTTGTATTTAGGTCATTTGCCCTTTTAAAAATCAGAGTTTTGTTGCTATTGAGTTGTGTGAATTTCTTATATATTTTGAATATTAACCCTTATCTGATATGTGGTTTGCAAATATTTTCTGCCATTCCTTAGGTTGCATTTTCATTTTGTTGATCACTTGATCATTTCTTTGGCTGTGCAGAGCTTTTTAGTTTGATGTAGTCCCACTTGTTTATTTTTGCTTTTGTTGCTTGTGCTTTTGGTGTCATATTCAAACTGTTGTTCTCAAGACCAGTGTCTAGGAGCTTTTCCCCTATATTTTCTTCCAGGAGTTTTATAGTTTCAGGTCTTACCTTTAAGTCTTTAATCCATTTTGTGTTAATTTTTGTGAGTGATGTAAGATTTCATTCTTTTGCATGTGAATATCCAGCTTTATTGACACCATTTATTGAAAAGACTATCTTTTTCCCACTGAGTATTCTTGGATCCTTTGTCAATATTAGTTGACAGTATGTGCATGGGTTTCTTTCTTCTGGGCTCTTGATTCTATTCATTTCCATTGATCTATGTGTCTGTTTTAATTCCAGTACCATACTGTTCTGATTACTATACCTTTACAGTATAATTTGATATCAGGAAGTGTGATGCCTCTAAATTTGTTCTTATTTCTCAAGCTTGCTTTGGCTAATTAGGGTCTTTTTTGGTTCCATATAAATTTTAGGATTGTTTTTTCTATTTCTGTGAAAAATGCCATCGGAATGTTGATAGGGATTGCAACAAATCTGTAGATTCCTTTGGGTAGTATGGACTTTTTAACAATATTAATTTTTCCAATCCACAGCACAGAAAATCTTTCCATTTATTTGTGTCTTTTTCAATCAATATCTTATAGTTTTTGGTGCACAGATCTTTCACCTCCTTGGCTACACGTATTCCTAAGTATTTTATTATTTTTAGTACTATTACAAACCAGATTATTTTCTCTGTTTCTCATTCAGATGTTTCATTGCTGATGTATAAAAATGCAACTGAGTTTTGTGTATTGACTTTGTATCCTGCAGTTTTACTGAATTTGTTTGTTAGTTCTAACAGTTTTTCCATCTCTTTAAATGCAGTGGAAGGTAAATGTTCTCAATGTTTTAATCATTTCATTAATTACAGTTAAAGAAACTCTGAAATCTCAATAAGAACTGCCAAGAAAAATGAAAGAATCCATGACTGAATCCTAGCTGAAAAAAAACTTAAACAAACAAATAAGTGAATAAAGAAAATGCATAAATGTCTATAGCAACTTTATCCATAATTGTCAAAACTTGGAAGCAATCAATGTGTTGTTTGATAGGTGAATGGATAAATAAACTGATCCATCCAGACAATGGAATATTATTTGGTGCTTAAAAAAAATGAACCATCAAGTCAGGAAAAGACATGGGGGAACGTTAAATGCATATTACTAAGTGAAAGAAGCCAATCTGAGAAACCAATTATAGTGTATGATTCCAACTATAGGATATTTTGGAAAAGGCAAACTATGAAGATAGTAAAAAGATCAGGGGTTGAGGGGAAGGAGGGATGAATAGGTGGAACACAGAATTTCTAGGGCAGTGAAACTATTCTGTGATATTACAATGGTGGATATACATCATTAAATATTTGTCAAAACTCATAGAATGTAGACCAAGGGTGAACCCAAATGTAAACTATGGACTTTGAGTGACAATGACTTGTCAATTCAGGTTACTGATTGTAACAGGTCTCTCACTGGGGTGTAGGATGCTGATAATGGGGGAGGGTGTGTGTGTGTAGGGCAGGGGGTATGTGGGACTCTCTGTACTTTCTGGTCAGTTTTGCTGTGAAACTAAAATGCTCTAAAAATAAAATCTATTATAAATAATACATAGTACTGGATATAAATAAGTCAAATAGAGTTTCCAGAAACATCTATCATTCATTGTTAAAAATAGCCCATATTAATTACAAATTATTAAAAATGTTATGTTCTGTATTTAACATTGGTTCAACAAATATTTGAGCAAGATTCCACCATATCACGGGTAAAGTTAAGTTATAAACTATTATGTGTACTTCTGTGAAAGAGACATGAAATTTAACTCAGGCCTCTGCCTTTACAGTGTGTGCATCTTCAGCCTAACATTTGTCAGGCAGGGTGGAGGGTTGCAGAGCAAAGCACCTGTTCATCATGAGAGGGTATGTGATGCCCTCATGGATGCAGAGCTTCAGGAAGGAAGATTGCTTATGTTTACTACTGCTTATTTAAACCCCGGGAAGAGTTTAAGAAGAAAAGTTATAACCAAACTAGGTTGGCTTTTAACTTAAACAGTGATAATCACTTTAGTGTCATAAAGGAGCATAGATGTGTAATAATGACATCGTGGGAAGTTCTAATGAACTGAGGGATAGAAATCTTTCCTTCTTTCAGAGACTGCTTATAAGTAAGACTGAACTTGAACTTATCCTTTAAACAGAGAAACTCCCTTTCCAGAAAAACTTCTGCGCTGTGGTTTTATTCTTCTCAGCGTTCAGACAGCTGCTACAGTTCTTTTCTCTCTCGTGGTCATGGTATGACGATTAATTTTTTTAACCTGGAAAAGGGGAAATTGCTTCAAATTAAAGAAAGACAGCTTTGAACAAGTTGCCCCAGAGTGAAGCATTTTAAACGTCAAGCACGTTAGTGTAGCTGCCGATACTGTAATTTCAATAACAGCACAGACATCCGGCTGGTGTGTGTTACTTGTTGGATGATAGCCACTTTCAGTGTGCTCCACTTTATGCCGCAGTGATGACTTTACAGTGACAATGATGAAAAGAGCTCTTAGTAATATACTGAAGACTAGGCTTTTGGATATACATCTGAAAAAATAGTAGATGCTATACGGCCCTCCAATCATTAAAGACAGGGGTGCAGGATAAATTATTCTAATGAAGGAAGAGGTTATCTGGAATGTCTACAATCAAGAATTCAAGTTAGGACTGAAGAGTCCAGCAGAATTGTATGTAGCCAAATGCACAAACAGCTCAACTGCCTGTGTTCGAAATCAGTCAAAATATTTCAAGGCATTGCATCTTATTTATTTTTGAATTCCATGCAGAGAGTTTTGTTCAATAAATGTTCCACGAGTGAACAGATTAAGCAATGATGTAGGTTTTTATAACACCAAAAACCAAAACTGTGACTAACATAATAAAGTAGTTGTGAGATATGCTTTGACTATCTTTTTTATTTTCTAATCATGCTAGCCGTGGGTTAACTATATTGATCTTTTCAAAGAGATCTTGGAACTGTTTTCCCATTTGATGGCAAAGTAGTCTTGAATAGAAGTATAATTGGTCAGAGATCAGAAGATTTTGGAGGCCCCCCTGTATAACCTGTACTGACTCCAAAAAGAAGCATATTTATGGATTTGGAAGTGAGACTAAATTTTATATTTTTCACGGGGTGGGGGGGTGGGGGCAGTGCTCTACATACACAGTTTGCAGTTTGTGGCACAGAACTTTACAGCAGAGGCTATTCAAGCTGGGTCAATAAAGAATTCAGATGGAGGGCTATGAAAATGAATTTGAATTTATTGACAAGTAACTCCACGGTTCCAAACAGAGGGAGACAAAAGTCACTATGATCTCCTACAATAGCTATTTATACTTTATTTACTGAGCATTTAATTTGTACAAGGCCCTGGAACAGTGAAGAAAAGTATAAGAGGATCCTTTAATGTTTTAAAATAGGAGAATAAAAGGGAGGGGGGATTGAGCTGTTGATCATAAATCAATCAGATATGTCCTATTCTCAAGCAAAGTAAAAGATTACAAAGTTACAAATTCAAACAAACAAGCAAAGAAGCATACCTAATCTCCTACTTTCCTATCATTCTTTCAGAATCATAGCTGTATTTGTATGTATTTCCTTATCCTGACAGGGAAGTGCCCAGCTGTGCCAAAGCTGAAGTTTTGGGAGGAAAAGTCAAGGAAATAAATGACATGACATGAATGGATTCAGTTCTTTCCCAAAAGCTATTGGTCTCATATATTTAAGGTACTTGTTTAGAGCAAAACATGTGGAGCATCTGCTGTCAGTTTAAGTTGAAGGGTGGCTGAAGGAAGCGAATATTGTGTGTATCCGACCAGATCTGGCTCTAGGTAGAAGCAGTGGAATGGCTCTAGGGGTCAGCTTTACCTGGTTACCTGAGCTGGAGAAAGCTGATCTAGGACTTGTAAAAACGGTACCTCCAACTCGAGGCCCAATCCATTGTGAGGTTCACAAGAAAGGTCAGACTTGAGGAAGCAATGGGATTTCTAGGAGGACATTCCAGGGCTCTTGAAAACTTTTTCCCGGGCAGTATGATGGTCGCTGGAAATTCTCTGGAAAGCCTGTGGTGAAGTGGCTGAAACAATGAAATGCAATTGAGGTTGGGGAAAATCAATCATTTTTACTTTTCTCCTTTTCTGTCATTAATAAAATATGATTGCAGATATACGATTAAAGATCTTAATTGGTAAAGAAATAAGTTCCTTATCTCTGCTTCTAACCTAGGAAAACAATAACTAATCAAACACATTTAAAAATGTATACAAATCTGACCCCAAAGACAGCGTGATGTAGTTCCCAAACTGCTCAGTGATTTCTCCTTTCTCCCACCTGAAACTTCTTGGTAATAGACATTTGGATTAGTTTTGTGTTCTTTTCCTATTGACATAAAGTTATATCTGATATCAGCATTCTTCTCAACTGGACTATGCAGTATCATCATAGCCCAGATTGCAGTAAAGACCAAGAAGGTGTGGTGGAGACACTAACATCCCAGAAGTTAGGAGATGCTTATTCCCAGGGGCACTTCTTCAACGACCCACAATGAAGATAGAGTTTTTGTTTATTTCTAATCCATTGCAGCCTGATGCTTTTGTAAAGGATGAAACCAGACATTTGGATGTTGTGACTGGCATCCACATTTGTAAGCGTTCTCTCTCGATTTCTTTAATTGAACTTGTGGCAGACTGGACTTGGCTTGTAGACTGGCACCTGCCCACGGACCACACTTGGAGCCTAACTCATTTAGAGTGCTCTGTGGTTTGTTTTTGGGACGGTGATTTTCCCTCCCTGAAATTCTTTTCCTTATTTATAAAATGAAGTGGGTATATATTGAAATCCTACGATTCTATCCTTTTTGATAGAATTTTCTTTTTACTAGTTGTGCCATCCAGCCTATTATCTACATGGTCTCTGTTAGGCCCCATGTAAACAAATGAGCAAAGAGCATATTTTAGTTGAGGGTTTACAGGCTCTATTTTTGCAGAGTTGTCACTTAATTGTCACACCATCTGCAGGGTAGTGGCTCTTTGGACCAGCTACTTTGAGGGAGGACATGACTGCCTGAGTAGCTCTGGACTTTCTAGGGACACCCCCTTTTGCCCCCTGCTGTCCCCTGAGGGCTCCAGGTGGCATAAGGATGGTGCCTTGGCAGGTCAGCCCTGAGTGATGAAACTTCCATTTGCTTCACTAACCGAAGTGAGAGTACTGAGTTACAAGTAGGTCAGTTCTGAAGATGACAAAGCACCTACAGCCTGAGGTCACTGGCTCCTTCTTCTCTCCCAAAACCTGTAGTGAAAAATACACACCCAAAGGTGGCAACAAAACCATCACTATAAAAGCTGTTAACTGTTGTAGTCTTGGATAAATGTTCAACTGTGGGATAATTTTAATGCTAGACTGTTCCCTCACCCTCTCTGAATTTTAATGAATGATAATAAAAGGAGGAATGGAAGAAGACATTTATCTAGACTTAAAAGTCACAATCACCATGGGTGAATGATTGTGCTTAGTCACTTTGTGTCTAGAGTTTATGTTTTTAGGATGTGTTTTAAATGCTAGGACCAAAATCTAAGTTTTCATGGATTTTAAAGTCTTTTTCAAAAGAAAATTAGATCATAATGGGAAAGTTGGTGATTCTTCATGAGCAAGTTATTTGGAAGGCTCCATGCTGTTTCTAAGAATTCAAGATGGTCACAACTTTCTGTGAGAAAATAGATACTGCAGATAGGCAAACCACTGTTGGTGCTTTTGGTTACTGACTTCCAGACTTTGTATATGGTCCTGCGCCCATGTTAAAAAAAAAAATCACAGAAAATATATATGTCAGGTCATGCTCTTAAAAATTCTTTATTCTTAAGTATCTCTAAGAAAAGAAAAAAACCACCAATACTTCTTAATCCATAAATCCTCTCATTTGTTTTTTTTAAATTGGTTTTGTGGCAAATCAGGGTACATGACTTTCATACTGAGCCTCACTGATTTTTGATATATTGCAAGTACACTTGGCCACACATGTGGTCATCATGTATGCTGGGTAAGGTAGGAACGGGGGAGTGTGTACTATTTAGATGAATGAGTCATGCAGGAACACACACACACACACAGATTTGCTAAAACACATCTTGCTTAACTCAATCTGCAAATTGTATGGCTATTTTTCAACTGTCTGCTTCATTTGTCACTGACAGCAGTGAGGAAAATTCAGCCCTTTCAGCTATATTTGCAATCACTCAAGGTGTACCTGGTCAGCTACTGATTGATCTGGACAACATACTGTGTTGTTTTGGTTTTCCGAGTTTCCACTCTTAGGAAAAGGTGAAGAGATTGCATAACTTTGGAATTTATATGCCATCTTGAAAGAGATAGATTAGATAGATTAAAACAGTACTTGAATGTCCTCACAAAAATTCCAACTGAATGTAGACATAAATTTTTTTCCTGCTGCATATCCTAGTTGTTGAATTTTTAAAAAGGATGTAATTTCTAGACTATTTTCCAGAGAGAGGCAAATAAACACCAGACTATGTTTAACAAACCTTCAAGTTACACTGTCAGTCACTGTGATGTCTGCCTAGAGGCAAATTAAAGTAAATATCTTCAGCACGTTTCTGAAGGAGACATTCAATCAGCGTCATGATCTGCCCTCGATGTGTTAAACAGTTGAGGCTCATAGTTATGCTGTCTTCAAATTCATTCTGTTGAGCCTGACCTTAAGAGAATGTAAAAAAGCAATTAGTTTTAAACAGTGGGAGTGCCATCAGCATGAAGGAAACAAATTACACAGTGGGGTGATATTTTTAGTGATTTTTAAGGAGATTATTAAAAATGAAATCTGAGCTAAAAGCTGCTATTGTTATCTTTAAAGGTGGCACAGAGCAATACCTTCTTTTCAGACAGCTACACTCCCTAAATGGCACTCCTAGCCCCTTTCTGTGTCCTAATGAAAGGTGGTCTGGCTCATTAAACCACATCACGACTCCCCCTGTATAATCAAGCCAAACATTTCTTACACATGATTTGTTGAATTCAACCCCTTTGCCTTGTCATTCAATATTTTAGCAAACATTTATAGTGCATGCATCAGAAACCAAAACTGGGCTTTGCATTCAAAAATGTTGTTGATAACCCTTAACTAGACATCTAACTGTGTTTAGAATTTATGGTTACCAAACGGGAAAGGTGGGGCAGAGGAATAAATTAGGAGTTTGGGATTAACATATACACACTACTATATATAAAATAGATAAACAACAAGGACCTACCATATAACAGAGGGAATTCTACTCAATATTCTGTAATAACCTATATGGGAAAAGAATCTGAAAAAGAATAGATATATGTATATGTATAACTGAATCAGTTTGCTGTACACCTGATACTAACACAACATTGTAAATCAACTATACTCCAATATAAAATAAAAATTAAAAAATAAAAATGTCACATCTTTGTGTATTCACACACGCAGACATGCACACTTTTTTGGCTTAATCATTTTGTTTTATTTTTACTTTTTGTTGACAGGATTAGCAAAATGTCATTCTATTGAAAGTTCACTTCTTTTTATTTAACTTGTAGAGCTATAGCTAAAATCGGCAGAATTTTTAAATGCTCAGATTTGCTGTCTGCGTGTTATAGTCACTTACCTATATGCAGGTTTCTAATGCCAAGGAAGAAGTGATCTTAATGTTAAGTGTGATCACCATAAAAATCATATTTATGAAAATCAGACACATGCTGTTCTCATAGTGTCCTGAATGGAAGCTCTCGCATGGAGAACTGCCTGGTACACTCTGTAGAGCCAATGTAGATGCCAGTGCAGTTCAGTAATAAATTTATGAGCAAGAACAATACAAATGATCATGATAACTAACAACTACACGTGCTTACTCAGAACCAGAGGCTGTTCTAAGTCGTTCACATCTGCTCCATTCACTGAATCATCCTAGCAGCTCTAAGAGGGGTGTACTATTTTTAACCTTAGTTCTCAGATGTGGAAACTGAGGCTCAGAGAGGTTCAATAACCTCTCCAAGGTAGCATGACCTTGAGGAAGCTTGTATGCAAACCTCAGCAGTTTTCAGGGTCCCATTCTCTGCTACTGTGCTCTATGGCTGAACAGTAGGGGCAATTTTGCTCATCAATATACTCAGCATAATTTGATTAAAACATGAATAGTCAAAGGATGTTAGTACAGGCAGATACTATATACTAATTATAATTTGATTCAAGTATGCAGATTTAAAGAATTATAATATAGGCCGCTGCGATATCTGAGTGTGATTAGGTTACACAGAGTCAAAGATCTCAATCTGGGAAGATGCTTCCAGGGTCTCCATTTAACCAGGCACTTAAGCACTCCTACAGCCTCCTCCCTTTTCTCCCTAAGAGATAACTGAGTTAGACTCGGGCATCACGCTTGCTTCTGTGGCTGAAATGACTCTTAGCACAGTCCTGTTTACAGTGGGTACAAATCAGTGTCCCCAAAGCTAATCTGGATAAATCAACATCATGAAATTAGGTTGTTGAGATTTTCTGGCATGTGTGTAAATATTCTCACTTGGGTAATAATAGGATAATTCACATTATGAATGGAAATAAAATTAGTGAATAAATATTAATGTCTTTAAGAGACATTGCAGAACTTAGAGAAAGCATTTCTAAAAATAGGTGCCTTTTTGAAAACTGAGTAAATAAAATATTTCGGTTTAGTTTGCATCCAAATTACAGATTTGTTTTGACTTAAGTTGGTCTTTGACTTTTCTGTAATACCTTCATATCTCTAAACAGTTCTGACATAATTCTTCAACGTTTTAAATATAACTATCATGTTAATTAGCTCACTCGGTCAGAATTTGGTTCAGATAACAACATGATCTTGGGTTTCCTTCTCATATGGGTCAAAACAGTACATTTATGTGTAAGGATACAGAATCCGGAGCCAGACTTCCCAGGATATAAGACCAGCTCTAACATGTCAACTGTGTACCTAATGTTTATATGCTTCAGTTTCCTCATCTGTATAATGTTTGGAACAATGTATGACACACCACAAACACTATAAAAATGATGGTTAAGGGGAAAAAAAGGTCCTCAAGTTTAAAAAGCGATCATAATCTCATTCTTGGTACTAAATTGGTACAAAGTAAGCCATTTGATAATGGTGTTTAAATTACCCTTAGGGAAATTATATGTGTAAATAGGTACAGATTTCTGACTCTCTAATGTCATCATATACATTATATTTTTATTCCTTTTCTTTCTAAATAGTGGAATGAACTTACAGCAGCAGATCCTAGCTCTTTTGGAAAGCACACATCTCATATTGTGTAATCACTAACACAAAACAATTGTTTTCTTCAGAATATATATAATACAGAGTTGAAGAATCTACATCAAAAATGTTCAGCTATGATGAGGCTGAGATTGAAGCCCTTTTCACAAAGGATGTTTTGTTATCTGGTGGATTTATATTGGACCAGGATTGCCAACTAAAGTCCCTTCCCTTGAAGGTTGCAATGTTGCATAATTAGTTTGCTGTTGCAGTCAGATGGCTAACAACCTTTATTCTAATCCCAGTGCAGAATGAAATAGACTCTCAGAGCTGGAAGGAACCTTGAGGTCACCTAGTTCAGCTTGCTCATATTATAGATGAGAAAACAGCCTCTGGCAGATTAAATGTCACCTGGCAAGTTAGTTAGCTGTCTATCAGGATCTCGGAAAAAAGTTGCATTTTTAAGTGGTTATTTCAGTTATCTGTTTCTGCATAAAAATTAGCAATAGATAACAAAGTGGCTAAAAACAAGTATGATATATTGCTTATTAAATTGTTGATTTTTTTGAATAAGTTTGTGATTCTCTGCATTGACCTGGTAGGCTTTCTGCTCCATGTGGTGCCACCTAGGGTCACGTACACAGATCTGTTTATCAGAGAGCTCTGTGGAGAACCCTCAGTTGGGGCACCTCAGTTCTCCTTTCCATGGCCTCTTTCTCCATATGCTGTCTTGGCCTCCAGGGAATCTCCGTGGAGCCTCTCTCTCCTGCAGAATATTCTGTGACTGAAATGGCACATGTTTTAGCCTTAACTCTTAACATAGTCTTCCTTTCAATGACTACACATTATTGTCTTTAAAGCTTATCTGTAAAAACCCATTTCAAGAAATTATGCTGTTGGAATAATTTCCTTACAGGATAGTGGCTGTGTTACAAGACAATGCATCTCAAGAGAATAAATCCCAATGTATAAGTGGTTATCAAAACGACTTGTGTCAAACTTGCGGATAACCATTGGTCAAAGAAAAGTATTATGGTCCAGGCCAGCATAATATGAGAGGGCATTATAATAGAGTGTAAATTATGGAAGATGTGTTCATTTGGAGCTACCCATGTGCCTTCTGACCATGGTGGCAGATAATTCATGTGGTCAAAGTCAAAAGAGCAAGTTGTGGGCTTCCCTGGTGGTGCAGTGGTTGAGAATCTGCCTGCCAATGCAGGGGACATGGGTTCGAGCCCTGGTCTGGGAAGATCCCACATGCCGCGGAGCAACTAGGCCCGTGAGCCACAACTACTGAGCCTGCGCGTCTGGAACCTGTGCTCCACGACAAGAGAGGCCGCGATAGTGAGAGGCCCGCACACCGCGATGAAGAGTGGCCCCCGCTTGCCACAACTGGAGAAGGCCCTCACACAGAAACGAAGACCCAACACAACCAAAAATAAATAAATAAATAAACAATAACTAAAAGAGCAAGTTGGGAGAACACAATATATTAACACATAGAACTGATGCTTCTCTAATTAATTTCTTGCCTTGCTTCAGTGAAACAATCCTACAGTAGACTGTAGGATTAGGATGAAACTTTCCAGAATATGATAAGCAACAGGAATATTCACATTGGTTTTGGCAGCTACTGTTTCTTTTTTTAATTGAAGTATAGTTGATTTACAGTATTATATTAGTTTCAGGTGTCTAGCATAGTGGTTCAGTATTTTTATAGATTATACTCCATTAAAAGTTATTACCAGATAATGGCTGTATTTCCCTGTGCTATGCAATATATCCTTGCTGCCTATCTATTTTTTTTTTAAACAACAGTCATTTTTAAAATTTATTTATTTATTTATTTATGGCTGTGTTGGGTCTTCGTTTCTGTGCGAGGGCTTTCTCTAGTTGCGGTGAGCGGGGACCACTCTTCATCGCGGTGCGCGGGTCTCTCACTATCGCGGCCTCTCTTGTTGCAGAGCACAGGCTCCAGACGCACAGGCTCAGTAGTTGTGACTCACGGGCCTAGTTGCTCCGCGGCATGTGGGATCTTCCCAGACCAGGGTTCGAACCCGTGTCCCCTGCATTGGCAGGCAGATTCTCAACCACTGCACCACCAGGGAAGCCCCTATCTATTTTATATATAGTAATCTGTATCTCTTAATCCCATACCTGTATCTTGCCCCTCCTCCCTTCCCTCGCCCCTCTGGTAACCACTAGTTTGTTCTCTATATCCATGAGTCTTTCTGTTTTGCTATATACATCCAATTGTTTTATTTTTTTAGATTACACATATAAATGATATACAGTATTTGTCTTTCTCTGACTTCTTTCACTGAGCATAATATTCTCTAAGTCCATCCACATTGCTGCAAATGGCAGAATTTCATTAATTTTTATGGCTGAGTAATATTCCATTGTATATGTGTACCACATCTCCTTTACCCATTCATCTGTTGATGGGCATGTGGGTTGCTTCCAAATCTTGGCTATTGTGAATAATGCTGCTGTGAACATCAGGGTGCATGTATCTTTTCAAATTAGTGTTTTCATTTTCTTCCAGATATATACCCAGGGGTGGATTTGCTGGATCATATAGTAGTTCTATTTTTAGTTTTTTGAGGAATCTCCATACTGTTTTCCATAGTGGCTGCATCAATTTACATTTCCACCAACAGCATATGAGCATTCCCTTTTCTCCACATTCTCAACAGCATTTGTTATTTGTAGACTTTTTGATGATGACCATTTTGACAGGTGTGATGTGATATCTCATGTGAGGTGATATCTCAATGATATCTCATTGATTTGCATTTCTCTAATAATTAACAATGTTGTGCATCTTTTATCATACCTGTTAGCCATCTATATGTCTTCTTTGGAAAAATGTCTATTCAGGTCTTCTGCCCATTTTTGATTGGATTGTTCATTTTTTTGATATTGAGTTGTGTGAGCTGTTTATATATTGTGGATATTAACCCCTTGTTGGACATATCATTTGCAAATATTTTCCTCCCATTCAGTAGTTTGTCTTTTTGTTTTGTTGATTTATTTTTTTTTAGCTGTGAAAAAGGTTTTAAGTCCCATTTGCTTATTTTTGCTTTTATTTCTTTTGCCATAGGAGGATGATTCAAGAAAATATTGCTACAATTTACAGCAAAGAGTGTTCTGCCTATATTCTCTTCTAGGAGTTTTATGATTTCGGGTCTTAACACAGGTTTTTAATCCATTTTGAGTTTGTTTTATATGTAGTGTGAGGATATGTTCTTATCTCATTGTTTTACATGTAGTTGTCCAGTTTTCCCAACATCACTTATTGAAGAGACTGTGTTTTCCCCATTGTATATTCTTGCTTCCTTTGTCAAAGATTAATTATTGTAGCTGTGTGGGTTTAATTATGGGCTCTCTGTTCTGTTCCATTGATTTGTCTATTTTTGTGCCAGTACTATACTGTTTTAATTACTGTAGCTTTGTAGTATAGTCTGAAGTTTGGGCGGGTGATAACACCAGCTTTTTGCTTTTTTCTCAAGATTGCTTGGCAATTCAGAGTCTTTTGTGGTTACACATGAATTTTAGGAGATTTTTGTTCTAGTTCTGTGAAAAAAATTCATGGGTATTTTGATAGTGATTGCATTAAATCTATAGATTGCTTTGGGTAGCATGGACATTTTATCAATATTAATTCTTCCAGGCCAAGACCATGGGGCATCTCTCCACTTCTTTGTATCTCTTCAATTTCCTTCATCAGTGTTTTATAGTTTTCAGAATATAGGTCTTTCACCTCCTTAGTTAAGTTCATTCCCAGGTATTTTATTCTTTTTGATGTGATTTTGAATGGGATTTTTTAAACATTCTCTTTCTGATAATTCATTATTAGTGTATAGAAAAGCAAAAGATTTCTGTATACTTCATCTTGTATCCTGAAACTTTGCTAAATTCATTTATTTGTTCTAATAGTTTTCTTGATGGAGACTTTAGGGTTTTCTATATAATGCGTCATGTCATCTGTAAATAGTGACAGTTTTACTTTTTCCCTTTTAAGTTGGATGCCTTTTATTTATTTTTCCTGTCTGATTGCTGTGGCTAGGACTTCCAATACTATGTTAAGTAAAAGTGGCAAGAGTGAGCATCCTTGTCTTTTTCCTGAATTTAGAGGAAAGAATTTCAGCTTTTCACCATGGAGTATGATATTAGCTGTGGGTTTTTTCATAAATGGCTTTTGTTATACTGAGATAAGTTCTCTCTATATTCAGTATGATGAGAGTTTTTTTTAATCATGAATGGATATTGAATTTTGTCCAATGCTTTTTCTAGAGCTATTGAGATGATCATGTGATTTTTACCCTTCCTTTTGTTAATGTGTTGTATCTCATGGATTTATTTGAGAATATTGAACCATCCTTGCATTCCTGGAATAATTCCAACTTGATCATGGTGTATGATCCTTTTTATATGTTGTTGGATTTGATTTGCTAATATTTTGTTGAGGATTTTTGCATCTATACAAAATTAAAGATATTGGCCTGTAATTTTGTTTTTTGTAGTGTCTTTGGGTTTGGTATCATGGTAATGGTGGCCTTGTAGAATGAATTTGGGAGTGTTCTGTCATCTTCAATTTTTTAAAAGCAGTTTGAGAAGGGGGGGTATTAGCTTTTCTTTATATGTTTGGTAGAATTCCCTTGTGAATCCATGCAGTCCTAAACCTTTGTTTGCTTGGAGTTTTTTTTTATTACAAATTCAATTTCACTACTAGTGATTGGTCTATTCAAATTGTCTGTTTCTTCTTGATTCAGTCTTAGCAGGTTGTTTGTTTCTACAAATTTATTTACTTCTTGTAGTTTGTCCAATTTGTTAGCCACTGTTTCTTTATTTCAGATAGTGAGATTCGATAAACCAGGCAGCTGTCAATATTTCAACATTTAAATATTCAACCATAACACTAGAAAAAATATTTCCAATGCATATGTAATAAAAAAGTGAAGGCATGAGAACACAAATTTGGGTGTGATTTACCAAAAGAAAGAATGAGACTTCAGTGTGTCTTTTATTTGGGATGAAGATTATTCTGGCCTTGACCCTATAGTGAACTGCTGCAGCCAGTAACTCAGAAAGGAAAAAACAAAAGTGCTTCCATTAAACTGGCAGCCTCCTAACAAATTTTGCCCATCAGCACTCACACACATCAGTCATGAAGGCATGTCTTCCATGAGGCTTCTCTTGGCCGCTCTCAAGTCCTTGACACACACCTTGTCACTGACAGCTAGTATGCAAATTGCCTAAAAGCTCCATTAGGCTGATCTAGGCAAGGGAAGCCCATCTGTCAGTTCCGTGACACTTTCCCTTTTGGATCCTCATGTGGGAATATGTTCTTGAGACACCCAGATGGATGAATTTGTGCCAGTGTCTGGAATCACCAACCTTGGAGGAAATTGTCACTTCTACTTTTTTTTTTATTGACTTTAATATTTGATCGCCTCTTCCCTCTGCTAATAAAGAATAAAATTTAAATGGATGGAAAAGTTTTCTATTCTAAATAAAAAGGACACATTATTATTTTATGCACAGAAGAAGGAACATGATGAGCCCTCTGTTTGGGAAATCATGGTATTACTGGGTGTTTTCCAATACTGTGTGTGTGGTCTGATCTTCACAGGAGAGAACACACAATTTCAAATTAGCTGGAACTTGTCAGCTGTTGCTGATAGAGGTTGGAAGTTTTGGGGAAAAACAGTGGCATGACATTATTTCAACAGGCCTGCCTATTAAAGGCATTGATTGGAAATGGCCTCATGATTCCTATCCCCTCTTTCTTCTTTTTTAAAAAAGACAACAATTACATGTAAGCAATTGGAAAAGGAAGTCTAACCTCCTTGTTCCAATGGTTTTATGAGCATACTCAAGTCTCTTGCCCATCTCAAGTTGAAATCCCAAGAGAAAAGTTAGAATTGGCAACAGCAGATTCAGAAAAGCACCTATAACTATGATCATTGATATCTGTTCATTATAAACAAACTTCTTTTATCCATCTGGTCTACCAGAATGGTCCACTCATGTTTCTTTCTAAATGAAGGTAGAGTGGCATAAAAGTAATGTTGGCCTCACCAAGCTGGGAAAGAAAACATTAAGGATCAGAAAATAGTTCATAGAAATGTACAGTAAATTATAATCTAGAACCAGGAAGATAAAATGTTTCCTCTTTTTGAAAAATTCACAACTCTATGTTAAACGATATATGCAGGTATATGAAAGGTTTATGATGGGACAGGACTGATGCTTTTGATCATTTTGGCACCTAAATGGTTAATTTCATCAGATTTAGAGTCTGCTTTCCATTTTTCAGGAAATGGTCCAAAAAACGGACTGTTGTTATTGACAGGACTACCAAACTAGTTATTATTTGCTAATAATGTTGTGTTAAAAGTCTGAGCAGAGCATCTTGCCAGAGAAAGAGTAAAACTTTTACGCCCAACAGTGTTTGGATGAGCAAGATAATTATACCCTTGTCCACAGCAGATGCTCTGTTCTTTGCTTTGGCAGTTTCCCTGTTCAGTGTGCAAATAATTTTCTCCACTGAAGTTGGTGGCTATTTGTGACAAATATATTTCTTTTCCAACAAAGAATGGATCTTTTCCATCATCACTCACAAATAGCCACTGAATTGAGTTTCTATTGTTTTAAACACACACGCAAATCTGATATGAAGCAGAAAGAAATTTATGTTCATGTCCCATAGCCATCAGAGGATGTGATACGAAGAAAGTTATTTACCAAACTAGTTGGAAAAATACATTGTAACAATTATTTCAATATCCTTATTAAAATAAAATTTTAAAAATTACGTCTCAATGTTGATAGGCAAATGAATTTTTAATTCAAGTATACACAAGTTCAGTTTATAATGGAATAGACCTTTATTTACATGTATTGATTGATATTTACAAAGATCTTACGAGCTCTCTCTATCTCTGTATTTTTGTAACAGGCAAAATTTAGTTGATACATATATAGTGAGACCTAGAATATGGAGTTCACTTCCCTCACAGTTTTGACAGACATGTGTGACTGTCCTATGTTTGAAAAGATGAGTGTATTCTTGGCCAGTGATGAGTAAATATATTTCCGTAACTTCTCTTGGCTCAGCCCAGCTGCTATAACTCTGTCTATAAGCAGCAGGCTAGCAGGTGTTTGGCAGAGAGTTGCAGAAGGAGAAGAAAGGAGGAGATCTATTTTCCATATCTCCTTTTTTCTGCTCTTCACACAGGCCCCCATCAGTAGAAAGGCAGGCACAGCCTCTCCTCAAGATGCCATGTTTTCACAACCATATAGCACAGCATACATTTATCTCATAAAACTAAGAAAGTAATTGGGGGTTAGGTTTCTGGATTATCCCAAGATCTACCAAGAACAATCACTATTGACAAGATTTTTATGGTAAAATTCAACATCTAGCAAATGACTAAGTACCAACTGGAAGACTGGTCCTCAGTACAGTAAGTCTCCTACATATGAACGAGTTCTGTTCAGAGAGCACATTAAGTCCAATTGGTTCGTAAGTCCAAGAAAGTTAGCTTAGGTACCCAACTAACACAATCAGCTGTTTAAGTTCACACAAATAATACATAAAAAACAAACAAAAAATAAAACATTTTTAATCTTACAGTATAGTACCTTGAAAAGCACAGTAGTATAGTACAACACCTGGCATACAGGGCCTGGCACTGAGTGAACAGGCAAGAAGAGTTACTGACTGGAGGAGGGAGAGGAGGTGGGAGATGGTAGAGCTGAAGGATCATCAGCAATAGGAGATGGAGGGCAAGCTGCAATTTCACTCATGCCTGACGTTGATGGCACCGGTTCTGGTTCCTTGCTGGAACCAGCTGCACATTCGCCTCTTTGAAAGGTCACAAATTGAAGGTTCGTATGTAGGGGACTTACTGTATATAAAGTGTTGAGGGTCAGGGCCCCACGCCCTGTCCTCAACTCTCCAGTGTGCCAAGTCAGGGAGAGCTACTAAAGGATGAAATACTGCACAGAATATTTATCACCAGCAGAGGCAGGAGGAAAAGGGCCCCTAAATAGAGCCTTAAGCAGGGAGGAGATAAATCTGCCTGTGATACAGGTTTCTCAGAGGAGGTGGAATTTGAGTCAGGATATGTAGGTTTTCTCCTACCAGGGGGAGCCAGGAGGAGGGCATCCCACATAGAACAAGAGCACTGATGTGGAGGCAGTAGATTCCGCTTTGCCAAACTCTCGAACACCACGATTAGGTGAGATGGCACGAAAAAGGATAAGTGGCCTGTTTGAACATTGACATCATTTCTCTCCTCTTCGAAGTTGCAGCTGAAAAATAAGGAACAATCCAGTATAGTCTCGAGAAGATACTAGACTATGATGTACAGTCCTATCCTAATAAAGATCTAATAACTCATGTACTTATAAATATAGTTCTAGTTGTATGTAAGAGTCACATTGAGATATTATTGAAGATGGTATCAGGACACTAGGATTCTAGGTGCGTGCAGGGTTAAATGAGATTAGTGATAACTCCTACTCACATGGCACTGCCAGGTCATTGTTATCTTAGATCTTCAGTGTGAGATTTTCACCTCTGTTTCCAGATGAAGAGAATTGAGTGTGCGTGGACCATTCACAGAACTGAATTGCTGCTTCAAATGGCACATCCCAAGTTATAAATAACTGAGCCAATCGTGTGTAAAGTTGGGAACTTCCTTCCCAGTTGAATGATCAATGAGGAACCAGGGACGTAGTCCTCCTGGTCTCCTCCTTCCTTTCACTTAAGCTTCCCCGTACAGGCTGCACTCTGTCCTCTCATTTCTTTCGTTTTTAAATTAATTTTTATTGGAGTATAGTTGACATGTATCCACTCTTTTTTAGATTCTTTTCTCATATAGGTCATTACAGAGTATTGACTAGAGTTCCCTTTGCTATACAGTAGGTCCTTATTAGTTATCTATTTTATATATTGTACTGTGTATATGTCAATCACAATCTACCAATTTATCCACCCTGCCTTTCCCCCGGTAACCATAAGTTTGCTTTCTACATCTGTGACTCTACTTCTGTTTTGTAATTAAGTTCACTTGTACCATTTTTTTAGATTCCACATGTAAGCGATGTCATATGGTGTTTGTCTTTCTCTGCCTGACTTACTTGTCCTCTCGTTTCTAATCACGTATCTGACATATCTATCCTTTCACACCCTTCCCCTGTGGGAAGGAGCTTATATACCTTCAGCATAAACAACCGACTTGGGGATATTACTTTCTCTTTGTTGAGAATTTTTTCAGGTTTTATGATGAGGTCCATTTCTATCAATGTTGAAGCATTTTTAGTGGTTTCTGGGTTTATCCTCGTGTCTGGTTTTTGTAATAAATACATACAAAAACGGGACTGTAATCACGTAAAGAGGAATTACCTGGTTAAGCAAATTTTACAAAATATTACAGAAAAAAATATATCCTTCTCATGAGATAGCCCAGAAAAGGACCACACACTTTTTCCATTATGTGTGTATAGCTGAATCTGTTTCTCACCTCACTTTCATTCTTTAGGAATTACCACCAGGGTCTCTTGGTTAAAAAAAAAATGAGTTCGAACCCCAAACAAAGGAATATCATTCTCCCTCAAATAACTTAATTACTCAGAAGTGCTTTTTGGCAAAACACAGTTTCTAGCATCTTCCATCTCCCTGCAATTTATCCATACTCTGGATTACCTCATTCATTCATTCTGACAGGGGACTGTATTTGTATCATTGCCTGACAGATGTGTTACATGTTTCAGTCTTAAAATATTCGACTCTGAGCTCAGGGCTGCATACTTGGGGGATGATGTTAAATCAGCCTCGGCGTCGCACTGCTGCCATCGCGCCAAATAACTCAGGGGAAAATGATAAGGCTATAAAGAGATCAGTAAGGCAAGAGAATCCATGCTTTCAAAAGTAAGGCAAAAAAAAAAAAAAAAAAGTAAGGCAAAATAGGAAAAAGACTATCAGTCAAGCACTGGGGAGCAAATAAACCAAGAACAGGCCGTGTTTGGGACACCCTTACGCCGCAGTGAGCCATTACCCTGTGAGTAGTAAATTCTCTTACGTTTGCCTAACTCCTGTAATATAGGTCATGCTAAAATACAGCCGTAAGACTCACCGGCACATCGATCAGCCTGGCATTGCTCTCTCTTCTCTCCTAATAGAATAAAATGAGGACATGCCTGATGAATGCTGTGAAGGACAATCCCAGGTCATTTCTATGGGAGCCATCTCAACGGAGCAGTCTCCCTGCTTAAAGAAGATCTGTATGACTCACATCTTTGTAAATGTGAAATATGCAAATACGCTTCTGCCCTTTGAGATGATATCACTCAAGGGAGCCCTCATAAGTGCCTGGTTGTGTTGGATTTTTTGGTGGAAAACCAGCAAACTGTAGAAACTGGCATCCTTTATTGAGTCATAGGTACTCAGACGTGCATCAAAAAGCAATCATTTCTTTTTTTTAGCAAAGGCATTGCATTATTCTAAATTTGCAAAAAAAAAAAAAATTAGAATCACTTGCAGACAGAAGAGAGTAAAATTTATGAACATTTGCAAATAAGAATTTTTTTTTATATGCTAATGATCACGGAGACTGTGTGAAGATGGTCCAGCTTTCCTCAGCTGCCGCTAAGGTGCTTGGTCCTTGGCGTGAGGCCCTCGCTTCATCCTGCGACTAGCACTGAGTCTGGCAGCCCCCGCCTAGCACTTGCCTGCACTATGGCCTCCGTCTTGGAGCTCGCCTGCATCTTACTCAGCCCTCATCCTGCAACACGATGAGGTGATGGGCACTGAGGATAAAATCAATGCCCTCATTAAAGCAGCCAGTATAAATGTTGAACCTTTCTGGCCACACTTGTTTGCAAAGGCTTTGGCCAATGTCAACATCAGGATCCTCATCTGCAATGTGGGGGCTGGTGGACCTGCCCAGCAGGAGGTCCTGCCCCTCCGCCACTGATGCCCCAGCTGAGAATAAGAAAGTAGAAGCAAAGAAACAAGAATCTGAAGAGTCTGATGGTGGCATGGGCTTTGGTCTTTTTGACTAAACCTCCTTAGTAACATATTCAATAAAAAGCTGAGCTCTAAAAAAAAAAAAAGGTCCAGAGCCCTTGAATATCAGTTGAAGGAAGATACTCTTTAGCATTTCATGATTTTCTTTCTTTTTTTTTTTTAACATTTGGATAAAGTGTGAAAATTAAGTTTTGTTTTAGGAAGATAAAGCTTAAGGTTGTGTGCAGGACAGATTACAGTATCAATACTTGGAGCCTGGGAACAGGAAACACAATTTGGAGACAGGAACATTGATCCATATGTGAAATGAAGTGCTCCCAGACAAGAGCAGAGGCAAGGGAGTGAATGGAGAAAGACAGATGTGAGAGGCACAGCGAAGGAAGCATAAGCAGGACTTGGTTGCCCGGATGAGACAGAGCCATGAAGATCAAAAACAGATGTATCCAGATGTTAAGTCACCAAAGCACAGTTGATCTGTGAAAAATGGCTGCTAAGTGAAAGTTGAACATTCAAGACATAATGTGTTATGAAACGTTGCTGCCGTGATTTGGGGCAACACGTGGAGATGCCCGGAAGCACAGCAGGTATCTGGAAAAGGACACCAGGGGATGCAGGCTGAAAGCAGGCTGTGGGTGGAAAAAAACAACATGTGAGAAAGCATGGGTGCAAATGACCACAGAGGACTCACATCTGAAAGTGGAAATCCCTGACTGGTATGGGGAGGGGTGGAGGGGAGGCTGGGGAGGCTGGTGGAGAAGAGATGGCAGCAGGTTTGCTTAGAAGCTGTTGAAATTTAAGCTTTAGGGTCCCTCCTCTTCTCCGCCCTTTTCAATAGTCCTATATCTAATCTTATATCTTCATTCTGTATTCTTCTTCTTAAAAAGTCCAGTGACCATCCAAATTGGACACATAAACTTTAGCCCCACAAAAGCCACATTCTTCCGTTGCCTAGAAGTGTGTTCACATGGTCATATGGGCTTGGAAAATTTGCAAAAGATATTTTGATAACAGCTGGTTAAGACCCTGTCCTTTTCCATGTCAGCTGCCCCATCCTCACTTTTCCCAAGTGGTGGTGGTATTTTGGAATTCCGCTGAGGGGAGGCTGGTAGAGATGAACTTAGTCTGGATACATGCATGTTTGTGTTAACACTAGCTGTCCTGTGGTAAGAATGGTTTCCAAGAATCTCAAACTGCCCACTGTGTGATCTTCTGGGCATTGTGGCAGTCATACCCGGCCACGAGATCCTAGTGTGTTAGGTGTGTTGCCTCCGGCCCCTAACACTGCAACTATATGGGAAGGAGGAGAAAAAGATTTATTTGCAAGATCTAAAGCCAAAAGATAAGTCTATGCAAAATTCTTCCCAATTTTTTGTCCCCAAATTTGTCAACCCAACCATTTATAAGCCATTACCATTAATGAGTTGTGAGGCGGAAGAAAAAAAAATATTCTAAACTATCAATTAAAAATATGTATAACTCATTCACTTTGCTGTACACGTGAAACTAATACAACATTGTAAATCAGCTATGCTCCAATAAAAAATAAAACATAAAATAAAATAAAAATAAAATCTATTCCTAAAAAAAAGCCTCTCTATCAGCCACTAGAGGACAGACAGAATTACTTTTTTATTCTCTCTACAGAAAATATTATGAAATTACTGTCATATTATGAGAGAAAGAGTATGCAGACAAAAAAGAAGGAGAATTATTTTTGAAGTGTGTCAGGGTGTTAACATTGTTATTTCAACACTTTCAATGCTTATGTTTTTAAAAAAATTTATCAGCTTTTTAAAATTGGTGATTTGTTGCAACATTTTTTCATTCTAAATGAATATTCATTTTTGTAACCAATTTTATACTTATAAATTTTATTCTTTTTTTAATGAATCCTCCTGCCCCCAGTTTGTAGTTTTAGGTACTACAAAACCTGGATCTCTCCCTGCACTGGGGGGTTGATCTTAATTTCATAATGAAGTACATAATCTTAATGTCTGGCCCAACCATGCAGACCATTTTGGAATTAAACACCTGCTGTGATCTGAATGTTTGTGTCCCCTCCCCCCACCAAATTCCTGTGTTAAAATCCTAATGCCCAATGTGACGGTATTAAGATGGGGGAGCCTTAGGGAGATGCTTAGATCACGAGGGTGGAGCCCTGGTGAATGGGATTAGTGCTCTTATAAAGACCCCACAGAACACCCTTTGCCCCTTTGCCCTGTGAGGATACAGGGTAATCTGGGAGCTGGGAGAGGGTCCTCACCCAACCATGCTGGCCTCGGATCTTGAACCTCCAGCCTTCAAAACTGTGAGAAATATAAAATTCTGTTGTTTATAAGCCACCCAGCCTATGGTAACTTGTTATAGCAGCAGGAAGGAACTAGCGGCATCTGTTGCTTTCAGCTTTTGTGTGTTCACCCTTTTTACGTTCTGTCATCTAGCTCTACTCTATAATATCCTCATCCTCTAATTCTTATAATTACAGAATGTCTTAGTGGTTTGTATATTAGTGGAATACATTACTATTCCCTAATACTCTATATCCCAATGCAGTTTAAAAAGAGTTCCACTCTCGGCATAACATAGTATTTGAGAAATATATTTAAACAGAACTTTAATACTGGTTCAAATCATAGATAAGTGGTTCAAATCAAAACTGCAGAATATAAACCAAAGTTAAGATCTTGACCTGTAACATTATTCCATGTAGAGGATTTCAGGAATTAGAACTAGTTTATTTAGTAAAGTATTGTCAGAAGTACACAAATGATCTTGAATGGAGAGAGATTATCTACCACCTATCATTACTCCGTTAAAACAAATGTTATATAATTAAATATTAAACGCTAAATAATAATGGAGTCATTTTACAATGAATATATAAGATATATTCTAGCCCACAGGAAGACCACCCACTGAAATTGAAGTTTATATAATGAACAAATTTGGAATGTCAGTGATCATTTTTCTGAATTTTCCCAATCCCTCTGTGTCTTTTCTGAAAAAGAATCTGTAAGATTAGGTAGGGATAAGACAAGAGGATATTGCTTGGTCACTAGAAGTAAAGTATCAGCTACAGACCTAATTTTCATTTTCTTCCATTCATAAACAAGTCTTATCTTTATTTGACCAGCCAGGGTATGATAAGTAGCTCAAAGTAGATGGAACACATCGGGTCACCCCACTTTCAGTCTTCTCATCATGAGGAAGCAAATGCAAAGCATGCATCTTTTTGTCGTTATCTCTGTGCTCACACAAGATGGTAGAGTGTGTCCACAATAGGAACTGGTGGCCAAGATTAGAGGTGTGTCTGTCTGTCATTCTCAAACTGCTAACATATGGCACTAACTGGCCTTGCGAGACACCTTAGTACTGATTGAAATTAATGAATAGTGGAATCTAAGTAAATAAAAGGAAACCTGTCTTTGCACATAGCACAGCCAGCCTTGAGGTGAGTCGACAGTCAACAATGTAGAATATTGTAGTACAGTCATCCCTTGTTACCTGCCAGGATTGGTTCCAGAGCCTCCCTCAGATACTAGAATCCACAGATGCTCAAATCCCTTGTATGAAATGGAAATAGGGTGGTACAGTCGGCCTCCGTGTCTGAGAGTTCGGCAGCCTTGGACATGGAAAGTAGACTGTACCCCAAACAGTGCTTCTCGGCTAGTGGTGGGTGTATTAGGGTCTCATTCTTCTGTTTGCCTAAACTGGAGGACTTTAGGCATTAAGAAGGAGTTCTGCCACTGTGGTGTAGTCTGCACTTTGGGCATCTTTACTTTCCTCTGTTGAAATCAGAACCCAACACCAGAGGATGCTGGATTCTACTAGTTAAAAAATATTCCTTTGCCAAAAAATGTCTTAAATATGGCCATAACTCATTTGAGTAAAAGTCACCACAGTGGTAGAGAAAATTCCATGTGGTTAAGTACCTTCTCTCATTTTATTTTATCTCTATTATTATGAAAGTAATTTTCTCTGATTTCTGTAAACCACTAGAAAAAGCAATCAAATTAATTGCATTTATTGTCTTTGAGAACTCTGGTTATAAAAGTTGACTATTTCACAGTTCTATTCATTCCCATACTTAAAACAATAACCTGAGTAGTAAAATACATTTTTTAAAATTGTTATGAGAAGTGTAACTTACAATAAAAGAAATAGATGTTCTCATAAGAATTATCATTGGCACTGTTTCTCTTATCCTTTAATAGATGTAAATATTGACCACATTTTGGTGTATATCAATTTTCCTATCTTTTATTTACTTTCTATCCTGCAATTATATGTGCTCAGAACTCTATGCTGACTTTACCTGCCTGAACCGTTTCTCTATTTTTGTCTCTTTAACACTTAAAGAGTAATTGTCACTGGTTATATTTTATCTTTTAAAATATCTTCTCATAATAATATTTACTTTTATATATTATTGTTGCACTTACACGATGAATTCTCATATGTTCCATTTTACATATGTAGCACAGATTAAATTTGTATTGGTTATCTGAGAATTAGAACTCTTTGGTCTTTCTTTGGTATAATATAAATTTTCTCTAAATAGACTCCCTCTTCAAGTCAAAATTCTGGACAGAAATTTTAAAGCTAGCAACTTCAGGAATTCTACATATCGGAAAGAAATAGTTTATTTGCAAAACTATAAGGAAGTGTAATTCTAGGCTGCTTTCCTGTCCATGTCTTATAAACTTGAACAAGTTGCTTACCCATTATCTGCCGTAGTGTTGGGTTCTGTATGATGTTGGTTATAAGCAGAAGGGGTGCTGTGATACACATGTGTTTTATGTTACATACATAACTTAATATGTAAAGCTGGCTTATTAAAATGTTTAACTCCACACACTGTTCATTAGACCCATTTACTGAATTACAGAATCCTTATAAAATTACAGATATTATGATTTCAAGGAGGCAGCTTTTATCACTACTGCAATTGTTAGTACTATACTTTTTGCTTTGGTGATGGATGTTGTCATAGTTTAGCTTCTTACATTTGGTTGTCTCTGTTTTGATTCTGCTTAAGATGTGATCAGATTCATGGAGTTAACGGTCTGCCCTTAAAGAGTTTAAGTGGGTCTCCAGTGTTTGTACATCAAGGGGTGATGACATAAAAATATTTTCTTTTCAAGGAGTTCTCTGTTGGCTAATGAGAGGCAGGTTTTCTTTGAGTCCATCATTCTTCAAGGGATTCTTATGTTTCCTGTACTGTTACATCATTAGATCATGGAGATTCACTAAATCCGTCTGCACATTCTGCCCTCGCACCCTCACAGGGTGCCCTCTAGTCCTAGAAGCTGAGACAAAACCACCAAGAAATTGTTATTCTGTCTTCTCAGGATATTCTAGCTCCTTCTTTATATGCATATAAACCCTTTCCTTTGTTTATGTCTTCTAGGATGTTGGGCGTTTCATCTGTGGTCACATCTGTTTGTGATGCAGTGGGGCCCTGGCGTTGGCTGGTACCATTTGTGAAAGCTGAGGGCTAAGTTTTCAGAAATTTTGTCAGCCAGTTGTTGAACTGTTAGTAGGTTAAAATCAGCCAAATACAATTGCGTATATGACAAAAATCAGCAAATCAGGGCTTTTTTGGTTTTGTTTTTTGTTTTTGTTTTTTCCTTAGAGACCTGGAATACCAGCATAGTACTACTTCTGAGTTAGTTTTTCTGTTTTGATCCTCACTCTGGCCAATTTGCCTTCTACGGAATAGAGCAAGAACTGTGGCTTCTTTTGGAGAAGCAAAGCAATGGCCACTCTTCAAAAACTCTTTTAGTGATTATCCTTTAGAAAAAGGCTCATATCTCTGTTTGCCAAGTAACACATAGGATTCTCCAAACCAAAGCAAAACAAAACAAAATAAAATCATTCTCTGGAATATTGGAGATGTGTAGTAAGTACTTCGGAACGTAAATATGTATGACTATCCCATTTGTATACAATAAACTATTTGCTAGAGTTACCCTAGGACACATATCATACTTGTTAGAAATGAAGGAGATAATTAAACAGAAATAAGCAGTTTAAGCAATTGTTTACCCACAAAGTCTTCTTGTAGGGCAACAATTTTTAAAAAACCTAATTATTTTTAGAGTTGGAAGCTATGAAATTGGTACAGTTTATTTTGTGTATATAAAATTCCTTGTAAGAGGGTAGACATTTAGTAGTTAGTGTGTTATTTAACCCATAAGCGTTTTTCCACAGGAGATAAGATAGATCTTATTTTAATGAGCACTTTCACAATTTGTAGATATTTTCTCAAAATTTGTATATTCTAAAAATGACTTCCCTTGTGAAAGTTTATGTTTATCTTAAAAATTCTTTTGAGGGTCTTGTCATCAGTTTATCTGAAGGCAATTAGTATCAGTAGCTGAAATAGTACGAACTGAACCTAATTTCTCATTGAAGAATGACATTTCTTGGTTTCTAATGGAGAGAATTTCAGTTTGGCAAGCATCAATGGATTGTTTACTTTGCATTGGAAGATTTTAAACCAGGCAAACCCAAGTTCACTAAACCATTCAAGAGACGAACCAATACACGTCTTACTCAACAGATCATGCTTGTTTATAATGAGTATTGTAAAAATGCTTTAAGATTGATGTAATAATAGTAGCTAGCCCCTGTAGAAGGCTTACTGTGTTCCAGGTTTTATTCTCAGTACTTTCCACATAATTACTCATTTGAAATGTTTACAATCTTCTAAGGTAGTTATTATCCCGTTTTCAGATGAGGAGACTGAGGCAAAGGCAGTTAGGTAATTTGCCCAAGATCATACAGACAATGAGTGGTACAGCAGGATTGAAACCTGGGTGGTGTGGCTTCAGGATCTAGGGTCTTAGTGGTTGTACAGTGACAATAACACTTCCTTCTTCATCTTGAGTCTTTGGAGAGTCTCCCAATTAAGGGCAAATACCCTTTTTTTTGCCAGTCTCTGAAGCCTTAATCACTTATTTTAAAAGGACAAGAGTAATTTGGAGAAGGAAAAGCAGGACTGTCTTATTATTGGGGATAGTTCATTCTGTTGATTATGGAGAATATCCCTGTGCAAAAAAAATCTCCAATAATCATACAAAAAAGAACATGCATCAGAAATTGGATTTGGTTTCGGAAACTCTCTAAAGCACAAGTTGTAAATATCTCATATGTTTCTGATTTTAAAATTATCATAAATTTGATAACAATATAAATGTGTAATATTCATTTTATTATCAGATCATTTTTTTTCTTGAACTTGAGCATTAATTTATTCTCATAGTTACCATCTCAGCCCAAAATACCATAAATGTTGAAAATGTATTCATAGAAAATTATCCACAAGTGTTCCTTCCAGTTTTTATAATGAAGCAATTACTTTGTAGGTATTAATTGCTGTCACAACTAATTGATCTGTGCTCTTTGTCTTCTTGAGGAAATTATTGTGTTTTATAGTCTAAATTTCTTAGATTTAGGACTTTCAAAGTGTTGGTTCTGTTCACATTTAACTTTGCTGCAACAATAAAATATGAATGAATTGGCTAATAAAATAACACAATTATTTTATGTCATGGAATATGGGTTATTGTTTATGAATTTGCTGAATTGCCCCAGTAGTTCACTATACGAAAGCATTCTTGTTTTTCACCTTGGTCTAGTTTAGAGAGAAATAAGGTTGGTAGAATAGCAGACAGCATGGGGTCGGGGTGTTCTTTTTGGGGGATGTGCAGGTGAAGTAGATGATGTCGTACTGAAAATGCAAAACTTCCTTCTCAGACGTGAAGCTCGTCTGCCAAAAACAGACACAATTATTCTGTACCAGCAGTTTACCTCAGTTGCTTTCGTTTCTTGGTATTCAGCAATTTTGCACTACACATGAAACTTTGGTTATTAGTTAAAAACAGATAAAATACATCTTGTCCTTCCCACAGATTATATTTGACTTCCTGGAAATCTCTTTTAATGATGACTACTTTGGGTCAGGGGAGGTATCAGTTGAGAGAGAGATTTTAGACACCAAAATCTAGACCCGCTCAGGAGGGAGAAAAAACTGAAATGAGGTCTCTACTGAAAGGAGATCAGTTGCACTTAAAAATGTATGAGGAACAGCATAGACATTGCGACAATTATTCTGCTCAGTGCGTTGAGGTGCTATATATGCGTAGGGTATTGTGGGAGGCAGGGCCTTGGAATTGCCAGAATGATCTCCGTCAGCACGTGCAGTAGGACTTCCTGCCAAGATCGCCATGTTCTGTGCCCGCCTGTTCGACATAGCACTTAGTAGCCAGTGGTCTTGAACATTGGAAATGTGGCTAGTGTGACTGAGGGATTGAATTCTTTATTTGAATTAATTATCTTTACATTTAAATAGCTACATGTGACTAGTAGCTACTGTCTTGGACTGCACATATCTAAGGTTAAATCTGCGATTAACTGGAATGAAGACCGCCCAGCTTCAGGTCCTGGACTTGCTGCAGAGTAGCTAAACAGCCTTGGAAAACCCTGTAACCTGCCCAAGCCTCAGTATTCCCAGCTCCAAGATGGGCATAATAATAGGATCTACCTCTAAAAGTTCTGATATCATGAAATAAAGCAGTGAGTATAAAGCTCTTTGAACTGTGCCTGGCATAAAATATATGCTCAACAAACATTAGCCTGTGCTATTCTTGTTCATTATTTTGTGACCTTTTATAGATTTTAAGAATGTAGAAACTGAACAAGAGATAAAAGTGAAATAGGTCTAAAGTAATAAACAAAAAAGTCCATGACATGGGATAGAATTTTAGGTTATACTGGAGGAATATGTGAGATAGAGATATAGAGAAATTAATTATAGGGTGACTGTATATTCCAATTTACTTTGGACGGTTTCAATTTATACCTTGTGTCCTGGTTTAATTATTAATATCTACTCTTTTGTTCTCAAAAGTATCCCAAAGGTGTTGTAAGGTACATTTTTAGAGTCACCCTAGAGTAAGACATAGGCATGCAGCCCAGTTATTCCAAGTGGAAGGAAAAGGATGCATGCACATGTGACTATGAAGGTGTGGGCTGGAGGGACATTATATAGGTGGGATGGGAGCTTGGACAAGGAAAGTAGATGTTATTTTATGTGGTATTTATGCTGTTATTACATTGCTCCCAAGTCATCATAGATCTACTTCCAGAAAAACTAAATTCTGATTTAATTGGACAAAATGATTTGCTGTGTCAAAAAAGCCTTATGTTATTTGAGGTTCCGATTGGCCTTCTGTTATCGATAGCAATTTTTGTTACACAAAAACAAAGTTTGAAACAAACTGCTTTCTTTTTATCACTGATTAGCTGCCTCATTCTATCTGTTTTCATGACTGAAAACTTTGAAAGTGTTTACTGAGTTGCAATAAAGTACCAGGTTGACATAACTTATGGTGGGTGTTCTTTAAGCTATGTCTATTGGTCTCTATTCTATTTAGGGCAGCATATATTAGAAAGCTAGAGAGTTAATTGTTGGTAATATTGCTAACTGTGATTTTAGGGAAACAGTGTATTAAACTGTGAAACATAGAATATTGTAAAAAAATGAGGAAAAGCTTCAAAATTAGAGACTATGGGGGGAGAACTAAACTAAAAATTTAAGTAAACATATAAGGTACAAGAATGTGACTCAACTGTAATTGTTTGACTCTCCGCAAGTCCCTCCCTTACTCTTCATCTCTGATGGCATTCTGAATCAAGGTGCTGACCATTGGCTCTCCTGGAGGTCTCCATCAATAGCTGATGGGGACCTGTTTTGGATTTTCACTCTTCTCCCAGTGATTCTAGCCCATCATGAAAGCAGACATTTGAGTTTATCTCTGAAGTATTCCCCAGACAGAACGGAGGTACCATACAGGGATTAGTTGCTCTCAGGATTTCTGGGGAATTCTAACAATTATTTTTATACTGTAGTGGACTTTGTCATCTCCACCTGGGGAACCAGTCATGGCTCAATTTTTGCAGGAGGAACCAATCATTATCAATATAGGAATCATGAGCTGTTTAGGTTATTTGCAAAGCGTAGACTTGACTTTTTTTTTTTCCTTATTTTTAAATCTCTTTTTTTAAAACTTGTTAATATGCTTTCTTTCTTTTTTTTTAAAATTTATTTATTTATTTTATTTATTTTTGGCTGTGTTGGGTCTTCATTTCTGTGCAAGGGCTTTCTCTAGTTGCGGCGAGCGGGGGCCACTCTTCATCGCAGTGAGCGGGCCTCTCACTGTCGCGGCCTCTCCTGTTGCGGAGCACAGGCTCCAGACGCACAGGCTCAGTAGTTGTGGCTCACAGGCCTAGTTGCTCCGCGATATGTGTGATCTTCCCAGACCAGGGCTCGAACCCGTGTCCCCTGCATTGGCAGGCAGATTCTCAACCATTGCGCCACCAGGGAAGCCCTAGACTTGACTTTTTAAACTAAGTAAGCACCTCAAATTTCAAAGTCTGTCTGAATTTTGTTTATTTTTCCTTAAAAAGATCAAGAGTTGGCCACATTAAAAGAAGGGTTGGGGCAGAGACCAGATGTCATTGACATTTGGAGAATTGAGCAATCTTTATAAAAAGTCATTCCATCATTTATAGTAGTCACTCCTCTCAAGCTTGTAAATTTATTAATGAAACTGGGTTATAGCTGCTTGAAATGAACAATAACCACTTTACTTGTGTTTCCAAGTACTGTGAATTTTAAAATGTCATTTAATATTGAAACCTCTGAATGGAGTTCAGTGACTTCAGATTAAGCCTATTTGTAAATAGCACAGAGCAATGTATGATGATGCAACTGCTGGGGTTTTCAAATACTAATATTTAGTGCAAAAGTGAATCTCATCCTAACAGAATTTTAATCAGACCGCAGTAGTGATGTGTAAATACCTTGAAATTAATCATCCATTCCATCCACAATGATTGTTTCATCAGTGCTTAGTGATTTTTGGTTCTTGATAAAAACGGCAAACCCCAGTTCTAATGACATAGTTTCATCTCAAGAATAGTGGCTGCCATACCTATAAAAAGAAGATTGACTCTTGTAGCTCCCCCTTAAAGGTAAATTACTCCAACTGGGACTGAGAAATCCGTGTTCATTTTAAGGATCTGCCTCATGATGATGATGCAAATGTTAAGAACAAAAAATAATTTATTTAGTATTGACTCTGTGCCAGGCACTGTGTTAAATATTTTATGTGCAATTTACAAGGTAAGGCCTCACAACTGACCTCTGAGGTAAGATCATCATAATCCGTCTTTTACTCATGACTAGAGGCTTAAGTGCCTAGTTAGTGGTGGTGTGGATTCTCAGCGGGCAATCTGGAGCTCTTAAGCATCCTGTTACCATTGTTGACAGCAGCTATTACATAGGCCAGTGACCAGAATGTGCAAATGAATGCCTTTTGTGGGGAATTTTGTCCTTTAGTACTCATTTCCATATCTGAGCTCTGGATAGGCAAAGTGAAGGGGGGCAGGTTTTCGCCAAACTGTTACAAAACGTGTAACTGAAACGATTGTTTTCTACAGTCATAGTCTCCAGAATGGAGAGGCAATTGCCTAGCATAAAATTACAAAGCCATCCTGTATGTGGCTCATGAAACTCTGGCTACAGTCGCATGGCTTGCCTTAGATATTAATTTAGCTGCATTTCTTATTGCTTGCATGGACAATATTCTTCTTCACCCTCATTTGAGGCTATTACAGACACCACAGTGATTGCCATGATTCCTGTCACGTCCACTCTTTCAGAGAACAGGTCTGCAGAAACAAGGTTACGTGGAAATTACCCTGCCTGGGAGAGGAATCCCACAGCCTTTCACAGCAGCATCCACCGAGCAAAGGATTGCATGCGTACGTGCAGGCTAAATAATGTATGATGCGAGACAGGAATGTGGTCTGTATTCATTTTTGGAGAGTAAAAGAGTTGGCATGTCAGTCTCACGGGAGACTTTATCCAGGGCTTTACCCTTGAGTGGATAAAAGAGTACAAATTCTCTTGCACTGGAGATGAATAAAAACAAATTGGGGAGACCATCAGCAGAGCAGACTGCTGCATGATGGAGTCCAAGGCTACCCAAAACCACCAGACCAACTGCTTCAGGATCCTGCCAGCAACCAGACGCTGGGAAGAGAATTGACTGCAGTTTGACATCAAGGCCCTGTGATTCCCAGACAAGAGGAATTGCATGCAGAAAATATTTAAAATTCTCTTTGTAAAAGAGTTATGTTTTCAATCAGAGGGAGAAGCATGTTTCAGACCTAGTCTGCTGCAAAGGAAATGTGGCAGAGGGTTAGTTACAAAGGGTGAAGGTACTGGGGGCAAGAAGTTGAACTTCGGTGAGGTGAGGGGTGTTTCAATGAATAGTTTTGGGCCGTTGAGTTATTGTCATTATTCCACAACGGGGACTGTATTGGCCTTTCAAGGAGAGGTGTTGGATCTCTATAAAGCAGTGGCTCCCAACCAGGGACGATGTCATAACCCCAGGGCACATTTGACAATATCTGGGACATTTTGGGTTGTCACAGCTTGGGGGGAGCGTAGCACAACGGGCATCTAGTGGTAGAAGATAGGGGTACTGTTAAATATCCTACACAAGACAGCCCTCCCCAACAAAGAACTATCCTGTCCAAAATGTCAGTAAGGCCAAGGAGGGGGGACCCTGGTTTAAAAGGACCTGGTTAATGTCTGTGCATTACAACACGGCCTTCAGACAGGTGTTCATCCAATGTAGCCTGACATTGTATAAAAGACGATTTTTAATGATTTATTTTATTGATGTGTGAACATTTATTTGATGTACCAAATGCTTTCTGTTTAAAAAAATAAACAGGAAAACAAGCAAACAAACAAAAACACAACTCACATCCCTCTCCAGTTTATCTCCAAAGTACCTAAGGGTTAAAAACACAAACGGGCCGCCCTCCAAACCACACATTTTCCAAGAATGTAGGAGGAGCTGGTTGATTCACTTTTCAAACTTGAAAAATGAGGCATATTAACAAAGCACACTAAATGAATCAGCTGCTTAGGATGATCTACAAGCCACTTCATTTTCCTGTTATTAAATAACAAACCATGAATCTTGACAAATGAACCCCCTTGTTTGACATTATTTGAAAAACTCATAACACACTCGCTTCTGATGGTGACTTCCCCTTTGAAATTAAATTTAAGATGGACTTCATTTAAATTCTGATAGAGGAAAAGGGCTTGTTAACCTTCCTTGTGACTGTATGCTGTTTATCATCTTCATTCTTTTCCTCCCCCTTTATACTTGGATGGGCCAGAGCTCCCGCCAGGGTGTCGTCCTGCAGAGTTCATTGCAAGGAAGCCTTTTGTGTTTATTGGTGCCCATATCATGAAGAGGCGAGGTTATGTATGTAGTGTTGTGTGGGGCTGTGTGGCTTCTGGGGTCAGATTCCCTAGGTTCAAACTGGGGCTCCAGCTGCGTGACCTTGAGAAGGTCATTTGCCCTTTCTGTGCCTCAGTTTTCTCATTTGTAAACCCAGAAGAAAATGATTTGCCTCATCGGGCTGTTGTGAAGATAACATATAACATGCTTAGCAAGCAGATGGCAAATGTTACCTCTAATTATTTGAATAGTTATTTTAAGAATAGCATCTTCCAAAACGGATGCTAAGTCATTTTATTTGATTGGCTGATTTTAACAGCCCCGACATGTGGCTAAGAGGGCTTTAGCCCCCATGTAAGAATCCCTAACAGACCCTCCCAGCATTACCACCATGAATAAACATCTAAGAAAAATCTGCATACTTGCCAAGCATATGCAGCTTCAGGACAAGCCCTCTATCCCCCTCCTCAATCCAGTACCATCTGAAGACCCTCTTCTGAAAGTCTGCTGCTCCTACTGGTTTTAACAAGCTGACACTGCAAGTTCACAGCGATGCCCTGCCCTGGTACAGTCCAGCATTACAGCGTTCTGTATCCCCAGACTCTTAAGTCCTCACCTTTCCTAAATAGGATTTATAAAGTGTGACTTTGATCAATATAGCAAAGCCAATGTTATCTGAGGGAAATAATATTTTTAACTAACATTTTCAAATGTCTTTCTTAGTCCCTCAAAATGATTTAAACGTTAATCAACGATAAAATTGCAAATCCATCTAAAAACAAAGAATTGAGAAAGCAATCAGAGCCACTTTTAATCAGGAAAGTGGCTGCTGTGACCCACTGACCCTTAAAGGTTACTGCCGCTCCTTTTTTTTTTTTTTTTTAGAGATGCCATAGTTCGGTCATTTGTCTTTGGCAGCCAGAGTATGCAAAACTGCTTTTGCTTTTCACAAATTAACTCAAGCCTATGCATTTATCAGACATTCTAGGAACCTTCTGCCAACATTTTGTTGATTAAAGAATGTGCATTTTGAAAATGAGTAGAAAGGAAGGAATTTATAATTCTTAAAACAAAAGAATGATTTACAATGTAGACTGCTACCTGAATTGTTCAGTGTATCATCAACAGATAAATGAAAATATTAAGGATTAGCAAGAGTGTTGGCACTGACTCTTAAAACCTGTGAAGTGATTGGTTCAATAAGACTGAGAATGTCTACATCTTTCAGTAGAATTTCTAGAACTCACAAACAAGAATAGGGCATAGAAAACCACTTTTCATTGTATGTATTTTTCAAAGGGCTTTTGAATACATCCTTCTCTACAAGAATCTGGTGCTTCCACTCCTATTTTTAAATTATATACCTCATTTCCATGCATACAAGTTCCCTATACTCATCCTAGCTTCGATTCGCTTTGACCGTTTTGTTTTAATTTTTCCCACTGGGCCCTCTGGAGGGCACATTTATTGTTTTAGGCACCATGCAATTTACTAAATGGTGTCCGGTTATGGAAATGCTTGCAAAGACCCCTGGGGCAAAAAAAGAATTAAGTCAACACAGATTGATCATCCTGTAGTTGGTGTTTTCTTATTTGATCAGTCAAGGGCTCACTCGGTCTGAACTGGTCCATCTGATCTGTGACACATAAAGCTAGACGCATTTTTCTGGCTCCCTGGTGGTTTTAAAGGCTATGCAGTGGGGAAAACTGCTTTAAACAAAGCCTCATTTTAAAAGAAGCCTGAGTACAGAATGGAATTCAAAGAATTTGGAGAGAGGGGAGGTGAAAGTGGTAAGAAACAGCTTGAAAAAAGCCCTGGGAAATTTAAAAGAATAACGCACAGGAGGGAAGTCAAAGATAAATCCCATCTGTTCTGTTGTGAGATACACAGACCAGGACACTGCTTCAGCAAGGCTGTATTGAACACCTACTAAGTGCAAGACTCGTAAAGAGGTAGAGCTTAAGTGTTCTGGGGTGTCGGAGGAGCGAAGTAGAATTCATAGGTCAAGAAGGAATATTTTTTTAATCTCAGCCAAGAAACTTTATTCAGCTTTATGCAGATATGACATTCCAAAAGGCAATGAATACTCGTTATTGTATTCAAGTATTGAGAGTGGAAGGTATTCTCCCATGTAATTCATTTTCAAATTGTACGTTAAAAATGTTGGTCATAGATTAAGTAATACTGAATAAGTGGTTGAATGCAGCTAACACCAAGGTTTCTAGCATGGAGGCTGCAAGAATGACAGCAAGACGGAAAGCAGTGGGTCTTTGTGATGGGTGGGTGGCTGTGTGGGGAATGGGAGAGAAGAGGCCAGAGGGAATGAGTTACATTTTCACATATTGCATCCAAGAGGCCTTGCATTATAGCCAGTTGGGAATATGGACTGGGGCAAATCTGAAATCCTGGATGGTATAAAATGGATTATTATAGCAAGAAACAAAACTGGACACAGCCTCCTGTCTTTATGAGCTAACTGCTGTGATCACTCAGTTTTTATTGTGTGGGATGTAGCTTGAGTGTTTACGAAGCATCCACTTGCTATTAGATAAGTACTCACCTTCTACCCCTGATAAAACAGCTAATGAATCTTCAGGTTAGAACTCGGCCAAAGTGTCCCCACTGGAATCATGATGGATGCATTCACTGTGTATTTACGTAACATTCCAGATTATAGTTGAGAAAATCTGGGATAGATTTAAAGACTAATATCACTTGCAAGACAGATATGAATCACAAATATTATCATTATTATTATTATTTCTTGGCCGTGCCGCATGGTATGCAGGATCCTAGTTCCCCAACCAGGGAATGAACCCACGCCCCCTGCAGTGGAAGTGCAGAGTCTTAACCACTGGACCGCCAGGGAATTCCCATTATCACCATTATTTCTTGTGTTTTTGTTATTGCTAACTCTTATTGTGCACTTACTTACGTCCAGGAACCATTGTGTTTGCATTAACTCATTGAGTTTTTGTAAAGACCCTATGATGTAGGGGAGTACTAATTTTACCCTCCTCGTATTAATGAGAATGCTGCATCTCAGAGAGGTTCAGGCACCCCAAAGGTCACACAGCCAATAATAAACACATTATGGACTCAAACCCAGACAATCAGTGTCATTTTAGAACTTTTGAAGATATGCCTGTATGAAAAGGAAATAAAGGATAAAGTGTAATATATCTCCTAATTCTGGCATGTATAATTATAAAGATTCTCAC